>NW_024070189.1:101380479-101980479 GCF_014754425.2 Oryx dammah | reverse complement strand
CATATGCAAAAAACACCCTTCCCCTGATATGCCTCATGCCTTTAGTTTACTGCTTCTCAGGCATCATCTTCTCAAAGAGAGCCTCCTAACCACTCAGAACCCTCCCCACACACTCCCTCTCTGCTTCCTCCTTTCTCTGAAGCCTGTATCACCTGCTGATATGTGATACATGGGACCCCATGCCAGCTCTCAAATGGCAGACATCGAGCATTGTCATGGGAGAAGCAGAGAACATTATGGAAGCCCAGAAGAGCCATCTGACCCAGCCTCAGGGCTCAGGGAACCAAAGTCTTTAAGCATCAGGGTGGCTCTATGATGCTTGGTTGTTCTGTAGGGCCTGTCCCCCATCAGCTCACCGCTTTGCAGCTCGACTCCAGCTGGCCCAACACAAAGGGCAGGAAGATGCAGAGCAGCCAGCTGTGGATGAACCTCCTCCGTGCCGAGCTGCTATCCGACTGGAATTTCTGCATGACACACACAGCAGCTGGTCTCCCAACCACCTGAACAGTCAGGCCCATTGCCATGCCCTCCTCGCAGACCTCACCTTCAGCATGCGCCCCCTGACTTTCTCCAGCTGCTGGGTGGCCTGGTCACAGTCCAGAGTCGTGGTCAGACACTGGTCAGCCAGCTGTAGGAAGGTGGTCACGGCGTCAGCCATGAGCTGTGGAAGGAGATGCTGAGATGAGCCTTGGAAATCCATGCTCTTTCTGGGCCCTGCGCCTGCTCAGTTGAACCCTTCTCAGTATCCAGCCTGCCCTGACCAGCTACCTCCCCCCAGGCTCCTTCTTGTCCCAAGATACAGTACCCTCGAGACTTCCTTGGTGGTTCAGTGGCTAAGACTCTGAGCTCCCAATGCAGGAGGCCTGGTTTGATCCCTGATCAGGGAACTAGGTCCCAAATGATGCAACTAAGAGTTCGCAGGGCACAACTGAAGATTCCCATGTGCTACAACTAAGGATCCTGCGTCCACAACTAAGACTGGGATTAGCCAAATAAGTAAACATTTAAAAATACAATTTAAAAAAAGAAAAATATAGCACTCTCTTTCTCTCAGGACCTGAGCCTCATCCAATCAGTGCCAGGAGGCCCAGCATGGGGAGCCCTCTTGTGCAGTATGCAGACCGAACAACTGGGCCAGGCAGTACTGGGTCTTCTCAATCTCTGTCTCTCTCACTTACCACATCCATCAGCAGGTCCCATCCCCTTGGCCTTCAAAACCCCTGGCTTCTCTCCACCAACCTGCTCTGGTTCAGACCTCCTTGCTTCCATTCCTGCCACCAACAGCCACTGCCCCCCATGGCAGGCAGGGCTTTCTAAAAAACTTTCAATTTGCTCGTGCCCCTCTCCTGCTCACACACTTGCTGTGGTTCCCATTGCCCTTGAAGAGAACCCAGCCCCAGCAGCCCCATTACTCAAGGCCCTGATTCATCTGCCTCCCTACCTCTCTGTCATATGTCTCACACAGTTGCCCACTCTTGAAATCTACAACCCAATGTCTCTAAACTGCTTTACTTTCCCAAAGGTGGACAAGCTCTCTCACTGACCAGCTACCTCCCCCCAGGCTCCTTCTTGTCCCAAGATACAGTACCCTTGAGACTTAACCACACTGTTCATTACACCCAGGACATACCCTATTCCCATTCCTCCCATGGCTGCCCCAGCCTGGCAGTCCTCTCCTCCTGGAAACTCTCCCAACCCTGGAGACGGATCAGGTGTCCCCTCAGGGTTCCCATAGCGCCTCGGGTGTCCCCGTCACAGCCCTGTCCGTCAGATGTGGTTACCGCCTGCTCATGCGTTCGTGTCTGCGTGACACTGGGAGCCCAGCCAGGGAGGCTCAGGTCTGTCTGGGTCATAGTGGTCTCCTCAGCACACACATAGCACCTGTTAAGTAGGGGCTGCCATCCTTGCCTCGTCTCCTCCCAGCCTCCAATTAACCCTTACCTGCTGTGCGAGATCCTGGGCCCCAAACACTAGGCTCTGTGTTCCAAAGAAGCCAAACAGTGCTGCCAGCTGCCCCAGCTGCCCCTGGCTCCTCTTGGCCTCTCGGTAGCAAATCTGCATCAGCTCTGGGTCCCATGGCATCTCCCCAAATGAGTACACCTGCATTCCAATGACAGTCAGGTGAGAAAAACAGCACCAGTGGAAAAGCAGGGCCAAGGGCCTCACGGCCAATTCGCTGAAGGGGAAACACAACCGGAAACACATCCCAACTCAGCTGTCACACACACACAAAAAAAACCAACCACACAATAAAGGTGAGGTATGGTGTGATGGACATAAAGTGGTGAAACTTGAAAACAATGATACTGTGGTGATGGCGTGACGGAGGGGAAATGGGCACACCCAGGCCTTGTCCCACCAATGCCATCGCCTGATGTTCTCTTTGTACTAGATCCTGGGGCTGCAGAAGTGGAATAATGCAAAGTGGTATTTTCCCTCAAATTGCCCACACAAAAGTTGGAGGAGACAGAGTTTAGACAAACAACTATAGTAGTGTGTAAATGCTCATATGAGGAGGGAAGCATAAGCAGCTGCAGAAAGGACCAGGGAAAATTTCTGGAGGAGGTGACTATGAAATGGAGATGTGAAGATTAATAAAGGGAGTGTTAGTCACTCAGTCCTGTCTGACTCTTTGAGACCCTATGGACTGTAGCCCACCAGGCTCCTCTGTCAATGAGATTCTCCAGGCAAGAATACTGGAAACCTCATTTAAAATGAAGTTGTGGGAGTTCCCTGGGAGTCTAGTGGTTAGGATTTGGCACTTTTACTGCCATGGCCCAGGTTCAATCCCTGGTCAGGGAACTGAGATCCCACCAGTCGAGTGGCTGGGCCAAATAAATAAATAAAATGAAGCCATTAAGCTCTAAAGGGAGAGCTCTCATGCACTGCCACTCCTTGCCCTCTGCCCTCCCCTCCAAACAGGGAAAAGAAAATTACTGCTTTACCAGTCCCACAGGAGGAAGATTTTCTCCTTACCCAGTAACAGCCCCAACCAATGAGAAACTACCACCACCCAGCCAATGAGAAAATGTCAACATCCTGAACTGCTTTCCTTCAAAGTCACCCCTCCCAACTTCCTCCTTTTTCTCTATAAAGTAACATTCCTCCCCTTTGTGAGACTTGCCTATGGTTTTGCCCTAGCTTGCATGCCCCAAATTACAATGTGAAGGCTGTTTCTCTCTCTCTCCCTAAAATGTTTTGTTGGTAAAATAACTGGCTGTTTCATTTTAAAGGTCAACAATGAGTTGAATGTTTCTTGGCATATAGTATGCTCTCATTTCATAGTAGAAGAACTGAGCTGACCTGCATAGAGCAGAATTCTGTCTCAAGAGATGGGTGGGCTGTGGCCAAACAAGTGAATGGGAGGAGGAAGAGTTTTCAGGTATGGTGACTCCAGATGACTGTTACTAAATCGCTAATCTTGTCCTCTTACTCCTCCCCGCCCATCGTGGCCCACCCTGAGTAAAACGCAGCCTAGAAGAAAGTTCGGAGATTTTCAAAAGATGATTTTCAAACAAGAAAGATGCAAGGTTCACGTGACTCTTCCATAAAGTTAAGACACTGCCCATAGGCCCGATAAACCAGAGCCCCTGAAGTTCACCTCCTTCCGCAGCTGGGTGCTGGAGGAACTCCCACGAAGGAGGCGGAACAGGCGATCCATGCCCTGGGTTAGGAGGGTCCGCACCGCCGCGAGTTCGGCTTCCACAGTGCTCAGCAGCGTCTGTGTGATCCGGGGCAGCTGTGCATCCACCTTCCCGCGCAGGCACGACTCTAGGGGGCCCTGGACCTCGGCTGCGAGTGGAAGACAGTGGCCTGGATCTCCTCCAGGTGCTCAGCAAATAGGAGAGGGGAGGGGAAGGTGTGCGACTATTTGCTCAACGGGGTGAGGAAGATGGGAGCGCAGACTCTGAGCATCCTCCTCTATCCTATTTTACAAACGAGAAAACTGAGGCTTCAAGTGCGATGAGGATCAGCTCAAAAGTCACACACTAGGAGGCTGAGTCCGGATTCAAACCCAGTTCTCTTTGTTACTGCGCTGAGTAGGAGCCATCTCCGCTGTTTGACTGGACAACCTCATCCCCGGTCAGACCCGCTACTGCCAACGCCTCGGCCCATCTCCCCCCCAGTCAGGGTCTGGAGGCTCACCCTCTGCGTCCCTGGCTCTCCCGCCTCCCGCGGCCCAGCTCTTCCTCTTGACTTGGCCCTTGTCTCGCCCCACCCTCAGCCTAAACCTCAAAACCACGTCCATTCTCCCACTTCGCCCCCGCCCTTTCCTTTTCTGGCCCTGCCCCTGCTAGGTCTCAGGGTTCCAGATCATCGGCCCCCAACCCTTACACCCAACCAGTTCCCCTTCTTTTTCTAAGGCTGCCAGCCCCGCCCCTCCCACTCAAGCCCTGCCCCTCTAGGCCACGCCCCCGAACCGCACCCTTCAGCCGCGAAGCCACGCGCGCCCGCAGCCGCAGCATCTGATCCACGTCTGAGCGGATTGTCTTCTCCAGGGCCGCAAGCAGCTCGTCCTTTTCGGGCTGGAAGGCGCGGAGTCCCGCGGAGGCTCCAGCCAGGACTGCAGCGTGGACGGCGTCCAGGAGCTACTCAGACCAGCAAGGGGACCCGACAAGGGCCAGGGGCGCGGTAGACCGCCAAGACGGGGCGGGGATGAGAGGGACGGAGAGACAGAGACAGGCATAGAGAGACGCGCAGAGAAACTGGGCACTCAAGTCCGACTCCTATCCTCCTCCTGGCCTCCCGAGCGTCCCTACTCCACCTCCTCGACCCTGTGCCTACCTTGGTCCAGGCCCAGGCCCGGGCGCGGCCGGCTCCTCGCAGGCCGGGCAGGGTCTGGGCTCGCAGCGCTGGCAGCAGCTCCCGCATCAGTACCGAGGTCAGCACCTGCGGGAGAGGTGACCATGGGTACTTCAGTGGGCCGAGAGGGGGCCTGGGGGTCCCGGGTGCGGCCTGGTGCGGCACTGACCTCAGCGTCGGAGCCTAGGGTCACGTCATCGTTGCTAAACTGGCCGTGTTGTTGCCGGTAGATACGTATGGCATCTAGGAAGGCACGGGCTGCCGGCGCTTGACTTCGCTGCAGGACTGAGGGGGCGACTCCTAAGTGTCCACCCATTCCTCCCCTACTCTCCTCAGGCTGCCTGGCTCCCCATAACTTCAGAAGGAAGCCCTCCACCTCCTCGCCAGGTTCAAACAGCTAGGTCAACCACTTCCAGACCTTTGCACAAAGAATTGCCCCTCCGCAGGAAGCACACCTCCCTAAGACCATCATCAGCCCATAAGCGAGCTTTATGTTTTGTTGTTCAGATGCTCAGTCGTGTCTGATTCTTTGTGACCTTGTAAACTGTAGCACACCAGATTCCTCTGTCCTCCACTATCTCCTGCAGTTGGCTTAAATTCCTGTCGATGCCTATGCCATTTAGGAAAAGACATCTCCTGCAGGCAGTCACCACCCAGGTCGCAAGGCAGTCACCAGTTGCCTCTCCAGTTAAGTACATTTGTTCAGTCAACAACCTGCCCAACTGTATGTGTCAGTTCTGTTCCTCTTCTTGAACTGGCTGGTCCCTCATCTTTTTGAGACTCCAGCTCTGACTTCCCCTCCCTGATCCCCAGGCTAAGCTCCCACAGGCCTGTGTCCTCATCACAGCCCTGGCCATGCATAATTGCCTGTTTCTCCCACGATCCATTTTATAGATAAGGAAACTGAGGTTTGGAGAGGATTCCACAGCCAGCACGAGCAAAGCCATCTGACCCCAGATCCTGCACCCCACCACCGCCTGCCCTTTGCCAGGACCCACCTGTGCCTCGAAGCCGGATGCCGCCCTGCAGGGCTAGTCTCCAGGCACGCTGCGCCTCCCCTGTGGCTGCAGAGAAACAGAGGTGCTGGCGGAAGGGATGCTGCAGGAACAGAGGGAAGCTAACAGGCATTTCCAAGAGGGGATCAGGCTCTTCCTGCGTGTGGTCTCCTGAAAGCAGACAGGGAAGCTCCAATCTTCATTCATTCATCCCCTTCATTCCCCATGAAATGCTCCCATGTGTGAGCTCAACTGCTCAAGTCGTGTCTGACTCTGCGACCCCATGGACTGTAGCCCACCAGGCTCCCCTGTCCATGGAATTTTCGCAGGAATACTGACATACTTAGAAGATCCTTATTCCAGCTCAGTCCCAGGAGGAGGTGTGCCCAGGGCAGATATTAATAATCCACCTCAGCATTCTTCTCAACACAGCAGCCTGGGGAGCCACCAACAACCGTCTGAATTGGCATGTGATCTGAGTCCTGCTTGCTGGAGGGTGCTGGAGTCAGCTAGGCCCAGATTCATACCTGGCCAAACCATTTTCTAGCTCTTCGCACAGATTTCCATCACCCTAAAAAATCCCTCAGTTTTCTTATCTGTAAAATGAGCTAAAAAGTGATACCAATGACCTAGAACAATTGGGAGGACAAAAATGAGGGAATTTATTTCAATTAATTAAATTGGCAGTGATTTAGTTGCTAAATTGTGTCTGACTCTTGTGACCCTATGGACTGTAGCCCACCAGGTTCCTCCGTGCATGGAATTTTCCAGGCAAGAATACTGGAGTGGGTTGCCATTTCCTTCTCTAGGGGATCTTCCCTACCCAGGGATCAAACCCAGGTCTCCTAGGCTGCCTGTGATCTCTTGCACTGCAGGGAAATTCTTTAGCAACGGAGACACCAGGGAAGCCCAGATTAATTAAATTGAGATCTCGTAAATCCTTAAGTGTTTTGTTCAGATTTTCAGAGTGATATATATAAACTGCAGTAAAATACAATAATGCAGAAAGAAGTGGACATTCCTCATCATGCAGCCCTTTAATCACAGCCTCCAGAGATGATAATAACTGTTAACAGTTTGGGAGACATTACTCCAGATTTTTAAATCTGCACAAAGCTATATGGGATGCATTTTTTAACAGGGTGGAGTTTTCTGATGTATAACTGGCCTTTTGGCTCCTGTGTATGTCTGGGATACATTCAGAGGCTGCACAGATTTCTTTCCTAAGGGTCAGGCCATAGTTTATTTAATCAACCCCAAAGGATGAGTATTTGGGTGGACTCCCATCTTTTCAACATCATCAGCATTTCTGCAGGTGGTTTTTATTGCTACATCTTTGCATCATTAAGCAGCAGAATAGCTCTGCAGTGAAGCAAAGGGTGTAATTCTGGCTCTATCTCTTAACGGTATGGTAGTCCGAAGCCACAGTTTCCCCTTCTATGAAATGGGGTGATTAGTGATGGGACTGCCTCCTGGACAGAGTCAATGAGATGATGCAGGCCCTCAGTCAGATGCATGCCAGTCACTTATGTTGCTCCTTACACTATTCAGAGAGAGAAGGAGGAGGAGTGGGAGGACGGGGAGGTGACGGGAAGAGAGGTTGGAGGGGCAGGAAGAGGAAGAGGATGGAAGTCTGTAGTTTTCCTGCCCACCACTGTCCATCTCTCCATATGCTTGCTGACACCAGATTTTTATCGTTTTTACCATTTGCTGCTTTGATTCTGGTTTAGTGACTTAACTCCTTCACTCTGACAAGAGTGGGTGTTTCTCTTCCAAGAGACAGAGTGCTCACCCAGAGGCAATGCTGCCCCTAAGGACACTTGGCAATTTCTGGAGTTATATTTGGTTGTCACATTTGGGATGCAGAGTGCTATTGGCATCTGGTGGGTGGAGGCCAGGGATACTATTTAACATCCTGTGGTGCAGTGGGCAACCCTCACTGCAGAAAAAAATGATCTGGCTCCAGTATCACCAGTGCAAAAGTAGAGAAGCCAGCTCTTGGGGTCCCCAGGAGCCTTACTTGAGGAGTCTGGGCAGAGAGCATCCAACAGGCAGAGATATTCACGTTGGGAAGTCAGGACTGTGTACCCCGTCAGGGTCGTGGAGCCCAGGGGATGGTCCCCATTTTCATATTCCTGCAAAAGGCATCCAAAGAACTGTCTTGGGACAGATCTAAATGGTGGCTTCTATGTCCCAGCGTGGGATCAGGGGAAGATTTGGGGTTAACCCACCTCACTGCCTCCACCCCTCAGCCCTTCTCCACAGTGGAGCACCCAGTACCCACTGTCTGTTAGGCCAGTCTGTAGTGCTATATGAGGACTATCTCATCGAATCCTCACAGCCCCATGTGGCATAGACCATCATCATCCCATTTCACAGAGGTGAAAACTGAGTCCCAGGGAGACAAGAATTCCCCAGCTGGGAAGCACGATGCAAGTGGGATATGCAAAGGCCTCGCATGGTTTCAACCTCACTCTGCTGATGACCACAAGTGAGTCCCTACCCTGGCCCGGGCCTCAGTTTATCCGCCTGGCACAGCAGGAGATGGTTGCCCATCCAGGGGCCAAGTACACAGATGACCTTGATTCATATCTGATGACTGAAGAAAGGAGCAGGGCTATGCTAGGAACTGGACCCCAAACCCACACTGGGGAGGGTGGGATGGAGAGGTAGATGGACTGTAAGCCACGCACTCACCTCCCTGTGGCTGAACCACTCCAGGCGGCCATCCCCACGCAGAACACAGAAGCTTGGCTGCCACTGGGGTGGGTGGCCCCGCAGCTGGGCCAGGGGCCCTCGGTGCTCACGGACGCGGGGTAGCTTCTGTGGGAGGATGGGCAGGCAGATATCAGAAGCATCTGATGGTGTCCCAGTGTCCAAATCCCCTGGACAGCCCGTGCTGTGAGCTGGGTGCCCCCAAGTACAAGGTGCTTGGGAGCTGCTGTTGTGATGTTTTATTCTTTATCACACATGCTCACAGCATTCACTTCCAAATATGAATCGAGGCAGGCACTTTTGTTATCTCCAACTTACTTGCAAGGGGATCCCCCCCCCATTTGAGCTTCAGATGAGACCCCAGCCCTGACCAACATCTTGATTGAGACACTGAAAGAAAGGACCTGGCGAAGCCCCATCTGGATTCCTGACCCACCGTAACTGAGATGATGAATGTGTGTTGGGACATCCCTGGTGGTCTAGTGGTAAAGAATCTGCCTGCCAACGCAGGGGACATGGGTTTGACCCCTGGTCTGGGAAGATTCCATGCCATGGCCCAGCTAAGCCTGCGCATGACAACTCTGAGCCCACATGCTCTGGAGCCCATAAGTCGCAACTACTGAGCCCGCACACCCCATAGCCCACGTCCTGCAACAAGAAAAGCCGCTGCAATGAGAAGCAAGTGCAGTGCAGCTGGAGAGTAGCCCCTGCTTGCTTGCTGCAACCAGAGAAGGCCTGCACATTGCAACGAAGATCCAGCATAGCCAAAGATAAATTAAAAAACATTTTTTTAAAGATAAGTGTGTGTTGTTTACAGGAGTGATTTTGCAGTGTATTGTTATGCAGCATAGCTAACTGATACAGGTGGGATTGCTAGATCACGGAACGGGTGTTAATTTATGAGAAACGGCCAGGCCTCTGTCCACAGGCCCCTCCCTCAGGCAGGATGGGACATTAACTTGTTTCGTTTTCTTTATTGCTCATCTCACTACCTGTCCACCTGAATTGTGTTCCAGAGTGGGACTGGAACTCCAGAGTGGGCTCCAGAGTGGTGCCTGGTGCATAGTTGGCACTCGGTAAATATTTGATGACTAAATGACCATCATTTGTGATGTTTTAATTCTTCGGTAGAGTAGTGGAAACTAAGATGTTTGTTAAAGGATTCTCCATCCCTCTTCCTAGGTCTGACATTTTTCACAGCAATATTGTTAAAATGTTATTATAGAAATGATATACCTAATGCAAATAGATAAAAATAAATATTAAAGAAAATGTTCCAACTGAAGCAAGAGGAAATCCCTCCATGCTGCTTGAACCCCCACATCAGCTGTGCCCTGGCCAGGTGGCTGGGACCAACAGGTGGTGGAAGGTGCAGGTGGGGGCAACACCCAGACCCCGTGGTGCCCCAAGCGGGACAGGTGGCATCCCAGGTGGGAGTGGGCTCTGTGTCCACAGTACCACGGGGCCCCAGTCCCAGGGCAGACACAGCTAGGAGATGGGGTGTCCAAGAGGAAATCTCAGAGCCCCAGCTGGGACAGATGACCCAGTGTTGTAAGGGCTGTGGGCTCTGGGTTCCAATCTCGCCTCTGCCTCTTGCTGGCAGTGTGACCTCAGGCAGGTCACTTCACCTCTCTGTGCTTTGGTTTCCTCAATAGTCAAAGACTCATCTTCTGAGGCTGGTGAAGATGGAGTAAGTTGGGCAGGGCACATGGAGATCCTGGGCACCATCGTCCAGCTCGGAAGACAATTGGAGCTGAGACTGGGCAGCTCCAGTCTCTTTCGTGCCATCGACATACTCTTCCTGAGCCCCTATTAGGTGCAGGCACCACGTGGGAAGGGGAAATGAGACTTGAACCCTGTCCCACAAAGCAGACAAGTGGAGGAGGCAGACCTGTGACCCTGGAGCTGCGCTGGAGAAGCAGACAGATGGGGGGTTCCAGAGGAGGTGCCCAACTCAGGCAAGGGTGATGGTAATCAAGGAAGGCTTCTTGGAAGAAGTAGCAGCCAAAGTATGGGATGGAATAGGGAGGGTGGCACGTGAAAAGGCCTGGGGGTCCAACGGGCATGCTGTGCCTTTGGGAACTCCACTCAGCCAGGCCACACCTTTTCCAATTTTAGGGCTTTGGTATTGCCTGTGCCCTCTCCCAAATGACCTTCCGATGTGGGCTCCAGAATGCCCTGGCTCTGTCCCTTCCTTTACATCTCAGCTCAGAAGGGCCCTCCTACACCCCAGCTTCCCACCCTCAACACCACCTTTCATTTTGTCTTCCTAGCACCTATCAGGGGTTATCCTACATCATGATACATTAACTTGATAACTAACTTGTCATTTCTCCCAATTAGACTGTGAGCCCGGGAGGGCAGAGGGAAGTCTCTCTCAGTTACTGTTGTGTCTCCAGCATCCCTGATGGGGCTTCCCAGGGGGGCACTAGTGGTAAAGAACCTGCCTGCCAACACAGGAGACGTAAGGGATATGGGTTTGATCCCTGGGTTGGGAAGATGCCTAAGAGAGCATGGCAACCCACTCCAGTACTCTTGCCTGGAGAATCCCATGAACAGAGGGGCCTGGTGGGTTACAGTTCATGGGGTCGAAAAGAGTCGAACATAACTGAAGCAACTTAGCACCACCATGCACCCCAGCATCCAACCAGGGACGTGGCAGGCAGCTGATGCTTAGTGAATGTTTGTTCAAAGGATGAATCTTTTTTTTTTTTTTTCATATTTGTATCCTTTCTGCCCCCAAACTCCTCTCCCATCCAGTCTGCCACATAACACTGGGCAGAGTTCCCTGTGCTATATAGCAAGCCCTTGTTGGTTTTCCTTTTTTTTTTTTTTTTTGGTTTTCCATTTTAAACAAAGCAGTGTGTACCTGTTCATCCCAAACTCCCCAACTATCCCTTCCCCCTATCCTTCCCCCTGGCAACCATAAGTTTCTTCTCTAAGTCTATGAGTCTCTTTCTGTTTTCTAAGTTCACTTATATCATATCTGTTTAGATTGCATGTATAACGGGTGTCATACGATATTTCTCCCTCTCTGACTTACTTCACTCTGTATGACAGTCTCTAGCTTCATCTATGTGGCTGCAAATGTCATTATTGCATTCCAAGAATGAATTTTTAATAGTCACCCTAGGTCGTGGTTCCAGCAAGGGCAAAGATGTGAAGAGGGACCCTCAAACAAACAGCCTCCCCAGCCTTGCCTGCTCCGTGCCCCCTCCCCCCCTTGTGGCACCCACTTTGCTATGCAGCAGTTGGCATCTGGCTGGCTCCTGGGGGCCTAGCTCTCTGGAGATTTGCCGCAGGACCGAGGCCGCCAGCTGCCCTCGGTAGCAAGGCAGGAAGTTCCTCAGCAGGGTGTCCACCTGGCCTGCAGGGATGAGAGGATGGTGAGGTGGCTGAATCAGTTCCTCTCAACCTGCCCAAGTGGAGGCCAAACAGGCAGAGAAGCGACTTACGGATTCCTACCCACACCCCAAAGCCTCCCCGAAAGACAGGCTCCAATTCCATTCATCGGTAACCCTCCACGACCTGTTTTTATCCACGGGGGTTTGGTGGGGGGCAGGGGAGTTAAGGGACTCAGGCTTAATTTATAACTAATGTACAACACACCTTAATTGTATAAATCACAAACGTTAATGAGTCTGACATATGTGCACGCCTTTGAAATCATCACAGATAAAGAACAGATCATTGCATCCAAAAATTTCCTTGTGCCCCTTACCCGAGGAGACTATCAAAATCTTTAAAAACCTCACCCAGCACAAGAGGACTTTCTGGGCTGATGGACGTGTCCTGTAGCCTGATCTAGGAGGTGATTACACACGTTAAAGCTCTTCAAGCTGTCCTAAGATGTGTGCACTTGACTGTATCTACAACACATCCATCGAGCAGACTGGAATGTGGATCTAATGACTGGAGCTTGAGCAGCAATTCTGGGCCAGGCGGTGACCTCAGGCACAGAAGCCACGCATGGTAAAACCATGAGACGGGAGGAGTTGGGTTGTCTATTATCAGCCTGCCTTCCTCTGTTCCCCTCTATGTTGCTGTTTAGTCACCTGGTCATGTTCAACTCTTTTGCAACCCTGTGGACTGGAGCCCGCCAGGCTCCTCTGTCCATGGGACTTCCCAGGCATTGCCATTTCCTTCTTCAGGGATTCTAACCCTCTATAATAGAGAGAATAAATATCTTGTTCAAGCCACTACAGAAAAAAATGTCAAAACTCTGCAGAGTAGCTTATTGGATCCATTCATATAGTAATAACTTGACTTTGTTTCTTGGTCTCTGTGAGCCCCGCCACACCCCCAGTGTGCGAGTCACAGTGAATGCTCAGCTGTAGGTACGGAGTGTGAAGGACACTGGCCCTTCTTTGTCTCAAAAGAACTGTGACTCAGTCCCTGAGGTCCACACAGAGGGGTCTATCGGTCCCTGCCCGCCTGAGAGGATCATTCCACATCTGGCCAGGTTCGGGGCACATCCCTCCTGGCCCCATGCCCCCCCAACCCCACCCCCGCTGCAACAACTGAACCCATGCCCCAAGTAGGATTACCACATTTACCCACATAAAAGTACATGACACCAATTAAATTTGAATTTCAGGTAACTAAGGAATAATTTTTTTCAGCACAAATATGCCCTCATGCAAAATCTGAGACACACTGATACTAAAATAAGTATTCATTGCTTTTCTAGAATTCACATTAACAGGACGTCCTGTGTAGCTGACAACCCAGCCCTAAATCCCACCTGCCAACATCGGGCTTCTTCCCATCTCACTCACCCTTCAGGTGCTGCTGCTGCTGCTTGTCCAGGGGGCTCGAGGGGCGCCCGCCCATCCTGCTGCCGTCTCCTGGGCTCTGCTGAGTGAAGTAAACACCCCTCTGTTCCCCACAACCCCCCAGGTTCCTCAGCTCAGGGGCCACCCTGGGAGAAAGGTGACCTGCGGGGCCCGAGTGCTGCAAGGCCAGCCGCCTGGGATCCAAAGCCAGGGCACAGTCCTGGGGTGTGTGCACGTGGGTTACCTGCTCCCGACTCTGCCCTGCCCCCTGCCCCGCCCGCCGCACCCTGCACCTGTGTCCTCCCGCTTCCCCTGGGCCAAGTTCCCCAGAACGGGTGGTTTCTGCAGGGGCTGCCCCAGGGTGCGGGTGGAGAAAAAAGACCTAGCTGGCCTTGGAGGGTGGATGAAGGGCAGACATCTGGCAGCACATGAGAGCAACTGTTAGTGTGGGGAGGCCAGGGAAGCGGGGAGAAGGCAGGGATAGGGCATGCATCTAAATCATGTTCCTATCCCCTCATCTGCACCCAGGCAGAGTGATTCTGGGGCCCAAGAGGATTCAGGCCTAGTCCAGCCCCAGGTTGGGAAGACAGAACTGAACTGACACCTCCAGTCCTGGGGTCCGTGCTAGGGCAGGAGTAGGTGGGGTGCCACTGTTCTGCTGTAGACAGGTAGGACATGTCCCTTCAGATCCTCCTTTACCCATCTACAGCAGAGGACTGTGTTGAATTAGCTGGGTCTCCTTAACCCTTCACCTGTTTTTCCACTGCCTGGCACAAAGCAGCCCTCAGTGTTTGGCAACGGAAGGGAGGGAGGGAGGAAAGACAGAAAGGCAGACAGGGAGGAAGGAAGGTCTACATTTCAGACTGAAATGTGATCAGATGGGGTTTTCACAGGATTTTAGATGAAGAGAGCATCAAATTCCACTGGGTGCAACATGGACGTGATGGCTGGAGCATAAGCAGCCACTCTGGACCATGAGGTAAAACGTGATAACAATGGCACAACTATGATGTCAGTTGCAGAGTCCCCAAAGAGTTCATGACACTGCTCCACCAGTTCTGGGTGGCCTCCCTCCAGAGGAGAAGCTAAATCTCCATTTTGTTTAAACCAGGAACATCTGACTGTAATCTTCACCAATTCCCCAGAATTTCTGTTTTGAACATCACTCCATAATAGCCTGAGTGCCATCCCTGAGCAGGGGATGCAGACCTGGGCAAAACAGACCACACAGTCCAGCCCCAATGGACCACTGGTTAGCACAGCAACAAAACTGTCAGACAGTATGGATAAGGGAGAAACATGGAACAGGAAAAAAATAGAGAATGCTAGGGGCAAGGAGGGGTCAGGGAGGTTATGGTGCACCAAGATCTGAAGGAAACAAAGGCCAAGCCATGCAAAAAGCTGGAGGAAAAAGAATGCTGAGCAGTGGGCACAACACATGCAAAGGCCCTGAGGTGGGAATGGACTTGGCTGGTTCCAGGAAGAACACAAGGTGGATGGACTGGAGGAGACTGAATGGGGAGTAGATGTTAGGTAGGAGGGTGGGGATTGCAGGGGCCACATGGGGGCTTGTGGGTTGAGTGAGAAGTATGGGTTTCACTCTGAAGACGAAGGGGAGCCACAGGCAGGTCTGGAGCAGGAACAGCTGCTGCTACCAGGACAGGGGCACAGGAGAAGTGACATGCCTCGGGCAGGGCCCTCCACACGGGGTCTTTCTGTCTCATCACTTTGCCTTCACTTCTCAGCCTCCGCCTGCGGCTTCAGGGGTCATGACACCTGTTGTTGCCCAAGGTCATGCTGGGCTGCTTTCCTTCCAAACCTCTCCTCCACCTTCCTCGGTTTCCGCTCAGAATCGGTCCCACTTCCTCACTCTCACATCTGAGTGATCAACCCAGACAAGATGTTGAAAGGAACTTCACTTTCTGTGGTTTCGGATTTGAGGTTTCAGTTCCCACGCCCCTCGCCCACTCTGCTTGCCCTGGTCCCTGGAGCCAGGTGGGCCATAAGCACTCTGGGGAAATGCTGTAGCCCTGAGGCAAAGAAGCAGTGCCTCGGCACACTCAAGGTTCTGAGCAGGCCTGCAGAAGTCACCCTGGCCCTGGGTTTGCAGCAGGAGTTCGGCCAAGTGAGTGTGGAGAGGGTTGAACTGTGTCCCCCCAAAGGATAATGTCTACAGGCCACTATCAAGAAACCAGAAAACAAGCGTGAGCCAGGATGTGGAGAAATTGGAATCCTCGTGTACTGTTGGCAGGAATATAAAAATGATACAAGTGCTATGGAAAACAATACAGAGGGTCCTCCAAAAACTAAAAATAGAATTACCATATGCATATGACCCAGCAATTCCACTTCTGGATGTCTGTTGGAAAGAACTGAGAGTAGGCTCTGGAAGAGATATTTGTCCACTCTTGTTCACAGCAGCATTATTCAGAATAGCAAAACACAGAAGTAACCCAAGTGTCCGCCGACTGATGAATAAATAACTAAAATGTGATATGACTGTATTTTAAAGAGGAAGGGAGGTCACACACACTACAACATGGATGATTCCTGAGGACACTATGCAGACTGAAATAAGCCCATCACATTAATACAAATACTGTATGATTTTAATTATATGAAGCACTTAAGAGGAGTCAAAATCATAGAGGATAAGCAATAAGGTCCTACTGTATAGCACAGAGAACAACATTCAATATCCTGTGATAAATCATGGATGGAAAAGAATATAGAAAATGTATATGTATGTGTGACTGAATAATGTACTGTACAGCAGAAATTAACACAACATTGTAAATCAACTATACTTCCCCCCCAAAAAAATTCATAAAGACAGAAAACAGAATGGTGGTTGCCAGGGCTGGGGAGAGGAAAGAATAGAAAGTGATCATTTAATAAGTATACAGTTTTTAAATAAATATATACACATATTTATACATATATATTATTTTTATTTAATTATTTGGCTGCACTGGGCCTTAGTTGCGGCACGTGGGATCTAGTTCCCTGACTCGCGCTTGAACCTGGGCCCCCTGCACTGGGAGCAGAGTCTTAGCCACTTGCCCACCAGGGAAGTTCCAAATACAGAGTTTTAGATTTAGAAGATGAAGACTTATGGGGATGGATGGCAGTGATGGCTGCTTAAAAATGTAAATGTATTTGAAACCAGTGAATTGTATAAAAATGGTTAAGAGGGTAAATTTTATGTGTTATTTTAATACAGTTAAAAAAAAAAAGTCCTAACCCTTGAAACTCCAGAATGCGATCTTATTTGGAATAAGCATTTTTATAGACATAATGAATTAAGGATCTTAAGACAAACTCTCAAGAATTTAGGACTTAGGGCGGCCTTATGTCCAAGGACAGGGGTCCTTATCAGAAGAGGATGGGAGTGAGTTCCCTGGTGGCCTAGTGGTTAGGATTCTGGGCTTTCCCTGTTGGGGCCCAGGTTCAATCCTTGGTCTGGGAACTGAGATCTCATAAACCTAGGAGCATGGCCAAAGAAAAAAACAAGACAAACCAAAAGAAAAAAAGAAAAGGACAAGTAGGGAAAGACACACAAAGAGAAGGCCAGACACTGAGAGTCTGCCAGACAAGAGAGGCAGACACTGGAGTGAGGCATCTCCAAGCCAGGAAAGGCCAAGAACTGCCAGCAGCAACCAAAAGCCACGAGAGAGACCTGGGACAGACCCTCCTGCAGAGCTTCTGGAAGGATCCAACCTTCCTGACACCGAGCTTTCGGGCTTATGGCCTTGTGAACTGTGAGACAGTGACCTGCACTTATTTTAAGACACCTGATGTGTGGTACCTTGCTATGGCAGGCCCAGGACACTCATGCCAGACGCCCATCCTGCCCTCCACAGGCTGGGATGAGTGTTACAAGTCAGGCGCGCCACCTAGAGACCGACGGTCCCACCACCCACCAAGGACCACGAGACAGTGGCAACTTCAAACAGATGCTCCTTTTAATATCTGAGTCACCCAGAGCCACGGCCCATGCGCTAAGCCCCTGGGCGGGCCTGGTGGCCAGACCCTACAGCTTCCAGTGGCACCACTTGGCTTTTCTAAAATGAAGCCTGGAGTGGGCTGGCAGTGGGGCCCAGCCCCAGAAGGCCCCAGGCCACTGGGGCTGCACACAGTCACAGCGGTAGCACCTCTCGGCACGGGTTACAACGTGGAATGCTTCTCGAAGGGCACGGTCAGGAGTCGGGCTGCTGCCTCGTCCAGAAACCAGCAGAGTTTCCCAGAGCTGGGCTGGACCAGTGCGGCGGGGAGCGGGTTCTCCTCCTTGTCCTCCAAAATGCGCTGTGTGGAGAGGGCAGGAGCGTGGGGCACCCCCTGCACCCCGGCACCTCTCATACCTCTCCAACCCTCAGAAGTTGAGATCACCCTTCCCAGATGTCCTGGCTTCAAGCAACCAGCAGAGACGGGGGTCTCTTCCTTTTTATCATCTGTGACTGTTTAACAATGGGGTCAGCACACTTTTTTTTTTCTAACACATTAAAAAAAATTTTCATTTGACTGCACCAGGTCTTAGCTACAGCACTGGGCATCTTTAATTGCAGCACGTGGGATGTAGTTCCCTGACTGTGGATCAAACTCACGCCCCCTGCATCGGGAGCATGGAGTCTTAGCCACTAGAGCACCAGGGAAGTCTCCAGAACACCTTTTCTGCCAAGACCAGAAAGTCACTATTTCAGCTCTGCAGATCACACCCCAACTCTGTTGTAACTACTCAGCTCTGCTGTTACAGGGCAAAAGTACCAGCAGATGACTCGTCGCCAAGTGGGTATGGCCAGGTTCCAACAAATCTTTATTCATGGACATTGAAATCTGAATTCTGTAACATTTTCACACACCAAAGAATACTCCTCTTTTGCTTTTTCTCCCAACCGCTTAAAAAGGTCAAAAGCCTTCTTAGCTGTCAGGAGGGTTCGGTCCCTCTAGCTGTGGTGGGCTGACCCCCTAATGTGATTTCATGATCAGCGGGCATGGGAAATAGTACTCTCTGCCAGCTGGGTCTGCCGCAAGCACTCTGAATCATTAACTTGTTCACTTCTGACCACAGCCCTGCAGGGTTGCCTCTGTTCTCGCCCCTCTTTTTAAAAAAGTCAGGGAAGCTGAGGCTGAGGGCAGCCTCCTGTGAGTGGACTGTGAGTTGGAACTGCCTTAAACCCTCAGGAGGTCCACGGGGAGGAACCTTCCTAGTGCACCTTGCAGATGGGAAAGTTGAGGCTTGGTGGGGCGGGGGGGGTTCAGTGACCATCTAAGGCCATGCTGGGTATCACTGGCTGGGCCACTGGGTCTGCTGGAGTCTACACCCTGAACCCTAACATTAGCCACCCTCATGCAGATATCTGGGCCCAACAGTTGGTGGAAGAATTGTTACTTATTTATCTTTAAAAATATGTCTAGTTTCTTCCATAGTTGTTGGTCTTTTCAGTGATGGTAATGAAAGTATTTTTCTGTTTATTTTTATATCCACTTCATGATTTTTTTAAATGTGGTTTTGTTTGTTTATTTGGGGCTGTGGTGGGTCTACACTGCTGCGTGGGCTTTTTCTCTAGTTGTGGCGAGTGGGGGCTACTCTCTAGCTGTGGGACATCCACTTCCATTGCGGTGGCTTCTCTTGCTGTGGAGCGTGGGCTCTAGGGCATGTGGGCCTCAACAGTTGCAGTACGTGGGCTCAGGAGTTGCGGCTTGGGGGTTCTAGATCACAGGCTCAGCAGTCGTGGTGCCTGGGCTTAGCTGCCCCATGGCGTGTGGGATCTTCCTGGATCAGGGATCGAACCCCATGTCTCCTGCATTGGCAGGAGGATTCTTGCCAATATAAATTTATTAATATATAAATTTATAATTAATAAATTATAATGTATATTTATAGAAATCTATTAATTTTATACTTTCCTAATACATTATGTATAACTATACCTTTTTTCTTATTCCTACTTTTTTTTTCTAACTTATTCCTACTACATATGATTTTCCTCCAGTGTCACCAGGGGTAGCTGTTATGCTATGGATCTGTGTCTGTGTTATGGCTCTACGTTACGGATCTATTTACCGTTAAGTTTTTAAGAATATGAGCCAATTCAGTGATTTCAATCTCACTCATTCCTTCCTCTGACTTTTCTTAGATTTATGTTATTTTCCTTTGTTCTCATTCTAAAGTGCTTGACTGGTTTATTTCAACTGTTTTCTAGTTAATAATGAAATATATATGCATCCATATTAAGTGCTATGAGTTTACCTCTAAGCCGTCTTGGCCGTATCTCGTCAATTTCAATCCACAATTCTTAACCCCTAACTAGCCTGTCTCTGCAGTTTTCATCTCTCCTTCAACCCAAGAATTACCGAAATGCCTTGGGATGTGGTGCTTTCAGCACATCAGTGTCTAGGATCGCATTCTCCGCCTACAACCTTCTAGGGAAGGGGGCCCTCACTGTTACCTTCAGAATAGCTGCCTTGCCTTCTCCTGTCGCCACAAAGATGACCGTTCGAGCTGCGTTCAGCACGGGAAGAGTGAGGGTCACGCGCTGCGGAGGTGGTTTCGGGGAGTCACTGATGGGGGCCACAATTTTCTCCCGCTCCTGGGGGCAGGGAGGCCCGAGGTGGAAACAGGAAAGCATCACTTGACTTCCTGAGTACTCACACAGGCCAGGCACCGTCCAGCCATCATTCCATCCCACCTGCTAATTCTGTGGCACTTGACTCAAGGCCCCTGTTTGGATGGGTGAACTGAGGCTCAGAAGGGTCAAGCCCCAGTGGGCACGCCTGTTGGCTGAGGCTGACTCACACCATGCTGCAGGCACCTCCCAACCCTCTGGAAGCCCCAGATGGCAGAGGTTGGGGCTCAGACATGAGCAGGGCCTTCATGGGTGTGCTCACCTGCAGGAGGGGGTGGTCTGGGAAGAGTGAGCAGGTGTGGCCATCAGGACCCACACCCAGAATCAGCAGGTCAAAAACCGGGATGGAGTCCCCTTGGAAGACCTGGGTGGGGAAAGAAGACAGTCCTGAGAAGTTGTGAGGGAAGAGCTCAGAGGACACAAAGAAACAGTTGTCAGAAAAACAAGCTGCTGTAACACAGTAAGCAAGGCTCAGCCTTACCTGCAAAAAAACGGAACTCTATTAATCTACAATGCTCCACACTTCACTGTCTCAATGGCCTGACAATTTGGTGATGAAACTGTGCCCAAGACGTGACTACTCAGGCCTATTGTCAGGGTGTCAGAAGTGAGGCCGCCTTTGGGGGTTCCCCCAGAGCAGGGCTGTGGCCTCTCAGAGAGATGGGGATCCTCAAAGGGGATCACGCCCAGCGTGAGACTGGGTCTACTGACCACCCCCAGGGAGAGCTTCTGCCAGTGATGACCACTCAGTGTCACCAGTAGGCTTACTCCATCACTCTGGGAGAGCCCACTGGGTGGATGAAGTCTCCCTGCAGCAGCTCCAAGGGGCTCACCTGTCTCAGCTTCTTGGCGTAGTCCTCAGCCGCCTCCTCCACAGGCAACGCGGGGTTGATGGTGATCACCTGGCTGTCGAAGATAGGGAGCTTGGAGAGCAGGTGGGTCTGCAGTGGACGGACGCACAGTGTCACCAACAGCAACATACAGTCAGTGGGGCATGGGGCTTACACCTGGGACTACCTGGATCCTCAGGTTAGGACACGACTGTTATTATACCCACCTCCTGGGTGAGTGAGGATCCCAGTGGCATTCCCCCAGAGGTTTTTCAAGTCCCTGGTGATTGGAGGTCTCCTGGCTCTGGCCTGCACCTGTCTGACCACACCAGGATCCTGTTTCTAAACACCCAGGGTCCTTTGGGCTTCAGGATAAAACCTAGCCCCTCTCAGCCCTCTAGGAGGTCCTGCTGACCTCCAGGCCTCAGCAGGTACACCAGCTTTTGATCTGCCTGGGAAACTCTCATACATCCCTCGAGCTGCCTCCTCCGAGCAGCTACCTCTGCCTGCACCTTCCCCAACTGCTCCTTGGGGGTGTGACATGTTAATTGTGGTAAGCACTGATTTCTTTTCTGGGTTACACTACAGGGTGAGCATGCCCAGCCCATAGCAAGCACCCCAGCCTATGATCGGTGGATTTAATGCAGAAGCACCTGGAGTCAGGCGTCCTGCAAGGCAGAAGGTTCCAGCCCTTTCCTGCAGAGATGAGCCCCATGGTCTTTGATCTGCTCTGGGATGGATGCTGGCAACCCCCACCTCGGTGCCTCCTTTTGGGGACGGCCTAGCTCAGCCAAGTCAATGCCGGGCTGATCCACAAAGTAAAAGTAGGTAAACAACAAAAATATAGTGTTTGGAGCAGAGGGGGAAGGCAGCAAGGACATGGGATAAGCTAGCCAGAACTTATGGTGCTGACTCCCCACCAAATGCTGGCCTGTGGAGTGCAGGATCTGTGTTGAGCGTAACAGGGAGCCAAGGAGGGTGTGTAAGCTGGGGAGGAGCACGATCAGATAGATCCATTGTGGGAAAGACCAGCTCTGCCCAAGGTCCCTATCTACACACACCCTTGGGGAGCGTACTGAGTGAAGTCAGGGGGGAGTCCAGGTGCCTTATTTCTGTCACCTGAGTCCCCTTCATAGCTGCACTCCCCCTAGAGGCTCAGAGCCATTTCCTCCTCAGGCTGGACATCAGTTTGGCAGGTTTCCTAGAACTGGATTGGGTGGGTTCTCTCTAACACTTTGCAGGTGCTCAGGAACCATCCCCAGGAAGGTGGGCCCAGCTCTTCCTCCCAGCCTGGAGAGCAGAAGGCCCATGGTACAGGGTGAGCCCAACTGCCCGGGGTCCATCCTCCAGGAGAGGAACGCCTCTGCATCCCCGTACCATGCTGCTTAGTGACCCCGCCCCCCCAATTCACGGCCACCTGGAATCTCAGAATGTGGACTTCCCCGGTGGCTCAGTGGTAAAGAATCCGCCTACCAATGCAGGAGACACGGCTTTGATCTCTAATCTGGGGTGATCCCACGTGCCCCAGGGCAACTGAGCCTGTGCTTTAGAGCCTAGGAGCCACAAGTACTGAGCCTGTGTGCCACGACTACTGAAGCCTGAATTCGGCAACGAGAAGCCACCACAATGAGAAGCCACCACAATGAGAAGCCCGTGCACTGCAACTAGAGTAGTCCCCGCTCGCCACACCTAGAGAAAAGCCCGTTGCAAAAGCTCTTGCAGCAACAGAGACCTAGCACAGCCAAAAATAATTGACATTAGTTAAAAACAAAGAATGTGGCTTTATTTAGAAAGAGGGCCTTTGCAGTTGTCATTAGTGTAGATGAGGTCACAGGGCATTAGGATAGGCTCTAAATTCAAAGACTTATGTCCTTACAAGAGGAGGACACAGAGAGAATCAGATGAACAAGTGACATAAAAACAGAGGCAGAGATTGCAGTGATGTGGCCACAAGCCAAGAAACACCTGGAACCCCCAGAAGCTGGAAGAGGCAAGGAAGCCTCCTCTCTGAGAGCCTTTGGAGGGAGCATGGGACTGCTGACACCTTGATTTTGAACTTCTGGCCTCCAGAACTGTGAATCGATGCCTGTTGTTCTAAGCTACCCATTGGTTAGTACTTTGCTAACACAGCCCCAGGAAACCAGTATGCTTCCCTTCCGGGGGAAACTGGCAGGAGCAAATCCTTGCCCCACATCGGTTCCCACTGCATAGCATTTGCCTCTGCTGTACCCTCTGCCCCAGCTCACCTGTGGCCAGCTCCTCATATCTTCCCGGTCACTGCCCAAATGTCACCTCCTCAGAGTGTCCCACTGCCCTGGCTGAAGGATGCTCTCCCTTTTCCCCTGGCACTTCTTATCATCTCACAGTGTTTTTAAAAAATATTTGGCTGGACTGGGTCTTAACTGCAGCACTTGGGGTCTTTGATTTTCACTGTAGCATGCAGGATCTAAGCTCCCTGACCAGGGAGCAAACCCAGCCCCCCTGCACTGGGAGCGTGGAGTCTTAGCCACTGGACTACCGGGGCGCACACTGTTATCTTCTGTCCAAACTGCATTACATGGCAGCTATGAGCGGATTTCCACTCTTCCTGTCCTGCATGTTGGTGCCCCACCCCCCTACAAGCCCTATGAGGGAACTGTCCCTAGTGCTTGATACAAGGACACACACACACACTCTGAATATCCTTGCAACTTTCTCTTTGACTGTTTTGTTAGGATTCTATTACTTGAGCAAGTATGGCTTTCCTAATTAAAAGTCTTTCAGGGACTTCCCTGATGGTCCAGTGGTTAAGACTTCCTCTTCCAAGGCAGGGGATATGGGTTCCGTCCCTGGTCAGGGAGCTAAGATCACACATGCCTTACCGCCAAAAAACCAAAACATAAAAGAGAAGCAATATTGTAACAAATTCAATGAAGACTTTTAAAATGGTTCACATCCCACCCCCCCCACCCCCACCCCCGCCCCGGGCAAAAAAATCTTTAAAAATAAAATTTTAAACTCTTTCAAAGTCTGGCAAAGTAAAAAAGAAGCACGAGGTCACTTCTAAATTAAGCTCTAGGGGAAGACACGCAGGACAGCAGACTTGAGAGCGGGCCCTGCCCCTGAAACGTGTTCCGGGTGCTCTCTGAGGGGTTCCCGCCAGGCAGGGTCATACCCCAGCTCCCTCCCTGGCCACTAGGTGACTCTCCTTGTCTGGCTTCAGTTTCTCCATCTATGAAATGCAGCTACTAACAGTCCCCGCCTCATAGGCACTTGTGGGGTTTCATGAGGTGATGTGAATAAAGCCATGGTAATCAGTAAACCTTCCTCATTACCAAACAAACAAAAAAACCCAGCTCAAGCTTCTTTGCGAAGAGAACTCAACACACGCAGGACCTGAGCAACCTGAGGCTTCCGGCCAAATCCACCCCTCCCACACTTCCCTGGGTGGGTTTTCCTTCTCCATCCACCGCAGGAAGAGTTGACTCAGATGCGGGGGGTGTGGAGGGCAGCTCAGACCATAGCTCCTCCAGGCCTCAGTTTCCCTTCTTATAAAATGGGGGTGGGGAGTTGCCCTGATACTATAGGAGTCTGGGGCCCCAGGACAAAGATAACCAGCCACGGAGTTGTCAGCGCCACAAGCAGAGTGGAGATCAAAGAGAACTCTCCAGGTTAAAGAAGGGGAAACCGAGGCCCAGTTTCCACACCAGATCCCGCCTACCTGGCTCTTTCCTAACTCGGCCTCTGCACTTACTAGCCTGCAGCGCCTGAGCTTCTCGAAGTCCCTGGAATGGACCACTCTGTTTCGCCTCTATGCCTTTGCTCATGTCATGCCCTCTACCTGGCCACATGAATCGCACACGACTTAGCGACAGAGCACACACACACAAAATGCATCACCGGTCCACCCGGGTGGCAGTGGAGGTGCACCCCAGATGGAACCTCAGGGCACCCAGCAGACCATGCCCAGCTCCAGTCCAGGCAGAGGGCACGGTGCTACACTG
The DNA here is from genome assembly GCF_014754425.2 of Oryx dammah. Taxonomy (NCBI): domain Eukaryota; kingdom Metazoa; phylum Chordata; class Mammalia; order Artiodactyla; family Bovidae; genus Oryx; species Oryx dammah. Next base: position 101,955,752 of record NW_024070189.1, on the reverse strand, counting down.
CATAACTCGCGTCGCCGGGTTCAGGCGGTGGGCGCGGCCTTTTCGAAATGACCCCCGGTGGCCTCCGTAGCCGGGTCCAGGCGAGGAGCGCGGCCCTCTCGGCGTGACCCCCGGCGGCCCCCGTAGCTCTCACCCGGTAGAGGCCGTACGTGCTCTCGGCGTGCTCGAAGGGCACGAGGCGCTCGTCGCAGAAGCCCAGCGTCCAGCGCGCGAGGCTAGCGGGTCCAGCCGGGGCGGCGGCAGCGGGCAGCTCGCGGGCCAGCATGGAGACAAGGCTGCCGCCGGACAAGCCGAGCGTGAAGCGGGCCCCGGCATCCGCCAGGCAGCATGCTGCCTGCTGCACTACCAGTTGCGCCAGCGAGGCACCCAGCTCCTGCGGGCTCGAGAAGACAGAGATGAGGCGGGGGGCCGGCGCGGCCATGGTGATGGCGGTGGCAGGCAGGAGGAAGCCCTGCCGGCGGCCACGAGTGCGCCTGCGTGAACGCCCGTCCCGCTACCCAGGTGCCTGTAGCACATGCGCAGACCCACGCATGACGTCCCAGAGGGGCCGGGCAGTGAGTCCGGATGCGCTGACTGATTTTTTTTTTTTTTTTGCCTGATCATGGAGCTTTTTCCTGGACTGGAGCAGGCAGAGTAGGTGCAGCTGAGCTCTACTTCCCGATATCAGGGCGGGGCTAGAGAGCGGAGCTCAGAGCTTCGAGGCTCGCAATGAGGGGGCCCTGGGGTGGGGTTGGAGGGAGCCGATTTCTTGGAGGGCGGGGATTTTGGTGGACTTTGAAATTTCTGAACTAGCACGTTTATCTTGTTGGTATCTGTTGTTTCTCCCTTTAATTAAAGTATAATTATGTATTTTAAAGTATATACTTGATAAGGATGAGTGTATTTGGTTTGTTCACAGAGTCCTCTCAACCCTCCTGAACTGTGGCACGGCGTAGGAGCTGTGTTGAATTTCTCCTGCATGTTTCTGTGGAGATCTCCTCCTCCCTGGGTCTTGCCTGGACAAGCTCCCAGACTGAGACTAGTGGGCCTTGGCTGATATGATAGAATGGTGGTGGTTTAGTCGCAGAAGCCCAGCGTCCAGCGCGCGAGGCTAGCGGATCCAGCGGGGGCGGCGGCAGCGGGCAGCTCGCGGGCCAGCATGGAGACAAGGCTGCCAGGCTCCTCTGTTCATGGGATTCTCCAGGCAAAAATACTGGAGTGGGTTGTTATTTTCTTCTCCAGGGGATCTTCCTGACCCAGGAATTGAACCGGGGTCCCCTGCATTGCAGGCAGGCAGATTCTTTACCGACTGAGCCATGAGGGAAGCCCGATAAGAGAATATTCAGGGAATAACATGAGCAGGGAGGATTGGAAGGGGCAGGAGGTCTGGTAGGTCAGGGCAGCTGGACCACCTCAGAACCTGAGAGTTTAGGATAGTGTAATAAGTGCAATGAGATTTGCATAGGCAGTGCATCTGTCAAAGAAGTAGCAAATTAAGAAAACAGTTCCATTTATAATAGCAGCAAAGAGAATAAAATACTTAATTTCAGCAAAAGAGGTGCAAGACTTATACGCTGAGAACTATAAAGCTTTGCCGAAGAGTAACTTAAAATGTGATCTTAATAAATGGAAAAACATCCTATATTCATGGATTGGAAAACTTCATATTGTGAAGATAGCACGTGTGCTTGTGTTCAGTTGTGTCTGACCCCGTGGATTGTAGCCCACCAGGCTCCTCGGTCCATGGGATTTTCCAGGCAGGAATACTGGAGTGGGTTACCATTTCCTCCTCCAGGAAATCTTCCCAACCCAGGGATCAAAGCCGTGACTCCTGTGTCTTCTGCGTGGGCAGGCAGATTCTTTACCACTGAGCCACACGGGAAAGCCGTTAAGATAGCAACAATCCCCAAATTGGTCCATAGACACGATGTAATCCCTTTCAAAATTCTGAGAGCCTTTTCTGAGATATCAACAAACTGATCCTAAAATTCATGAGGAATTGCAGGGGGCCCCAAATAGCCAACCAGTCTTGAAGAACTAAATTGGAGGACTCACACTTCTTGATTTCAAACTTACTACAAAGCTATAGTAGTCAAACTCCACATACAATAGATATATATATCAATGGAATAGAGCTGAGCTAGAACAACAAACCATATGTCTGTTATCAGGGACTCTTCAACAAGGGTGCCAGAAGCATTCAATTTGAAAAGAATAGTCTTTTCAACAACTGGTGCTGGGAAAATTAGACAGTCACATGCAAAAGAATGAAATTGAACCCTGTAGTAGGCAGAAAGAGAGTCTCCCAATGGCGTCCACACCCTAGTTCCCTAAATCTGAATTCGTTAGGTTACTTGGCAGGGGGAAATGAAGGTTGCAGATTGCATTAGGTTGCTAATCACCTGTCCTTAGAAGAGATTACATTAATGTGCACAATATCATCACAAGGGTCACTGAAAATGGGAGGAGGAGGAGGAGGACCAGAGAAAGGACAGCATGAAAAAGACTCAACCCACTGCTGATGGCTTTGAAGATGGAGGAAGAGGCCATGAGTCAAGGAATGTGGGCAGTTTCTAAATGCTGGAAGAGGTAAGGAAGTGGATTGTCTCAGAAACTCCAGAAGCAATGCAGCCCTGCCAAACCTTGATTTTAGCCAAGTAAGATCCAGTTCTGACTTCTCACATTCAGAACTGTACAATAACTGGCGTTAAGCCACCAAGTTTGCGGTGTTTGTCACCTCAGCACTAGAAAACTAATACAGATCCCCACCACAAACCGTTTACAAAAATTTAAATGTCAGGGCTAAAACGAAAACATTCTTAGAAAACAGATGCATCAATCTTTATGAGCTTGGGTTAGAAAATGATTCCAAAAGCAAGAGTGGGGCTTCCATGGCAGTCTAGCAGTTAAGACTCCATGCTCCCAATGCAGGGGGCACAGGTTCAATCCCTGGTTGGAGAACTAAGTTCCCAAATGCTGCATAGTGTGGCCAAAAAAAAAGAAAAACCAGGCTTCATCAAAATGAAAAATATGTTTCAAAGGATACTACCAAAAGAGTGAAAAGACAATCCACAGGATAGGAGAAATTTGCAAACCATATCTTATAAGGATTTAGTATACAGAATTATATTAAGAACTCTTGCAACTCTAAACAGACAACCCAGTTAAAAAACTGGGCAAAGGATCTGAATGACATTTCTTCAAAGGAGGTATACAGATGGCTTCCCAGGTGGCTCAATGGTAAAGAAACTGCTTACCAATGCAGGGGATGCAGGTTCGATCCTTGGATCGGGAAGATCCCTCTGGAGAAGGAAATGGTAACCCACTCCAGTATTCTTGCTTGGAGAATTCCATGGATCCTGGCGGGCTACAGCCCATGGGGTGGCAAAGAGTCAGACAGGACTTAGCAACTAGACAACAACAAACACATGAAAAGATGTTCTGCTTATTAGCCCTCAAGAAATACAAATCAATACTATAAGGAGATACCACTGGATACCCACCAAAATGATCACAATAAAAAAGACCGAACTTCCCTGGCAGTCCAGTGGTTAAGACTCCAAGATTGCACTGCAGGGGGTGCAATTTCGACTGTTTGTTGGGGAACTAAGATCCTGCATACCTAGCGGTGCGGCCAAAAAAAAAAAAGGGAAAAGAAGTGCTGACAAGGATATGGGGAACTGGAATTCACACTGCTGTTGGGGGTAATATAAAGTGATACAGTCACTGTGGAAAACAGTCTGGCAGTTCCTCAAAATGTTAAACATAGTTACCATGTGACCTAGCATTTCCACACCTAGATTTACACCCGAGAATTCCGGACATATGTTCACACAAAAACTTTTACACAAATGATCACAGCAGCATTACTCACAATAGCACACCCCCCCAAAAGGAAATAAATCAACATCCATCAACTGGTGGTTAAAAACAATATATGCTTTTGAACTGTGGTGTTGGAGAAGACTCTTGAGAGTCCCTTGGACTGCAAGGAGATCCAACCAGTCCATTCTAAAGGAGATCAGTCCTGAATGTTCTTTGAAAAGAGTGATGCTAAAGCTGAAACTCCAGTACTTTGGCCACCTCATGCGAAGAGTTGACTCATTGGAAAAGACTCTGATCCTGGGAGGAGTTGGGGGCAGGAGGAGAAGGGGACGACAGAGGATGAGATGGCTGGATGGCATCGCTGATTCGAGGGACGTGAGTTTGAGTTAACTCTGGGAGTTGATGATGGACAGGGAGGCCTGGTGTGCTGCAATTCATGGGGTCGCAAAGAGTCAGACACGACTGAGCGACTGAACTGAACTGAACCCATACAATGGTATATTGTTTGGCTATAAAAAGGAATGAGCTACAACTTGGATGAATCTAAAAACATGCTGAGAGAAATGTCAGACACCATAGGCCACAGATTGTGTGATTCCATTTCTATGAAGTGTCCAGAATAGATAAATCCATAGAGACAGAAAGTAGTAGTTGCCAGAGGTTGAGGACAATGGATATGAGGGTTTTTTTGGGTGATGAAAATGTTCTGGAATTAGACATAGGGGATGGTTGCATAACCTTGTGAATATACTAAAAGCCACTATGTTGCAATATTTAAAAGGGCGAATTTATGGTCTAAATAATTAGCTCAATTAAAAATAGTGATTTGGGCACGAGGAACAATCGGAATGAAGGCGTTGAAGCCAGACACAGGCTGGAAACAATTATCCATGGTACAAGGGAAGCAGCCTGCAAGACAGCAGTGCTAGCCAGAGAGCCTGGACTCTCCCCTGAAGTGATGGGGACGCCAGGAGAGTGTGGGGCAGGGACGCAGCCTGCAGCCCCCTATCCTCGGGAAGCTCTTGGCGCTAGCTCTCCTCTTCCATATGCCCTCTTTAGCAGCTGCTGCTTCTTCCTGGTCCCTTGTGCACGGCTCAGCCCCTGCCTCTCACAGCACACTTGCCAACACCAGGCTGGGCCGTTTCTCTTCCTACAAGTACAGGCGTCCTCTCTGTGCACATTCTTCCAGGGCCCATCCAGAAAGGAGCAGCTCGGGGCAGAGCACCATCGGCTCCCACCTCTCTTCATGATTTACTGAGGGTCCCCAGGGGCAAGTCACGGAGCTTTTAATTTGGTATGGGAAAAAAAAAAAATACAGATCTATCAAGCCACAAGGAGGCATAGAGAAACCTCTGATGAAAGAAGTCACTCTGAAAAGATGACACCCAGTTTGATTCCAAATCCATCCGAGTCTGGAAAAAAAATTGGGAGACAGTAAAAAGAACAGTGGTTGCCACAGGTTGGGATAGGAGTGATGAGAGATGGAACATAGGATTTTTAGAGCAAGAGAAACTATTCTTTGTGATACTCTTTTAAGGGTGGTTGCAAGCCATTATGTATTTGTTGAAACCCATAGAATGTACAACACAGTGGAACCCTAATGTACACTGTGGACTTGGCTTAATAATAATGTATCAACATTAACTCATCAGGTGTAACAAATGTAGCCGACAAATGTCAGATGTTAATTCTAGTGGAAACAGCGGTAAGGGCATAAGAGAATTCTGTACTTTCTGCTCATTTTTCTGTAAACCTCAAACTGCTGTAATAAATAAAATCTATTAATCTTTAAGAGCAAACAAACACAGAACCGGACGGAAGAGTTATCGGGATTATTTTTTCTTGCTGGTCTGGAGAGAACTTCTTACATTGTTGCAGCTAGAGTGACTGACTTTGCAATGAGAAAGGTCCCCACTAGACCATTTCCTCACCAGAGCCCCTGACAATGACTTCATTCCCCTCCCTGTGTCTTCAGTTTCCTCATTTGTTCAACAGGGACCAAGATGACACCTTTGGAGGTGGTTGGATATCTGAAGGGATGTTACCCAGAATGCACTTGCTTATCAGCACACCAGGGGCCTCCATCCCCATCACGACATATCTTTCTCACTTTCACTGGGCATCTCAAAGGCTCTACCTTGCATCACCTTCCTTGCACTGTGGGCAGTGAAGGACCAGCACCCCACAGCAATAGTTCATCCATTCTTAGGCTGGTCCAGGACTCATCCAACCCCCATCTATCCCGAGAGTCACCCCCTGGGTGCCCCCACCTAGCACCTAGCAATTTTCATAAGATTTTCTTCCTCTCTCCTTTGGAGACAAGTAAGACAGACATTGTAATTCTGGAGGAGGAAGCTGAGAAGATGAACTCTGGAGCTCAGTGTCCTGGGTTCAAATCCAAGCTCAGACAGTTACCCTCGCAGGCCTGGTGGCTCTCACTCAGAGCTACAGCCACACATGCTGGCCCCCCAGAGAGGGGCGGCCAGACCTGCCGAGACATACCGTCTGTCCCGGGCCATCCTGTGCACCTGCCAGAACCCAGAGGCTGTAGGGAGGTGGTAAGAACTCTAACCCGTGGCCCCTCCACCCTCTACCCAGTCCCCAGACCCTGGACCTTGCAGGCGGGAGAAGAGGCAACAGGAGCTGTCAGTAAAGGCCGAGTGTGTTTTGCCCGTCTCTGGCAACCAACCATGTGTTCCCTGGGAGGGGCCTGCTCTCTGAAACTCACAGGGTTCTGGGCCACGTGGGGACAAAAGGTGAGTGACTGAGCTCCTATCAGGCACCAGACGCTCTGCAGGTTTATTTCTTAAACTCAACGAGGAAACAAAACCTCAGTGCTTGAAAACGCCCATGCGAAACAGCACGGGGTCATTCGCTACTGGCCTTGCTGTTCTAGCTGCCGGAAGGTGCTGCCAGAGGGAGGGACAGGGAGCAGTCTGGGTGGCCAGCCCCACCAATAGGTGTCTGGGATGAGCCACCGACGAAGCTGATGGGAAGGTCCGGGCTGTCCTGGCAGGGTGATCTCAGGATGTCACCAACCAAGGGTCCAAGTTGTCACTAGCAAGGTCAGGGGAACAGTCAATAGGCAGGAACCCCTGAGGGCATCTCAGAGGCCACCCCTGACCTGGCAGCTCCTCCAAATCCACCGCTGCCATTCCCCTGGGTCCTGCCAGCAGCCACGGCAGGTGGGGTCCCCAAGAGGCCTCCTCCAGGGTAAGCATCTGAGCAGTGGGCCAAGCAGCCACGCAGGGCCATCTTCAGGTCCCCTCCAGCAGGAGCTCCATGGTGACAACTAGGCAGGAGCAACATCCAAGTGGTCATAGTCAGTTCCAGAAGTTTCTGGGGCATCAGGAAAGGCAGGCAAGAGAAGGGAGAGCCACCAGGGACAGGAAGTGCAAAAGGCAATTGGCCCAGCTGGGCAGATTCCCTGCTGACCTGGAGGGCCCCGGGCTGAGGCCCCCTTGAACCCAGGTTGTCCAGACAGACCATCCCTAGCTCCTCATTCAGCAAGGAAGGCAGAGGGGCTGCCTGGAGCTCCCACAGGGCTACAATGTCCTGGAATCCAGCAGTCTAGGGAGGGCTGGGCTGGGTGGGGTTTGTTAATAAGGCACAGCTGAGAGGGAGGTGGAGCGGCCCCACTCTGGGTTTACCACCCTCCAAGGGAGGACCCGCGCAGAGGCCCCCAGGACAGCTGTGGGCCCCCACACAGACTGCAGCTCCCAGAAACGTCTGTTCTACTTTTGGCAGGAAGTGGGCAGGAGAGGAGAGATGGAGGAAGAGGGGAGGGCAGTCAGGGACAGCGGGGAGGCCCAGAAGCAGGGAGCACAGACAGACACACAGACACGGGAGTGGAAGACAGGCGGGGCAGCCAGCTGGTGGAGAGGAGGAGGAGGAAGCCGGGAAACAAGGGATCCTCCTGCGATTCGGCTTCTCTGCCCCAGGACAGACCAGGGCTGTCCGTCTGGCTCCAGCCCGCCTTGCTCGCTGGGCCTGGTGCGGAGTCTTGGGCCAACAGAGGAGTGTCAGAGGGCAAAGGCGCCTGAGCAGATGCGGGTGTAGACACCCTGATCCAGAGGCAGGTAGTGGCCTTGCTTCAGGTCCAGGAAGAAGAGCCGGTCCGAGGTCTGGCGTGGGTCGAAGCCCTCGTGCTGCAGCCGGGTCTTCTGAATCTTGAAGGTGCCTGTGGGGACGGGGGCGGAAGTAGGGGTGGGGGTGGGGTGGGAACTTGGCAGGGGGCTGCCAGGAACCCCACCACGCCCCAGCTCACTATTCTCTCTGGCACCTCCAGGCCTCTGAATAGGCTGTCCCCTCTGCCAGAAGCATTCTTCCCCATTTTGCCCGCCTGATTGCCCCTTGGCCTTTGGATCTCAGCTTCATGCTCCCTCCACCAGGGAGGCCTCCCTGACCACCCCCTGCATGACCCCAAACTCCATGTATACTCCCTGCCTGTCACATGTCCACCCCACACAAGACCAAGAAGGTGAAAGGGCTAGGTCGGTCACACAGGAGGTCAGGGGTCAGCAACTTATAGGCCCATGATCCACCCATGGACCAAATTCAACCCCCCATCTGAGGAAGCCACCCCTGGACACATACACACTACTTACTGCTGTTTCTGCCCTACAGCTGAGGAGATGAATCATTGCTGTAGAGGCTGTGGCCCGCGAAACTGAAAATATTTACTATCTGGGCCTTAAAGAAAAAGTTTGTACTCCCTGCAGTAGACAGTTAAAGAAGGGTTTTGTGAAAGATCTGGGTTTGTAGAAAATCGAGGGAGAATCCCTGTGTGCTCAAGAATTAGGAAGGTTGGTTTTCTTTTTAATGAAACTTCAGGGAAGTTTCCCTGGTGTTTGGGACTCTGCACTTTCACTGCAGGGGATACAGGTTTGATCCTAAAATCCCGCAAGTTATGCTGCTTGGCCATTAAAAAAAAAGGAAGGCGACTTGAAAAGTACAAACCTCAAGATTAAAAAAGCAGGGGTGCAGGTGATGATGGTGGTGTTTACCTTTGTATCAAAATTAAAGCTTCTTTTCAATAAAGGGCACCATGGACAAAGTTAACAGATTCCAAAATAGAGGAGATTTTAAATGTCTGAAATTGCTAAGGAATTAACATTTACACTATTAGGAGGAACTCCCGTAAATCACAAAGAAAAAACTGAGACAATACTAAGATCAGTCAAAGATACGAGCAGGTGATTTACGGAATAGGAAACCTCAAAGGTGTTAGATGATTCACTCAAATTTCCTAGTCCTCAGAAAAATGCCGAAAATGAAGAGATGCACCAAACATTGCAGGGCAGCCAGTGGGGTAGGAGTGAGGAACGGAAAGAAGGAAGTGTGCAAATACGACAAGAGGAGAGCTCAGCTCATAGCGCCAGCTGGCCGTGGACAGCAGGTTAGACCAGGCGCAGGGGCGGAACCAGAACGGGTAAGTAAATGGTTGAGAAACTGACAAATGGACGGACAGAGAGGCAGGGGGCCGCACCTGTAGTGTCCACCTGGGGCAGGAGGCGCAGGAAGATGGGCCGGGCATAGGGCGCCAGCACCTTCTGCAGTTCCTCGTACAGTGCATTAGGGCTCAGCTGGCCGTGGGGGTCTGCGATGGCTGCCATGCCTGCTTTGCCCTCTACTCCTAGAGACAGAGATCTGGCTGAGACCACCACCCTTGCCCCCACCATGAGACCAGATCCATCCTCCAGTGGTGGCCCCTGGCCTCTGATCTCCAGCCCTATCCACCTGGGATAATGCTCGCTGAAGCAGTGAACACTTTATTGAGCTCCTGCTGCACTCCCTGCAACCTTGCTACTGCTGCTAAGTCACTTCAGTTGTGTCCAACTCTGTGCGACCCCACAGACAGCAGCCCACCAGGCTCCACCGTCCCTGGGATTCTCCGGGCAAAAATGCTGGAGTGGGTTGCCATTTCCTTCTCCAATGCATGAAAGTGAAAAGTCAAAGTAAAGTCGCTCAGTTGTGTCTGACTCTTAGCAACCTCATGGACTGCAGCCTAACAGGCTGTTCCATCCATGGGATCTTCCAGGCAAGAGTACTGGAGTGGGGTGCCATTGCCTTCTCCGCTGCAACCTTGAGCCATAGCTAATTTCATGAGCCCATTTCCTGGATGAGGAAACTGAAGCGCAACATCAGGCATGAGGAATAATTCCAGATCCAGGCCACCACCCTGTTGAGCGGTTGTCCAGGCTGTGCACTGCTTTAGGTCTTGCCTACCAGGGCACCTGTACCTCCAAGTTCCTCTTGGCTGGGCTCCTCTGGGGCTGCCCCCAGGACCCTGGGACCACCCCCAGAGCCCCAGCTTGCCTGGCACAGCCACTCCGTACACAGCCACATCTGTCTGGCCCAGCAGGCGACTCAGCACGCCTTCCACCTCAGTGGTGGAGACGTTCTCCCCACGCCAGCGGAAGGTGTCCCCGCTGCGGTCCCGGAAGTACATGTAGCCCAGCTCATCCATCACCAGCACGTCACCTGGCGGAGGGGAGAGCGGGAGGTGAGACGGTGGCCCGCCACCCCCACAGCCGGCCCCCGTCATCTGCGCACCTGACAGGTAGGCGCTGTCACCCTTGCGGAAGACGCTGTGGGCGATCTTCTTGTTTGTGGCGCTCTCACTGATGTAGCCATCAAAGCGACGCAGCGGGTCCTGCTGGTTGATCTGGCCCACGAGAAGGCCGGGCTCCCCTGGGGAGGAGGCAGCGCTCAGGCTGTGCCGGGCGGGCAGGAGGTTCGCCCCCTAGCTCCCCGGGGGGCACTGGACAGGACCCTGCTCACCGGTCTGGCACGGGATGCAGAGGCCCTGGGCATCCCGCAGGAGTTCCATCGTGTCCTCGTTGACCTTCACCAGCCTGATGGGGTACACGTGGGGCAGGATGCGGCTGTTGAAGCCACAGGAACCAACCTGGGATGGGGCCAACCCAGTCAGCAAGGAGCCCTGCAGTGACACAGTGTGGCCTTCCCCGACCCCCAACCCCGACACCTTGCCTCTCCTGCCTTGGGGCCTAGAATTAGCACTAACTCTGTGACCTTCGATGATCTGAACGAGGGGGTTATGAAGCGCAGGCTCCCATCAGGTATCAGGCCCCCTCTCTCCCTGTTCCCAGCCTCCCTTGCAGTCACGTGAGGAGACCTGCCAGTCGGCCACCACTTCTTGGTCCTTAAAACCCTCCAGGCTGGCAGGAAGTGGATGCCCAGAGTGACTCCGAAGCCGTGAAGGGACACTGGAAGAGCTTCTGCCCAGTGCATGGCACACTGCCTGGCTCAGTTCTATACGCAGAAATGCCCATCTAGTGGGTTTGCACTGCCGCACCTGGTTGGGCATGCTTGTTACAGCAGCAACCTCTGCTGGTTTGACAAGAGTGTACTCTGGGGCTGCACATTCAACTCGTGTGCATGGTGCGGACCAGGCCTTGTCGCCCAATGCTGGGGCCCCAGCAGCAAGAGACAGAAACGAATGCCTGCCTCTGGGGCGCTTGCTTTATTCTTCTCCTTTCCTGTCCCTGACATTGGGTGGGAAACGCTTGATAAGGGAGAAGGAGGGTCCTGCAAGGATATATCAGAGATAATACTTGCTAATCATAAACGTTTGTATGTTTTCAGAGAGCTTACTGCAGGGGGAAAGTGCTATGCTGAGTTCAGGATGTTCCATGATCAGAACAAACCTAAGTTGTTAATCCCATTTACTGATGAGGAAACTGAGACCCAAGAAGCCTGAGTGACTTGCCTAGTAGATCAGCACCCCATTCCTGGCCCTGGGTCCCCCAGAACCCTGCTCTCCCTTCCACCTGTACTGCTACAAATTGAGGCTCTGAAAAGCTGAGGCACATAGCCACGCTGTGAATCAGAACTCAGGGGCGACAGTCAAGTGACTGAGCAAGCTGGCAGGAAGGCTGCCCAGCACCCTGGCCGAGATGCCCACCACAAACCAGGCTGTTCTATGGGAACCCAGGCCAACGACAGAGGGAGCAGTGCTCCCGGAACCCCCAGCCCTGCCGGGGCTGCCCCACCCGCACCCACCTTCCCGTCCATGTTGGCTATGCTGCAGTTGCACTCGGTGGCGCCGTAGAACTCGCCGATCTGGCGAACACCGAAGCGCTCCGTGAACTCCTCCCAGATGGACGGCCGCAGCCCGTTGCCCACTGCCAGGCGCACACGATGCCGTCCTTCTGCCTCGCGCACCGGCTGCTTCAGCAGGTAGCGGCAGATCTCCCCGATGTACTGGACCACCTGGGGGTGGGGTGGGAAGCAAGCAGTGGGCGCCTGTGCTGGGGCAGAGAGGAGCCCACTGGGGGCGGAGGCTGCCGTGGGCTGGAGGCCCCCAGACACAACAACCTCCTTCCTCCCATCTGGGCGCTAGGAGCAAAATGGCCTTAAAGATTATGACAGCAGAACAGTCCAGACCATTTATACCTATGCACTCGCTCAGAACCCTGTCTGAGCTCAGGCTGCCCGCCCACAGCCCTGACCTAGGGTTGGGATAACTGACGGGTCATGTTCTTTGTGGCTTCCCTGAAGTCACAGCACAGACCTAGCCCCAGTGGCTCAGGGAGTCACCTACTGACCACCCCTCTCCGCCGGCTCCTTCTCTCTTTCCTGTGGCTCCACCTCTGGGGTCGTCTCCCAGATACCCCAGTTGCCCTTGAGTCCTCATCTTCAGGTGGGCTTCTGAATGTATCCTCCCCACTTTACAGATGCTCACAGGCAGTAAGTGCCCACCAAGGCTGATAATGTGGTAAAATCTGATTGGAATCTGGCATCCTGGCTCCAGAGTCTCAATGAAACAGTTACATGTTCAGAATGAAGCACCATGGCAATCATAGCTTCAAAGTGCTCACACCAAAATGCATTATAAAATTTGACCTGTGGTCAACTCCATCTGGCCCTGCCTTCCTCACTACCTTGTCTCTCTCCAATTCCTGTGCTCACTTGGCCCTTGTCACATGGGTCTCCTCCTCAGGGCCTTTGAACATACCGTGCCCTTTGCCTAGGACACTCTTCCCTCTGACGCACTGAGAGTCAGGTCTCAGTTCAAATGCCACCAAGGTTGAGCAGGACTTGGTGCAGATCTGATGAATACAAGCCTGTCGAACACAGAGCTCATCTGTTTAATCTTCCCAACACTCTCTATTGAAAGTGAAGGCACCAAGAACCCAGAGAGGAGATACGGTTGGGGGAAGATCACCAGGAGGCAAGCCTGGGCAAGGCAAGATCAGAGACCCCTGATGGTTTCTCTCCCTCTGCCCTCAGGCTCCTTCACGTGTCTTGGTGGCCCAGCCCACCCCATTTCCAGGGCAGAACAAGTCATACAGCCTGGCCAATCAGCCCAGTCCATCCTCAGACACTGATTGGTTCAAGGATAAGCATGTGACCACAGCTCAGCCAATGAGAATCATCCCTGAGACTTTTTAATGGACTGGTGGGAACCCAGGCTCTTTGTCGACTGGAGCTGCTGGGAACCCTCCTGGGGAAGGAAGAGTGGAGAGGAAGCCACCCACTAAGGAAAGAAGCGATCAAGAGGAAGAGAAAAACAAGAGAGGGATAGACTTCCCCCCACCCCAATCAAGGTGTGCCTGAAGCTGTCCACTATTTGGCCTCCTCAGTTCCGAAAGTTGCTATATCTCTTTTGTCAAGAAAGCAAGAGTTTAGGTTAGGGCTGGGGTTAGGGTTTTGGTTTTACCTGTCAGCTGACAAAGTCCTGCCTAAGAACAGAGCTGCCCTCCAGACCATCACAAGTCGTCCCAGGCAGCTTTCAACTGTTCTCTTCAGAAATTAGGCTGGGGAAGGGATAACACAACCACAACGGAGGCCGCTGAAGGTGACTATGACATCCCGAGGCTCTGAGGCCAGCTCTACATACTGAGAGTCAAACGGCTGATCTTTACTCTGGCCTGGACCTTCGGACAGACCCAGGGCTAAAGGGAAAGCAACTCAGGTCAGCTCAGAGAGGGAGACACCAGGGGCCCCATGCTGTGACCTCCAGCCTGCGGAGCAGCATCTGGGCAGAAACTAGGAGTGAATTGTCAACCTGGGACCCCCGCTACAACTGCAAATGTACACACCCAAACGGACAGGGAGACACAGGAACTGTATACCCATGGATGGATGATGGGTTGACTTGTCTATTGCCTGCCCACCTGCTTTATGCAGCCAAGAAAGCAGATTACAGCCTGCTGCCTGTGATGAGGACAGCTGGCCAGTTGATCTGGGCCAGCACCCACTGCTGTAAAAAAAAAAAAAAAAAAAAAACACCAGCCATGCAGTTTCCCCCACCCAACAGCCATGAGATGGGATTTCTGAACCGAGCAGCATTTCTTAAGTCCTGGTGGCATCCCTGGTGGCTCAGACGGTAAAGAATCCTCCTGCAGTGTGGGAGACCTGGGTTTGATCCCTGGGTAGGAAAGATCCCTGGAGAAGGGAATGACTAACCATTCCAGTATTCCTGCCTGGAGAATTCCATGGACAGAGGAGCCTGGCGGGCTACAGTCCATGGGGTCATAGAGAGTTGGACACGACTGAGTGACTTTCACTTGAGGATTCCACCCTATCTAATCTTTATAGAGCTCCCCAGTGCTTTCTCTTGGTCACAGAAATAACTCTTCAAGGAAACAGAACGGAAGCCTTTCAGAGGCCTGGAGACAGTGAACAAAGCTTGATGCAACATATGCATGTCAAGGACAAAAAGAGGGACCACCAGACACTGCGGGCCTCCCAGTAGGAGGTCATGACGCCACCCACAGGGAACCCCAGACAAAAAAGTAGATGTTGAATCAATCAAATATCTGTCTAAAGCAGTGGTTTTCAACCATGGCCAAGACACTTGACAAAGTCTGGACACAGTTTTAATTATCACAGTTGGGAGGTGGGGTCCTGGTGGCATCCAGTGATTTTTGGCCAGAAATGCTGTTAAATATCCTACTCTGCACAGGATGGTCCCCACCACAGAGAACGAGGCAGCCAAGTGTCCACAGCACTGTAGTTGAGAAATGCTGAGCTTCCACTATGGAGAACAGTGCAGACAGTCCTTAAAAAACCAAAAACAGAGCTACCATATGACCCAGCAATCCCACTTCCAGGCGTATATCTGGACAAAACTCTGATCTGAAAAGATACATGCATCTCAGTGTTCACATGGAAGCAGCCCAAATGTCCACTGACAGAAGAATGGATAAAGAGGGTGTGGTGCGTCTACACAATGGAATATACACACTACTCAGCCATAGAAAAAAGAACGGAGCGATACCATTTGTAGCACCGTGGATGGACCAAGAGAGTGCCACATAGCATGAAGTAAGTCAGGCAGAGAAAGACAAATATCACATATAACTTACATGCGGTATCTAAAACACCGACACAAACGAACTTATTTACAAAACAGAAACAGACTCACAGACATAGAAAACTAATAGTTATGAAAGAGGATCAGGGCTAGGAAGGGATAAACTAGGACTTTGGGATTAGCAGATACACACGACTGTATATAAAATAAGCAACAGGACATACTGTATAGCACAGGGAACTATACTCAATACCTTGCAATAACCGATAATAGAAAAGAATTGGAAAAAAAAATAGATATATATAACTGAATCACTTTGCTGTACACCTGAAACTAACACAACATGGTCAATTAACTACGCTTCAATTTTTAAAAATAGATTAAAAAAAAATTGTTGGGCTTAACCCTACTCCCAAGGTACAGGAAATACCAGAGTGACAGGAGTATGTCAAGGGACCTCGCAGCAATCCCCAGACTGGGAACACACCACAGGGCAAACTCCATTTCTTCAATAAATAAATTATAAGGGGAGGGAGGGAGAAAAAGGAAAAAGAATGAGAGAGAGACAAGGAATCTTACAAGAAACATCAACTAGTTGCTGTGTGTGGGTCTTATCTAATTAAAAATTAAAAAAACAAACAAACATATTTTTGACATGTTAAAACACTGGAGATCAGTGTCCGGGTTCCTGATGGTTGAGAAATCCTGTCACTTTGGGGCTGTGATAATGATACTGCAGTTATGTAGTTGTGGGGTTTTTCTCCTTTTTTTCGTCTTTCTTTTATCGTGGTAAAATACACATAATGTAAAATTCACCACCTTAGCATTTTCTTTTTCCATCTTAACTCATTTTTCTGTGTGTGCATGCTCAGTCCCTCAGTCATGTTCGACTCTTAACAACTCTACGGACTGTAGCCCTCCAGGCTCCTCTGTTCTTGGGATTTTCCAGGCAAGAATACTGGAGTGGATTGCCATTTCCTTCTCCAGGGGATCTTCCCAATCCAGGGATCGAGTCTGTATGCCGATTGGCAGGCAGATTCTTTACCACTGCACCACCTGGGTAGCCATTTTAAAGGGGTATCAAACACATTTACATTATTGAGCAGCCATCACCACCATCCATCGCAGAACTCTTTTCATCTTGTAAATCTAAAACTGTATCCCCATTAAATGCTAATTCCCCATTCTTCCCCCCTCCCAGCCCCTGGCAACCACCACCCTATTTTCTGTTTATGATTCTAGCTACTGTGAGTACCTAATGTAAGTGAAATCAGGCGGTATTTGTCTTTTTTTGAGGGGCGTATTTCATTTCGCATAATATCTGCAACGTTCATCCACGTTGTAGCCTGTGTCAGAATCTCTTCCTTTTCGGGGCTGAATAATATTCCATTGTAGGGATGGACCCATTTGCTTATCCATTCATCTGTGGATGGACACTCGGGTTGCTTTCATGTTTTATCTATTGTGAATAATCTGCTATGAACATGGATGGACAAATATCTCTTTGAGACCCTGCTTTCAGATCTTTTGTTTTAAGAACAGCCCTCACCAGACACAAAAGCCCACACGGAGGTCCTATTTATAAGAAATGTCCAGAACAGGCCAGCCCACAGAGACAGAAAGCTTCCTGGTTGCCATGGGGCTGGGAGCGGGGAATGGGGAGTGGCTGCCAGTGGGGATTTCCTTTTCAGGTGATGGAAGTTTTTCGGAACTGCATAGAGGGGCTAGTGGCACAACACTATAAACGGACTAAATACCACTCAAGTGTCCACTTCAAAATGGCTAATCTTATGTAAATTTCACCTCAATTAGAAAAAAAAACCCAATCATCTTTTGGAGGTTTTACTGAGGTATCTATGCAGGAAACAGGCTGCTGTCTGGAGCTGCTTCACAAGACTGGAGGAGGGACATGGGTGGGGAGGCGGAGTGGGGAGGACAGGGTATCTGACTCCTCTGGAGCTGAAGGATGGGTGCCTGGGAAGCCCCTAAACGTTTCTGTCCGCATTTGTATTTGCAACTCTCAATAATTAAGTTAATCAGATGGACTGTTTTCTATGTCAAGATTCAGATTAGCAATTTTTCCCAAGACCCCCCCGCCACACACACCTTCAAGTAGAACATAAAATCCTCAGAAGCAGAGCATGGCACAGCCCTCACCCTGAGGGACCCCACAGGATGCCAGCCCAGAGCCCCCACCCTGCCCTACTGTGTGATTCAGGCAACTGGCTGAACCCCTCCCAGCCCCCGCCTGTTCAAGATGAGGGCAGTACCTCCCAATTTGTCAGTCTCTGGACACACCCCCTTCTCACTCCTTCCTCCACCTGGAGGAAGGTACTAGCACCTGTATTTCCAGCCCCACCATGGCACTGAAAACTTCCAGCTGTCTCCTCGCACTGAGGAGGGCAGAGGGGAGGAAAGGACTTGTCTTAACCCCTACCTGCTGTGCAGGACAGTGGATGCCCTCCACCTCTGCCTCATGCTTACCCTACCAGGAAGCATGACCCACCCATTTGCCTGCAGCTACCAGCAGGGAAAACCTTTCCGGCACAGGGTGTGGGGAAGGTAGCATCTTAAGGAGCTCAGGCAGTCTGCGTCCAATCCTAACTGCATTAGAAGCCTCAGTTTCCCTACCTGCAAAATGGGTGTGATGCCTTTGCCTGCTCCCAAGCAGCTATGAGGATACAAGGAGCTTACATGTTGAAGGTTTAGTCTCTGGCCCGACAGAGCATAAAGCACCGATGACCCCCTCCGAGCCCCCTCACGTCCCTGCAAGGCAGCCATTCAGAGAAGTAAGGCAGATGGGTGGGAGGAGGGTAGGGGTGAAAGAGGGGCGGGGCCTGACCGGGCGGGGGCGGGGCCTGACCGTGCAGTTGTACTTGACGCAATCATCCCAGAAGCGGCTGGCTGAAAACTTCTTGCGCAGGACCACCGTCAGCCCATAGATGAGACACTGACCCACGCCCATGATGTTCCCTGCAGAGAGTGGACTCGGTGAGGGGTCCCCGGTCCCCCGCCCGCTTCCCCGCCCGAGCCGCCCCGTGGTACCTGCCGAGTGGTACAGGGGCAGACAGTCGTAGAGCACATCTGCTGCCTGCATGCTGTAGGAGTAGTGCCCAAATGCCGCGATGCGGTAGTACCTGCGGGGCAGGGAGTGCAGGGGCTGGGGCCCACGTCCCAGAGAAAAGCGTGGGAGTTGGGGTGGGGAGCGTGCTGGGCACTGGGGACCCAGCAGGGACCCAGGCGGAGCCAGCCCAGCTCTTAGGGGTCTAGAGGCTGGCGGGTGAGGAACATGCTAACAAAGAAAGGAAATGATGCTTGGTGCCATGAGGAATATAACAGAGCAACAGAGAGAGGCTGAAGGGGACAAAGCCAGGGAGGCTGGGGTATCCTCGCTGGGGAGGTGACTGAGATCTGGTAAGAAGGAGCTGTGGGGAGAGCTAGGGAAGGGCATGCAGGTGAAGTGCAGAGCATATGCAAAGGTCCTGAGGTCAGAAGCAACCTGGCAGGTTGGAGGAATTGAGGACAGAGCGAGCAAAGAGGCAGAGAAGGAAAATGACATCAGAGAAGTGGCAGGTGGCACACAACACGAATGAGGCTTTTTATCCAAGGGCCAAGGTAAGTACAGGGCGGTTTGGCATGAGTTGGGATGTCCTATGGTCGTGGAGGAGAGGAGGGCTGTTGGGGGCAGGAATGGGGGCAGGCGGAAGCTGAGGAGGGGCAGAGGACAGCACCGGGTCCTGAGATGGGCTGTGGGTTTTACCCAGTTGAGATCAAGATGCCCACAATATTCTCAACAAGAGCTGGGGCGGGGAGGGAGGCAGGAGGATCAAGCCTTAGAGACTACCTGGAGGGGCTCTCCAGTGCAGGGGCGGGGCCCGGGAGGCGGGGGTGGGCAACACCCACGAGCCCCTCACCTGCTGTGCACGATGATGGCAGCCTTGGGCAGCCCCGTGGTTCCCGACGTGTAGATGTAGAAGAGTCGATCTGAGAGAGACACGGGTGTTGGGGACCAGAGGCTGGGGTGGGTGGGACGAGGGGACAGGATAGGCACGGGCAGGGGGATCCCACCTGGACTCACCATCCATGCCCTTGCCAGGGGGCTGCGCCAGGGGGGCTGTGGAGATCTCCTTCAACAGCGGGTCCAGGAGTTGGGTGTCCGGTAAGACGCCATCAGGCCCCACGTCTCCAGAACAGAACTTGACCAGGCTCTTGCCCAACTGCCCGCTCACCTCCACCACCGCTGCGGCGCGAAACATGTCGTGGTTGAAGATGGACAGGTGCCCCTCCCAGGGCCGGGGAAGCACTGTCTCCTTGCCCTGAGCAGTCCCAGGCCCCCACCGAGAAGACGCTACCCACACCCGGCCTCACCCGCCGCCAGCTCCCCTCCGAAGACCAGGGCTTTGGCGCCCGAGGTGCCCAGGCAGAAAGCCAGGGGCTCCCGCCGCAGGTTCACGTTGAGCAGCGCGGCCTCCACACCTGCCTTGGCCAGGCCCAGCCAAAGCCCCACAAACTCAGGCCGGCCCTCCATGAAGATGGCCACCACGTCGCCCGGCGCGAAGCCCAGCCGGCGGAACAAGTTGGCCACAGCGTTGGAGTAGGCATCCAGCTGCGCGAAGGTCCAGCACGCACCGCTGCCCGCGTCCACCAGCGCCAGGCGCTCGGGCTGCCGCTGAACCACCGCCTGGAAGATCTGCGGGATGGTGTGGCGCGCGCGCTGATGCCGCCGCAGCTCCAGGCGCACGCGTATCAGCACGGAGAGGCCGCTGGGAGGCGGGATGGGGAGCTAGTGTCAGTGGGTGCCCCACCCGCCCCCGGATACCTCCCCAAGCCTCGGCATCCCCACACGGAGGGGGCAGAGGAAGAGACCCCAGCTCCCGAAGGGCAGCGAGGGTTCAAAGAGGATGCTTGGGATGCCGGGTCTCTCGGAGGACTCGGGGCAAAGGGCTATTTACCAACCAGCCCAGAAGGAGGCGGATTCTCAAAGCTGGCTATGCAGTGTTAATCAGAGTCACCCTGTCCTCCCGCATCACAGCTTGCCCGGTGACCCTCAGAAGCCAGGGCCCAGGCCTTCTTTCTCCTTACTGAGGGATCCAGAGTACCCCATGCTGACTCCACACCGCCTCCGGCCTGGACTCCTCATGCCCTGCCTGCCTCAGCTGGGCCCTGGGGTCCATCCCTGAGCTGGGTGGTTGCCCCACTCCCGAGTCACTGAATGGCACTAGGCTGAGGTGACTGGGCCATCCAGCTCGGGTGCCCCCACCTAAGGCGGGGAGCTGCCTCTGCCCCAGGTGGGGCCAGGAGACAGGCTAGTGAGAGGCCCCAGTGGTAGGTGTCCTGTCCCCACCTGACAGCAGATACAAGGCGATCAGAGGTCCCAGGGGAAAGGAGAACTCCAGGAGAAGGAGCCAGCCTCCTGAATGACCCTGTCGGGATGAGCAGCCATTGCTGACGCCAGGCCGTGAGATGAATGAGACTCGAACTTGTATTGTTTAAAGCAAAAGTGATGGCTTTTAGATCACGAACCGAGAAAGCCAGAATTTCCTAGTGCAAGAGCTCAAGAAACAAGTGGTCTGGCTTTATCTGGCTCCCTGCCCCACCATCCAGAGCCCCTGGCTCTGAGAGGTAACTTGGTGCTGGGTTAAGCCACTGATGAGTGAGGACCTGTTTGTTACAGCAGCTTCCTCTGCCCTGACCAATACGAGTGGTCTTGACTCTGCTCCCTCTTTAGGCTTCATCTGGCTGTTGTGTCCCACCCGTTTTAGCATCAAATTGGTTATCAGAACCATCCTTTGAGTCCCTGCTGCTTCCTCTGTGCTGCTTCCTTAATTCCCTGCAATGGCTTCCTCAGACTCAACAGATCCACAACAGACCTCAGCGTTCTCATTCATTCATTCATTCATTCCCTCTGTCCTTAATTCATGAAGGCAGCTGATGTGTATCAGGGCCTACTGTGTTTTGTTTTTTTTTTCAGTTTGAAGATCTAATTGGCTTTATTTATATTTTAATTAGAAGATCTAATTGGCTTGTTTCAGGATTTCTTTTTTTCTTGGTACCAGCACCCACTGCACACTGGGCATTCTTGGCTCAGAGATGACTAGATCCAACCCTTCGAGCCTCATAGTTTTCCCAGGAGAGAGACCTCCTCTGCATAAATGAATGAGCATGAGGAACGTGCTAGATGATGACAAGGCTGTCAGAGTGACATGGGTCAGAATGGAGGCAGTGGTGGCCCCGGAGAGAGCCAGGTAGGTAAGGCCTGTGCAGGGCCTCAGAAGTGAAAAGCAGTGGTGTGAGTGTAAAGCCAGGTTCACAGCCAGTGCAAAGGTCCTGGGGTCGGACTGGACCTGGGGAATGGAAGAAGACAAGGTCCTGGGTGGGTCAGGAAGGTCTGTTAGAGAGGATGGATCCACACAGCCACCTGCATCGCAGTTTTTAAAAACAAGAGGTCAGGGTTCTGAGAGATTTATGAGACTTCCTGTCTGGGTCAAGCTGCGCATCCTGAGAGTCCCTAGAGGGCCCCTCTAGCTGCCCCTGCGAAGGGACCGGGATCCTGTGGCCCTTCTGACTTGGCTCAGCTAGAGCACCTGCACACACCTCCTGCCAGCACACTGAGCTATACACAGCCCTACATACCTGCCCCTTCTCTGTGACTCCTTTCAGCACCTCCCCCAGGGAGCCTTCCAGGGCTCGGGCCCTGTGCTGTGCCCACTGCTCCCCCATCACGTCCCCAAAGGGGGCCAGTCTGGATTGGGTGCTGGCTGGGCTCAGGGAATGTTCTCTTGTCCACCCCAAGAGCCCTCCCCAACCCCCTTTACCCACCCCCCCCCATCAAAACCCCTGAAGCCACCCTGTTGTGAGTCCATTTTCCCCAGGGTTCTGAGCAGCCAGGCAAGTTACCTCTGCTCCAGCCAAGGAGCCTAGCAAGTAGCTGATGCTCAGTAAACAGAAACTGAATGGCTGTTCTTGCCTGAACTCAGGACCTGGTGTGCCTGCCCTCTCCAGCAGCCAGCACAGGAGCACCGACTATTCCATTCATCCCCAAATGGGGAGCACCTGCTGTGTGCCAGGCCTAGAGAGACCCAACCCTCCTCCCCCTCTGTCCTCCCACAGATTTCCCCTTCACTCACTCACTCCAGCCTCCTTGCTGTTGCTTGAGCACACCTGGCGGGCTTCCATCTCAGGGCCTTTGCACAGGCTCTGCCCTCTGCCTGGACCACTCCTCCCAACATCCAAGCGGCTCCTCCCCCACCTCTGTGAGGTCTTGGCTCAGATGCCACCCGCTCAGGTGGCCATTCCTGGACACCCATCTGTTACTGCACCACCCCCTCCTCTTCCCTCTCGGATCCCTGCTTTGTTGTTTTGTTTTCTGGCTGCGTGGCATGGTTTGTGGGATGTCACTTCCCAAGCAGGAATGGACTCCTAATCACTAGGCCACCAGGGAACTCCCTCCTACTTTTTAAAAAAATTATTATTATTCTTTGGCTATGCCTCAAAGCATGTGGGATCTTAGTTCCCCACCAAGGGTCAAACTCACAGCCTCTGTAGTAAGTGTGAAGTCTTAACCACTGGGCCGCCAGGAAAGTCCCCTCCCTGCTTTGTTTTTTTTAACATGGACTTACGGTCTTTAAAGGGCTTCCCTGGTGGCTCAGATGATAAAGAAACTACCTGCAATGCAGGAGACCTGGGTTCAATCCCTGCTCTCAGGAAGATCCCTGCAGAAGGGAATGGGAACCCACTCCAGTATTCTTGCCTGGAGAATTCCTTGGATAGAGGAACCTGGCAGGCTACAGTCCATGGGGTCACAGAGTCAGACATGACTGAGCAACTAAAACACACACACAAATGCCAAATGCAGTTTACTCATTCACCATCTGCCTCTGAGTTGTCTCTCCCTGCTCCTGGTAGACAGGACTTCTGTCTTTTTCATTCTCAGCCCAAGAGAAACAGCAGTGGAGGAGACAGACCAAGGTTCATCCTCTTGGAGTAGAGTGAGCCTGCCACAAATAATTGCATGGGACACTTGGAGGAAGGGAGGAGTGTCTGGGGCTCCCAGGCCAGGCCTGAACCTCGCAACCAAAGGGAGCAGCTGGCCAGGCCCTGGTCAGATCCTTGGCAAAGGCAGGAGCAGCCACACATGAATAGGGTCTCAGGGCAAGGCCTCTCTGTCTAGGGGCCAGCAATGGGGACAGATGTGAAGAGCAAGGACAAGGAGTCCTGGGCAGCTTCCTGCCCACCAGGTCCCTTTGGGTTCCTGCCCTGTTACTCTTGGTGGCTGAATGGATCCTTGTAAGCGAACATCTCCAATTGGAGGGTTCCCTTCATCAAAGCCACTGTTTGCAGCAACCTGGTGAGGGGCCCCAGAGGAAGCAACTCCCTCTGCATCTGACTAGGAGCCTGGCACATAGTTGGTGCTCTGTAAACAGAGGTGGGATGGTTGTATTAACATCCCTGAACATGGAGCCCAGAATCCTGTCCCCTCCTGGCAGCCAGTACAAAGGCAGAGTTTCCATCATTCAACCCAGAAGCAGTGAGCACCTCTTGTGGACAGGTGACCTGATCAAGTGGAAGAAGGCAGATCAGTGGGGGCCTGGGGCGGAGGGCAGGGACACCAACAGCAAAGGGGCAGGAGAGGTCCTTGGGGAGATGGGAATGTCCCATATCTTTCTGAAACGATTAATCCAACTTTTACAAAAATTTATGTATTTGTTTGTGGCTGTCCTGGGTCTTGTTGCTGTGCCTCGGGTTTCTCTGGTTGTGGCTAGTGGGGGCTGCTCTCTATTTGTGGTCAACAGGCTTCTCATTTCAGTGGCTTCTCTGGTTGTGCAGCACTGGCTCCAGGGCAGGTGGGCTTCAGGAGTTGCAGCTCAAGGGCTCTAGAGTGCAAGCTCAGAAGTTCTGCATGTGGCCCCTCGGCCTGTGGGATCTTCCTTGACCAGGGATTGAACCGGCATCCTTTGCATTGCAAGGCAGATTTTTAACCACTGGACCACCAGAGAAGCCCAGGAATGCTCTATATCTTGATGGTGGTGGTAACCTGGGTGTGATACCCCAAGCCCCACTTGACCACTTAGAATGGGTACATTTTATTATAGGTAAATTACACCTCAAAAACAATCCATGAAGACAGAGCAGATTGGTGGTTACTAGGAGCTGCGGAAGGGGGAATGAGAAATGACTGCTAATGGGGACAGGGTTTCCTTTTGGGGTGATGGAAATGTTCTGGAATTAGAGCTAATGGTTGCACAACATTGTGAATGTACTCAATGTTGCGGATGGTAAATTATATGCATTTTACTACAACAAAAATTATTGAAACTTGCGAAGCCCATCTGTGGCAAGGTTAAAAAAGGGAGTCCTTGCCTTCCAGAGATATACTCTGGAAAACTAACAGATGAAAATGTGCCACTGAGATTCAGACAGAAGAGGAAGTGGGCGGAGATGAGGAAACAATCATATGAAGATCACGAAGGCTGTGGGGTTGGCCACGTGGGCTTATTACATTATTCTTTCTACTGTTGCAGCCTTGAACTTTCCAGAGTAAAATTTTTAATACAGAATTTTAAAAAATAAAATAAAATTTTAAAATTAAATAAAATTAAATAAAAATTTTAGTTTGAAATAAAATGTTTCAATTTTAAAAATTAAGAATTTTTTTTTTTTATTTTTTTGTCCACACTATGAGGCTTGCAGGATCTTAGATCCCTGACTAGGGATCAAACCTGGGTGCCCTGCAATGGAAGCATGGAGCCCTAACCACTTGACTGCCCAGGGAATTCCCTAAATTTTAAAAAATTTAAAAAAAAATTAAAAATCAATTTTAAAAAATAATACTTTAACTCTCCAAAGGCTCCCATTGTTTTGT
This sequence comes from Oryx dammah, assembly GCF_014754425.2. Taxonomy (NCBI): domain Eukaryota; kingdom Metazoa; phylum Chordata; class Mammalia; order Artiodactyla; family Bovidae; genus Oryx; species Oryx dammah. The sequence continues at coordinate 101,930,802 of NW_024070189.1, read as the reverse complement.
TAATCAAATGCCTTCCCTGTGTCCTGGGAAGCCCAGCATGGACCGGCCCCATGCATCTGACCACCTCTTCACCCTTCATTCCCCCAGCTTTCTCTTGCCTCCTTTCCTGACCTTCAGCAAGTCAAAGGTTCCTACCCTAGGGCCTTTGCACAGCTCCCACTGCCTGGAGTACTCTGCCCTAGCCCCTCATTGAGGCTCAAGGGTAATTTGCTACCCAGCAGTGGGTAACAGTGGGTAAATTCACTCCCAGTTCCCACCCCAATATGCTTTTATTCCTTCAGAGCAATCATCACAGCCTGAAGCTGTGGGTTTCAGTTCTTCCTTTGTGGGTTTCCTAAGTTCTTTGTCTGTTTCCATGACAGCAGGCACCCCATCTGTCTGTCTGTTGTGTCCAGAGCTGTAATTCCAGCACTAGAGATAGGGCCTGGAATGTAAGGACAATGCTGGTGTCCCACAGGCTGGTCTGACTGCGACCCAGTCTCTTCCATCTCTGGGACTGCAGTTGTGGAAGAGTGTCCCCCAAATTCATGTACACCTGGAACCTCAGACTGTGACCTTATTTTCAAACAGGGTCTTTGTAGATATAATTAAAGTAAATATGAGATGAGGTCTTCCTGATTGCCTAGGTGGGCCCTAAATCCACTGACAGGTATCTTTATAAGAAGAGAGAGGTGGAGAAGGCAATGGCACCCCACTCCAGTACTCTTGCCTGGAAAATCCCATGGACAGAGGAGCCTGGTAGGCTATAGTCCACGGGGTCGCAAAGAGTCGGACACGAGTGAGCAACTTCACTTTCACTTTCATGCTTTGTTTCTAGTGTTTGCAAACATAGGTTTTTGATGGTTTACTAAAGACTAGCCTTTTTATATTGTGTTGCAACCATTTCTATCTATTCTCCATTAGAAGATGAAGGATACCATAATGTAAAATGTACAATGAACATCTAAATGGAGGTATTTCTCACTGATGTGAAATATCTGCAGGTTGCCATGATATAAGTGATCATTTAATCTTTCCAAGTATTAAAGTAAGACAGAAGTTGGTTGTAATGTTTCAATAGTAATATCCTTGATTTGTAAGAAGAACACAATGACAGTTCACTGCACTCTTGATGTATCTTATAATATCAACACAAGTCATGATTATTACTTGACAATGTTGAAATAAAGACAGTGATACCCTAGAAACATAAGAAACCCTTCCTGGAAAAGGCATGGAATTAGTGTATACCATGCTTGCGAAGTGCTTCCTAGGCTTTGTTCAGTAAGCTGTAAAAATCACAAATCTCACATCATTATATCAAAAAATGAATATATTTCTCCGTACTTTTGATCTGTATTTAATCATGGATCATACCGTGGCTTGTAAAAGGTTTTATTTCAACTATGTGTGAAAGTAATACATGGTTATTAATAAAAGTGAATGGCTTTAAAAAAAAAAGAAGAAGAAGAAGAGAGAGGGACGTCCCTGGCGGTCCAGTGGTGAAGACAGTGCACTTACTTCCACTGCAGGGGATGTGGGTTCGATCCCTGGTTGGGAAACTAAGATCTTGCATGCTAGCAATGTGAGTGGCCAAGAAGTATTGATCTTAAAAAAGAAGAAGGGAGAACACAGAGACACAAGGGAGAAACCCTGGGGAGAGAGAGGAAGAGACTGGAGAGATGCATCCACAAGCCAAAGACACCCAGAGTCCCCAGAAACTGATTTTGGCTTCTGGTCTCCAGGACTTTGAGACAACAAGTTCCTTTTGTTTTAAGCTACCAGGATTATGGTACTTTGTTACAGCAGCCCCAGGACACTCATACAGAGGACCCTGGTGGGTACATCCTGCACTGGGCCTCCTGGTTAATGGAGACAATAAGATTCTGTGCCTTCCAGGTCACTGGGGGATAAAAGAGATGGATGGAGACGTCTAAGGACAGGGCCTGACATGTCTTACATTCTCAATAAACTCTGCTGCTGTCCTGTCCTCAGGGAGGTATGCACTATCAATAAGAAATCAGAATTGAATTAGCATTTTATCTGCCCAGCAACTTGACTCATGCTCAGTTGCTTCAGTCATATCCGACTCTTTATGACCCTATGGGCTGTAGCCCTCAAGGCTCCTCTGTCCATGGAATTCTCCAGGCAAGCATACTGGAGTGGATTGCCACTTTCTTCACCAAGGGATCTTCCCAACCCAAGGTTCCAATCCGGGTCTCCCACACTGTAGGCAGATTCTTTACCATGTGAGTCACCAGGGAAGCTCCCAAACTTGACTCATACCCACCCTGAAAGGAAGTTCAGTTCAGTTCCTTCGCTCAGTCGTGTCCGACTCTTTGCGACCCCATGAACCACAGCACACCAGGACTCCCTGTCCATCACCAACTCCCGGAGTCCACCCAAACCCATGTCTATTGTGTCGGTGATGCCATCCAACCATCTCATCCTCTGTCATCCCCTTCTTCTCCTGCTCTCAATCTTTCCCAGCATCAGGGTCTTTTCCAACGAGTCAGCTCTTTGCATCAGGTGGCCGAAGTATTGGAGTTTCAGCTTCAACATCAGTCCTTCCAAAGAACACCCAGGATTGATCTCCTTTAGGATGGACTGGTTGGATCTCCTTGCAGTCCAAGGGATTCTCAAGAGTCTTCTCCAACACCACAGTTCAAAAGCATCAACTCTTCGGCGCTCGGCTTTCTTTATAGTCCAGCTCTCACATCCATACATGACTACTGGAAAAACCACAGCCTTGACTAGACGGAACTTTGTTGGCAAAGTAATGTCTCTGCTTTTGAATATGCTGTCTAGGTTGGTCATAACGTTCCTTCCAAGGAGTAAGCATCTTTTAATTTCACGGCTGCAATCACCATCTGCAGTGATTTTGGAGCCCAGAAAAATAAAGTCAGACACTCTTTCCACTGTTTCCCCACCTATTTGCCATGAAGTGATGGGACCAGATGCCATGATCTTCGTTTTCTGAATGTTGAGCTTTAAGCCAAACTTTTCACTCTCCTCTTTCACTTTCATCAAGAGGCTCTTTAGTTCTTCTTCACTTTCTGCCATAAGGGTGGTGTCATCTGCATATCTGAGGTTATTGATATTTCTCCCAGCAATCTTGATTCCAGTTTGTGCTTCCTCCAGCTCAGCACTGGGCTTCCCTGGTGGCTCAGAGGGTAAAGCATCTGCCCACAATGCAGGAGATCCGGGTTCAATCCCCGGGTTGGGAAGATCCCCTGACGAAGGAAATATCAACCCACTCCAGTATTCTTGCCTGGAGAATCCCATGGAGGACCCTGGTAGGCTATAGTTCATGGGGTTGCAAAGAGTCGGACATGACTGAGCAACTTCACTATCACTGCAAGGAAGAAAGAGGAACAAACAAGTTCCAAGAGTGGGGGCCAGCACAGAAAATCCCCAAGGAGTCTAGGAGATGGGGCAAGACATCATCTGAGAGCCTTGTACAAACACTGATTCCTCAAGTGTCTGTCCCAGAGCTCTGAGCTCCAGCAGAACCCAGAGGAAAGAAGTGGCCTGGAGTTGACAGCTTTGGTACCACCTACCCACTGTGTGCCACAGATCCTGCCCTCTCTGGGCCTCAGTTTCCTTACTTTGAATCAGAAGGCTAAAAGTCACAACCTCTCAAGTATTCTGCAGCTCAGCAAAGTGTAGGTACTGCCATCACCCCGTTTACAAACAGGAAGCAAGGCCCAGAGTGGCAATGCCTCTGTACATGGGGAAACAATAGGATTCTTGGCCTAATACCTGTCAAGTGTATTAAATGCCTGACCAAGTAAAAGGACTGAGTAAGAGGGATTTATCATTACTCTGCGCAGGAGGATCCTGCCTCCAGACTTTGCACCTGGTGTTCCCTCTGCCTGGAGCAGGTCTTCCAGAATTCTTAGGCTTTGCAAGCTTGGTTCCTTCTTTGACCACCTGTGCAGGGTGCCCCATGCCAACCGCCCTGGCTGAAGTAGTCAAGCATGAACCCTGACTCCCCCCTTCATGCTGTATTCTTTGTGTCACTTGCTCTCTTTTTTAAAAATAAATTTTATTATTTGTTTTTATTTTGGGCTGTGCTGGGTCTCCACTGCTGCTCGGGCTTTTCTCTAGCCGTGGTGAGCAGGGGCGACTCCAGGGGCGGTGCACAGGCTTCTCATTGCAGCTTCTCTTGGAGACACAGGCTCTAGGGGCAGGGCTTCAGCAGTCGCAGCAGGTGGGCTCAGGAGTCACTGCTCATGGGCCCTGGAGCACCGGCTCAGTCGCTGTGGTGCGCGGGCTTAGTCGCTCCACAGCACGTGGGGTCTTCCCAGTTCAGGGACTGAACCTGTGTCTCCTGCACAGGCAGCTTGGCTCTTCCACCACTGAGCCACCAGAGAAGTCCCCTTCCTGTCACTTTCTGATGTTTAAATTATTTCCTTAATTCCTTCTCAAGTGTCCTTCTCTATGCTGTGGGCTCTGGAGGACACCAAAAGTGCCTGGTGTGTTCACAGCACGTCACAGTGACCCCGGCATCCCGAAGCCCAGATGGGGTGTGGTGCCCAGGAGGTCCTCAAGGCTGGGTACAACAAATGACTTTCTCTGTTGAAGACTGGCTGGAGCCTGACGATCTCACCAGCACGGCCAAGGCTCCACATCACACACCTGAAACAGTGCAGTCCCCTCCTCCGAGTCTCCCACCTCCACCCTGGGCCAGGCCCCACCCCGTATGTAGTGGGGTGAATGGTGATCCCCCAAAGACACATGAAGTCCTGACCCTCCAAACTTGTGAATGAGCCCTTATGTGGAAAAAGGGTCTCTGCAGATGTAACAAAGTTGAGGATCTTCAGATGAGATCCTTCTGGATTTAGGGTAGGCCCTAAATCCAATGGGTTTCTCTGGTGGCTCAGATGGTATAGAATCCACCTGCACTATGGGAGACCTGGGTTTAATCCCTGGGTTAGGAAGATCTCCTGGAGGAGGGCGTGGCAACCCACTCCAGTTTTTTTGCCTGGAGAATCCCCATGGACAGAGGAGCCTGGCAAGCTATAGTCCACGGAGTTGCAAAGAGTCAGGCATGACTGAGCGACTAAGCACAGCTCAATCCAATGACCAGTGTCCTTCTGAGAGACAGAGGAGGAGACAGAACCACAGAGAAAAAGGCCACGTGAAGGTGGAGGCAGAGATGGACTGAGTGAGGCAACCACAAGCCAACGAATGCCAAGGATTGTTGGAAGCCACTAGACGCTAGGAGAGAGGCATGGAACAGATTCTCCCTGGGGCTTCCAGAAGGCCCTACCCACACCTTGACTTCAGACTTTGTGAAGCAGTGAAGTGAAAGTCACTCAGTCGTGTCCGCCTCTTGTGACCCCATGGACTGTAGCCCGCAAGGTTCCTCTGTCCATGGGATTCTTCAGGCAAGAATACTGGAGTGGGTTGCCATTTCCTTCTCCAAAGCTGATCAGCTTAAGTCAAGTTTAAACCCCTTATAAGTTTACCGATGGCATTTTGTTGATGCTGATCACAATTCTTTCTCTGAACTACCACACTACAATGCCCTGTCTTTTTTTTTTAAAGGAGGCAGGTGTTTAAAAATGGACTCATTTGTTGATTTTTAAAGACAATTCCACATAGTGTTCCAGTGGGCTAATGATGGAATTCAGCTTGCCACCCCCCCAGCCCACTCTTCAAAGCAGAGTTTGTGGGTGCGTGCTAAGTCGCTTCAGTCGTGTCTGACTCTTTGTGACCCCGTGGACTGTAGCCCGCCAGTCTCCCCTGTCCATGGGATTTCCCAGGTAAGAATACTGGATTGGTTTGCTATTTCCTTCTCCAGGGGATCTTCCCATCCCAGAAATCGAATCCCCGTCTCTTATGTAGGAGACATTGGCAGGTGGGTTCTTTACTACTTGTGCCACCTGGGAAGACTCAGACTGCAGGCCTCCACAAATAAATTTCTGCTGTTATAAGTCACCCAGTTTGTGCTATTTTGTTCTGAGAGCCACAGGAAACTAACACACACTGCTTCATCTCCAACCTTTGGCTGCCTTCCTTACTGCTCTCACCCCTGTGCCCCATTCAAGGGGAGAGAGGGGTATGTGTCTCCATTCCCACTATCTGGGAACAAGAGCACTTCCTGCCTGGCTGCCCCATATCCTCCTCACCAAGCCACCATCCTCCTCTTTGCAGGTCAGCCTGGCTGTGCTGCTTCCCTACTCAGAACCATTCCCTGGGAACATAAGACTCTTCTGCTCAGTGTTCAAAGCCCTGGAAATCTGGCTCTGACTCCATAGGTGCCCAACTCACAGACCCCTTGCCATCACAATAGCTGCTTTCACACCCCCTGCAACATGGGCCACGGTAGTCCCGTATTCCCTTTCTTCTGTCCAAAGAAGCTGTCAGCGTGTGATGGCTGGAACCACAGCAGCCAATCTGAGACCATGAGGGTAATCAACTGGAGACACCAAGCCTTTGCAGCAAGGATGCCAGATCAGAAAGGCAGAAGGAACCTGGGTCAATAGAACATGTTGAACACAAACTGATCAACCTGAAGCCATCTCATGTCCCAGTACCCCACTGCACGTGGCTATAAATGTGCTTTACTACTGATGCCGCTTCTAATTGGGATTCCCACTATTTGCAGCTAAGGCCTCCTCACAGAGAACGCCTCCCCAGAGGAGTTGATCCACACGTGCAGCACACCTCCATGAAGGACTGCAACATGCTGGACATCATGACAGGAACGGGGACACACAGGCGACCAAGGCAGGTGTGATCCCTGCCACCACGCTGCTGCGCTGCTGCTGCTAAGTCGCTTCAGTCGTGTCCAACTCTGTGCGACCCCACAGATGGCAGCCCACCAAGCTCCCCCGTCCCTGGGATTCTCCAGGCAAGAACACTGGAGTGGGTTGCCATTTTCTTCTCCAATGCATGAGAGTGAAAAGTGAAAGTGAAGTCACTCAGTCGTGTCTGACTCTTCTGGGTCTACAGTTAATAATCAAGGAGAAAGCAAACAAAAACCATTACAGTTTTGTAATGTTTCCTAAGGAAAAAAGCAAACAAGATGATGTGATCAGGCACAACCAGGACCAGATTTCACCCACAGGGACAGGGGAGCCTTGCCTGAAGAAGCAAAATTTGCACTGAACTCTGAAGGATAAGAAGGAATCAGCCATAGGTTAAGCTTGAGGGAAAGAACTGCAGATGGAGGGCTCCACGAGTGCAAAGACCTGGAGGCAGAAAGGAGATTGGCAGATTTAAGAGTGCAAAGGTCCACAGGGGAGAAGAGAGAGTGAAGCAGAGACTGGGTGGAGAGAGCACGGGGTCAGGAATATCTCTCATGGCTCTGAATCGCTCCACTAACTCATGGATTGATTTGGGCACATTAAAGTCACGTGGGGGAAATGACAGCGCATTATTCATTTCTAGCTTCCAGTGAGCAGAAGATGGATGGATACGTGTGCTCAGTTCATATCCGACTCTTTGTGACCCACTGGACTACAGCCCACCAGGGGCCTCTGTCCCTGGGATTATCCTGACAAGAACTGCAATGCCATCCCCTTTCCCAGGGGATCTTCCTGGCCCAAGGATAGAACCTGGGTCTCATGTGGCTCCTGCCCTGGCAGGTGGATTCTTTACTACTGAGCCACCCAGGAAGCTCTGAGCAGAAGATAGGAAGGAATCCAAACATCCTGCAGCAGGTGAGGGATCAGATGAACATCAGCTCGAAGTTACAACAGAAAGCTGCACATGAGAAAGGCGCCCCCACTGCGAGGAATGAGGAAGGACCCTGACGGTCAATGGGAAAAGTCAGTGCTGATCTCCTAGCAAAGGCAGCTGACTGAGCGCCCAGACGCTGACTGATCATCACACCTCCCTGCATCCCCCCGAACAGCTAGTAAGGGGTTTATTTTTTAGTTTTGTTTTAGTTTTTTGTTTTATTTGTGGCTGCTCCACACAGCATGGGGGCTCTTAGTTCCCTGATCAGGGGCTGAACTCGTGCCCGCTGCAATGGAAGTTTGAGGTCTTAACCACTGGACCACCAGGAAGTCCCTAAACGGATTTTTTTCTTTTTTAAAGTGTGTACTCACAAGGACTGGTAAGATGGGCATAGAGACCAAGTCACCTCACTTTGAAAAGCTGGGAAACAGCAGATAAGAGGTGGGGGCCGTAGGAGGTGGGAGAAAGTAGAATCCTGGGCTGCAGAATTGGCAGAAATCTGTTTAAGAAACCCCTTCTGGGACTTCCTTGGAGGTCCAATGGTTAAGACTCTGTGCTTCCAATGCAGGGGGTGCAGGTTCCATTCCAGCTCAGGGAACTAAGATCCCACATACCACATGGCATGGCCAAAAAATAAAATAAAATTAAGAATCTCCCTCTGTGAAATAAATGTCATGAGGATGCATGTACAACATAGCAACTATAGTTAATAATACCTCACTGCATATTTGAAAGTTGCTAAGAGAGTAGATCTTAGAAGTTCTTATCATAAGAAAAAAAATTTTTTTCACTTTGTATGGTAATGGATGTTAACTAGATTTACTGTGGTTAATCATTTCATAATATACAAGATATAATATATATAATATAATCATTTCATAATATACATAATACACTCTACTTCCCAAAAATTCACTTTAGTGCCTCTTCACTTTTGTGAAAGACCTAAATGAGTACCTGTTTTTGCTAACCAAAAGAAATCCAAAGAGGACTTTCACTTTTACAGTAAAAGGCAAAATGTGAAAACAGCCTTCAGTGTTTCTTTTTCAGGGAGCTGTTATAGGGTAGCATGAACCCAAAGGAGCAAGAGAGGCACTGCCAAGCCCCTTACCCTGGAATTAGATACACTTGGCATCCCAGTATCAAGCCACTATAGCTTTGAACTCTGTGAGCACCTGACTTTTATCTCAATTTCTTTTGTGCATCCATTAGCAAGATGCATCCTAAGGTAATTAGGGTTACATTTACATTTCTGTAAACCTAACACTGACAATAAAAAATGAAGTCTTTGTAAAAAAGAAAAAAATAATTAAAAAATCAATAAAAAGAGTTTATTAATTTGAACAAATGATAATCATAATAAAAATTTTAAATGTAAGAGCATAAATTAAACATTAATAGAAGCGTTATAAGTAATTTGAAGAAATATCATAGAAAGTAGAATAAAAAGACAGAGATGGAAAATAAAAGAGAAAAGATAAGAAAATTATAGCATCAGTCCAGAAGATCCAACATCATATTCAACAAATAGTTATCAAGCTAGACATTGTTCCAGGCACTCAATAACAGGAGTTTAAAGAAGAATGAAGGAAGGAAAGGTGAGGAAATCACCAATCATAGTATTAAAAAAACTTTCTTAACCTGAAACTCCACCAACAGATCGTACAATGGATGGAAATAGCCCACTATCTTTAAAAGATCCCACAAGCTGCCAGAAAGAAAAACAAAAAGACAGGCTATTACAAAGGATCAGGAAACAGAAGGTTTTAGACTTCTCAATAATAACCATGATGTGAGAATAAAAAAGAAATGCCTTCAATTTCGAAGGAAATATCCAAACTAGAAGTCTATACCCAGACCATCAGTCAAGTGTGAGGATGAAAATAAAGATATTTTCATATATGGAGGGGCTCAAAAACTTAAATTCCCATGCATCATTTCTCCCAAAACTAATAAAGATGTGCTCCAACTAATTGAAAGAGTAAACCAAAGAGGAGGACTACCAGGAACCCAGGCAACAGGGTATCCAGCCCACATCAAAGTGATGCTAATCCTCAGAAGGATGGCTGGGAGCAGGGCTGGGGTGATGGTTGATACCCCAGGTGGAAAGGGCAATTTGCGCAGTTTGGACAGATCGGAGGCTGGAACAGAGATTTCTCCAAAAAGGTGAAATTGAAAGCCCATCTGATACTATAAACATAAGAAGAGAGAGAGACAAATGTGTGGAGTTTGAGCTTGAAGTAGAGATAGACATATAGAAAACTAACAAATACAAAGGCAATCAATAACTCCAGAGAAAATACATAAAGTTTTTTAGCTGATATTAAAAACAAACATCCTTTTGGCAGTCTACTAATTTAACTTATATGCAGAGTACATCATGAGAAACGCTGGGCTGGAGGAAGCACAAGCTGGAATCAAGATTGCTGGGAGAAATATCAATAACCTCAGATATGCAGATGACACCACCCTTATGGCAGAAAGTGAAGAAGAACTAAAGAGCCTCTTAATGAAAGTAAAAGAAGAGAGTGAAAAAGTTGGCTTAAAGCTCAACATTCAGAAAACAAAGATCATGGCATCCAGTCCCATTACTTCATGGCAAATAGATGGGGAAACAGTGGAAACAGTGTCAGACTTTATTTTTTTGGGCTCCAAAATCACTGCAGATGGTGATTGCAGCCATGAAAATTAAAGGACGCTTACTCCTTGGAAGGAACGTTATGACCAACCTAGACAGCATATTCAAAAGCAGAGACATTACTTTGCCATCAAAGGTCCGTCTAGTCAAGGCTATGGTTTTTCCAGTAGTCATGTATGGATGTGAGAGTTGGACTATAAAGAAAGTTGAGCACTGAAGAATTGATGCCTTTGAACTGTGGTATTGGAGAAGACTCTTGAGAATCCCTTGGACTGCAAGGAGATCCAACCAGTCCATCCTAAAGGAGATCAGTCCTGGGTGTTCAATGGAGGGACTGATGTTGAAGCTGAAACTCCAATACTTTGGCCACCTGATGCGGAGAGCTGACTCATTTGAAAAGACCCTGATGCTGGGGAAGATTGAGGGCAGGAGAAGAAGGGGACGACAGAGGATGAGATGGTTGGATGGCATCACCAACTCGATGGACATGGGTTGGGTGGACTCTGGGAGTTGGTAATGGACAGGGAGGCCTGGCGTACTGCGGTTCATGCGGTCGCAAAGAGTCGGACATGACCTAGTGACTGAACTGAAACACCACATACACCACAGTTTTTGTAAGCTTTTTGCTTTTTGTTGGTGATTTTTCTGTTTAAAATGGGTCCTACACGTAATGCTGAAATGATGTCTAGGGTTCCTAAGCACAAGAAGGCTGGGATGTGCCTTTTGGAGAAGGTGTACATACTAGAAAGTTTTATTCAGGCATGAGTTATATTGTTGTTGGCAGTGAGTTCAGTTGTAATAAATAAACAATATATAGGAGGTGTCTTTAAATAGAACACGCATAAAACAAGATTATGTATTGATTGGTTGATGGAAATGTTGTGATCAGAGGCTCTCAGGAACCTAACCCTGTATTTTCCGTAGGAACAATGGTTCAGTATTTGCTAATTCAATGTTTGCAGCAATTCTGTAGCACAGATGATGAGAATCTACTGTGATAATACTGGGACAATGAAGGAATGGAAAAACACGTCTGGGTATGTATGGGGGTGGGTGGGTATGTGTACAACACGCACAGGAACAGAAAGAAAATGAGGACAGGGGGATAAAGGGGTGCTGAATCCTCATCTTCCATAGAGGGAGAGGACAGACGAGCTCTCAAAGTGAAAAAATGCAGATACTGCCACATAAGCCATTTGGAGATTCAAACAAGAGGTAAGAATCACTCCCGATGGAGAAGAGAAAATGTGGGTCAAGGTTGAGCAGGCAGCTGCCACTTGAGGTAGACGGCTTAGAATCTTTCATCTTGAACCTTGCATGACTTTAATAAAAGTAAAACTTTCAAGTGTTAAGTGGAGAGAGGAAAAAAAGCATGTGGTGAAGAAAATGATGATGAATGTGTGGCCACTCGTGAGCACCAAGAACAAGAGGTCTGGGACTTCCCCAGCAGTTCAGTGATTAAGACTCTGCCTTCCAAGGCAGGGGGCATGGGTTTGACCCTGGGTTGAGGAACAAAGGTCCCACAAGTCGTGGGGTGTGGCCAAGTATTTTTAAAAAAGAACAAAAGGCCTGCATATATTTCTTTTTCAAAATATGTATGTATTTGTTTGGCTGTGCCAGGTTTTGTTTGCAGCAAGCAGGTTCTTTAGTTGTGGCCTCCTATGAACTCTTAGTTGAAGCATGTAGGATCTAGTTCCCTGACCAGGGATTAAATCCAGGCCCCCGGCATTGGGAGCATGGAGTCTTAGCCACTTGACCACCAGGGAAGCCCCTACATAACTATATCTTGGCAAAGAGACATAAGACATTTCTGAGGAGGGGAACTGCAGAGCTGCAGGCAGTCCAGAGAGGGCAACATTCACTGCAAACCTCTCTCTAACATCTGAATTTTGTACTTGTTATGTATTAATTGCTACAAAAAAATAACTGAAAATGTAAAATGTCAAAAAGTTAGCTGTTTATACACTCAACTCCCTGGTCAAATCCTGACATCTTGACCATTCAACTAATAAATAGAGTTGCTCCAATGAACGACCTCAGTGTTTATTGAGCTGACCTTACAGCCACCCTTCAAAGTACTGTTCTAAAATCCCCATGTCAGATGGTGGATGAGGTGGGGGCTCAGAGAGGTGAATTAACATACCCAAGGTCACACAACAAGTAGAGGACAGAACAACCCAGCTCCAGGCCCCCTGGCAGGGTCCCTCTGCTCCTGCCCAAGCTTGCCCCCAAGCTTGAGGGCAACATTCAACGGGCACCACGTGGCAGCCCAAGCGCCCACACTGCACACAGCAGGTGCTCAAGTCACGTTTTCTTGAAGGAGAGGTGCTATACACGGTGTACTCTTACAGATGAAGGAGCGGAGACCCAGAGGGTGATATTTCACAGGCTAGCTACTCTGGCTCCAGCCACCAAGCTCCTAACCACTGAGGTACCCACTGCTGCCTGAAGGCAATCAGTGCCAACAAGTCTGAGCACCTACTTTGTGCCCAGCTCTCCTCTAAGAGCTTCTCACGGATGAATTTAATAGGGTACCTCCAAAACTGCATGAAGGGATACTTCTGTTACAGCCATGGGGAGAGGGTTAGCACTAAGGGTCAGAACCATAGGAAACAGCCCCCACAAGGATGCTTCCTGTCCACAGACAACACAGCAAAGAAATGCGAACTGAGGCCGCAGGGGCTTGTGCTCACGTTACCCGAGCATTCACAGCCCTCTCCGGAGCACACCCACAGACGGGCAGTGGACTTCGGCGCTGGGCTCCAGCCACATGCCTGGGCCGCCCTGCCTGGCAGCAGCACAAGCCACCCCCACTCTGGGGACAAAGAGGCCACTGTCTGCCTTTGGACCCTTCCTGAGACTTCTTCTTGTCCCTCTGTTCCTTTTGCCCCATCCTGTTTTCCACCCTGAGCTCCAGGGCACCAGGGCAGGAAGAAATAAACAAGGATGAATGTGATCAGATTTCATGATGAAAATAGAGGAGAGCTGGAAGAACTGGGGCAGGGTGCTTAAATATTTTTGAACCTCAGATCTAAATGCAGCCAGCCTCCACCACTACTTCAGCACAACACAGCAGCTAAGAACAGACTCTAGAGCCCTGCCCCTCCCTGGCTATGCATTTTTAGGCAAATGACCTGCCCTATTTGTTTGCTTTGGTTCATCAACAATCAAATGGGATTAGTAAGCATTCCTTCCTTACAAGATTGTGAGAACACTAGAATGCTAGAACACTGGTATGGAGTGAGAGGTGGGTATTATGACAAGCTGCATTGGTTAGCTATTGCTGTGTAACAAATTACACCCAAAGTTATCGACTGGAAATAACAAACATTCATCATCTCACAGTTTCAGGAATTCAGGAGCATCTTAGCTGTCTGGTCTGGCTCTGGCTCTCTTGTAAATCAAGGTGTTGGCTGGGCCTGTGGTCATCTCAGGGTTTCACTGGGAAAGAATTCACTTCTAAGTTCACTCATGTGAAACTCTCCAGAGAACTGCCTTACTGACTGCCATGTAAGGGACCCACGAAAGAGCACCCCAGATGGAAGCCACAGTCTTTGATGACCTAGTCTCAGAAATAATATCTTATTGCTTCTGCTATATTCTGTTCACCAGAAGTGAATCATTAGCTATGCAACCTATATTTGCCTGTAAAGTTTTTGCCACTTTAGTTAAATACATAAATATTGTTTCACAGTGTCCTATGACCCTATATGACCAAGTGTTTTTAAACCTCTTAATATTTTTTTAAAACCTTCCCCAAGATGAAATTCTCAAAGAAGTCTTTTTGACCTCAAGTCTTTAAAAAAAAAATCCCAAAGACTCTTTGCGACCCCATGAATCACAGCACACCAGGCCTCCCTGTCCATCACCAACTCCCGGAGTTTACCCAAACTCTTGTCATAGAGTCGATGATGCCATCCAGCCATCTCATCCTCTGTCGTCCCTTCTCCTCCTGCCCCCAATCCCTCCCAGCACAGAGTCTTTTCCAATGAGTCAACTCTTCGCATGAGGTGGCCAAAGTATTGGAGTTTCAGCTTTTAGCATCAGTCCTTCCAATGAACACCCAGGACTGATCTCCTTTAGAATGGACTGGTTGGATCTCCTTGCAGTCCAAGAAACTCTCAAGAGTCTTCTCCAACACCACAGTTCAAAAGCATCAATTCTGGTAATGTTGTGATAAAACATTATAATACATATAGTGATATTCTATTTATAATAATAATATAATAACTGATAATATTATCAGTCATAATTCTAGTTATTGTCTTACAGTGCTATGTATCATAGAAATAACCAAATTTCCCTGTCAACTACACTGTAATGAACTCTAATCAGATCTTTAGCTATGGCATTTTAAGTCTTTTGACATTTACGGACAGTTATTGCTTTACTCTGAGGCTTTTCCTAAAAAGTTCCTACAAGAGTGTTCCTTCTTCAGAGAAATTTCTAAAAAGGATTCTGACAAGTACTCTAGGATATAAGTTTATGGTAATTTTCAGATCATAACATCAACTGGGTAAGGATTTATAGTACTCCAAAGAAAAACTAGATTCATAAACTGCTAACAAAAGATGAAGATCAAAAACTAATTGCATAGGACTGAATGAACTGATGAAGATGATTATAATTTTTTATGATTTTTTGTTTAAAACATTGCTGGTTCTTTTATGTTTTGTTTTTCCAGGTTTAAGGAAATCTTCTTATCTTTTCTCTTAAAAGCTTTCAGCAATTTGGTAATAAACATCTGTGAACTAAAAAAAAAGAAGTGAATCACTAGGTCCAGCCCACACTCAAAGGAAAGGGATCATACAAAGGTATGAAGACCAGAAGGTGCGACTATCTTCCAGGCTGCCTCCTTACAGAAAGTGTGCCAAGCTCTGTGTCGGGGATTCAGAGTGGATTCAGCTCCTACCCTGTTCCAGGGGAGACAGGCCTGGGCATGGATAGCCCCTGCTCCATGGAGCAGAGCTGGGGCCTAGGCAAGTCCAAGGAAGGAGGTGGGGAAAGGTCCATCAGCCAAAACATATATCCTGTGCACTTGCTGGGTGCCACCCTGATAGGAAGAGGCCAGGGCCACAGGGGCACAGTCTGTGTCGCCTGCTCCCACCAGGCCCCCAGTTTAGTCCGAGGGGGAAAAGAGACCCCAAAATTAAAAGGCAAGAAGCAGACACACAAGATAATTACAAGTGACTGATGCTGCTCGTGGTTACAAGGCAAGTTCTGGAGCCACACTGTCGGGGTTCAAATCTTGCCCCTGGTATCGGCCAGCTTTGTGACCTTGGGCAAGTGACCAAACCATGCTGTGCCTCAATCTGCTCATCTGTAAAATGGGACAGAACAGTACAGACCTCCCAGGGTGGCTGGGAGGACTTGAAGAAGACATGACTCCCGGGGGGCCTCACACAGAGGGAGCCCTGCGTCAGTCTTGGCTATTCTCCTAGAAAGCAAGAAGGCAGGAGGGTCTACAGAGACACAGGGTCAGGGGAGGGCTGTCTGAGGAGGTGACATTTAACTCATGATGAAAATCAAGAGCAAGGGAACCGTGATCTGGACAAAGGGAACAGCAAGTGCAAAGGCCTTGGGGCTTGAATAAATAGGAGCATGTTTAGGAATGGCACAGAGGCCAGTATAGTGGGAAGAGTGACAAAGAAAGGGACAGGAGGTTGGGGACAAGGTCAGAAAGCTCACTTGGTCTAGATTCTTAGAGCAACAAGGAGCCGTGGGAGAGTGCTGCCCAGGAAAATTCAGCAAAGTTTCCTCTGAGGGAGGCAACATCATAAGGCATCAGCAGGTGGAAAGAAAAAAAAAAAGAGGGCCCATGGGCTTCCCAGGTGTCTCAGTGCTAAGAATCCTCCATACACAGGAGACTCGGGCTTGATCCCTGGGTCAGGAAGATTCCCTGGAGAAGGAAATGGCAACCCATTCCAGTATTCTTGCCTGGACACTCCCATGGACAGAGGAGCCTGGTGGGCTACAGCCCAGGAGTCACAAAGAGTCAGACATCACCGAGCGACAGAGCATGCACACGTACATGTTCCAGGCAGCGGAAGCAGCCTCAGCCTGACAAGGCAAGTTGATCTGGGGGCCCTATGGAGACATGGGGAGTGGCAAGTGGGCAGGCAACAGAATGGCAGAACCCCAAGGACACAGCTGGGGACTGAATCTTTTCTACTGCAGCCGGTAGAGGTCGTGGAAAATGTGTGAGCAGAGAGCACAGTCTGAGCTGCATGTCAGAAAACCAGGGGCAGGGACCAGGGTGTAGAAAGGAAAGGGTGGATTCTAAAAAATTCAGAACCAGTCAGTTAGCAGAGGAACTTTTTCCAACTCCACACCATCCCTGTTGCTCACAGAAACTCAGTTTATCTTTATAATGGGATAGTCCTCCCATCTTCTCATGGGCACCAAGACTGGCAGACCCATAGCAAGTGTTCATGGACTTCCACATGGAGGCTATTCCTAAGACTTGCTCCGGTGGAATACCCAGAAACATTTATGTCACCTCAGAAGGACTCCCAACAGCTTCTCGGAGCAAGGCCCTCAGAGACAGCCCAGAGACCTTCCAAGGATCCCTGCGAACCCTCCCTAGAGATAGTCAGTCACCAGAGACCTCTAAGCAAGCCCTGGAATACACAGCAACCTCTCGGCAGGCCTTGATGCTGCTGCTGCTGCTGCTAAGTCGCTTCAGTCGTGTCTGACTCTGTGCGACCCTATAGACGGCAGCCCACCAGGCTCTCCCGTCCCTGGGATTCTCCAGGCAAGAACACTGGAATGGTTGCCATTTCCTTCTCCAATGCATTAAAGTGAAAAGTGAAAGGGAAGTCACTCAGCCGTGTCCGACTCCTGGCGACCCCATGGACTGCAGCCCACCAGGCTCCTCCGTCCATGGGATTCTCCAGGCAAGAGTACTGGAGTGAACAACCCCCAAAATCAGGCACAGATCTCAAACTCTTGAAACGGCATTCTAACTATAGAAAAACCTGTAAATGGCCCTAAATAGACAAATACCCTTCAAAGACCCTAAAAACCCTTTATACATTCCCCAGGAAGCCCTTTCATCTTCTCCGAGAAAGTTTCCGACAGCCCCCTAGGGACCTACCAGAGTCCCTGAAGAGTCCCCAGTCCTCCAGTCACCAAAGCCTCATAGAGACCCCCGCCCCCCTAAAACGCACAGCTCCCCTGCATCAGTGTCAGCTCTCCGGAAGACCTACTCGCACTCCTAATACCCCCAAGCTGTCGTCCAGCTCCCTGAAGTCACCCACTCAGTCTCAAGGGCATTGAAACCTACTCATCTCCCTCCAAAGACCCTCAAGTTGTCCCTTGCAGGTGCCCTCAGAGTTCCCAGTCCACTCTTTTCCGTCCCAGCCCCGCCCCTAGCCCCGCCCTCACCCAAACCCCGCCTCCCAGCCTCCAAAACCTCTCTCCCCTAAGTCTTCACGCCGCCCTTGCAGATCCCCCTCTCTCGGTCCCCCGTGGACACTCAGCCCGCCCCCGACCCCAGCCCCTGGATCAGGCCCGGGCTGCACTCACAAGAGGTCCCGCCTCGCGGTTTTGCAGACGATGCGCAGGAAACGCCAGCCGCCGCCGCCTACGTACACGCCGAGAGCCGCCGCTGTGCTCCAGGTCCATGGCAGTCCGAGCAACCATAGCAGCACCAGAGAGGCCACGGAAGCCGAACCTGCACCTGGAGCCCGCATCCTGGGGAGGCGGAGAGCTCTGAGGCCGCGGGCAGCCGGGCCCCGCCTCACGACCGACCCAACCCCGCCCCCAGACCGAGCTCCGCTCCCGCTTCGAGCCAGGCCCCACCCCGATGTCTGGGATTGGACTTGTCTCGGACAGGCTCCGCCCCGTCCCAGACCTCCCTGCGTAAGCCCGGCCCAGGCTTTTCTGCCAATCATTAGTGTATCTCCACGCCCCCGACACAGTCTCTGTTCCGTCAGTCACCGGCGATTGAGCGGCCGTACCCTGAACCCAAGCTCCACCTTAACGACTTACCCACAAGCCTAGGCTCCACCTTGGCCCCACCACAGACCCTGGTCCCGTGCTTTCCTCTAGGTCCCGCCTCTACCCGCCTCCGCCACTCACTTGGCCCCGCCCCCAGGTTGGGCCTCTGGCACCGCCCGTAAGCTCCAGGCACTGTTCCAGAGCCCCGCCCGCTCTAGACCAGGTTCGGCCCCTAGGTTAGTCCCATGGCCCCGCCCCACTCTGAATCAGGCCCCGCCCTTGGGGCTCAGGCCCCGCCCCCGGCCCTGGGCTTAGCCGGTGTTCCCAGGCCTGAGTTCCACCCCGGCTACCGACCCCGCCCTCAGGCTTTGGCAGTCACCACCCCCCGGGCCCACCTAGCACCCTAGGCCCCGCGCCACCTGCCCTCCCAGACAAACTCTCTTCCGTCCTGACTTAGAGCCCCCCTGCGGCACAGCCGAGGCCCGCCCCGTACCGGAGACCAGGACCATAGAGAGGGGTTTCTGGCCAGAGTGACGACTGCCAACGAGACCCGGGGGCTAGAACGCCCTGGCAAGGACGGCTGTTGTTTCCAAGACCAAATTTTGCCAGGCTCCCAGCTCCCCTCCCAGCCTGGTAATTAGAAAACTGTGTGTCCCTCAGCCAAGAGGCGTGGCTCCCCGGCTCTCCCGACCCAAGCCCTAGATGGCAAACTGAATTCTAACCGCCCGGGGACTATAAAGTCCCAGTTTATACTCAGGGCCTACCTGTACTGGGTTTTGGCCCAGCTTGTTCTAAATCCAATCCCTAACGCCTCTTCGGTTTTAAACACACGTTCCAGGAAACTGAGGCGCCCTAAACTCACAGCCTGGGGGTCCCAGAAAATCCAACCGTGGGTGGTGGTTTAGTCGTTCAGTCGTGTCCGACTCTTTGGAACCCCATGGACTGTAGCCTGCCAAGCTCCTCTGTCCATGGGATTCTCCAGGCAAGAATACTGGAGTGGGTTGCCATTTCCTTCTCCAGGGGATCTTCTCGACCTAGGAATCGAACCCAGGCCTCCTGCACTGCAGAAAGATTCTTCACCGACTGAGACGTGAGCTGCGAGGGAATCCAACCCCTGTCTCAGTCTTAAAGGTATATTCCAGGGACCCAACTAATCCCAAATCTGAATCTCCAAATCTTGTGAGTTTAGTCTCAATAACACCCCAGCTGCCCAGGGAGGATAAAAAAATCCACACACCAGGTCCCCATCCTTCCACAGGAAGCTCCGCAGAGTCCTTTATTTGCAACCCTAACCCTAAATGCTCACCTAGAGACCCTAAAGCCCTCCCGCTGATCCGGTGAGGGCTAGTGATGTCCTCACTGCTCACCACCTTGTTCCCTGGCTGACCTGGAGCTGCTCACAGATCCTCAGGCTTTGGCTGCTCCGTCGTGGGCTCCCAGAAGCTCAGGCAGGAGGCGGACACCAACAGTGAGGCCAAGACAGAGGACCTCCCCTTGGGGCTTCTGGTTCTGCAGTCTCATGGGGTCTGCTGTGATTGCATTGTGCCCATGTGGGCTTCTGCCTTGGAACCCTCTCTCCAAGCTCCCCCTTCCTCTGCTCCCCTGCCTATCCCACCCCTGCTTGTTTCTTCCCTGCTTGGCCGACCTTCTCAGCTCTCTCCTTGGGAGGCAGCCAGCGCCTGCTTCCAGCACCATTTAGAGGACAGGACTGGGCAGGCACTCCCCTGACACATGCTGCCATTGGTCCCTGCGGGCTGCCTAGGGTGGGTGAAATGGGGACGAGGAGGCAGATCCGGAGGACAGGCCCAGATCCAGCCATTGGTCCCCGACTTTCTCAGCTAGGGATCAGGAATGCCCAGGAATTATAGCAGCTACTCTTTTCCTTCCAGATAGCGCTATTGTGATCAACCCATTTTACAGGTAAAGAAACTGAGGCTTGACACTGTCGCACTAGCTGGAGTTGAGATTCATTCTTTCACAAATATGGGCAGAGAGCTTGCTTCCCTTCCTCCCCTTTCAGTCTTCCTTAAACTTCTCTGCCAGAGTCCAGCTCCAGCAGCCAGGGATTCAACCTGAAGGGGTGGGCAGTGTCGTTGAGAAACTGAGGCAGCCTCTCATTTTTCTTGGACTGCCTGTTTATTTCAAGCTTATGATTCTCTTTTATACTTTTACAAAAGCATTAGGTCAGAGGTTTGATATTTTTAGTTCCCATTGACCCAGATTTATTTTTCTCCAAAAATCACTGTTGCCCCTCAAAAGGAGTTCCTTCCTCAAGGATTCTCTTATCTACTTTTTCTCATGTGTCCTTGCGAATACACTGTAACTCATGCTAATGTCTGGGTGCATACCACATTCCTCAGTTTAATTCTTATCCTTCTAAGTCCTGTTTGCCTCTAGTACCCTAAGCTCACTATTTCTTAGAAAGGGCTTCTAGCTAGTAATATCTCTAAAGTCCGTAATTTCTATAAGCTATAGTAGAATATTGTAACATTACAGCAATCCTTAAATCTTTAGCTTCTATTTTAATTATTCCTAAGCCCTAAATTCAGCAAACTCCTTTGCCATAAAGACTCTTCTCACAAATGGGCTTCAGATAGTAATCCCTCCCATGGACTCAAGCTGCGGCCTGTGTGCTCACCCTGGAACACTTTTTTGTAAAAGTCCTTGAACAAATGTCAGTGATTAACTTTATGAATTATTCTCTGAGCACAGCTGCAGAAGGCCTTATGCCTTCTCATGCTCCTCTCAGAAACAATAAGCACCTTAATATTCTCTTCGGTCAACTCAGCCGAGGAAAGGAAAAAAACAAGTCAGAATCACAAAGCCTAACTCCTTCATTCCGGGTCCATGCCTAACTCGGCTCCCCACACTTCTCCCTCTTCTCCATCCTGCCCTGATTCCCCCCACCCCCCCCCCATTCTCCTTCCCTTCTTCAAGGTTTCTGCCCCCTCCCTTAACCTTCTTCCACTTCCCTGTTTGCCCACCTCCTCCTCCTCCACCCACACCTCTTCCCTTTCTCCTCCCATCCTGTGGCCTTCCCTCCTCCCCACTTCTTCCACTTTCTTCTCTCTCCTTCTCCCCCCATCTTTCCAGGTTTACTGAGCCCTGGCTAAATACCAGTAGTACACATGGGACTGTTATTAAGATTCTGTGCTTCCACAGGGTTCATCCCTGGTGGAGCAACTTAAGATCCCATATGCCATGTAACAGTCTCTTCTAACTCCTCCCATGGCTACTGGAGACACTCTTCTGGGTCTTCAGTCAGCAATCCCCAAGTCCTAACGGCTCTGGAGACCCACCGTTTTCTTAAGATGGTGCCAGTACTCCAGTGGAGGGACCATTTCCATAGCACTGACTCAAGCTGTTTTCAGTGAGTAGTGTTCTTTTTTTACCCCTGCTGCTGCTGCTAAGTCATTTCAGTTGTGTCCAACTCTTTGCAACCCTACAGACTCCTGCCAGGCTCCTCTGTCCATGGGATTCTCCAGGCAGGAATACTGGAGTGAGTTGCTGTGCAACTCCAGGGGACCTTCCTGACCCAGGCACTGTACCCAGGGATTGAACCCACGTCTCTTGCATCTTCTGCATTGACAAGCAGGTTCTTTACCACTAGCGCCACCTGGGAAGCCCTTTGTTTATCTCTTTACATAAGGGCTTCCACACACACCCAGGGACATCACACAACACAGGGCAGCCTTCCCTTCCTAAGATCTGAATAATTCCCAGTTCCAAAAACATAGCAGTTCTCCAGGGTTCCAGACGACCGGTAAAGGAACAGTCCTGTCCCCATTTCCCCTTCCTGTCCAGAAGGGGAAACTGAGACCTGGACAAGGGGAGCAGAACTAAGCTTCAGGGTCAAAGCAGGCTCTGAGCCTCTCTAGTGGGGTGATCCTGGGTGGGCCACCTCTCATCTCTGCGCATTGGTTGCCCTCTGGCTGATCACCTCCCAGGGCACCATGCACAAAGTTTCGTGGGGGCTTCTCATCTGGGGAATGAACAGGCACACAGTAGGTGAGGGACACAGAAAGACAGGTGTCTCCCTTCCCCAGGTAATCACAGGGGTCTGCAGCCCTCAGCAGAGAGAATTATTGGAACTTTCTGGAAGAACGAGAGAAGTGAAGCATACATTGAAATAAAGTAAGTGGACCATCACAGCATGGGAATTGCGCTATTAATAGAACATGAGCACTGACGGGGAGGGAGTAGTTTCTCCTGGCCAAGTTCAAGTGCCCACCACAGTAGAATTATTAGTTTAGTGGGGATGCCATGACAACATCCTGCAAACTGAGTAGCTTAAAATAACAGGAGTGGATTGTCTCACAGTTCTTCCTAAAGCTGGGCTCAGAAATCAAAGTGTCAGCAACTTCACTCTGGAATTTCTAGGGGTCCTTTCTTGCCTCTTTCAATTTCTGGTGGTTCTGACCTCAGGTGTCCTCAGTGAGCAACAGCCTGAAGCAGGGCTCGGGTACCCAGCTGGAGACTGAGGCTGAGTTGGTGGGAGACCACCAAATCTTAGCCAGTGGACTGGTGGTCAGTGACAAGGCCCTGGCCCTTCGGCTTTGCAAAAAAAGAATTCCCACAAAGATGGAAAGTAGTCAAACAAAGTATTTATTAAGAGGAAAAAGAGTACAGTACATGTGGGTATTCATTGGAGGGACTGATGGTGCAGCTGAAGCTCCAATACTTTGGTCACCTGATGTGAAGAACTGACTCCTTAGAGAAGACCCTGATTCTGGGAAAGATTGAAGGCAGGAGGAGAAGGGGACGACAGAGGATGAGCTGGTTGGATGGCATCACCGACTTGACATGAGTTTGAGCAAGCTCTGGGAATTGGTGATGGACAGGGAAGCCTGGCGTGCTGCAGTCCATGGGGTCACAAAGAGTCGGACACGACGGAGCGATTAATCTGACTGACGTGGATAGGCACGTGGGCAGACTCAGAGAGAGCCGCTGAGTTGCGCCCTTGTGGTAGTTACTTTTAGGGGACGTTTCTTCTGGGTTTCCTTTAGCCAGTCATTTTGATTTCCTGGTTCGCAGTCCATGTTTGGTATATCTCAGGATCCTCCCATGTGTGCTCGTGCATCTCTTAGCCGAGATGGATTCTACTGAAAAGGCGTAGAGCATCCATCCCTTCACATCACCTTCTTTGACTTCTAAAGGTCTTTCTGCACATGTGTGGTGGGGAAGTTCTCCTGACTTCGAGAATGAGAAATATGTGGTCTGGGCAGGGCCCAGCCTCCTCCTTTAGTTGTCCTGCTGTTTTTGTCTTGGAGTTTCAGTCCACAGGGAATGAATCTCTGATCGCTTTACTCTGGGTGGCAGTGGGGTCATCTCCCTCCTGCCTCCAGTTCCAGGCATTCCTTGGCTTGTGGCCACCTTCGTCCAATCTCTGCCTCCATCTTCACATTGCTTCCCTGTCTGTATCTCTTGTGCCTCTTACAAGGACACTTGTTGTTGGATTTAGGACCTACCTAGATAATCCAGGATGATCGCATCATGAAATTTTAATTTAATTACATCTGCAAAGACCCTTTTTCCAAAAAAAGGTCACAGTCACAGGTTCTAGGGGGTTAGGACTTGCACATGTCTCTGTAAGGGCAACCAATCAGCCCAGTAACAGCAGGGTAACATATTAGAGCAGTGATTCTCAACTAGGAGGTGATCTTGCCCCCTCTGGACATTTGTTGACACCTAGAGACATTTTTTAAAATATTTATTTATGTATTTATTTATTTATATGGCTGCGCTGGGTCTTAGTTGTGGCATGTGAAATCTAGTTATCTGACCAGGGGTAAACGTGAGGGAACCCAGAGTCTCAGCCACCGGCAGCCATGGAAGTCCCTGGAGGCATTGCTGATTGTTACAATTGAATCATGTGTGGTGGGAGCGGAGGGTGTTGTGATATCTAGTGAGTGGAGGCCAGGGGTTCTGCCAAATCTCCCGCGATGTTCAAGACAGCCCCCAGAATGATCTGGCCCCAGAGGGCAGAGGTGCTACAGTTTGGCAATTCTGGGATAGCTGAAAGGTCCAGTCAAGCTGGAATGAGCTGTGCGGTCTGACAGATACCATTGGCTGAGTGACTGCTCCCAGGTTCTGTGCTTTACTGTAAAATGGAATAAAATCACGCAGGCCTTATAGGGCTGTTCTGAGAACACAAGCCCAGTGCCTCTGTTGACCTTAAAAATAAAACAGTTATTTTACCAGCAAAGATGAGCTTATAGGGGAATAGGATGGAATTGCAATTCAGGACACGCAAGCTACAGCAAAAACCATAGGCAAGTCCAATGATTAAACACACACACACCAGACAAGGGGACTTCTTGGTGGTCCAGTGGATAAGACTCTGTGCTCTCAATATACACACCCAGGGGCTGGGTTCAATCCCTGGTTGGGGAACTAAGATTCCACATACAACTAAGCCCGTGATGCAACAAACACCCAGTGCAGCCAAAATAAATCAGTTCAGTTCAGTCGCTCAGTCGTGTCCAGCTCTTTGCGACCCCATGGACTGCAGCACACCAGGCCTCCCTGTCCATCACCAACTTCCAGGGTTTACTCAAACTCATGTCCATTGAGTCAGTGATGCCATCCAACTATCTCATCCTCTGTCGTCCCCTTCTCCTCCTGCCCCCAATCCTTCCCAGCATCAGGGTCTTTTCAGATGAGTCAGTTCTTTGCATCAGGTGGCCAAAGTATTGGAGTTTCAGCTTCAGCATCAGTCCTTCCAATGAACACCCAGGACTGATCTCCTTTAGGATGGACTGGTTGGATCTCCTTGCTGTTCGAGGGACTCTGAAGAGTCTTCTCCAACACCACAGTTCAAAAGCATCAATTCTTTGGCACTTAGCTTTCTTTATATAGTCCAACTCTCACATCCGTACATGATTACTGGGAAAAACCAAATAAATGAATAAATAATCATTTTTTTGAAGAAGAGGGTCATTCTTTTACAGAGAAAAAGGAGGAAGTTGAGAGGCATTGTTTTAGGAAAATCCATTGGAGAAAAGTGAGAGTTGAGGTGATGACAGTTCCTCATTGGCGAAGTTCCTGGGGGACTCGATTTCCTGTAGGTGATGCAATGTACATCTTTTCTGCTTGGTGCCTGTAACATGAATCTTCCGTTGGGGCCTGTAAAGGACAGTTCTTCCTGTTATTGACCTTGAGTGTACTGCGTGAGAGCTCCCCCTTCTGGCCTCCCAACGCCATTTTCCTGAGGTTTGCTTTTATTTTCCTTCATACCTCATAAATATCAAAGAAAAATTCCCCATTGTTGAGATCATTTTGCTCTCAGTAACATCTTGAATTCACAACAAGTTGGGACTTCCCACGGTTCTGGCAGACTGAGGAAAATCTGACCAGGAAATTGTTTCTGGACGGAATTGAAGCCACATGCCTCAGATGGGACTCAGACCCACAGTCTCCCAGCTGAAATGTCACACTTGATCACAGGGCTTACTGAAGCTCAGCTGCTTTTGTCTTGGTGCAGAAAGAATTCAACAAGAGGCAAAGTGATAGGTAAGAAGTGGATTTAATAGTATAGGATGCTTGTGAAGGATACAAGCAGGCAGGAAAGAGCACTCTGCCACACTGAGAACAAAGCATGGGGGTCGAACCCAGGTCTCCTGCATTGCAGGTGGATTCTTTACCATCTGAGCCACAGGGAGCCCTTCCCTGGTGGTCCAGTGGTTAAGGATACACCTGCCAAAACAAGGCACACAGGTTCACTCCCTAGTCCAGGAAGAACCCACAGGCCTTGGAGCAGCTAAGCCCGGGCGCCACAGCGACCGAAGCCTGAGCTCCTAGAGCCTGTGCTCTGCAGCAAGAGCAGTCACCACAGTGAGAAGCCCGCACATCCCAATGAAAGGCAGTCCCCTCTCCCCGCAACTAGAGACATCCCACAAGCAGCAGAGCCAGGACAACCAAAAATAAATGAGCAAACAGATACATCTTTAAAAAGAAAAAATGAGGAGGAAAGAATGCCACTTTCTTCCTCATTCTTGGATCGATGTCAAGACTTACATCATTAGCTCCTCTTCTAACTCTATATGGTCTAACTGGGACTCTTATGGGCTACCTAGAATCATATGGATATTAGCAAAAAGTTTGTAACATAGACTGAAATATGGTAATTCATCTCAGGTTTCAGTATAATGTCACCTTTCCCCTAGTTTCTTTCACCTTTCCCCCGTATTCTTGTGCATGCTACGTGCAGGAATGCAGTTTTTCAGGGTTCTTTATCTTACAAGGCCAAGAGCGGGTCTTGTATCTTTTTCTGTGATACTGGCCTAAGTAAGTTTGTTTAATCTCAAAATGTTCCAGTTGTTGCTTAGTCACCAGAAGATCTGGGCGTTTCCTGATCGGTGTGTAGTTTATAATGATCTCCTGAAGTCCTTCTCCACCTATCATCCCCAAGTGGGATTTCTAGCCGTGTAACTATCTTACTCTATCCCTATCAGAATGAAGTCATATCCGATTCTTCTTCAACCCCATGGACCAGAGCCCACCAGGCTCCTCTGTCCATGGGATTTTCCAGGCAAGAATACTGGAGTGGGTTGCCATTTCCTTCTCCAGGGGATCTTCCCAACTCAGGGATCTAACCCAGGTCTCCTGCATTACAGGCAAATTCTTTAACAACTGAGCTCCCTTGTAGGGAGATCAGTTCAGTTCAGTCGCTCAGTCGTGTCCGACTCTTTGCGACCCCATGAATCGCAGCACGCCAGGCCTCCCTGTCCATCACCAACTCCCACAGTTCACTCAGACTCACGTCCATCGAGTCCGTGATGCCATCCAGCCATCTCATCCTCTGTCGTCCCTTTCTCCTCCTGCCCCCAATCCCTCCCAGCATCAGAGTCTCTTCCAATGAGTCAACTCTTCGCATGAGGTGGCCAAAGTACTGGAGCTTCAGCTTTAGCATCATTCCTTCCAAAGAAATCCCAGGGCTGATCTCCTTCAGAATGGACTGGTTGGATCTCCTTGCAGTCCAAGGGACTCTCAAGAGTCTTCTCCAACACCACAGTTCAAAAGCATCAATTCTTCAGCACTCAGCTTTCTTCACAGTCCAACTCTCACATCCATACATGACCACAGGAGAAACCACAGCCTTGACTAGATGGACGTTAGTCGGCAAAGTAATGTCTCTGCTAAAAATTAATGCATATGGGTCTTCCCTGTGGTCCACACTCCCAAGGTGTCCACACTCCCAAGGGGTCCTGGTGGTCCACACTCCCAAGGCAGGGGGCCTGGGTTCGATTCCTGATCAAGGAACTAGATCCCACATGCCACAACTAAAGATTCTGCATGCCACAGCTAGGACCTGGCACAGCCAAATAGATAAACAAAAATAAGTATTAAAAACAAAAACAAAAGCTGTGGACAACAAGGTACAAAAAGACCAAAAAAAAAAAACCCAACTCCCGCTTCTGAAGATCGGGGAGCAAAAGCAGGGTGTCAGGAACAAAACTTCATCTTCTGCGTGAACACCAAAATCACAACTAGCTGCTGAACAGCTAGTGACAGGAGTATGTTGGATCCCACCAAAAAAAGATACCCAGTGTCCAAGGGCAAAGGAGAAGCCCCAACAAGATAGCAGGAGAGGTGCAATCGCATTTCAAATCAAATCTCAGACCCACCAGAGATGCTCAGAGGGTGCAAACAAAACCTTGTGCACACCAGGACCCAGGGAAAGAATCAGTTACCCCAACAAGAGGCTCAGCCAGACCTGCCTTCGAGTGTTTGAGTGTCTCCTGCGGAGGCAAGAGTCCGCAGTGGCCTGCCGCAGGGACAGGGGCTCTGGCTGCAGCAGACCCGGGCATCGTGGCACGTGGCCTAAGTCCTCTTGGAGGAAGTCACCGTTAGCCCCACCATAGAGGCACTGAGCAGATGACCCACAAACTGGAGAACAATTACACCAAAGAAGTCCTCACACTGTTGCAAAAGTTCTAAGGCCCACAACAGATTTCCCAAACTGGGGATCCAGCCAAAGGGCTGAGAACGCACAGGGAAACAAGACTCTTGGAAGGCATAACAAAAGCTTGTGTGCACCAGGACCCAGGAGAAAGGAGCAGTGACCCCACAGGAGACTGAGCCAGACTTGCCTGTGAGTGTCCAGGAGTCTCTGGTGGAGATGTGGGTCGACAGTGGCCTGCCCAAGGGTCAGGGGCACTAACTACAACAGTCCTGGGAGGCCCGCCATTCTGGCATAAGTCCTTTTGAAGGAGGTGGTCATTACTGCCATTAGCCTGACTGTAGTCTGGCCTCAGGCCAAACTACAGGAAGGGAACACAGCCCCACCCACCAGCAGAAAATTGGAGTAAAGATGTACTGAGCATGGCCCCGCCTATCAGAGCAAGACCCAGATTCCCCCCACAGCCAGTCTCTCCCACCAGAAAGCTTCCACCAGCCTCTTATACTCATCCATCAGAGGGCAGACAGAATGAAAACCATAATCGCAGAAAACTAATCAAACTGACCACACGGATCCCAGCCTTGTCCACCTCAAAGAAACTATGAGCCAATGCTGGGTAGGGCCACCCAAGATGGATGGGTCGTGTAGACTTCTGATAAAATGAGGTCCACTGGAGAAGGGAATGGCAAACCACTTCAGCATTCTTGCCCTGAGAACCCCATGTACAGTATGAAAAGGCAAAAAGATGGGACACTGAAAGAGGAACTCCCCAGGTCGGTAGGTGCCCAATATGCTCCTGGAGAAGAGTGGAGAAATAACTCCAGAAAGAATGAAGAAACGGAGCCAAAGCAAAAACAACACCCAGTTGCGGATGTGGCTGGTGACAGAAGTAAAGTCTGATGCTGTAAAGGAAAATGTTGCACAGGAACCTGTAATGTCAGGTCCATGAATCAAGGTAAATTGGAAGAGGTCAAACAGGAGATGGCAAGAGTGATGGTCGACATTTTAGGAGTCAGTGACCTAAAATGGACAGGAATGGGTGAATTTAATTCAGATGACCATTATATCTACTACTGTGGGCAAGAATCCCTTAGAAGAAATGGAGTAGCCCTCACAATCAACAAAAAAGTCCAAAATGCAGTACTTGGGTGCAGTCTCAAAAACGACAGAATAATATCTGTTCATTTCCAAGCTACCCATTCAATATCACAGTAATCCAAGTCTATGCCCCAACCACTAATGCCGAAGAAGCTGAAGTTGAACAGTTCTGTGAAGACCTACAAGACCTTCTAGAACACACACCAAAAAAAGAGGTGTCCTTCTCATCACAGGGGGTTAGAATGCAAAAGTAGGAAGTTAAGAGATCCCTGGAGTAACAGGCAAGTTTGGCCTTGGAGGACAAAATGAAGCAGGGCAAAAGCTAACAGGGTTTTGCTAAGATAATGCACTGATCATAGAAAACACCTTCTTCCTACAACACAAGAGATGACTCTACACATGGGCATCACCAGATGGTCAATACCAAAATCAGATTGATTATATTCTTTGCAGCCAAAGATGGAGAAGCTCTATACAGTCAGCAAAAACAAGAGCTGAATATGACTGTGGCTCAAATCATGAACTCCTTATTGCAAAATTCAGAATTAAATTGAAGAAAGTAGGGAAAACCACTAGACCATTCAGGTAAACCTAAATCGAATCCCTTATGATTATACAGGGGAAGTGACAAATGGATTCAAGGGATTAGATCTGATAGAGTGCCTGAAGAGCTATGGACGGAGGTTTGCAACATTATACAGGAGGCAGTGATCAAAACCATCCCCGGGAAAAATAAATGCATGGAGAAGAAAATGGCAACCCACTCCAGTATTCTTGCCTGGAGAATCCCATGGACAGAGGGGCCTGGTGGGCTGCAGTTCATGGGGTCACATGACTGAGTACGCGTGCATGAGGCTGGAGGGAGATGAGTTGGTAGCAATAAACTGCATAGAACTAAAAAAAAAGAAAACAAAACGCAAAATGGCAAAACAGCTGTCTGAGAAAGCCTTACAAATTACTGAGAAAAGAAGAGAAGTGAAAGGCAGAGGAGAAAAGGAAAGATATACCCATTTGAATGCAGAGTTCCAAAGAATAGCAAGGAGAGATAAGAAAACCTTCCTCAGTGATCAGTGCAAAGAAATAGAGGAAAACAACAGAAAGGGAAAGACTAGAGATCTCTTCAACAAAATTAGAGATACCAAGGGAACATTTCATGCAAAGATGAGCTCGATAAAGGGCAGAAATGGTAGGGATCTAACAGAAGCAGAAGATATTAAGAAGAGGTGGCAAGAATACAGAGAAGAACTGTACAGAAAAAATCTAATGACCCAGATAATCATGATGGTGTGATCACTGACCTAGAGCCAGACATCCTGGAATGTGAAGTCAAGTGGGCCTTAGGAAGCATCACTATGAACAAAGCTAGTGGAGGTGATGGAATTCCAGTTGAGCTATTTCAAATCCTAAAAGATGATGCTGTGAAAGTGCTGCACTCAATATGCCAGCAAATATGGAAAACTCAAGAGTGGCCACAGGACTGGAAAAGATCAGTTTTCATTCCAATCCCAAAGAAAGGCAATGCCAAAGAATGTTCAAACTACGACACAGCTGCACTCATTTCACATGCTAGCAAAGAAATGCTCAAAATTCTCCAAGACAAGCTTCAACAGAACACGAACCGAGAATTTCCAGATGTTCAAGCTGGATTTAGAAAAGGCAGAGGAAGCAAAGATCAAATTGCCAACATCTGTTGGATCATAAAAAGCAAAAGAATTACAGAAAAACATCTAATTCTGTTTCATTGACTACGCTAAAGCCTTTGACTGTGTGGATCTCAACAAACTGTGGAAAATTCTTCAAGAGATAGGAACACCAGACCTCCTTACCTGCCTCCTGAGAAACCTGCATGCAGGTCAAGAAGCAACAGTTAGAACTGGACATGAAACAATGGACTGGTTCAAAATTGGGAAAGGAGTATGTCAAGGCTATATATTGTCACCCTTGTATAACTTATATACAGAGTACATCCTTTGAAACACTAGGCTGGGTGAAGCACAAGCTGGAATCAAGATTTCCAAGAGAAATATCAATAACCTCAGATATGCAGATGACACCACCCTATGGTAGAAAGCGAAGAGGAACTAAAGAGCCGCTTGATGAAAGTGAAAGAGGAGAGTGAAAAAGCTGGCTTAAAACTCAGTATGCAAAAAACGAAGATCATGGCATCAGGTCCCATCACTTCATGGCAAATAGATGGGGAATCAATGGAAACAGTGACAGACTATTTTGGGGGGCTCCAAAATCACTGAAGATGGTGAGTGCAGCCACAAAATTAAAAGACACTTGTTCCTTGGAAGAAAGGCTATGACCTAGACAGCGTATTAAAAAGCAGAGACATTACTTTGCCAACAAAGGTCTGTGTAATCAAAGCTATGGTTTTTCCAGTAGTCATGTAAGAGTTGAACCATAAAGAAGGCTGAATACAGAAGAATCGATGCTTTTGAACTATAGTGTTGGAGAAGACTCTGGAGAGTCCCTTGGACAGCAGGATCAAACCAGTCAATCCTAAAGGAAGTCAATCCTGAATATTCATTAGAAGGATTGATGCTAAAGCTGAAGCTCCAGTGCTGTGGCCACCTGATGCAAAGAACTGACTAACTGGAAAAGACCCTCTTGCCGGGAAAGATTGAAGGCAGGAGGAGAAAGGGACGACAGAGGATGAGACGGTTGGATGGCATCACCGACTCAATGAATATGAGTTTGGGCAAGCTCTGGGAGATGGTGAAGGACAGGGAAGCCTGGCGTGTTGCAGTCCATGGGGTCACCAAGAGTTGAACAGGACTGAGTGACTGAGCAACAACAATCGGGTATGCCACCTGCACATACCACCTCCAAAGCCACCCCTCCTGCCCCTCCTGGACACATACTCACCCTCACCCCAAATAAGGAACAGGCTTTCCCCCGTTCCAGTGAGTGAGCAAACAACAGAAACTGTTACTTGTTCTCTCTCCCTGCTACAGCAGGGTTGCCAGTGAAGTCTTGCCTGAACTTCTTAACTGGCCTCTGATCAATTTCTATTGATTAAGGAGGCCAAGAACCCAATCCTGGTCAGTAACACCTGATGGTCCTCTGCCGGTCTCACCTGGCTCAGGCACTCTGCCACATTCTGCTGGCAGCTAGGCTGTAAGCTCACATGTGTGGCCATTGGTCCTGGAAGTTGGCTGGGCATCTAGGTGTCTTCCATGTAGCTTCTGAACCAGTAGACTGGCATAGGGTCACAGGCCAAACCCTGCACATTATGGGCAAAGAATGGTTTTCACATTTTTGAATAGTTAGAAAAAAAAAAAAAGTCAGAAGATTGGTATCCTATGACAAATGAAAATTCTAGGAAATTCAAATTTCCATGTCTGTAAATAGAGTTCTATTGGAAGCCAGACACATAAATTCATTTTCATATTGTCTAGAGTAGCTTTTGCACACACATAATGAGAGAATTCCAAGTTGTAGCAGAAACCATATGGCCTACAATGTGGAAAATATTTACTCCTTGGCCCTTTACATAAAAAGTCTGCCAACCTCAGGGCTAGATCAGCTTCCTTACATGGGATGTCAGGAGGCCACATTCCAAAAGAGAGAGCGTGGGAGGCAAGAATAGCCTTATCCTGAGAATTCGCATCTTCCATCACATTCTGTTGGTCAAAAGCAAGTTAAGAATGGGCTTCCCTGGTCGTTCAGTGGTTAAGAATCCACCCGCCAATGCAGGGGCCACGGGTTCGATCCCTGGTCCAGGAAGATCCCACATGCCTCGGAGTAACCAAGACCGTGTGGCACAACTGCTGAGCCTGTGCTCTAGAGCCCGTGCTCTGCAACAAGAGAAACCACCACAATGAGAGGCCCACAGACCACAAGGAAGAGTGGACGCTGCTCGCTGCAGCTAGAGAAATCCTGCGAGCAGCAATGAAGACCCAGCAGAGCCATAAATTTAAACATTTTTTTTAATGAATAAACTTTTTTAAAAAAAGCAGGGGGTGGGGACCAAGTTAGGAGCCAACTTGGCTTCAAGGAGAGGGAAACTAGTCCCCAGGGCTTGATAGGAGAGGGTTGCAAAATACTATGACGGTGAGTTGGACACTTAGACACCATGGAATCTCAAGGTGGGCTCTCCAGACAGAATTCAGGAGGGAGGAGGGAAGAAAAAAATCGTTGACTCTTATTAACTTCTAACCGGAATTGTGCATGTTTTCTCATGGGCTATCAAAGCAGCTATTGGCCAATCCTGTGACTCTGTCACCTGCGTAAATCACAGATAATTTCATAGAACCTCATGGTCATGGCAGGCGGATACCTTCAAATATCATTTATGCTCGTCTCAACTTAGAAATCACAGTAAACTCAACATTCAAAAAACTATGATCATGGCATCCAGTCCCATCACATGGCAAATAGATGGGAACAGACTTTTATTTTGGGGGCTCCAAAATCACCCTGGATGGTGACTGCAGCCATGAAATTAAAAGACACTTGCTCCTTGGAAGAAAAGCTATGACAAACCTAGACAGTATATTAAAAAGCAGAGACATCACTTTGCCAACAAAGGTCGGTATTGAAAAAGCAATGGTTTTTCCAGTAATCATGTACAGATGTGAGCATTAGATCATAGAGAAGGCTGAGCATCGAAAAACTGATACTTTTGAAATGTGAAGACTCTTGAGAGTCCCTTGGACTGCAAGAAGTTCAAACCTGTCAATCCTAAAAGAAATAAATCTTGAATATTCATTGGAAGGACTGATGCTGAAGCTGAAGCTCCAATACTTTGGCCACCTGATGCGAAGAGCTGACTCACTGGAAAAGACCCTAATTCTGGGAAAGATTGAGGGCAGGAGGAGAAGTGGGCGACAGAGGATGAGATGGTTGGATGGCATCATCAACTCAACGGACATGAGTTTGAACACTCCAGGAGATACTGAAGGACGAGGAAGCCTGGAGTGTTTCAGTCCATGGGGTCACAAAGAGTCAGACACGATTGAGTGACCAAACAACAACTTAGAAATTACAGTCATTAATTAGTAGAGCTTTTGTGATTTAGGATTACCAAATGCATTCATGAAGATTGAATTCCTGAGTGCATTCAGTAAGATTCACTTATCTTTTTACATCACAATTGAATAAACTATTTTCACACCCGCATCTCAGTCTGACTGGCTTCTTAATTTCTTCGCAGCTGTCTCCTGAGACCGGCCCATGAGCAGCTGGCCCTGTGCCCTCAGAGGCAGCAAAGAATCAGGTCGAGGTTTAGGCAGATTACTGAAGTCCTAAACTGGCCTCCTAAGGATTCCTAATCCTGGGGCAGCAGCCAGCCAGCAGGCTCAGGGTCACACAAGGTCCTTCTACCCTGTCCCCAGCACCCAGTCAGAGTTGCCATGGCCTCCCTTTTCTCCGGCCGCGTCCTGATCCGAAACAACAGCGACCAGGATGAGCTGGACACAGAGGCTGAGCTCAGCCGTCGACTGGAAAACCGGCTGGTGCTGCTGTTCTTTGGTGCTGGGTCTTGCCCGGAGTGCCAGGCCTTTGCACCCATCCTCCGGGACTTCTTCGTGCGGCTCACAGATGAGTTCTACGTGCTGCGGGCAGCCCAGGTGGCCCTGGTGTACGTGTCCCAGGACCCGACGGAGGAGCAGCAAGACCTGTTCCTCAGGGATATGCCCAAGAAGTGGCTCTTCTTGCCCTTCGAGGATGACCTGAGGAGGTGAGACAAGAGGAGAGGTCAGGGAGGGCTTCCTGGAGGAGGGGCTGTTTCTGCTGAAAGTGAAGTGTTAGTTGCTCAGTCTTGTCCGACTCTTTGCAACCCCATGGACCAGAGCCCCCCAGGCTCCTCTGTCCATGAAATTCTCCAGGCAAGAATACTGGAGTGGGTTGCCATGCCCTTCTCCAGGGGATCTTCCCAACTCAGGGATCGAACCCAGGTCTCCCACGTTGCAGGCAGATTCTTTATCATTTGAGCTACCCAGGAGGACCATTTGTTTATTGGTGTATCTGTTCCATCTGGAGTTGATAAAAGCACCCTCTGTGGGCCAGTCAGGATGGAGAAGTCAGGCGTGGAGATGGGGGCGGGAGGGGAACCTATGCCCATTTCCACCCAGCTGCAGGGGAGTTTACCGCCTAGCGGTTGAGCCAAACGTGAAACCAACACTCAAACACTCAAAGAAATACATAATAACAAACTGCAACCATTCCAAAGGTGAAAGGGAGAGTGTCATGTGAAAATATAACAGGGAGACCTTGCTGAGATTTGGGAGTTGGGGGATGCTTCCCAGAGGAAATGGCTTCAATGAGAGAACCCCAAGGACAGGGAGGAAAGGAGGGTAAAGAGTGAGGGAAGGGAAGGGTTTCCAGGCAGAGGACAGACACAGCACAAAGGCTCAGAGGATTTCAGAGAAAAAACAGCCAGTTCAGGGAACTGTAACACCAAAAGTAAGAAGCCCCCAGGTACCATGCATGCATGTTAAGTCACTTCAGTCGTGTCCGACTCTTTTGTGACCCTATGGGCTGTAACCATGGGCTGTAGCCATCCTCTGTCCATGGGATTCTCCAGGCAAGAATACTGGAGTGGGTTGTCATGCCCTCCTCCAGGGAATCTTCCCAACCCCGGGATCAACCCAGGGGTCGAGTCTGTCTCCTGCGCTGGCAGGCGGGTTCTTTACCACTAGCGCCCACCTGGGAAGCCAGCAGGCACCGTGTGCAGCAGTGCCCCCAATGTCGCCTAATAAGTGGGCCTGTGATCCTCAGACAGCAGTGGAGCTGAGAGAGAGAGAGGTGGTTGGGTTCAAGCTTGCCAGTGAGCTGCCCGATAAACAGGGTGATCATTTGTGGCTATTTTCAAACTTTCCCCTTTTCTGCAATAAGACTGTTATTCTTTTTATTTATTTTTTGTCTGCACCACGTGGCATGCAAGATCTTAGTTCCCCCACCAGGGATCAAACCTATGCTCCCTGCAGTGGAAGCATGAAGTCTTAACCACTAGACCACCAGGGAAGTCTCAGACTTACATTCTTTTTAAGCCCCCAGTTTTTATCATGAAAAATTGCCTTCAAGCCACGCAGAGCATCCAAGAGGAAAAAAGAGAGAGAGAAGAATTTCAAAAAGTTGGAAGGAGCACACAATGAACCCCATGAAAATTATTCATATTTTTCTATTTGCTTTATCTCCACTGGTGTGAAGTTTGTGCTGAACCATTTGAAAGTGAGTTGCAGATTTGGGGACATTTTACTGATCTCATCAGTCTTGTTACAAAACTTAGAAGTTTCTGGTCATGGAGACCTTTATCCGCTACCCAAGATTATCAGAGTTTGCAAACTTGCTCACTCCCACAGGCTTCTGCAGCTGAGAAGGCTCCATTCCCCAAAGGGCAAATATCTCCCTCCTGTGGGGCAAGAAATGCCAACTACAAGGGCATCACAGCCAAACACTGACTTTGTTTAGAGCAGGGTCCTCTCAACAACAGGTGGTGCTAGTGGTAAAGAACCCGCCTGTCCATGCAGGAGACGTAAGAGTCGAGGGTTCAATACCTGGGTTGGGAAGATCCCCTGAAGAAGGGCATGGCAGCCCACTCCAGTATTCTTGCTTGGAGAATCCCATGGACAGAAGAGCCTGGTGGGCTACAGTCCATGGGGTCATAAAGAGTCGGACACCCTTCCCCCAGGCAAGTATCCAGACAGTTTCTACCCCCTACCCTTCCTACATACTAGGCTGCCAGATAAAATACAGAATACTCAGGGAAATTCCTTGGTGGTCCAGGGGTTAAGACTACAAACTTCCAATGCAGGGACTGTGGGTTTGATCTCTAGTCAGGGAACTAAGATCCCATAGGCCACATGAAAGTGAAAGTGAAGTCACTCAGTTGTGTCCGACTCTTTGTGACCCCATGGACTGTAGCCTACCAGGCTCCTCCGTCCGTGGCATTTTCCAGGCTAAAGTCTTGGAGTGGGCTGCCATTTCCTTCTCCAGGGGATCTTCCCAACCCAGGGATCGAACCTGGGTCTCCTGCACTGCAGGCAGACGCTTTACCATTTGAGCCATCAGGGAAGCCAAATTAGGCCGCATAGCCAAATTAAAAACAATTTTTTAAAAATAAATAAAACACAGGATACCCAGTTCAATGTAAATTTCACATAAGCAATGGCGAATTGGGAGTATAAGTATGTCCCACATAATTCAGAGATATACTTATAAAAAGTTATTTGTTGTTTACATGAAATTCAAATTTGTTGACAC
The DNA here is from genome assembly GCF_014754425.2 of Oryx dammah. Taxonomy (NCBI): domain Eukaryota; kingdom Metazoa; phylum Chordata; class Mammalia; order Artiodactyla; family Bovidae; genus Oryx; species Oryx dammah. Next base: position 101,893,342 of record NW_024070189.1, on the reverse strand, counting down.
AGGGTATCCTCTATTTCTAGTTGCTAAGTCTGGCAACCTATTCCTTTGGGATTTTGCAAGCACTATGTTTCTCTGTGTGAAGGCCGGCAAAAGGGCCACCCGAGAACCCAAATTAAGAACTGTGGATGGATGGGCCCAGCCCTGGCAGCCTCCTTTACTCTATGAAGACTGCATAAGATTCTGGCCTAAATGGGAGATGAAGTCTGAGGTCTCCAGTGGATGGCTTCTGACAGCCCTCCTCTCATACAGAAAACAAAATCGAGTTCTTCCCACGGCCCTGCACTATGATCAGGACCGCACTCCACTCTCTCCCTGATGTCCAGGCCTTTGCACCAGCTGAGCCCTCTGCCTGGGAAAACCTTCCCCTGTTCTCCCCTTCCTCATCCTGCAGATCTCAGCTCCAAGGGCACCTCCTGAGAGAGGCCCTCTCTGGCGCTAAGTCCTTTAGCCAGTGTAATATCTCTTTATGGAACTGATCAATATTTGTTCACTCATCCCCTGCGCGTTTTCTGAGCATCTACTGTATGCTCTGCACTGTTTCAGGCACTGGGGACACCCAGGTATAAAGACAGAAATCCGTGCCCCAGTGAAACTGCTTTCTATTGTGGGAGAAAATGACAATAGGAGAAATAACCTATGCAGTGTGTTGGGTGCTGAGAGTCGTGGATCAGGCACTGAAATGCAAGGCTGGGTGTCTGCAGCATACAGCGTCTTAATCCTCAGATGTCTGGGGAGAGCGCTGCAGGTAGAGGACACAGCCAGTGCAAAGGCCCTGTGGTGGGTGCCTGGCCGGGGTGCTGGAGGCACAGCCAGGAGGCCACGGTGGCCCCGGCCTCTCTGGGTTCCTGGGTGTTCCCAGAGGCTGCTATGGGACACTGGCACACAGAAGGCGCTCAGTAAGTACTAGGAGGAGGGGTGGAGGGTTCCTCAGCTCTGGATCTAGGACGAGGGTCCGATCGGACTGACCCACCCGCCCCGCAGGGACCTTGGGCGCCAGTTCTCCGTGGAGCGCCTGCCAGCTGTCGTGGTGCTGAAACCCAGCGGGGATGTGCTGACGCTCGACGCGGCCGACGAGATCCGGCGCCTGGGCCCTGCCTGCTTCGCCAACTGGCAGGAGGCGGCTGAAGTGCTGGACCGCAGCTTTCTGCAGCCCGAGGACCTGGACGACCCCGCGCCGCGGAGCCTTACTGAGCCCCTGCGCCGCTGCAAGTACCGCGTAGACCCGGCTGCGCGGGGCTCACGAGGCCGGAGAAGAGCGGGCGGCTCCGGACAGGAGGTCGAGGCCGAGGGCGAGGCCGCGGGACTGTTCTGACCTCTGCGGGGTGGACAGGACTGGGGGTTCTATGATGAAACCTCAAGAGGAAGATTGGGGCGGAGCCGCGGGGAGGGGGAAACTGGCTGCTCCTATCCTTTTGGTGGGGGGGGGGCGGCCAACAGAGAGGGGCAGGTCTGTGATGAATCCTCCCCCCAACCCCCAAGGGCAAGTGGGACTGGCGGCTGGGGTCTTTTCTGAATCCCCTGCAGGAAAGAACACAAGGATGCAGGGCGGGCGGCAGCGCGGGGCGGGGCGGGGGGAGAGCGATTCTTTGATGAGCCCTCATCTCCGCCTGATTGAGGGCTGGAGGAGAAGGGAGCGACAGAGGATGAGATGGGTGGATGACATCACCGACTAGATGGACGTGAGTTTGAGCAAGTTCCGGGAGTGGGGATGGACAGGGAAGCCTGGCGTGCTGCAGTCCATGGGGTCAGAAAGAGTCAGACACAACTGAGCGACTGAACAACGACAAACCCCTCCTCCTGGTAGTGGTCGGGACCAGAGTAGGGGAAGCTGTTCTGAGCCCCGAGGTGGAAGGCTGGCGGGCAGAGCAAGCAGAATCTCTGAAAAGCCTCAACAAGGCGGGAAAGGGGGACAGGATGAGGGGAGGGAACCTCTCTGAGTTCAGTCCAGGAAGGAGGAGGAGGTCCTCCGTGGCTCAGTCGTATCGGACTCTTGCGACCCCATGGACGGTGGCCTGCCAGGCTCCTCTGTCCATGGGATTCTCCAGGCAAGAATACTGGAGTGGGTTGTCATTTCCTGTTCCACGGGATCTTTCCAACCCAGAGATCAAACCCACTGTGCTGATTCTTTATCACTAAGGCCACCTGAGAAGCGCAGGAAGAGGGAGGTTCAGTTCAGTTCAGAGGGAGGGGACCCAGCTTAAAGCCGAACCCCAGGGCTGGGGATGGAAGCTGTCTTTATTCTGAGCTGAGCCCCAGGAGCAGAGGGGCGGTAGGGGTGGGGCTGCTCTGAGCTACCCGGATGCGGAAAAAAAGCCTAGAATTGGGGTGTAGAGAAGGTGTTTTTGAGGCCCACCCTCCAGGAGTGAGTGAGGGCAAGGGGGTGTGTAATGACATGGCGGAGAGAAGCAGGGCAGGACCTGATGGAGTCAGTTCTGACCACCCTCCCACCCCCTCACCCCGAAACTCCCACCCCGCCACCCCCGCCAACAGATGGAGGGTGGTTCCCAGGGCAGGGCGGATGACGGAGGTTTCTAGGTGAGATCCCCCTCAGAATCTGTCACCCAGGGCCTGTCTTGGTTCTCCAGTGGCATGTTTGAGTCATATTTTTAAATATTCAGAAATATCTTTAAGACTGAAGGAGGTGAGATGGTTAATAGTTGCAAAAGGGGAAACTACAAACTAAAATCAGAATGATGGTGCTGAGAACGGCTCGCCCATCACACGTGAACGCTAAATGAGCTGCTCACGTATTTCATGCGCTAACTTGCAACAATCCTTTAACAACAGATTTATCGTTTACAAAGGACGCGGTTCAGCATTTGGTGTCACCTGCGCTGAGTTCCGGACTTACAGCGAGGGTTCAGTCTCCCTGTCCTTGGTGAACCCCGAGGATTCCCCGTGGGGGCTGGGGGGTGGTGGGGGTGGGGAGACAGCAGAATATAGATAACAAAAATGCCAGGCGGGAACACGTCCTGGCTGTGTGACCATAAGACAGTCATCTCCGCCTTTCTAAGCCTCCTTTTCTCCTTCTGTGCTAAGCTGCCTCAGTCGTGTCGGGCTCTTTGCGACTCCATGGACTGTAACCCTCCAGGCTCCTCTGTCCATGGGATACTCCAGGCAAGAATACCGGAGTGGATTGTCATGCCCTTCTCCAGGGGATCTTCTCTACTCAGGGACTGAACCCTGGTCTCTTAAGTCTCGGACACTGGCAGGCGGGTTCTTTACCACTAGGGCCACCTGGGAAGCCTCCTTTCTCCTGGGAAATGACAATAAGATAAGGTTCTACCTGGCAGGTCAGCCAAGGAGCCAGAGCTGGAGTTCACCCCGGGCACCAATCTCTTCACTTTGTCTCTGGCGCCGCCTGGCGGCGGGACGTGTCCTCTGAATGGGGCTAAACATGCTAATAAATGCAACCCACACCTTCTCCCAGCTCCGGGAAAGGGTAAGTGGGCAGAGAGTTGAGGCTCGGATTTGGGAGGCCCTAGAGGCTTTGGGCGGAGAAGGCAATGGCGCCCCCACTCCAGTACTCCTGGTAGGCTGCAGTCCATGGGGTTGCCAAGGGTCGGACACGCCTGAGTGACTTCACTTTCACTTTTCACTTTCATGCATTGGAGAAGGAAATGGCAACCCACTCTAGTGTTCTTGCCTGGAGAATCCCAGAGACAGTGGGCCCCTGTCTATGGGGTCGCACAGAGTCGGACACGACTGAAGCGACTTAGCAGCAGCAGAGGCTTTGGGGCTGGACAAGTGCTTCATTTCATGCTCATCCCTAACCCCCAATCTCCACAGGAGGAGAGGCCACCTGTTGCTGAAAGTTCACCCTGTACTCAACCCTGAGGTCATTTTACCCATCAGGCACTGGGCTGGGGGCTCAAGGCTCACAAGCTTTTCCCAGAAGACCCCCAAAATTTGAAACCTGAAAAAGATAAATGACTCCACAAATTGGAGAAAAGACATGGAAATTCAAAACCAGTGGGATCTATAACATTTCTGGAAAGTAGTATAAAGCACTGGCTTTATACAGCCAGGCTGTCTGTGATGACTGTGTGACCTAGGGAGTCACTGAACCTCTCAGGGCCTCAGTTTCCTCTTCTATAAAGTCCAGATGATGGCTATGTCATTTTTCAGGCCTGATACATTAAGACAGGGACCTGCTTGCATCAGGCCACGTTGACCTCAGTTACCCTTAGATTCTGGATGTAGCAGGAATGTACTTTTGAAACCTTTTTCAGATTTGATATTTCAAACTTTACAAGAATTCCAGAGCCAGAGTACAAGGCAACCCATTCATTCATGTCCAGCAAGCCTTTATTGAGGACCTACTTATGTGCTGGGTGCAGATCCAGACACAAAGGGAACACAGCAGTGGACACTTGAAGCAGACATCCCACAGTCCTGAAGCAGCCCTCCTCACCCCCACCCCCCAGCCACAGACAGCAGGAAAGTGCATGCAATGTGCTGCCAGAGACGCCAAGTGCTGCAGGAAAGCAAAAAGACAAAACAACCCAAATGAATGGACAAAGGATATGAAGACACACTTCTCCAAGAAGATATGCAAATGGCCAACAAGTGCCTTGCCCACTAAGGATGCACTCCACCCCTGGTTATTATGGAAATGCGAATCAGGATTGCAATGAGATACCCCTTCTCATCCTATAGGATGGTTGTAATCAGAAAACAAAATAACAAGTGTTGATGTGCAAATCGAGAAATTGGTGTACTATTGGTGGGAATGTAAAATGATTTTGGGGTGTCTGGTGCTGGCATTGTGTAAAACAGGGAGTTCCTCAACAGTTTAAATATAGTTACCATTATAACCCAGCCATTCCACTCTGGGTATAGACCAGAAAGAAATGAAAACCGAGACTCAAATTGTTCCATGTACCTGTTCGTAGCAGCACTATTCAGAACCAGCTAAAGGTGGAAACAACCCAAATGTCCATCAACAGATGAATGATAAGCTGAATGTGGGCCATTCATACAATGAAATATTATTCAGCCATAAAAAAAGGGAATGAGACATGCTACAGTATGGATGAGCCTTAAAAATCTTAGCCTCAGGGAAAGAAACCAAACACAAAAGACCACATATTGTCTGGTTTCTTTCATATGAAATGTCCAGAAAAAGACCAATCCGTAGAAGACAGAAGGTAGATTAGTGGCTACCAGGGGCTGAGAGAGGGGGAATGGAAAATGACTGCTACTGGGGGGTGGGGTGGGGAATGGAAATCCATCGAGGTGATGTTCCTAATGTTGCGTATGTGCTAAAGACCTCGGAATGGTTCACTTGAAAATGGTTAATTTTATGTCATGTAAGTTTAAAAATAAATAAATATGGAGAAAGAAATGGCAGCCCCCTCCAGTATTCTTGCCTGGGAAATCCCATGGACCTAGCAGGCTACAGTCCACGGCGTTGCAGAGTTGGACATGACTGAGCATGCACCTTCTTTTTACAGCATACATAGGGGAAAAAAGAAATTAAATGTTATTATATACAAAGAACATCCATGAGCTTATACACATACATACATACATACATATGTATATATATATTTTTATACAGAATTATGACGCATCCATGAAGTTCTGGGGGAGTCTTCCATGTCCTGGGGGTTATAGGCAGATACTTGGACTTAATACCAAACCTAGGAGCTAAGCATGTGAGTTGCAGAGTTACCATCACAATTAAATGGTCAGCCTCGCCATGCTTGTTATGCCAAGGGAACAGCACTGGTGGAAACGGGTGGAACTCTGAGACCTGGGATGGGTACATTTAGGCAGACATGAGGCTGCAAACTGCAAAGCTCTAAATCGCCCCAAACCTCCTTTGCCCAAAAAGCCAACCTCTCCCCAGTCTCTGAACCAGTTATCCCTGCTCTGCACACAAGTGTCTCAGTTGCTCCGCCTGGAATAGTTGCTTTCCAACCCAGTGGCTAGTCTCCTTATGGCCCCTGTTTGGCCACTAATAAAAGCCAGATGAGTCACGGAAAAATGATAGATCATCACAAATTTACCTAGGTGGTGATTAAAAAAAAATCACAATTCTAAGTGAGGAATCTCTTCTGGAGCAAATTAACACAGCACCAGGCACCTGATAATGGAACTTCAGACTTGAAGGATGCTTTCTTCTTCATTCACATCGCATTTACCAAGTGGGAACAGGTGTATAAACTTTGGTTGATGCCTCAGTTCAGTTCAGGTCAGTCACTCAGTCGTGTCCGACTCTTTGCGACCCCATGAATCGCAGCACGCCAGGCCTCCCTGTCCATCACCAACTCCCACAGTTCACTCAAACTCATGCCCATCGAGTCCGTGATGCCATCCAGCCATCTCATCCTCGGTCGTCCCCTTCTCCTCCTGCCCCCAATCCCTCCCAGCATCAGAGTCTCTTCCAATGAGTCAACTCTTAGCACGAGGTGGCCAAAGTACTGGAGTTTCAGCTTTAGCATCATTCCTTCCAAAGAACACCCAGGACTGATCTCCTTCAGAATGGACTGGTTGGATCTCCTTGCAGTCCAAGGGACTCTCAAGAGTCTTCTCCAACACTACAGTTCAAAAGCATCAATTCTTTGGCGCTCAGATTTCTTCACAGTCCAACTCTCACATCCATACATGACCACAGGAAAAACCATAGCCTTGACTAGACGGACCTTTGTTAACAAAGTAATGTCCCTGCTTTTGAATATGCTATCTAGGTTGGTCATAACTTTTCTTCCAAGGAGTAAGCGCAGTTTAATTTTATGGTTGAAATCACCATCTGCAGTGATTTTGGAGCCCCAAAAAATAAAGTCTGACACTGTTTCCACTGTTTCCCCATCTATTTCGCATGAAGTGATGGGACCAGATGCCGTGATCTTCATTTTCTGAATGTTGACCTTTAAGCCAACTTTTTCACTCTCCTCTTTCACTTTCATCAAGAGGCTTTTTAGTTCCTCTTCACTTTCTGCCATAACGGTGGTGTCATCTGCATATCTGAGGTTATTGATATTTCTCCCAGCAATCTTGATTCCAGCTTGTGTTTCTTCCAGTCCAGCATTTCTCATGATGTACACTGAATATAAGTTAAATAAGCAGGGTGATAATATACAGCCTAGACGTACTCCTTTTCCTATTTGGAACCAGTCTGTTGTTCCATGTCCAGTTCTAACTGTTGCTTCCTGACCTGCATACAGGTTTCTCAAGAGGCAGGTCAGGTGGTCTGGTATTCCCATCTCTTTCAGAATTTTCCACAGTTTATTGTGATCCACACAGTCAAAGGCTTTGGCATAGTCAATAAAGCAAAAATAAATGTTTTTCTGGAGCTCTTTTGCTTTTTCGATGATCCAGTGGGTGTTGGTAATTTGATCTCTGGTTCCTCTGCCTTTTCTAAAACCAGCTTGAACATTTGGAAGTTCTCGGTTCACGTATTGCTGAAGCCTGGCTTGGAGAATTTTGAGCATTACTTTAGTAGCGTGAGAGATGAGTGCAATTGTGCAGTAGTTTGAGCATTCTTTGGCATTGCCTTTCTTTGGGATTGGAATGAAAACTGATCTTTTCCACTGCTGAGTTTTCCAAATTTGCTGGCATATTGAGTGCAGCACTTTCACAGCATCATCTTTTAGGATTTGCAGTAGCTCAACTGGGATTCCATCACCTCCACTAGCTTTGTTCATAGTGATGCTTTCTAAGGCTTCAAGGCAATGCTAGTTCCTTTGTTCCTTATCATAATATAGACCTTGCTGCTGCTGCTGCTGCTAAGTCACTTCAGTCGTGTCTGACTCTTAGCGACCCCATGGACTGCAGCCTACCAGGCTCCTCCACCCATGGAATTTTCCAGGCAAGAGTATTTAGGGACCCCAAATATCTTGACATCCCACAGAACACCATACCAGTCCATTAAATGGATGACATGCTGACAAGCCCTGGTAGACAGGGAATAATAATCACTCTAAATGCTTCTGTGATTAATATATACATATACAGAGATGTATACACAGACACACAAATATGTATCTATTGTGTTGTCAACTAAAAGGAAAATACACAATGTGAGAGTTGTGAGTTAAATTTTATTCAGGGTCTTACTGAGGACTATAACCTGGGAGACAAGTCTCTCAGATAGCTCTGAGGAGCTGCTTGGAAGAGGTGGGAGGAAACTAGTTTACATGTTTTGCTGTTAACGAATACATGTAATCAGACATAAATCTTGGTGAAATATTACTACTACTCACAAAGTACAGATGTTTCAAGTTCATGGTTATACTGTTTTTCTATGCATGGGAAGATGCAAGAAATAGGGTTCATTAAAATTACTCTTGAAATGCAAAAAAAATAAAGAAATAATAACCCTCCAAACGGTGCCGTGGGAAGAACAAAGTCTAGCAGTGAAGGACGGGTGTGCTGCTTGGGGAGGAGGTCCAGGAGGGCCTCTCTGAGGTGGTGACGTCTCTGCACAGCCTTGAAAGAAGGTGAGGGGAGGGGACATTCCAGTCAATTGCCAGGTCCGCAGGTAGAGATCGCGTAGCAAAGTGCATTATTTAAAAATTCGTGCAAGTTTCTTTTCTTTCCCCCCAAACAACGATAAAACAGGCGCTTGGAGCGGCAGGAGGGGAAAGGGGGACACTTTAATGAGTTTAGTGGCCTGTGAGGGTCCCTGGACACAGCCACTGTACGCTCATCCCACGTGGGACCGCCCCTTATTCGCTCCTCCCCTTGCTGGCCACGCCCCTCGAGAGTCCAGCGGCGGGGAGCTGGCGCCCACAGGGTCCCCAGAGACAGAGGAGACTTCGTCTCAAGTTTTCCCAGCCCTTCCTCGTCCCCACCGCGACTGGCGTCCCAAGCTCTCTGTGGCCCTTTCAACTTTCAAAAACCGCCCCATTCTGGACCGCCGAGGGCCCTAAGACGCTCCTCAACTGCCCTGCCCCCTAAAATCTCTTTGATTCTTCAGGTGTCCCCCAGGCCCGCAGGACCCCCTCCGATGGCCAGGTCGTACGGCGGCCGGGTGCTGGCCGCGATGGTCTTGTTGGGCATCCCTGCGGCGGTGCTGGCGGCGCTGGGCGCGCAGCTGCTGTTCCAGCTGCAGGCGGGCCGCGCGGAGCTTCGAGGACCGCGAATCGACGGGCTGGGCCCGGAGCTGGGCGCCGGCCCCCGGCTACCGGAGGACGCGGCCGGGGCGCTGCTGCCGCTGGCAGCCGCGCTCTCCGCGCTTGCCCTGGTGCTGGGCCTCACCTGCCTGCTGCTCGCCGCGCTCTGCGGCCACCTGGGCGCCGAGATGGCGCGGGGACCGGGCTCTAACAGGTAGGAGGACCGGCCCGACTGCCTGGCTGGGGCCTGGACGAGCCCAGGCGAGCCGCTGCCCTTCTCTGGGCCTCAGCTTGGGGGAGAGCTTTCCTCCCTCCCTCCCTCCCTCCGTCTTTCCCTTCCTCCTATAGTCCACCCATCCCTCCCTCCCTCCTATGTTTGTTGAAAATTTACAGCAGGTACAACTGCTGCTGTGACTCCCCATTTCACAGATGTAGAAACTGAGGCTCAAAGAAGGCCTAGAGTCAGCTAGCCCCAGTGTTGATAGCACTTGTTATTTAATGGAACCCTAAGCTCTCGGTGCCTCCCACATCTTGTGATTAGTGCAGTGAAGCCCCCTGAACGGCTGGTACCCGTTATCATCCTCCTGTTTAGTCTCAGACAGGGGAGGCTGCTCAGTCTAGCTGCTAGGTTTGGAAGGGAGTGGACTGGATTTGAACTTGAAGCTGATAGAGCCAGGAACCTGTGCCCTGGCTAGAGGTGGGGGTGGGGGTGGGGGTAGAGTTCCTTGTCAGGCACCTGAGCTCAGGGAGATGGGCACAGGGGGTGGGGCATTGCATGTGGAGTGAGGACTGTTCCTTGAGCCAAAGACTTGGCTGTCCCACCCTCCTGGGGGAGGGGAGCCAGGATTCTGGCCCAGGCTTCCATAGATTTGATCAGATGGGCACTTCCACCACTGAATCCCATCCAAACCATGCACCATCCACCTGCTAGTTCATGGGGTGCTGAAAAGCATGCATTCTGTCAGTTTACAAATATGTGTTGGTTGCCTGCTGGGGGCCGAGACCAGCACTGGGTATTGGGGACTCAGCAGGATCCAAGTGGATGTGGACCACCTTCCTGGGGATGCAGATAATGAAGATGAAAAACAGATTAATAATGTCAACGGTGATGAATGCTGGAAAGGGAAGAAAAAGAGGTGATGCGGTGGAGCAGGAAAGGGTAGGGGTGAGACCAACCATCGTGAGGATAGGGGTGAGTCCTACCATCAAGGGAGGACTGAGCTGAGACTTGAAGAAGGAAAGGAGGCTCAAGATCTAAGGGACTGTGATCCAGGCAGAGGGACTAGCATGTGCAAAGGCCCTGGAGCAGGAATGAGCTTGAGGTGTTAAAGGGGGATGGAGGTGATTGGTGTGGCTGGGGTGAGGGTAGATAAGGGAGATAGGACCAGGAAGTGGAAGGGAGAGGCACTGGATTTTTTTGGCTACACCGTGCAACTTGCGTGATCTTAGTTCCCTGACCAAGGATAGAACCCACACTCCCTGCAGTGGCCGTGTGGCGTCTTGGCTACTGGACCGCCAGGGAAGTCCAAGAGGTACTGGATTACACAGAGGTTCCCGTGCTCTGGTGAAGATCTCAGGTTTTTACTCTGACTGAGAAAGCTGTGAGCCAGGAGGGGCGTGATCTGACTTAAGTGGGTTTGGAAGAACTCACTCTGGCTACTGTGCAGAAAAGGGGTCAGGAGGGGAGTTGGCAGAAAGAGGGAGAAAGCCATTTCTATGGTACTGGTGGGAGGTGAGCAATGATGGAAGCTCCTTTTCTTGATCTCACAGGACTGGAGAAGAGCATGCACACAGCAGAAAAATTTAGCATAGGGCTGGGTTCAAAACTATGTCCTCAATTCACACAGCTCTTGGGAATCTCTGTTTCTATGGCAGCTGATAACAAATTTGCCTCAGTTTGCTCACTCCCAAAGAAGCTTATGGTCAGTAAAATAATGGAAGTCAGGTGCCTAGCAAGTATCCACATGCGACGGCTGCTTCATAAATGTTGGATGTTCCAGTGGGCTCATGTATATCAGGAGGTTGTTTTCCCTTGTGGCTCAGATGGTGAAGAATCTGCCTGCAATGCAGGAGACCCAGGTTCAATCCCTGGGTTGGGAAGATTCCCCTGGAGAAGGAAGTGGCAACCCACTCCAGTATTCTTGCCTGGAAAATTCCATGGGCAGAGGAGCCTGGTGGGCTACAGTCCACAGGGTGGCAAAGAGTCAGAGACGACTGAGTAACATTTTCACTTTCACTATATTGGTGGGTTATGGGGGAGGGGATTGCAATGGATGATGACTGGATGGACGAATGGACAGATAGATAGTTGGTTGGCTCAATGAATGGTGACTGGGAGACAGATGATGGATGGGTGGGTCAGGGGTGGGAGATGGATGGATGGATGAATGAATGGATGGTGAATGACAAATGGATAATGGATGATAGTGGCTATTTAAATTAATGGGTGGATGGATTAACACAGCATGGTTAAATGGGTGGATGGCTGTATGGTTGAATACATACAGATGGATAGGATGGATGGATGGATGGATAGTAAATGGTGGCAGATGGTAAAGAATGGTTGAGCAGGGTGGGGGATGGATACATGGGTGGATGTTTGGGTCCTCACAGAGACCTCCAGTTCCCCAGAGCTGGACCATTCTCCCTTCCTCTCCTCCCCAAGCTTCTTCCACCAGTTCTGCCTCCTGAGTCCATTTTCTTCCTGCCCCACTCCCTGCCAGGTCTGATTGGTTTCTCTATGACTGCCGCCTCCTCAGACACGTGGCTCTCGGCCTCTTCTGTTGTGGGGTCTCCGTCTACTTGGCAGGTATGTGCTCAGGATAGAACATGGGGTGTAGGACCCTGAGTTGGAGCAGCCAAGGGTAATGGCCCCACAATTAGGGTCAGCTCTGGAGCCAGCCTACCTTTTTCACTCCTGGTTCTGACACTTGTGCCCATGGCTGGCATCTGATCCCAATGGGAGTCCATAAATGGTGGTTGTCTTCAGAACACTCGTGATTCATCACTTGTCTACACCTGGTTTGAACAAAAGTTTCCCAGTCTTTGCTGGTTTCTGGAGATAATGTTTCACAGGTTGGCCTTAGCAAACCTGTGTTTTGATCACAAATATCAGAATCCATCTTAAGAAGGGCTTAAGAGAGAGAGAGAGAGAAAAAAAAAAGCTTCCTAAACCAGAAATGCAATTTTAAATTCCCAAATATGAAGCAGAGTAAAAACTAATAACTTGGGTGCCAGAGGGACACACAGTCTTTCCTTCCCTAGTTTGTAACTTTTCTTTGATCACCCACACATGCTGGTAAAGAAATCAAATCATCACATTTCTTTGAAGAGACTGTTGACATCTTATATTTTGTTACAATCTTGAAAAATATGTTGCTGATTCTGGAAACTCAGTGTTAAATCATCCATAGATCTCTAATAGCCCTATAGACAACCTGTTTTACTGGAGGAAAAAAAAATAAGCTTACTGAATAACAAGGGATTTGCTGTTACTGTTTTTTTCCTTAGTACCACAATAGAGAAATAGAAGTTTAGAAGATATATTTAAAAGATTATTTATGAAATATGAGCCTAGGGTTTATTGTGGGCATTTGTACACACAGGATAGCTAACTGCATCACTCTTGTTGTTTGACTTAATAAAATACTCTGGATGTGGGCTTTTTTAAAAAGGAGAGTGGATGGAGTGACTCATCTATCCAAAAAGATCAAGGGTTAGCGGCTTCAGGTGTGGTTGGATCTAGGCACTCAAATGAGGTCAGAAAAAAAAAAATGCTTCTCACTTCACCTCTTCACCCACTGTGCCCTGAGAAAGAAGTTTTTATCTGTAAGCACTTTCAACATAGTACCTATGACCTCAAGCCTTTTCAGGGGCTGACAAAACTGTTATAGACTTGGAGAATAAAATATTCTTGTCCTAAAATACAGAAAAACTCACAAAGGGCACAAAAACTATGTCAGCCTCATTAAGCATTAAATTAAGAATTTGTTCAGCTCCCATTTATACTCTTTTTGAGGTTAGGTGACCTCACTCAGCAAGAATTCCCAAGCATGTCCAGCCAGTCATTCATTCATTGCTAACCAGAACTAAAATAATAATTATAAAGACCTTTTAAAAATGTTTAGAGCAAAAAAAAGTCCTTGGCCTCGCTTTAATATGCCAGACATAATACAGTGTGGCATGTGCAAAAGCAAGAATGCAGAGCTGGAGAAAGCCGAAAAACAGTCCACAGAGTGCCAAGAAATCCCCCACCAACTCTGAGCTGCTCTCCTTTTTTTTTTGTTGTTCAGTTGCTAAGTCATGTCCGACTATTTTCGACCCCAGGGACTGCAGGGCACCAGGCTGGCAATTCTTAATTGCAGCCATAAGGAAATTCCCCTATCCCCATAGTCCAAGCAAAGGTCCCAGGGCTGACTCTGATTGGCTGAACTTGGGTCATGTGATAGCCATGCACCAATCACTACAACCAGGGGAAGCAACACTCTGACTGGCCAAGACTTAGGACCGCATACATCACTGATGCCAGGGAAGTAGGTCAGTCCTCCTAGCCCAGTGAACAGGGTGGGGTTAGGGACTGGACCAGCACCTCTCAATGGAGGCTGATTCTTCCCTGGAGGGGACCCTGGGCAATTAATATCTGGAGCCATTTTTGGTTTCATGATAAGATGGGGGAGGGTATACTGGTATCTGGTGGGTAGAAGCTACTAAATATCCTGCAATGCACAGGATAGTTCCCACCGAAAAGAAAGGTGCCAACTGGACATTGGATAGGGCAACAGAGAACCGGTCCTTGAGGTCAGGTCGCCAACTGTCTTATTGTTCAGATAAGCCAACTGAGGTCAGAGAGGGACTGTGATTCACTCCAGGTCAATCACAAGGATTCCAAAAGTCTGAGATCTGGGTTATTTCAATTGTGGTTAAGTACACATAAACACTGGCTTCCCTGGTAGCTCAGGGGTAAAGAATCCGCCTGCCAAAGCAGGAGATGCAGGTTCGATCCCTGGGTTGGGAAGATCCCCAGGAGGAGGAAATGGCACCCCATTCTAGTATTCTTACTGGGAGAATCCCATGGACAGAGGAGCTTGGTGGGCTACAATCCACGGGGTCACAATGAGTTGGACATGACTGAGTGTCTACACACATAGTAATAGGTGACACATTGGTCAGGTGTGGAAGGGTCAGATGAGTTAGTCAATGCACCTATCGTAACACACAGTTTTCTATAACTGCCTTCCATGTGGGGGAGCTCTTCCAGGGCTTGGGGATCAAACATTGAATGAGAGCCATTTCCTTCCCCAGCACTGTCCATCTACGCCCTGCTGCTCTTCGAGATCGAGACAGGTGCAGCAGCTGCCTCCATCCTTGGCGTGGGTGCTCTAGTCCTGGTGGCAGCACTGACCCACACTCTGCTCCAGGCCGCCCGGACCACCCGCCGGGGCCTCCATGAACTGTCCCCACCACACTTTGAAGATGACCCTGTCCGCCCTGCTGAAGTCTCCAAGGCCGGCCCCAGGGCTCAGCCCCAGCAGGGTATTCATCACTGGACTCTCTACTCATCCTTCCCTAAACTGGGGGACTCCCTCAGACCCATGGTCACTGACACAGCACCTGCAGTCATGGGAGGAGGTCGGGAGAGCTGTCTGCCTGCATCCCGCCTGCACCAGACCCTGTCTGCCAGTGAGGGGCGCTGGGGAGAGGTCACACATGAGATGCGCAGCATCCTGGGCCATAGGCCAAGGGGTTCAGGGAAGGACTCCACCTTGGTGTGAGCCCAAGGATCAGGGATAGAGACCTAGTGTCAGGCAGCAGGAAGAGGACTCTTGTAGAGATAGCTCCAGGCTCAACCACGGTAGCAGTACAACTTGATTTCTCTCTCAGTTCACAGCATCTCTGAGTTTTGTCCTCAAGTTTGCCTCATGGCACAGAATGCTGGGGGGGTCCAACCTTCACCTCATCACTCAGAGAGAAAGGCAGAGGCCAGGACTGACTCAGGAGCTTTTGGAAGTCTTCCTGAGAGGCCTTGGAACTCTTCTGGTTATACATCACTGGCCAAAACAGTCACGTGGCCACACTTCAATATAGAGGAGACAAGGAAATGTAGCTGCCCAGAATGAATGAAATTCTGTTCTAGGCAGGAGGGGGAGGGGACAGCTTAGACAGTGGTTCTCTAAACATCTCCGTCCATTTTACAGATGAGGAAAACGAGGCCCAGAGAGGGGCAGTGACTAACCAAGGGTCCCATGGCCAGTACTGAGCATCAGAGCCTGGATTCGAACCTGGGTCCTGTAACCTCCATGCTGCTGATAGTGCAAGTCTCAGACTCTGCGACTCCTTCTGGGCTGTGAGCATTTGAAACCTGCATGTGCCGAGCTCAGAGCAGCCCCGGGCCACGGATGCACCTGGAGACCTGGACCCAGACTCCTGGCTGTGGGCCTCTGGCTGAGGGCTTCACCACTCTGTGTCTCAGTTTCCTGGCCTGTAAAATGGGAACAGAAGTGGTTCCTTCTAGGGCTCCTGTGAGACACTATATGAGTCATTCCAGGGGCCTCTGCACAGCAGGTCCTCAATGCTTGTCAACCTGTGCTTCTGTTAGTTGGGGTGCCTGGTGGCAAGAAAATGTGGGTTGATGGCTGGTTTCTGGGGCTCTTGAAACTTATGGGGCTTGGTGGATAACTCAGAGCCCCAGGGGTCTCCAGAGATCCTGGCCCCATCCCTGTCCTGCACAACCTGAAAATAAATTCCATGTCATCATCTCCATGTCATGTGAGCCACAACCAAATGTGCTGCATGGCCAAGTTAGGTCCAGGATGAAGGGTGCACTGGAAGGAGTGGGGGTGGGGAGGGCAAGAGCTGGGGGACAGAGTGTACCCCTTGTAGAGCCAAGTCTGGGATCCATTTCCCACAAATTTTCATGCATATAAATATCACAGGGGGTGGGGATGCCCTGGTTCCTGCCCCCCACTCCAAATGGACAAATGTCCTCAGCAATCTCCCAGCCTGTCCTTCCCTTCCTGGGCCACCTAGGGCCACCTAGTGGAGAAGGCTCAGCCACACAGTGGCTTGAAGACCCCAGGACCTGTCCCCATGGGCAGAGAGGTGGCAGCGCCTGGCAGCCTTGGGGGAGGCTGGTCCCCAAGCCAATGATCAGGTAGAGACTTGGATGCCCCACTCCCCTGGGCCACATCCTTCCTGAGCCCCCTGGGAGCCTACACAAACCTTCTCCTCCTATATGGCACCTGTCTCAGGGGGTATCCAGGCTCTTGGTGTGCATGAAAATATCAATGGAAGAAGATAAAGTTAGAACAAATATCAAACTTCCCTGGTGGTCCAATGGTTAAGAACCCGCCTTCCAATGCAGGGGATGCAGGTTCGATCCCTGGTTGGGGAACTAAGATCCCGCATGCCATGGGGCAACTAAGCTGCAACTAGAGAGCCTGCAGACAGCACCTACTGAGCCTCCCAACTCTAGAGCCTGTGAACCACAACCAAGACACAGTGCAGGCAAAAAAAAAAAAAAAAAAAAGCATGTCATATCACATGCCTGGTACTGCAGACATGCACCAGGCCCTTCTTGGCTTTAGTTAATTCTTAGGACAACCCCACTCACTGATAGGGAAACAGAGGTTGGAGAAGCAAGGCCACTTATGTGATACCACACAGTGATGGTGATGGCTAGAACCACATAATCTCGTCACATAGGATCCAGGACAGAGCACATGCCTGGGAAACACTGGAGACTCCACTTTTCTGAGAACTCTCTGGAATGGGGGAGGCCCTGGGGACTCTGAAGAGGGGCAAGAGAGTTGAGGAGGAAGGACCCCAGGTGGCTATGGGTGAGGAGTGCCTCATCTCCTGGACTGGTCAGGAGAATCAGAAGTTGAACTTCTAGGCCTCGTGCCCAAGGCCAGGACTAGGGTAGACGGACAAAAGTTAAGGCGGCTCAAAAGAACTGAAAACAAGTGTTCAAACAAATCCTTGTATATGTGTTCATTCTAGTCATAAGCACCAAAAGACGGAAACAACGCAAGTATCCAGCAACAGATGAATGAGTAAACAAAAAGCGGTGAGTACGATAATATTCCATACAATGGGATAGTGCTGAACCACGACAAGGAATGGAGCTGACACGCCACAGCCTGGATGACCTACAGAACGTCAGGCTGAAAGAAGCCAGACACGGAAGGCCACACACTGTATGATCCCATCTATATGAAATGTCCTGAGCAGGCAAAGCAATAGAGTGTAGATTAGCGGTTGCCAGGGGCTGGGGTGGGGAATGGAGAGTGACGGCTAATAGGGACAAGGTCTCCTTTGGGGTGATGGAGATGTTCTGGAACTAGATATAGGTGACCCATGCATCAAATGACACTGAGCTGTACATTTTTAAATGGTGAAAGTCTGGTGTTCCAGGAGCCAGCTGGTGCAGACCCGGCTTAGGGAGCAGTCATGCGACCTGGACCTCAGTTTCTTTCTTTATAAAAATTGGACCAGAGACTGCCCTGGTGGTCCAGCGGCTGAGCATCTGCCTTGCAATGCAGGGGACGAGGGTTCGATCCCTGGCCGGAGAACTAAGATCCCACATGCCACAGAACAACAAAGCCCTTGCGCCACAGTTACTGAGCCTGCTCACTCCGGGGCCCTCACGTCAAAGCAGGAGAGCCCGAGTATGGCAGTTAAGACTGGATGCAGCCAAATAAATACATATATTTTTAAAATCGGGCAAATTCCCCCAGCTCCCACATAGCACAGCTGTGAGGACCAAATCAGAAAGGGTGTCAGTGACTCCTCCCAACGCAAGTCGCTATTGGCACTTTGGCGCACTTGAAGGTGTAGACAACATCTGTCAAAGACGTGGCCTTGGTTTGGGGTCATCAGAACCAAAAACGGACACGATTGCTGAGATGCGGTTTTTCTGGGAACTGACAGAATCCAACTGCCAGTACAAGAAACCGGGGTTCAATCCCTGAGTCTGGAAGATCCCCTGGAGAAGGAAACGTCAACCCACTCCAGTATTCTTGCCTGGGAAATCCCACAGACAGAGGAAGCTGGCAGGCTACACTCCATGGGATTGCAAAGAGTTTGGACACAACTTAGTGACTAAACAACAATGTCCCCCGGAAGCCCTGAAGCACTGCAGTGGGGACCAATGAGCAGATGGCCCTGAGGGCAATTGGGACTCCATCCCACTGGGGACCCCAGGGAGACGCATAGAACACACAGCAGTTGGTCCCACTCCAGGGGCAAGGGGCTGGGATATTTATCCTCTTATCACCATCCAGCATTAGCTGAGGTCTGTTCCTGGGGGGACTGACCCCTCACATTCCTGGTCTTCCCTGTGTACCAGCTAGACATGCTCCTGTGATCACAGGAGGCCCGAGGCAGGGTCACAGGTATTTACTGTGAGTGGCCTTCATCAGACTACTGTGGAGGGGACAGAGGCATAGATAGCATCTGTTCAAGCTTCAAGGCACTTCTGTAACATCAGGCATAAATGGGATATTGAAAACACTTAACTCTGCTATTTGTGATTAAGAACTATTAATTTTTGGATGCCCGCCAAGTGCCAACACCTTGCCTAACTCCCACAAGGGTCACCACTGTTGTTGCCTCAATACAATCCCTGGTCTCTCTCCTTTACTTTAAAAAAAAAAAGAAAATTACTTTTCTTCACCAGGTCTGAGTTGCAGCATGTGGGATCTAGTTCCCTGACTAGGGATTGAACCTGGCTCCCTGCATCCAGAGTGCAGAGTCTTAGCCACTGGACCACAAGGGAAGCCTCTCTCTCTCCTTTACTTCTTGCTTCCTTTGGAATGATGACATTTAGAACAGAAGGCCAGATGCCACCTTCAGGGAAATTGCTCAGAGAAACAAGGGGCCCATTCCCATCAGAGAATACTTTATTCAAACCCTTTAGAACATATTTTGGTGAAATAAGAATTTTGAAAAGACTTCATGAGTCTCCCATCTTCAGGATGGTTCTAGGTACAAGGCAAATAGAGCCTTGGACTCAGAAGACCACCTGAAATGCCAACTGAGTTTATCAGGATAAATGGAGCAGGAATGACAAAAATGTTCCCTGAAAACCCAGCACACTCTCTTTCCCTGATTTAAATACACTTGTCATTTGTATCAGTTATTTATTGGTGCATAACAAATTATCCCTAAACATCAGCAGCTCAAAACAATGCATATTTCTTATCTAACAGTTTCTGTGGGTCAGGAATCTGGGTACGGCTCCCCTGAGTCCTCCCGTTCACACTGTGATCAAGATTCAACCAGGGTAGTATCTGCTTTCAAGCTCACTTTGTGTTGTTGTCAGGATTCAATTCCCTATGAGCTGTGGAACTGAGGCCCTTGGTTCCTTGATGGCTGTTGGCCAGAGGCTACCCTCAGTTCCGTGACATGTGGGTCTCTTTATAGAGCAGCATGTATCATCAAAGACAGCAAGAGAGCCTGCAACAAGATGAAAGTCTTGTATTTTAAACTTAGTTACAAAAGTGAA
The DNA here is from genome assembly GCF_014754425.2 of Oryx dammah. Lineage (NCBI taxonomy): Eukaryota > Metazoa > Chordata > Mammalia > Artiodactyla > Bovidae > Oryx > Oryx dammah. Next base: position 101,873,776 of record NW_024070189.1, on the reverse strand, counting down.
GTCCCAGAACCCTTACTGTATTCCATTGGTTAGAAGTAAATCTAAGGACTTCCTGGTGGTCCCGTGGCTAAGAATCATGCTCCTAATGTAGGAGGTCTGGGTTCAATCCATGGTCAGGGAACTAGATCCCACATGCCAAGACTAAGAGTTCAAATGGCAAAATTAAGACCTGGCTCAGCCAAATATATAAATTAAACTATTTTTGAAAAAGAACAGGCAGAATGAATGATGGATAGAAGCCTTGTGGGATTTGGCAGGGAGGGGGCCAAAGGGGATGCTCAGGTTTGGCACAGATCAATGCTCTGATTTGGGGGTGGGGAGAGAAGCAGGGACCACAGTGGGGCTCTGCAACATTTAAATACAACTGTGGGGTTTGGGTTTCCCTGGTGGCTCAGATGGTAAAGAATCTGCCTGCAATGTGGGAGACCTGGGTTCGATCCCTAGGTTGGGAAGATCCCCTGGAGAAGGGAATGGCAACCCACTCCAGGATTCTTGCCTGGTGAATCCCACAGACAGAGGAGACTCGTGGGTTACAGTCCATGGGGTTGCAAGGAGTCAGGCATGACTGAGGGCTAACGCTTTTACTTCATAGTGTGGGGTTTTCCACTAGCAGAGGCCACTAGAACTTGTATCCTCCATCCACTCTGCATGGACTTCGGGCTGCAAACACCTTCCGGCAGAGGACTTTCAGAGCCAGGAAGCATATTTGCAACAGTCAGCACGGACAGTGGAGAGACATCCCCCCACAAAAATTCCCCCTCAGAACTACCCTTTGAGGTGAGGACCAGTGAGATGCCCATTGTATAGATGGACAAACTGAGGTACAGAGCGGTTAAGACATTGCTCAGGGTGACCAGTTAGTGAGCATTGGAGCTGTGACCACATGTCTCCAGAAATCTCCCTCTCAGTACTGAGGTCCCTGCAATACCCAGCTCTCAGCGCCCAGGTGAGAGCAAAAAGCAAAAGGATAAATCTCTTCTTTCCCCTCCCCTGTGCGTGCATAGCTGCTTAGTCATGTCCAATTCTTTGTGACCCTATGGACTGTGGCCCACCAGGCTCCTCTGTCCATGGGATTCTCCAGGCAAGAATCCTGGAATGTGTTGTCATTTCCTTCTCCAGGGGATCTTCCCAACCCAGGGACTGAACCCAAGTGTCCTGCATTGCAGGTGGATACTTTACTGCCTGAGCCACCAAGAAGCCCCCCTCCCCTGTAGCCCAAGATGATATAAGGTCAGTCAGAGTGTTGATCAATGTGGCCCAAGTCAGGATTTGGGGGGCCAGGGGACAGGCTCCATCGGGATCCTCTGCTCCCTTTGTGAGGCTGTCTGTCGCCAGGCCCTGGGGGGTTCAGAGAGTTGCGATTTTGCAGAGTCAGTGACCTGGCCACGATGATTGGTCCACCTGGACCCAAGGCCAGCCCAGGTCATCCGGGGGCCCCTGGTCACACACGGATGCCCTGGAAAGTGATCTGGGGCTGGTTTCAGGGTGGCCAAGATCCCAACCAGGGAGAACAAACAGCCTTTGCTTCCCAGGTGGATCAGATTCCATGGCTGGCACCACAGCAGCCTGGGTGGGCCCAGCAGGTGCCGGCTGTGCCCAGAACGGGGAGATTCCAGGAGATATCTTAGCACCAGGGGCCTAGCTTTCCCAAGGCAGCTGACATGTGTTGGGGAGGGGTACATTTTGCAGTCTCCCCTTCCCGCCAGGCTCCTCTGTCTGTGGAATTCTCCAGGCAAAAAAACTGGAGTGAATAGCTATTCCCTTCTCCAGGAAATCTTCCCGACCCAGGGATCAAAATGACTCCGGGTCTCCTGCATTGCAGGCAAATTCTTTACCATCTGAGCCACCATTGCCTATGTTCTTAACAGAAATAATTGACTTTCATTATTCAGAGTCTGTATTTGCCAGTCCTCCTACTGGCCCAAATCTGTGACTCCCAAATTAACACTCACAGTGCTTTAGTGGTCATTGAAAGACATACACAGTGAAGGGGAAAAAAACTTTTTTTTTTTTTTGGGCCATGCTGCATGTCTTGCCGGACTTAGTTCCCCAATCAGGGACTGAATGTGGCTACTGCAGTGAAAACGCTGTGTCTTAACCACTGGACCACCAGGGAATTCCCAGTGCAGGGAAAAATTTGAGTCCCCAGAGGTACGTGTTTGTAGCTGTGGTGGGACAAGGCGATGCTCTGCCTTCCTGCTCCAGCTCACAGGCCTCATTCTTGAGGTCTAGCTAGTGACACATTTTTCACTTTTGTGCTTTTTCATCGGTGATTTTTGCTGTTCGAAAAGGTCTCCAAGTGTGGTGCTGAAGAGCTACCTAGTGTCCACAAGTGCAAGAAGGCTGGGATGTGCCTCTGGGAGAATATACTGTTAGATAAGGTTTGTTTGGGCCTCCCTGGTGGCTCAGTTGGTAAAGAATCTGCCTGCAGTGCAGGAGACCTGGGTTCAATCCCTGGGTCTTGAAGATCCCCTGGAGAAGGAAATGGCAACCCACTGCAGTATTTTTACCTGGGAAATCCCATGGACAGAGGAGCCTGGTGGGATACAGTCCAGGGGATCACAAGTGTCAGACATGATTTTGCTCAGACATGAGTTATAGGACTGGTGGCTGTGAGTTCACCATTAACAAATCAGCTTCGTGTTAAACGAGGTGTCTTAAAACGCACAGAAAACCAGGTTATGTATTGATTACTTGAGAAAAATGTGACCAGAGGCTTAGAGGAACCTACCTGTGTCCCCCCGAGGCACCAGTATCTCCTAATTCAGGGTTCCCTCCACTCTATACATGATAGCTATCATGATTCATGAGAATTCATGGTTTGTGTCCCCCACACGGTAGAGGAAAAGAGATACAGACAGCAGTACAGTCTGATGGTTAAGAAAGCAGGCTCTGGGTTCAAATCCCAGCTCTGAATTTAGCCACCTCGTTCCTCAGTTTCACTATTTGTGAAATGGCCATAAAACCAGGACTTCCCACTGGGCTTGGGAGGACTAAATGAGGTACTACGCACCAGATACTAGGGAGAAGGTCCACAGTACAAACGGTAGCTGTTACTATTATTACTGTTAGGTGCAATGATGGAGGGGTGGGACCCGATGTGGTCCAGAATCACGGAGCCTCAGTTTCTCCCTCTGTAGAATGGGAGCGGCAGCAACGCCCCCTGCCCTCCAGGTTTTCACCCACTTGCTCAGTGTGCGTCCACCCCAGCTCCCGCGAGCCATAGAGACACACAGTCAGGATGGAGATTATAGATAACCTCTGGACAACGTGGTGTTTATTACCAGGAGGACACCCACATGGCCTCCAGGCACCAGAGAGTTTTGACACAAATGACTTGAAGGCACTGGTTTCTGTCCAGCCCCCACCCCTATCCATTAGGGCCGGGGGGATAAGAGAACCCATCACCGAGCGGACCAGTCACGCTCCCTCCTCCAGGCTGCAGCTCCTCCAGGTGGCCGAGGGTCCAGCATGCCTCGCGCTGCTAAGGGTCCCAAGGTGGAATAGGCTGGGCAGCTGCCAGTCAGCGGGGTGGGGGTGAGTGGCGGGCAGCGTCAGATGTGGCGGCTCCTCCCTGGGACCGCTGAAGGGCTAAGAGACGCTTGGAGGCAGGCGGGCAGCGGCCGTCTTCTCCACCACGAAGCCGTAGTTGTACTGGCGGGTGAGGAGTGGGGTGAGGGGAGAGTACAGAGTGAGAGAGCAGCCACTGGGGGGCGCCAGAGGAATGGTGGGGTGCGGGGCATAAGGGCTCTGCAGCCCTCAAGGTGGGTTACAGCTGGGACAGAAGGGGGCCCAGGGGAGACGAGGGTGGCCTGCATCCCCCCAACTCCGCCCCCTCCCTATTCCCACACTCACCTCCGCCTCAATATCCGCCAGCGATTTGATGGTCAGATCAGCAAAGGCAGAGAAGGCCTGGCAGGCAGGGACAGGTCAGTCTGGGACAGGGACCCCAACCTGGAACCCCCATTCCCTCATCTTCATGAAGGGCCCCCTCAATATTTGCCTGAATATCATCTCCCCTTTCTGCCACTGCCTCTCGCCCCCCCGCCCCAGCATCCAGCTGCCCCTCCTGAACCCCCCATTCCAGGAGACCGTCCCGCCCCCAACCCTTGGCCTCCAGCCTCTTCCCACCCAGGAACTCCCCTCTGTGCTGGATACACACACCCTGCATCACGGTGCCTAGAAACTCAAGGGATGGGGGCAGACCCAGACTCCCCAGGACCTGGACTCACCAGGGGACCACAGCTCTTGCCCTCGAATCGGGGGTGCAGCGTGAAGGGAACCCCATCCATGGCTGAGGAAAGTGGGTGAGAGGGGTGGAGCTGAGGCTGAGGAGACCTGAAGCCTGCCTGTTGCCCACCCCAACCCAAAAAGCCCAGCCCAGAGGTCTCGGCTCTTCCCAGTCTTGACAGAACAGGGCAGGCCCAGGGCTGGTCCAACCCTGCCCTGGCCTCTACCTGGGGGTACAACCTCGGAGCAGTCTTACCCCCCTACCCCCACCCCAGGGCGTCAATCTCCCCACTCTGCTCTCACCTGAGATGCCATAGAGGTTGGAGGCCTCATAGATGGAGTCGCTCCTCCGCAGGGTAGAAGCCCGAGAGCCCAGTCTGGATAGTGTCCGCTCCGGGAAGCCACTTTTGCTGATGGAGGCAGGACAGCCCAGGTAGGAGACCTGATGATGAACCCGCCCCCCACCTCCGCCCCATAGCCGGAGGACTCACCTCGGCTGGCCCGGCGAGTCCAGGGAGAGGTCCCTCACGTCTCGGCTAAGAGCCCGGGGCTTGGGCACTGGCCGAGGGGCCTTGGCCTTCCTGCACCAAATGGCAAAGCCCCCCATGTCCCTAGGGGAGGAAGAAGAGAGAGAAGGGGCTCTGGCCTGATGGGCAGCCAGGGATGAGAACAGCTGCCAGTGGGAAGACAGGCTCCAGTGACCTCACGTCTCAGCCCACCCCATCAGCAGCATCCTAACTAATACTGCTGGGTTCAGTCACCATATCGGGCACTTCAGACACACCAGCTCCTCACCACTGCCCAATGAGATCCCAGTACAACTGTCCCCATCTTAACATGTGGAAACTGAAGCACAGAGAGGTGGCAGAAGGGATGGGAGGACTCGTGGGAGTCCCTGAGAGTCAGAGGGGCGGGCAGGGAGTTGGGAGGGCAAAGAAGGAAGTGGGGGAGCAGGCGTACCCTACTCGCAGGTATCCAGGGACTGTCTTGGTTTTCCCACTCAGTCGGATGTCAAAGACAGCTGTGTCTGCGGCCCCCAAGGGCACCAGCTTCACACACATGCGTTTCTTCTTGGACACGGAGGCCTCTGGGAAGGGGGGACGGGTGGAGGACAAGGGGGTGAGAAGAGGCAGGAAGCAGGGAAGGGGCCCAAAGATGGCTCCAGGAGATCGCTCTCTAGGGTGCCGTTTAAGGGAGCTATCTGTATGGCGTAGGGCAGTGGTTATATCATGAATGGTAAAGTCATAGGAGGAGAATCCATGATGCTTTTAGGAGCCATTGGGGCAGGCTCATCTTTGGTGACATGGAGGAGCACTCATGGGGTGGTCATGGGGACCACAGTGAGGGTGGGGAGCTGTGGGATCAGCTAGCACTGGGTGCCCATGCTGGCCCTCCAAACTCACTTGCCCTCAGCCCTCTAACCCAGAGATCAGCAAACTACAATGGATGAGCCAAATCTGACCCAGAGTCTGTTCTTGTCTGGCTCATGAGCTAAGCGTGGCTTTTACATACATGCATATATGTGCAAGGGCTTTCCCAGGTGGCATTAGTGGTAAAGAACCCGCAGGGGACATAAGAGACACGGGTTGATCCCTGTGTCGGGAAGATCCCCTGAAGGAGGAAATGGCAATCCACTCCAGTATTCTTGCCTGGAAAATCCCATGGACAGAGGAGCCTGATGGGCTACAGTCCACAGGGTCACCAAGAGTTGGACACAATTTAGCGACTAAACAACACTTACCTATTGGCACAGGACTTGGCAGACTTTTTCTGTAAAGGGCCAGGTAGTAAATATATTAGACTTTGCAAGCCAGTTGGTCTCTATTGGATATATATGCGTACTAAGTCACTTTAGTTGTGTCCAACTCTTTGCAACCAGCCAGGCTCCTCTGTCCATGGGATTCTCCAGGCAAGAATACTGGAGTGGGTTGCCATTTCCTCCTCCAGGAGATCTTCCCCACCCAGGGATGGAGCCCGCGTGTCCTGCATTGGCAGGCAGGTTCTTTACTGCTGAGCCACCAGAGAAACCCACCAATAGATATATGCTGACAGTCAAATACAAATGACAAGACACGGAGAGGGCACGGGAGGCAGGGAGAGCCTGATGATTAGAAAGCAGAGCAGTCAGGGCCGAGAGCTGGGAGAGCAGCCCCTGTACAAAAGCCTGGAAATGGAAAAGAGAACCGCGCCTGGATCAGCTTGGCTACAGTGTAAGAAGGTGGAGTAACAACAGGAATAAAACAAGTCGCACAAACCGAACACTTACTCTAAAGAGAGACACATTTTTACGCAGGGCGGGGTTCATCATCCCGCCCTAGATCAATCCTCAGCCAACGCCGTCATTACCCAGAGCATCGAGGGGGCGGCCAAGGCTCAAAAATCGCGCGCCTATGGTCTTTCCATTGCCTCCCTGGTCTTCCCTGCAGAGACGAGCGAAACTGCCCCTCACCCCCTCCACACACCCACCCCTGCCTTCGACGTGGGACTCACTCGAGTCCAGGGGGTCGCAGACTGGTGAGAATCCCGGCGGGAGGGGGCTCTTGTCCACTAGGATCTGGATGTCGACCACCACGTTCTCCTGTGGATTCTGGGGTTGGGGGCGGGGGGAAACAGCGAGGATCACTCAGCAGCAGGGACTGTGTCCCTGGCATAATGCTCCGCGAATGGACAGGGGTCAGTGGGAAGACCGGGGGATTCCGAGGATAGGAGCTCCTTACCTCTAGGCTGCCCAAAGGATTGAGGCACAGGAAGTAGCCAGATTTCTGCGCGAAAGTCTTGCCGAAGCTGGCGGGCGCCCCCTCCACAGTGCAGGAGATCTACAGCGTGAACGCTGGTCAGAGCCAGGATATTACCTGGCCGCGGCCGCGGCTGCCCCCCATTCAACCCCCGGCCGCCGCCGCCTTCCTGTCCCCGGCCCCCTGACATCGCTCACCGCACTGAATCCCCGCGGCGGGGGCGCCGAGGCCGACGACCAGGCTAAGCCAGCCAACGGCATCCCGTTGGCCCCGGGCCCCGGATCCATCCTCCAAAACAGGCACCGAAGGCGGCAGACAGCCTCGGACCTTCCAGCCGCAGCTGGACTACGGAGTTCGACAGGAATCTGAACTACAACTCCCAGACGGCCTTGCGATGTCGGGGGGCCAGGAAACGCAGTATGCGCGTGCCGGGAAGGCGGACGGCCAATCTTGTGGGGACAAGGAGCCACGCCCCTCAGGTGCGCCCGTGGGAGACGTTTGCGGAAAACTGTCTCGCTTTCACCTCAAGCCCAGCGACTTCTGCCGGAAATATCTCGCTATCTGGAAACCAGAACTACATTTCCCAGAATTCCGTGGTGGGGGTGGGTGGGAATCAGCCTCTCCTCCAGAGCTACTGTCGTCGGTGTTTCCCGGAAATTTCCGAGAGAAATATGAAAAATCCGCAATTTTGGTTCTCGGAGGTCATCTCAAAAGACACTTTCATGGGTTATGCAGCGATTAGTAAATAACGGAAAGTACGGACCAGCGTGAGCCATGAAATCTTGGTGTAACTTGGGGATTTATTCACACATATAATTCATTAAGATGGTATAAAAGTATTTAGAATGGCTAAGTGCTTTTACACGCTTAGATGGAAAATATGGTCAACTGGGGAACAGAATATTATCTACTATACATGTTCCAGCTTTTTACCGTATTATCGATTAGTCCACTGCCTTTTTTTTTTTTTTTTTTTTGGCCATAGGAGAGCAAAAAATGGTTTTTATATTTGTGATGAAATAAAATCGTTTTTAACATAGGATAAGAAAAAAATTTAATGTAAAATTCTCTCTGCCCGTTTGGGTGACTACCTGCTCGCCTTTAGTGGGCATTCTGCGTCTGTATTACAGCCTTTGTATGGATCACAACAAACTGTGGAAAGTTCTTACAGAGATGGGAATACCAGACCACCTGACCTGCCTCCTAAGAAATCTGTATGCAGGTCAAGAAGCAAGAGTTAGAGCTGGACGTGCAACAACAGACTGGTTCCAAATCGGGAAAGAAGTACGTCAAGGCTGTATATTGTCACCCTGATTATTTAACTTATATGCAGAGTACATCGTGAGAAATGCTGGGCTGGATGAAGCACAAGCTGGAATCAAGATTGCAGAGAGAAATATCAATAACCTCAGATTGTTATGCCCAAGGTCCCAATCCCCAGAACTGAGAGAACAAGATATCCACGGCAATGCAAACGCAAAAAGGGAATTTATTGCTAGCTTGAGCCAGGGCCCTGGCTGCATCCAACACAGTGGAATAAAGCCAGAGCCCCGAGCCCTATATTACAGTAGTATTTATAAGTGTAGGACAAAGACAGGGAATTGGCAAGGTTGGATTGGTTACAAGGGTTTCTTTGCATCTACTAATTGGCTAGATTTTCGCACGTGTGGGCTTTCTTAGGAGATATCTATCCTCGTCCCGATTGGCACAGACCAGGCTACTGGGAGCATGCTGACAGGCTGAGTCCTCCTGTCGGGGGTAATAAATTTTGATCCCGCCTGGGCAGTGTCTCAGCTGTTTCCGGGATGCTTGCTCCAGCCTATTTTAGTCATGGCCTCTATCAGGCCTCAACAAGATATGCAGATGACACCATCCTTTCTGCAGAAAGCAGAGAACTAAAGAGCCTCTTAATGAAAGTGAAAGAGGAGAGTGAAAAAGTTGGCTTAAAACTCAAAATTCAGAAAATGAAGATCATAGCATCAGGTCCCATCACTTAATGGCAAATAGATGGGGAAACAATGGAAACAGGGACAGACTTTATTTTGGGGAGCTTCAAAATCACTGCAGATAGTGACTGCAGCCGTGAAATTAAATGACACTTGCTCCTTGGAAGAAAAGCTATGACCAACCTAAACAGCATATTAAAAAGCAGAGACATTACTTTACCAACAAAGGTCCATCTAGTCAAAGCTATGGTTTTTCCAGTAGTCATGTATGGATGTGAGCATTGGACTGTAAAGAAAGCTGAGCACAGAAGAATTGATGCTTTTGAACTATGGTGTTGGAGAAGACTCTTGAGAGTCCCTTGGACTGCAAGGAGATCCAACTAGTCCATTCTGAAGGAAATCAGCCCTGCATATTCTGGAAGGGGACAACAGAGGATGAGATGGTTGGATGGCATCACCGACTCTATGGACTTGAGTTTGAGTAAGCTCTGGGAGTTGATGATGTACAGGAAAGCCTGGTGTGCTGCAGTTCATGGGGTTGCAAAAAGTCGGACACAACTAAGTGACTGAACTGAGATCTACTTAACACAGGAATGCCTGCTTGCTGCTGCTGCTAAGTCACTTCAGTCATGTCCGACTCTGTGTGACCCCATAGACAGCCGCCCATCAGGCTCCACCGTCCCTGAGATTCTCCAGGCAAGAACACTGGAGTGGGTTGCCATTTCCTTCTCCAATGCATGAAAGTGAAAAGTGAAATAAAGTTGCTCAGTCGTGTCCGACTCTTTGCGACCCCATGGACTGCAGCCCACCAGACTCCTCTGTCCATGGGATTTTCCAGGCAAGAGTACTGGAGTGGGTTGCCATTGCCTTCTCCTGAATGCCTGCTTAGAAAAGAGCAATTTTCTTCTGGTGCTTGCCAGGCAGTGATGCAAGATATAGATGGGCTCCAGTTAGATATTTATAACTGGCCTCCTGTTTGCATTTCATGGGGCACAAAAAAGTGGCTGACCACTTAGAACTGTTAGCATTTTCTGATACAAGAGGTAGGTGGGCTCCAGTTAAGGCATTATAATCAGCCTCCTGTTTGCCCTCCACACTGGAAGTAACAACAGAAGCAGGGTAGATAGCCAGTGTTTGTCTCTTGTAAATGCCTTAAGGTAATAGTAGTCATGGTAATAGTCAAGGTAATAGTCATGACAAGAACAAAGAGGGGCAAAACGCTGTTTGAGTAAAGGATTAAGGGATCACTGCTCCTCCCTCTTTGGAGACAAGGGAGACACTGCACATGCCCAGAAAGGCTCCTTGTGGGTCTAAAGTCAGGGGATCATGCCAGGCCATAATGAGTCTTGCTTCTCCCAGAAGCCTTCACTTTGAGATCCATCTTGGCTGAGCGGTGTGAGTACACCCAGTGGAGAGTCCCAGGGTAGGTCATGTGTGTTAAAAGAAACCAGATAATTGGCCTGAAGGAAGACAAAGAGCCGGAAGGAGTAGCCTATATGAATGATGTAACTGGCTCTTTCCTGTGCTCCTCCCCACCAGGGGTAAGCCCACACTCTCTCTCCAGGTGTGCACCTCTGCCTTGCTTCTGTCTTAACAAACCATTTCTCTTTGTGCTGGCCCACTTGTTGTGCTACGTCTCTAACAATAAACTTTGCACCTACATCTATGCTTTCTGCCTCTGTGATAAACGTGTTTTTCACTGGGGGCAAAGATCCAGGGAAAAAATCGCTTCTAGCCTCTAGCCCTTGCTGGTCTGGTGGCTAGAATTCCTGGTTCTCATCCAGCCTACCCAGGTTCAATTCTTGGGCAGAAAATTAAGATCTCCCTTCACACGACTGCTCACTGCTGCCTCACCGAGATCAGTAGCTCCTTAAGAGATAACATTTCTTTCTCAATCCTGTGAGGCGTCATTATGACCCACTACTCACCTTATAATGCATATGTGAACTATGAAAACTGTCAAAACCTTAACTCAAAAACTGTACAACTGTTCTTTGACCTCTAATGGCTGGAACAGTCCTCAGAACTTTCTGAAATCTCTCAGCGTACAATCTCAAGACTATAGGGTCCCCTTGAGGTACCCCATTATTCCCACTGCTTCGGAGGAATTTGATTCCCAACTCAGAAGTTCCCCAGGTGGAATCTGACACTGGCCCCCATACACAGAAGGCAAGGAGAAACCAAAGAAAGAGGCAGACCTCTCCAGATTGGTGGCTGTTGTTTTCAGGGTCCACAAGGGGCTCATCGTGTATTATTTTAAAATGGCGCATTGTGGTGACCTGATAAACAAGGGATGAAATCACAGTGGCCACAGTGCCCTGGTGCCATCCTGTTTTTTTCCTTAAGGTGATATCCTGTTTTTCCCTGCTGGTGCCAGTTTCTCAAGACACCGTGACCACCCAAGTGTGAGACCCCTCCAACTATGTGATCACAAGACCCCAGCTGTGGGCTAAAGATAAACTAAGGCCTCCTCCCTTCGGGTCATGATTTCCCATCTATAGGGTATAAGAACGGTTGGCTACAAAGGGTGCATGGTTTTTCTCTAAACCCAGTCACTTTCTCTCTTCCTGTAATAAATCTTTCTCTGCCTGAATGCCTGGCTTGCTCTTTCTCTGCGCTTGCCTTACAGTTGTTCAGCCACTAAGTCATGTCCAACTCTTTGTGACTCCATGGACTGCAGCACACTAGGCTTCTCTGCCTTTATTGTCTCCCAGAGCTTGCTCAAACTCATGTCCATTGAGTGGGTGATGCCATCTAACCATCTCATCCTCTGTCATCCCCTTCTTCTCTTGCCCTCAATCTTTCCTATTGTTATCGGGGCATGGGTTGGGAAAGAATTTCCAGACATGAGACAGAATGACAGGGAAATAAAGTTTATTAGAATGGGAGATGCTGTTAGAGCAGCAGGCCAGCTCAAGGGAGAACCGACCTTGAACAGCGGTCCTTAGTCCACTTTTATACCCAGGGTGCAAGGAGTGGGATGGGGTCTTGCAGGTCATTTGCTGATGGGATGAGGCACATATACTGGGTGGTTGGGTGGGGGGAGAGTAAGGCCAATACCCTCTCTCTATGGGGTAGGAGCGGAGACAGGTTATATTTATCAGGAGAACCTGAAGTCCATTAATAGTTACAACATGGGAGAGGGAAGGACGATAAAAGTCTGGCTTTTCTATTCCTGCATTCCAAGACCCTTTCATCCCCTGGGTCACCACATTTCCCAGAATCAGGGTCTTTTCCAATGAGTCAGCTCTTCTGATCACGTGGCCAGAGTATAGGAACATCAGCTTCAGCATCAGTCCTTCCAATGAATATTCAGGGTTGATTTCCTTTAGAATTGACTGGTTTGATCTCCTTGCCCTTCCAAGGGACTCTCAAGAGTCCTTCAGCACCACAATTTGAAAGCATCAATTCTTCGGTGCTCAGCCTTCTTATGGTCCAGCTCTCACATTCGTACACGACTACTGGAAAAACCATAGCTTTGACTATACGGACCAGATTGGTAGGCGGCAGGTTTAGTAAACAAGGGAACTTATTTATGAGGTTTTTCTTCAGTTCAGTTCAGTTCAGTTGCTCAGTCGTGTCCAACTCTTTGTGACCCCATGAACCACAGCACACCAGGCCTCCCTGTCCATCACCAACTCCCAGAGTCCACTCAAACTCATGTCCATTGAGTCAGTGACGCCATCCAGCCATTTCATCCTCTGTTGTCCCTTTCTCCTCCTGCCCTCAATCTTTCCCAAATGAGTCAGCTCTTCAATCAAGTGGCCAAAGTATTGGAGCTTCAGCTTCAACATCAGATCTTCCAGTGAATATTCAGGGTTGATTTCCTTTAGGATTGACTGGTTGGATCTCCTTGCAGTCCAAGGGACTCTCAAGGGTCTCCAACACCACAGGTCAAAAGCATCAGTGCTCAGCTTTCTTTATAGTCCAATTCTCACATCCATACATGACTACTGGAAAAACCATAGCCTTGACTAGATGGACTTTTATTTGTCTTAGGCATTCACTAACCAATCCATTCTGAAGGAGATCAGCCCTGGGATTTCTTTGGAAGGAATGATGCTAAAGCTGAAACTCCAATACTTTGGCCACCTCATGGGAAGAGTTGACTCATTGGAAAAGACTCTGATGCTGGGAGGGATTGGGGGCAGGAGGAGAAGGGGACGACAGAGGATGAAATGGCTGGACAGCATCACTGACTCAATGGACATGAGTCTGAGTGAACTCCGGGAGTTGGTGATGGACAGGGAGGCCTGGTGTGCTGCAATTCATGGGGTCGCAAAGAGTCGGACACGACTGAGTGACTGAACTGAACTGAACTGAACTGAATGAGTAAGAGCTGGAGAAGGAAATGGCAACCCATTTCAGTATTCTTGCCTGGAGAATCCCATGGACAGAGGAGCCTGGAAGGCTATAGTCCATGTGGTCACAAGAGTTGGACATGGTTAGCGACTAGAGAGAGAGAGAGAATAAGTAAGATCTCCACCCTGAGATAGGAAAGGGGCAGGGCACAACCTTTAAAAGAATAACATAGCCACTGAGGACACAGCATACACTGGTTAGAACCAGCTAGGTCCAAGGTGGTGGATGAGTCAGCTTCCACTAGACCTTGAACCTCACTATACGCTCCTTGTAATACACTGACAAGCTGAATGACACCTCCACCAGGCACATCGACAATCTCTTATGAGATTGACCATAAGAGGAAGAGAAATGGGTGGAGGCCCAACTCCTAGAAATTCCTGTCCCTTCCCCAAAATAGCTGGAAGACTCCTCTGACTCATGAGCCCACAAAATTACCTACCCTTATAAAACTTGACAACCCCATACTGTGGGGCTTCTTGCCTTCTGAGATGGCCCACTCTCTGTCTATGGAGCGCATATCTCCCTGAGTAAACCTTCTTTCACTTTACTAAGGCTAGCTCTAGAATTCTTTCCTGTGCAAAGCCAAGAAGGCATACTTGGTAGACATCCCAGGGACTCACCTGGGAGCTGGGATGTGTGAGGTCCTCTCCCACCCCACCTTCTTTCCTGCCACAGTTCTCACCAGAATCTTCTCAACTACAAATTGGTAATCGCCCAGGGCATTTGCCATCTGAATGCTTCAGCTGTTGAAATGCCCGGAAGGCACTTTGTGCTCCAGGGAAACTGGTGGAACAGATCCTTAGATATTTTCAGGAGCTGATTTCATGATCCCAATCCTTACATCTCCTCACACATAGAAAAGCACTGAATCTCTTCAAGGTGACATCAGCTCCTCATGACTAACAGAAAACCTTTTGTAAAATAAGTGCCAAGTATATTGCCCTTCCTCCAACCCCAACCTCTTTGGGACAGTTTTATAGAGCTATCTGAGATGCTATCTCCTGGACTGAAGCCTTCATTTTGCCCCAAATAAAACTTATTATGCAACTCCCACTGCACCTTTTTTCGTCTGCAATTATGGCAACCAATGAAGCAAACTGGAGTCGACTTTCCTCCTTTACCTGAACTCTAGGAGGAACTGGAGCTTTGGTACCTTTGATGCCAGCAGTGGCCCCTTGGGCCCATCTGCCTCCTTGGGGAGTAAAGACAAATTTAGGCAAATCTCTCCTGGTTCTCACATCTCCCATACTGGGGCCTGGTTGACATACACTGGGGAATACTCACCCAGTGGAAAGGAACTGGATGGAGCTCATTTGAAAGATACTGAGGAATACTCACCCAGTTGAAAGACACTGAGGGGAGACCTGGTTAAAAGATATCAGGGGAACACCTACCCAGTTGAAAGATACTGGGCAGGGGTGGGGAGGCTGGTTTAAAGATACCAAGAGAATACCCATCCAGAGGAATGGCACTGAGTGGGGCCTGGTTTAATGATACCAGGGGAATACCCACCCAGTGGAAAGGTATTGTGGAGAAGGGGAAAATTTGGATAGAAGCGAAGAGCGAATTTTATCCATGACAAATACAACTTAAAATGGGAAAGAGCCTCTCAAACAGAAACCAGGGGAATCAGAGGGCAGCCTCTAACACTCCTGCCAGGGTTATGTACATACAAAGTTTTTACCTGCAATTACCTACTTAATTGGGGAAATTATGCTAAAGGAGATCTCAAGCTAAAGTGTCCAGACTGGGAGTTCTTTTGATATTCCAAAATATCAACTGTGTGCACAGTTAAAAAAAAAAAATCCAGTCATAAGATCAAACAGACTAAGTGGAATGCTTACTGTAGTATTTAGAAGATTCTAAAAGAGGAAACGATATAGAGTAACTTCTTTGCAAGAAACTGTTAGGTAGGTAGAACAGGGAAAAAGAGTCCAAAATGGCGGTGGCTAAAAAACAAGGAAGGTCAAAGGAAGGTCCGAGGACCAGAGTGAAGACTTCAGGTAGAACAAACAGCACTCCTGGCTAAGCCCAATTTGCATAGGGCAGGCCCAGGTGGAGGAAAAAACATATAAAAGGAGGAGCCAAAGCATTCTCTCCCTCTCTCTCTCTTCCTTTCCTGCATGCGTACACTCTTTCTCTCTCTCTCCCTCTCTCTGTCTCCGCCTCTCCCACTCGCTCCTCCACTCTCTTCCCTTCAAATCTTTGGGTTGGCATGCCTTCACGCTTCGAGGATGGATTCTCCTGCTATCTTCTAAATAAAATAGAGCTGTAACACTGATTTGCCTAAGAGCTATAACACGGTTTGTCCAAGATCCGAGAGCTGTGACGCACCAAGGGCTTTAATGTCCATCACTCCAAATCTTTGCTGTGATGAGACAAAGAACCGAGGAACATACACTTGCATGACAAAACCGACAAGAAATTGCTTGAAACTCTATCTAAAAAAGGCCGCTAGCACTGACTGCCAGGTCACAGGTCTAGTGGGACCAGGAAGTCACATTTGGGCCATTTACGCCATTTGCCTTTTGACTTCTGGGCAACTCTTTGCCATCCTCTTGGGGTATTTTTGCCATTTGGCTTTTGATTTCTGAGCATCACTTTGCCATCTTTTGGGGACAGTCTTGCCATTTGGCTTTTGATTTCTGAGCATCACTTTGCCATCTTTTGGGGACAGTCTTGCTCTTTGGCTTTTGATTTCTGGGCGTGTTTTTGCCGTTTGATTTGGAGTGTGACTTCCGTCTGGTGAAGTTCTGGTATGGTTTGGTTTGGTGAGTTTGGTTTGAGTGTGTGGACATCTGGTACAAACTGCTTGAGCTAAAATGGCAAGTGCTTCCCCTAAGGTTCCACACCCCACCTGGGAACCCACTGGGAAAACTTTTAAATGACTAGTCAACCTATAGCTCTGATCCAATGACAAAGAAAAATGGCCTAAAAATATTGCATACCTTTCAAGGTCAGGAAGGGGTAAGGGGGGGTCTCTGATGGTCTGAGTTCACCTCAAGGATCAACTGGCAGTCATGTCCTCTCAATGACCTTTGCCAACACTGCACCCATTATGATCAGCTCTTTGATCTCACTTAGCCCCCTCTTCCACAATGTGCACCAAGTATGTTACTGAGCCCAAGCTCGTTCTGCTCGTATCACAACAGGCCAGTTATCCAAGAGACAAGGTGTTGAGGCAAGGAATATGGCTTTTGAAAGCCAGCTGACCAAGAAGATGGCAAACTAATGTCTCAACATAGCCATCTTATTGCGGTCTGGATGCAGGTTCTTTTATAGGATAGAGAGGGGAAAGGAATGGAGGAAGTAAAGGCCATTATCTTGCAAATATCTCCTGGAATGGCCAACCTCTAGGAGGGGATGGGTTAATCTTTTCAGGCAGAGGGGCAGGGTTCCCTGAGGCAGCTCATTATGTATGATTGTAATAACCAAAGCAATGAAAAACAAAGGCAGAATCAAAGAAACAGATCCATCACAGAGTCAGATTTGGCAGGGTTCAGCAAAGGATTTCATTAGCAAGGAGATGGCTTGTTAAATGGCTATCTGGTTGCACTGGAGGCAGGTAGCTCAGCAACAACATAGGCACGCGTGAGATGAAACATAGCTTAAGATAATGATTCCCAAAATAAGTAACAATTTTTTTTTCTACCAAGAGCCCCACTGAGATAGGATGGGCTCCAGGTTAAGCCTTTACAACTAGCTTCCTGTCCGTATTTCTTAGAGCAGAAAAAAGACGGGTGCCAGACTAGGCGTTTACAACTGGCCTCCTGTTTACATTTCCTGAAGCAGAAGGCAGGTGGGCCCCAGGCTAGATACAACTGGCCTCCTGTTTGCACTAAGAGATATAAATAACAATAGGAACAGGGTAAATAGCTCTGTCTCCTGTGGGCACTTTAAGATAACAGTTCTGGCAGGGACAGGAAGGGGTTCAACTCTATTTGAATAAACATCAAGGCACCACGTATTTCCCATCCTTGGGGCAAGAGGGACTCTGCACAGGAGTGGAAAGGCTTTTCAGGGGTCAAAAGGCAGGGGACACCAGACCATAATAAGTCAAGTCAATTCCCACCCCGCTCCCTCAGAGGCTATCATGCAATAGGGAATTGTTCTGAGGCAAATCAATCATAATTCATCTATCCACATGTACTCTGCCTTTCCAATAAATGCTTTACTTTCCTCTCTATCTTCCATGTCCCTGGGGGAATTTTTTCTTTTCAAGGTAGACAAAGACGGGGACCCAAACTCTAGCCATGGGCCCTCACAGTCTAGTGGTTAGAACATGGAGCTCTCACCATCACAACTATGGTTCATCCCCAGTCAGAGAACTAAGGTCTTACTTCAAGCTGCTGGTCATTGCTGTGCGTGCCTGATCCGAACCATTGATGTATTGAGTCCCTGAGGCTGGGGATCATTCAGGGCATTGACGTGTGTCCTTGTGTGCTTTGATGAAGACACTATATTCGCAGACTTATCACATATGACCACACAACATCCTGCTTGGATAACGGCCCAGGCGCCTCCTTGGGAGGCAGTAGTGATGTCCAAATCCATCTTATTTTGGAGGACAGCTCTTCTCATTTAAGGCTTTCTGGGTCACTTGAGTAGGGGCTTCTGTGTATGCTGTAACAACTTCCAGGCCAGTAGAGGCTATAAAGACAGCGGCCAAATGATTGTACCAGTGGAGGAGAGAACACGTCCACCTGGGAGATGGCAGATGGGGGAGAGAGGTTGGCAACTTTTGTGACTGTGGAGTGGATCCTCCCCTCTACCCAGAGTGCAGCAGCCCAACCATCTAGGTGAAAGTCACATCCAAAGAATTTTGTCACGCATCCATTGGATCCTGTTTAGGATTACCCAGTAAACACGTGGATGACACGGCCAGCCAGACCAGTTGCTGCCCTGTACTATGTATAACAGAAGGCCTGCACAGTTCCAAAGATATCCTGCCTAAATTCCTGGTGCAATTGGTTTGGGTCCATTGAGAGCGTTTTTTGTTTCCAACATAGGGGTGCCTGGGTGTTCAGATCTCCATAATACAGAATAAGCTGTGTGACTCCATCCTACAGCCGGGCACCGATGGCTCTGATGATGGTATTTTCCTATTTATTTCACTGCACCGGGTCTTAGTTGGTATGTGAGATCTCCAGTCTTTGTTGGGGCATGTGAGCTTAAGTTTCCTGACCAGGAATCAAACCCAGCCCTCCTGCATTGGGAGCATGGAGTCTTCGCCACGGGACTACCAGGGAAGTCCTGATGGTGGTATTTTTAGGACCTTCTGGTCAGCAGTTTGATAGACTGCCTTTGTTGACAGATCCACGGAAGAAAAACACTCCTGTCCAGTGTTCCTGATGGTCTGTGGCCCAGGCCAAGCTTCTGGGTCAATATCAATAATATCAAATGAATTAAGAGCATTCATCTTAGTTTTTTTTTTTTTTTTTGAAATGTCATGTACTACTCGAGTGCCTTCATTCATTCATTCCCGCACTGGATGTTGGTACCCAGCATGGCAATCCCAGTGAAGTAGAGAGGGGCAGCTGCCCACGCACCCAACAGTTGGATTGATTCCTCTGCTGGGCATATGGGTGGACTCACCACTGGAAGATATTTCCACCAGGTCCCCATCTTATGACTGGACGCCATAGGCACAGCAGAAGTTTAAAGTCAAGAAGACAGATTATTTGGGAGTTCCCTGGTGGCCCAGTGGTTAAGACTCCACACTTCTAATATAGGAGGGCGCAGGTTTAATCCCCAGTCAGGGAACTAAAATCCCACAGGCTGAGTGACACGGCCAAAAAACAGAGAAACAAAACATATTATTTATTAGGAACTTGCATGGGGAAGTCTTTTTTTCTAGAAGAATTACAATTGTGACCAGATCCTTAGATATTTGATGTAGCTGCAGCTTTAGGAACTTGACCTGGTTGTACAAATCATAAATGTTGGCTGGGAGAGGCCCATAGTCAGGCGTGAGGAGATGGACTGGGGGCAGGATATGCCAGATCAGGGCCCGTATCTTCTCCTCCCTCTCAGTGGTGCTTGTTCCAAGGCAGGGACAGGGCATTTCCATGGACACAGCTTGTATTTAATAACAGGACAACGGGATCCCAGTGCAGATTAAGTAACCCCACTTCACATAGAGATGTGAAGCAATTCACACATGCTGTTGGGATTTGTTGTTGTTCAGTCGCTCAGTCATTTCTGACTCTTTACCACCCCATGAACTGCAGCATGCCAGATTCCCTGTCCTTCACTGTCTCCCAGAGCTCACATCCATTGAGCCAGCGATGCTATCCAACCATCTCATCTTCTGTCATCACCTTCTCCTCCTGCCCTCAATCTTTCCCAGGGTCTTTTCTGATAAGTTGGGTCTTTTCTAATGAGCTGACTCTTTGAATCAAGCAGCCAAAGAATTGGAGTTGCAGTTTTAGCATCAGTCCTTCCAATAAATATTCAGGACTGATTTTCTTTAGGATTGACTGGTTTTATTGCCTTGCTGTCCAAGGGACCCTCAAGAGTCTTCTCCAGCTCCACAGTGGGATGTCCCATTGCAAAGTCCAGTGGATCACAGGACTTGGTAATCTCAGCATCATAGCTTGGTCATCCATGGTGAGAGTCAGGGCTGTAGCAGTCTTGCATTACTTCCATACCTTTACAGTGTTAGGTGTCTCATCAGGGTTCCCCAGCCTGGCATATGGGGCAATAGGGCCTATCGGTGGATCATTTGAATGTATCAAAGTCTGGGAGGGACTTCCCTAGTGGTCTAGTGGCTAAGACTCCACCCTCCCAATGCAGGGAGTTAGAGTTTGATCCCTGGCCGAGGAACTACCTGGCACAGCCAAATAAATAAATTAAAATTAAAAAAAAATAATAACAGAAACGAAGCCTGGGATAGTACAAGGTGGTTTTACCTGTTAGTTGTTTAATATGCTGTCTTAAAATTCCATCCTTCCTCTCCACCAACCTTGCTGCCTGTGGCTTCTTGGAGAAAGGGAACCTCCGTTCCATGTCATGTGTTTTTGCCCAATCTTGCACAATATGACCTTTAAAATGTAACCCCCGGTCACTGTCTATGTGGAGAGGGTATTTTTTTTACTCTGTTTCTCTGATCCTCTAATGGTGGCAGCCTGGTTTGGGCAGCCACAGGGGAAAGCTTGGATTAGCCTAGATGCGGTGTCCATGTAAACCAAGACATTTAGAACCCTCACTTGGAGGGAGGAGGCCAGTGTAATCAGTTTGCCATGCCAGTCCCTCACTGGGAACTCCAGTAAATGGTCCCAGATTCCGTTGGCCATTGCCTGGGGAGGGGGGTGGGGTGGGGGGCAGTTACTTAGAACACGCAGGACATGCTGTTACGGTATTAACCAAGTCACTGTATTTCAAGGTAATACAGCATCCTTGGCAATAGGTCATCCCATTCAGGCACTATGGTGGGCTGTTCTTCCCATGTGTCCAATCTGCTGTATTTACTGAGGGGTCCGCTAGGGCTCATACTGGGCCAGGACATCAGCTCCCCAATTGCCAGTGGTTGTCAGTGTCTTAATAGAGCCAGGGGCATGGAAAACAGTGAGAAATGCCACAGGCTCTTGAAAGCAAACCCAAGTGTCTTTCCAAATGTCCTCGCCCCACAAGGACCTATTCATGATCATCCCCTGCTTGGCTTCCCATTGTCCAAGCCAGCCCACCTGTCAGTGCGGTTCAGTTCAGTTCAGCCGGTCAGTCGTGTCCAGCTCTTTGCGACCCCATGGACTGCAGCAGGCCTGGCTTCCTTGCCTGCTGCTGCTGCTAAGTCGCTTCAGTCATGTCCGACTCTGTGCAACCCCATAGACGGTAGCCCACCAGGCTCCGCCGTCCCTGGGATTCTCCAGGCAAGAACATTGGAATGGGTTGCCAATTCCTTCTCCAATGCATGAAAGTGAAAAGTGAAAGGGAATTCACTCAGTCGTGTCCGACTCTTCGCGAACCCATGGACTGCAGCCCACCAGGCTCCTCCGTCCATGGGGTTTTCCAGGCAAGAGTCCTGGAGTGGGTTGTCATTGCCTTCTCCGGCTTCCCTGCCTAATGTTAGCAAATAGCCTGGTCTCCTGAGTGATCACCAGCTAAACTGCTGCAGTTTGTCTGCCATCCACATGGTGTCAGTGTTGGGCTAAATAGCCACTGCAATCCCTGCCACTGTAGCTGGACAAGACAGAACGCTACATATAGCAGGCATATATACCTAGGAATATGCTAAGTATATATTCCTATATGTGCCAGGGTCCAGCCCCAGCAGGATCCAGGGGTTCCCTCAGGATGGACGGAGTTGGCGAGAGAGAGACGGGGAGACCGAGCTTAGGTGGACCAGGTCTGTAACTTTATTTTTTTAAAAAGCTTTTATACCTTGGGTTGAACATAGAGGGGAACAGAAGATGCAGAGTCATGCAGGGTCAGCAGTTCTGACCCTTATCGAAACCAGGCTTTCTTTCTGCATACCTTTCCATATACAAAAGTCTTATGTGATTTACATCCTCTTCTGGCCTGGAGGCCTGTTAACATTTTATGACCCTTTTTTTCTGATAAAGGTTTGTCAACCAGAAAACTTATTTTCTCTAAAAGTGTTTTTTCTAAAGTCTGGCACCACTCTCAGAAAGTACTAAATAAAGTTACATTCCTATGGGGCAAAGGTGCAGTGGGTCGTAACAAAGAAAAAATTTATTAACTCAAAGGCCTAATGTTGCTAACACCAAGGCTACTACTTATTTTCCGTACATACCAACTATATTAACTAATATACTCCCAGGCACACAATGGGTAAGGAATATGGAAACTTGGCAGCAAGCATTGGCTCAACAATGAAATCCTTCACCAGCACTATTCTAATAATTTTTACTCCTCGAAGGGCTCTATGCCTATTAGGACTTTAGAATGTTTAAGTTCCCCTGCCTTTCATGGTTGGGAAGTTGTGAACACACATGTGCGTTAGTTGTAAGAGTATGGATAAATCTGCCCCACAAGTTAGAATGCTAACAGAGGGGTTTGAATTGAAATATTCCTTTCATGCCCAGGAGACTTATCAACTAGAGCCCTAAGTTGATTTTCTTCAGAGAAATGTGAAGGATAGCCCCCTGTTAATGCCAGAAGAGTTGGTGGAAGGCATAATATAGTAAACAGTAGACAGACAGATTTTAGTATCGGGGTAGATGCTCGAGCAGGTCTAGGGAGTCCCTCGAGTCCTGATCCGCCTTGCCTCTCAGGTCTCCTCCGCATGATCTTGTCATGGGTGGGATCTTCCGTGCTGGCTCCCGGCTTATATGTAGTATATAGGGGTTACCACAAGAAGAGAGGCGAGGGTATTCAGAGGATCTTTATACTCCAGAAAGCCTGGTAGGACCCCCCATTTCTGGAGATGGCGGGCTGGCTGACAGGGTGGTCTTCTGCTGGATAAAACAATGTCACTCAGTTATCATGGGAGTCAGCCATGGCAGAAGTGGGTGGATGAAACATATTCTCAACACACCCCTTGAGAGTAAGTTATACCATGATACGTGGTTTTTCATGAGAGACTCTACTAGGAGGAGGGGGATGTACACCGTTAGGAGCTATTACTTTATGGAGATGTATTGGCTTTTTGCCCCCTTCCAGATCTTGAACCAAAATCCTAGGGGTATCTCTCCTGCTGTCTCTGCCAGGGTGCTCAGCCCACACTTTCCAGAGTCACAGATACATCTAACTCAAATGGTAGCCCTGCTTAGGAGATGCCCAGAGCTTTAATCTGCTTCACCAGCAGTTTTGCCTTTTCAAAGGCAGCTTGTTGCTTTAATTCAATCCCCATATGCCCTCTTTTTATTTTAAAGTGGCTATAAAGGACGGAGGCACTATTATATACAGGATGGATAAGCAACAAGGTCTTACTGCACAGCACAAGGAAATACATTCACTATCCTGTGATAAACCATAATGTTCAAGAATATGAAAAAAGAATATACATGTGTGTATAACTGAGTCACTTTGCTGTACAGCAGAAATTAACACACTGAGAACTTCCCTGGTGGTGCAATGGGTAAGAATCCACTTGCCAATGCAGGAGACATGGGTTCAATCCCTGATATGGGAAGATTCCACATGCCGTGGAGCACGCATGTCACAACTACCAGGCCTGTGCTCGAGGGCCTGCAAGCTGCAGCTACTGAACTTGCACACCTGGAGCCTGTGCTCCCCGGATGAGAGAAGACTGAGCATCACAGCATAGAGTACCCCTCACTCGCCGCAACTAGAGAAAGCTTGCACAAGGCAACGAAGATCCAGTGCAATCAAAGATAAATAAAATTATATAAAAACAGAAATTAACATGTTATAAATCAACTATATTTCAATAAAAAAATTCTTTTGAAGGATGGAGGCATTGCACCAGGTGGGGAATATAAGTCCCCCAAACCTCCAAACCCTTATGAAAGCTTGCACTGCTTTCACGTAATTAGGGGTTGGACAAGCTTGCCCCTTATCAATCATGGCTCCTGGGACAATGTGCCCCTCATCCAACCAAACAACTCCCAGATGGTGATGGGACTTGCATTTCCTCTGGGTTCATCCACATCATTGTCTCCCTCACAGATGTGCTAGTAAAGTGCAGAGTGCCCTTCAGTACAGGCAAGTCTTTACAAGACAATATTATTAGCATATTATCAATGTAATGGGCTCACTTTAGTGATGTGGGGAAGAACAGGGACTGGTCTCCCATCCTATGGCATACGGTGAGGGGTGCAGGTAGTCTTGGGGAAGTGCCTGAAAAGCCCACTGTTGCCCCTCCCACATGGAGACAAATTGATCTTGTGACTCAGTGGCCATGGGGGAGATTGAAAAAAAGCATTTGCTAAGTCCAGCTGAGTGTGGTATACTCCTAGGACTGTAGCCAAGGTATCTAAGATGGGGGCAATTTGGGGCACAGTTGCATGGATGGGGGATACTACCTTGCTCAATTCTCAGGCGCATGGTCACCCACCATGAGCCACCTGGCCTTTGATCTTTCCCAGCATCAGGGTCTTTTCCAATGAGTCAGCTCTTCACATCAGATGGCCAAAAGTAATGCAGTTTCAGCTTCAGCGTCAGTCCTTCCAGGGAATAATCAGGGTTGATTTCCTTTAGGATTAACTGGTTTGATCTCCTTGCTATCCAGGGGACTCTCAAGAATCTTCTCCAGAACCACAATTTGAAAGCATCAATTCTTCGGTGTTCAGCCTTCTTTATGGTCCAACTCTTACATCCATAAATGACCACTGGAGAAGCCTAGCTTGGACTATACGGACCTTTCGGTATAGGTCATCACTCGGCAAAGTGACATCTCTGCTTTTTAATACACTGTCTAGGTTAAACTCTTCAGGAACCTACAGGTTTCCACAGTTGCTTTAGGAAGCTCTTGTAATTCACAGGGAACTATGGCTTGTAATTCAGTCTTAGTCCAGGGAACAGAAAAAAAAAAAAACAACTTGTGGGTTTTCTAGATCCTCAGAAGACTGCTTTAAAGGGGCAGATTCTTTTTCCTTTTCCTTATTTTTAAAGGGGTGGATTCTGATGATGGGGAGTGGGAGGGGGATAGATTTAGGGGGAAAAGGAAGCTTAGTGACAGAATTAGGATGGGGAAGCAATGGGTATAGAAAGAAAGTGAAAGTCACTCAGTTGTGTCCAACTCTTTGCGACCCCAAGTAATATACAGTCCATGGAATTCTTGAGGCCAGAATACTGGAGTGGGTAGCCTATCCTTTCTTCACAACCCAGGGATCTTCCCAACCCAGGGATCAAAACCAGATCTCTCACATAGCAGGCGGATTTTTTACCAGCTGAGCCGCCAGGGAAGCCCAAGAATAGGAAGAATGGGTACAGAGAAGACGGAAATAGTTTCAAGGGGAAAAAAGGAAGATGGCACCAGAGGCTGGGCCTGAGCAGGATGACAGCTGGACAGCTGGGAACCAAAGAAGATGAGGGAGGGGGAAGGAGCATCTTCACAGTTTTCGTCTTTAATCATTTGTTTGCCTCAGTTAATTTAAAAATTGTATTTTCCACAGAAGCTGTTTTAGACTCCTGATAACATTTGGAAACCTGAAAAATACCAATGAAAATAGGCATCCCATTCAGGTTGGACAGTTTTACAGCCTTGGCTGTCCAACTCACTTTCAAGAAAATAAGTCTGAGGAATTCAAGTTTCCCATAATGGTCACCAGTGTTCTAAATTATTTTTCGTTAAGTCAGTCTATTTAGTTAGAAATGGGCATGAAGAGGGACTGTGGTTTTTAAACATACAGCTGACTAGGGAGTAGGGGCGGTCCCTGAAGGAGGGTGGGGGCACCCTCAAAACATGTAGATGACTGGAATCCCATTTCTTAGAGGTTTTTCTCTAGAACAAAAGGAAAAATTCCTAAATAGCAGTTTCAACAGGAACAGCCAGGTTCCAAAAGGAATTAGACTGAGAACTAGCATAGTTCCAGAAGAAAAAATTCAAGCCGGTGTGACAAATTAGTCCTCACAGAAAGGACAAAGCCTTTAACAGAAAGGATGAAACCATCAAAAAAAAAAAAAAAAAAACCTTGAATAAAGCCTGGAAACCCTGGAAATTTTCAAAATGCAAAAAAGGCCAGAGTTTGAATCCAGGAGAGAACTTACCCTCAAACTCCATGGTTGGCAGGAAGCAGGGAGTTCAGTGGGCTCTGTGGGTACCAGAACCTGTTTGCTCAACAACCTCAGAATTATCAGGGATCTCCTCTGGACCCCACTTCTCAGACACCAAGTAATAATTGACCTAAAACAATAAAGCAGCCAATGATTTTACCAACAAAATGGGCTTATTTGGGAACAGCAAAGAATTGCAACTGGGGACATGCAATCTATGGAGGACTACAGGCAAGTCTGGAGAACATAGGAGAGAAACGTTCTTTCCTGGAGGAGAAGGGGGAGTTGGGAATGGCTGTTATAAATGAAGAATCCATTGGAGAAAGCTGGGATTTCAAAGTGTAGTGGTTTTTCATTAGCTGAGTTGTGACAGTCTCTCATTGGTTGGACTGTTACCAGGCAAGGAGAAAGCCTTCCTTCCTCCTGCTGAGTAGCCAAGCAGTAATCTTTTTCCCGTTGGAGATGCAGAGATACCATCTCTTTCTGTTGCAGAATTGACGCTGAGGGGTAAGGCATGAGAGCGTGTCTTTCTAGCCTCCACAGTCCACTGTAAATAAGGTTCCTTTCATCAGTTTTCTCAGCTGCTGTATCAGTAAGCTCAGCAGGCATGCACTGTCTCATCATAAACACTTCATAAACTGGGGGCTGCCCCACTGGCCGGGTTTGTTGTTGCTGTGCTTTTGCTTTCCTTGGTCTTAGGGGTCCAAAGGCACAGGGCGCTTCATCTGTTTCACTGTCAATCACCAAAACAGCCTCCCCTTCACACTCCTCACTTTCTCAGGGGTCCCACCTTGGCTTTGTCACAAGTGCTCCAACCTTAACCTGAGGCAGCTGGCACACTCCTAGCTTTGCAAAACAGCATACTCAATTCTCAGTTCTCCAACCGAGCATCCTGTTCTCTACCACCTTGTCCATTAGCCCCAAGGTAGCAGAGTGGTGGACAACCTCACATCCTTCTCTAACCTCAGCTCTTCCTCCAACTTCTGACTCAAGTTTCAGCATCTGGTTGGGCCTCAGTGGCCCCCAGCGGCAGCCATTCATCTTCCTTCTCTGCTGAAGTGCACTTTAAATGGTTCCTCAAACATGTTACACCAGATGGTGTTTTCAGGATGTCTCTGTATTTACACAGAGGTCCATAAGCATCTAACATACGGGCCACTCTTCCCCACCAAGAGGTCAACAGCCAATCTGGAATTTCCTGGACGATGCCTCTTTCTTAAGGCCCATTTCTTCAGTCGCCTGGCTGGCTTGCCAACTGTTGTTTTCTAACCTCTGGAATTCCTCGAGTGAAATCTGAAACCAGTCCTTGAAGAAGGAGGGTAAGGAGAGATGGGGGGAAGACTTAGACCACTCCAGATGGATAGGTGGCAAGCTTGATAAGCAAGGGAACTTACATATGAGCTTATTAGGGGTGGCTGCAGAGATTAGATCTCTGCACCCATCCACCAGAAGCTTAAGGTGTATGTGTGTGAGTGTGTTCAGTTACTCAGTTGTGACAGACTCTTTGTGACCCCATGGACTGCAGCCCACCAGGCTCCTCTGTCCATGGATTTTATACAGAGCCCTTAATGGGATACAGTCAGATATATCATCCAGAGGGTCTCAAAAATGCATCATTCTCAAGGTTGTGTCTAGAAGTGACTTGAAGTCAGAAAAGCAGTCAGGGGCTTCCCTGGTGGCACTGTGGGTGGGAAGCCTCTTACTAATGCAGGGGACATGGTTTCGATCCCTGGTCTTGTAAGATCCCCCATGCCGCAGAGCAAGTAAACCTGTGCACCACAACTGCTAAACCCTCACTCCAGGGCCCACCTGCCGCAACTACTGAGGCCCACGTGCCTAGAGCCTGTGCTCCGCAAGAAGAGGAGCTACCTCAAGAAGGCTGTTGTAGGGCCCACTTGCCACAACTAGAGAAAAGCCCACACGAAGCAACAGAGACCCAGTGCAGAAAAAATAAACAATTTTTTAAAAAAGAAAAAGTGTGCAGGGTATACCTTCCAAGAATAAAGGAAGGGATATGGAGCCTCCAACTGCCCTGGTCCAGCTCTCAGACCAACCTGTGATCACATCCTTTCAGTGACCTCTTGCAACAAGGAACACGGTTTCAACACCCACAGTCTGCCCTGGGATCGAGAAAAGGGTGCTGATTGAACTGTGGGCCCAGGAAAATGTCCATGGCAGGTGGAGGACACTCTGGAGTTGGTGTGCCTTACAGAAGAGGGATGACCTGATGGAACAGGGAACCAGGGAAGGAGCAGGAAGGAAAGCAAGAACGACTGTGACATGCTCAGAGGGACAAGAATCCACTCGGGGACAGGCAACAGATTAAATTCTGGATTCCTCTCTAGGGAAAGCAAGAGCCAAGGAGACGCACATCCTGTGGGACCCAGTGATCCCATTTCTGGGAACTGAATCAAAGGAGAGAATTCAACTGAACCCAAAACTTACCGTCAAACAACGACAAAGATGAACTCTCACAGGGTAGTCAGAAGGCGCCGGACATTGAACCAAGCCCTTGAAAAATATATATTTTATCTGTCGGCATCAGGTCTTAGTTATGGCACGTGGGCTCACTAGTCATGGTGCGTGGGTTTAGTTGCTCCCACATATGTGGGACTTTAGTTCCCTGACCAGGGATCGAACTCACGTCCCCTGCATTGCAAGGTGAACACATAACTACCGGGGAAGCCCCCAAGCTAAACACTTTTGATATATTGATTTATTTCATTCTCATAATGACTTGGGATGGAGTTGATATCACACCCATTCTATAAGAAAGCACAGTCTCAGCAAGGTGAAGTGGTTGGTCCAGAGCCAAGACAGAATTTAAGGTCAGGTCTGACTAAGGGCTTCCCTCGTGGCTCCCTGGCAAAGAATCTGCTGTCAGTGTAGGAGCTGGGGATTCGATCCCTGGGTCTGAAAGATCCCCTGGAGAAGAAAACGGCAACCCACTCCAGTATTTTTGCCTGGGAAATTCCATGGACAGAGGAACCTGGCCAGCTACAGTCCGTGGGATCACAAGAGTTGGACACTGAAGGAGGAAACAGGCAGAACAGTCTCTGTCTTGAAAGCGGGACTCCATCTTAGGCTGGACTGTGGACTTTGAGCTCTATGCCCAGTATCTATGCAAACGACATATCAACTGGAAAACCAGGCTCCCGGAAGGAAGAGTCCCAGGGCTTGCACCTAGACTCTCCAGGCCTAAAAGAATAACCTAATTATCTGTGTAACCGAATAGAATCATAAATTCTATTATGCTTATTGGGGTATGACCACAGGCCTATTGATACTTGTCCACTGTTAACTACCTAGGCTTAAGGCATATGAATCACAGGTTAACTTTGATTGTATCTTTCTTTTCCTTTGTTCAGACTGGTTTCAGGGAATTTGGGGAGGTAGGTTTGGGCACCTACACTTTAGGGTATACAAGGTTTTCACAAAAACTGGCCGAGGTCCTTGGCTAAGAGGAGACTCTGCCCTGGGCCTGCCGGTGAAATAAACTGCACTCCACCATCTGCATTGTCCTTCTGAGTGAGTTTGTTTCCCAGAACGCGTGGCTACAACACCACGACTTAGCAACTAAACAACAACTGACTCCTAAGCAGCACCTAAGACCTTCCAGGGCAGTGCTTGTCACCCTCAGCACTGTTCAGACCCAGCACCTGCTGTGGTGGTGGGGCTGGCGTCCTGAATATTACAGGATGTTGAACATCAGCCTTGGCCTCCACTTGCTAGACACCAGTGCATTTCCTTTCCCACTTGTTGATAGCTTAGGGTGAACAGTGTCGGATTTGTGATCAAAGGAGAAGATTTAGCTTCGGGACCAGGAACAAGGCTTGATACTTGGAGCTTTTTGTGTGGCAAAGTTTCATTAAAGTATAATGAGATAGGGAAAGCTTCTGACACAGACCTCAGAAGGGGACAGAAAGAGTGCCCCCTTGCTAGTTTTTAGCAAGGTGTTTTGTCTGTTAGAAAGCTATTAGGGTGAAAGTGAAGAAGAACTAAAGAGCCTCTTGATGAAAGTGAAAGAAGAGAGTGAAAAAGTTGGCTTAAAGCTCAACATTCAGAAAACGAAGATCATGGCATCTGGTCTCATCACTTCGAGGCAAATAGATGGGGAAACAGTGGCTGACTTTATTTTCTGGGGCTCCAAAATTACTGCAGATGGTGATTGCAGCCATGAAATTAAAAGACTCTTACTCCTTGGAAGGCAAGTTATGACCAACCTAGACAGCATATTAAAAAGCAGAGACATTACTCTGTCAACAAAGGTCCGTCTAGCCAAGGCTATGGTTTTTACAGTGGTCACGTATGGATGAGAGAGTTGGACTATAAAGAAAGCTGAGCGCCGAAGAGTTGATGCTTCTGAACTGTGGTGTTGGAGAAGACTCTTGAGAGTCCCTTGGACTGCAAGGAGATCCAACCAGTCCATCCTAAAGGAGATCAGTCCTGGGTATTCATTGGAAAGACTGATGTTGAAGCTGAAACTCCGATACTTTGGCCACCTGATGAGAAGAGCTGACTTATTTGCAAAGACCCTGATGCTGGGAAAGATTGAGGGCAGGTGGAGAAGGGGACGACAGAAGATGAGATGGTTCGATGGCATCACCGACTCAATGGACATGGGTTTGGGTGGACTCTGGGAGTTAGTGATGGACAGGGAGGCCTGGTGTCCTGCGGTTCATGGGGTCGCAAAGAACTGGACATGACTGAGTGACTGAACTGAACTGAATCAGATAAGAGACACCTCAAGGCTGAGGGAGTTTCACCAGGCCCCTCTCCCACAACAGATAGGATGGCACAAAGTGTGCCATCCCCCAGCCATAAAACAATTGACAGGAATACTGGTTTGTTGGGCCATTGTCAGCCCAAGGTTTGAGAAAAGAAAAAAGTTAGTCTTAGGTGGAATCATTTTAAAGAAAGGCAAATTCTAAAGCAACTACATACTTTGATTAACATAGCTTAAGAAAAACATTTCCATAAGAAAAACACATTGGTTAGCTCAAGGCAGGATGTCTGCCACTTGCAGTTTATTTGCTCCCGCCGCTTGGGGACCTCTGGCCTTCCTGCCCGTTACCCACTCATTGTGACAACCAAAACCCTCTCCCGCCATTGCAAATGGGAGCAGAATCGCCCCCGGACCAGCACCTTCCTACAAGCATGGCAATGTCTTCTGCCGCCTACACATGCCCACGCATAACTGAAAACACCTCAGTATCCCAAAGAGAGGTGTCTTGTCAATGCAGTGAAATACCTGTGTAGTTTTGAAGGAGGAAACAGAACAGGCTCTATCTTGAAGGCAGGACTCCATCTTGGGCCGGACTGTGGACTTTGAGCTGTGTGTCCACATATATATATGTATGGAAACGACATACCAACTGGAAAACCAGGCCCCTGGAAGAGAGTCACAGGGCTCTCTGTCGCCTAAAAGAATACCCTAATTATCTGTGTAACCAAATAGAATCATACATTCTATTATGCTTATTGGGGTATGACCACAGGCCTATTGATAACTGTCCACAGTTAACTACCTAGGCTTAAGGCATGAACCACGGGTTAACTTTGATTGTATCTTTCTTTTTCCTTTGTTCAGACTAGTTTCAGGGAACCTTATACACTTGGGGTACATAAGGTTTTCACAAAAAGTGGTCGGGGTCCTGGGCTAAGAGGAGACTCTGCCTTGGGCCCGCCGGCGTAATAAACTGCACTCCGCTATCTGCATTGTCCTTCTGAGTGAGTTTGTTTCCCAGAATGCGTGGCTACAACAGTTTAATAAACAGAAGCAAAGCAGTTAAGAGAAGGAAGCAGGATTGTGGATGGCCTTCCTGTTCTTTACGGCATTTGTTTCTTTAGTGTCTTACATTACTGCTGCTGCTGCTAAGTCGCTTCAGTCGTGTCCGACTCTGTGCGACCCCATAGACAGCAGCCCACCAGGCTCCCCTGTCCCTGGGATTCTCCAGGCAAGAATACTGGAGTGGGTTTCCGTGTCCTCCTCCAGGGGATCTTCCCAACCCAGGGAGCAAACCCATATCTCTATGTTGTAGCCACGAATTCCGGGAAACAAATTCACTCAGAAGGACAATGCAGATAGTGGAGTGCAGTTTATGACACCAGCGGGGCCAAGGCAGAGTCTCCTCTTAGCCAAGGGCCCCGGCCAGTTTCTGTGAAAACCTTATATACTCTAAGTGTACATGCTCAAACCCACCTTCCCAAATTCTCTGAAAAGAAAGATACAGTCAAAGTTAACCTGTGATTCGTATGCTTTAAACACATGATTCGTATGCCTTAAGCCTAGGTAGTTAACAGTGGACAAGTATCAATAGGCCTGTCGTCATACCCCAATAAACATAATAGAATTTATGATTCTATTCGGTTACACAGATAATTAGGGCATTCTTTTAGGCGATAGAGAGTCTAGGTATGAGCCTTGGGGCTCTTCCAACCAGGGGTCTGGTTTTCCAGTTGGTATTTCGTTTCCATAGATACTGGGCATATAGCTCAAAGATGCCCAAGGACTCTGGCCGAAGATGGAGTCCTGCTTGTTCCGTTTCCTCCTTCATCTTTTGTCTCCTGCATTGGCAGGTGGGGTCTTGACCACTAGCACCACCTGAAGAACCCTTAGGTGTGGGCTGTAAATAGTGACTTCCTTCCAGATGGCACAGCACAGAAAGGGAAGAAGAAGGTAACTTTATGGTGGAGACCTGACTGACACCCAGGTGATCAAGGCCAACACCACGGTGACAACCCACACTGACAGCACGTGCCCCGGACACACGTGTGATGAGAAAGACTTTTATCCTCTATGGTCCTTCTCTCCAAAGTCTACCCCAACCATGGGAAAAACACCGGAAAAATCCCAAGTGAAGGCAACTCTACAGAACACCTGACTCCAAACTGTCAAAGTCATCAAAACCAAGAAAGCCTGAGAACAGGAATAGAGAGCTGTGGACTTCGGGACGGGGGTTGGCAGGAAGGGAGGGTGTGGTGAATAGCAGAGCCGCACGGAAACATATACACCACCGTATGTAAAACAGACAGCCAGTGGGAACTTACTGCATGACGCAGGGAGTTCAGCCCAGTGCTCTGTGACAACCTAGAGGCGTGAGAGGAGGAGGGAGGTGGGAGGGAGGGTCAAGAGGGAGGGGACAGATGTATACCTATGGCTGATTCATGTTGACATATGGCAGAAACCATCACAATATTAGAAAGCAATTATCCTTCGATTTAAAATAATTTTTTTTAATTTAAAAAAAAAGGCTTAGAAACTGTCTGAGCCCAGAGGAGTCTAAAGAGACATGAGGATAAAATGTCATGTGGGGCTCCTGGGGCAGGAAAATGACATTAGGGAAAAACTGAGAAGATACAAATAATGCCTGGACTTCAGTTAATAATACTGTTATCAGGACTTCCCTGGCAGTCCAGCAGTTAAGACTTTGTCTTCCAATGCAGGGGGTGTGGGTTTGATCCCTGATTGAGGAGCTAAACTCCCAAAGACCTGGTGGCCAAAAAACCAAAAAGAGACCAGAAGCAATAATGTATTAAATCAACAAGGCTTTTAAAAAGGTCTATATAAAAAAAATTTTTTCCCCTATGGCTGATTCATGTTGAAGTTTGACAGAAAACAACAAAATTCTGTAAAGCAACTATCCTTCAATTAAAAAGTAAATAAATTTTAAAAAATTTTAAATAAAACATCAATCACCGCTGCTTCTATAACTGTAACATATGTACCATATGGATGTAAGATAGAGTAGTGAAAATGGACTGTGGGGTTTACGGAAAGTTTTTGTACTATCTTTCCTGTATTTCTGCAAACAAAAGTAAAATGATTCTTCCAAAAATAAAACAGGTAAAATGCTGGAATAACTATTTCTTTTTGCCCAGAGTCCCACATGGAGGTGGGGCTGCATACATACACAGTCTTGGCCTCTACCTGAAATCATGGTCCCAAGCTGACCTTTCCAACCCCAAGTTTGAAGGTCACCACAGTGGGGCACAACGTTAGCTTTGCCAAGGTTTCTGTCTTTGCACCTGGAGTCCTAGCCCTGGAGGGAGGTTCTACTGATGACAGACAAGCTCTCCCTGGGCCTCCTCAGCAAGACAATCCCTAATCCCTTGTCATTTGGTTGCTAAGTGGCTTTAATGAAGGGCCTTCTAGGCAGAGGAATGTCCAACTGGAGACCTTGACCCTTGGCCTTGGGCCCATGCACCATCTGACCCAGCTGACCACAACACTGCAAATGGCTGTTGCAGCAGAATCTGGGTGGCGGTCAGGCTATGCCTGGAGAAGCCGCAGGAAAGCACACAGTTGTCTTCCAGCGACAGGAAGTCTGTTATCTTCTGGCAACAGGAAGTCTGTAATCAGGCCAATCTCCAACAGGAAGTTCTGGTTCCCTTGGTCATATGGAAGAGAGATCAGTACAGCCTGAGTTTCCTGGAACGTCACTCCAGGGTCCAACCCCCTTTGGAAGTCTCTCCCTAGATGCTTCCCACCCAGGCCCTTTGGGTTCAGAGTGTCCAAAGTGGACCTGATCGTCTTTCCTCAAAATGTACTCCTTACTCTGGGGCCATGGTTCCATGTTACCGACCGCTCTTTCCCTGAGCCACATGCCAGCCCTCATATCCATTGAATGCCTTTGCTGTTCTTGCTGTTGTTTAGTGGCTAAGTCATGTTCCTCTCTTTTGCAACCCCATGGACTGCAGCCCACCAGGCTCCTTTGTCCATGGGATTTTCCATATCTACTGAAAGTCAAAGATGGGCACAATAAAAGACAGAAATGGAATGGACCTAACAGAAGCAGAAGATATTAAGAAGAGGTGGCAAGAACACACAGAACTGTACAAAAAAGATCTTACTGACCCAGATAACCACGATGGTGTGATCACTCTCCTAGAGCCAGACATCCTGGAATGTGAAGTCAAGTGGGCCTTACAAACCATCACTATGAACAAAGCTAGTGGAGGTGATGGAATTCCAGCTAAGCTATTTCAAATCCTAAAAGATGATGCTGTGAAAGTGCTGCATTCAATATGCCAACAAATATGGAAAAGTCAGCATGGCTACAGGACTGGAAAAGATCAGTTTTCATTCCAATCCCAAAGAAAGTCAATGCCAAAGAATATTCAAACTACCGCACAATTGCCCTCATTTCACATGTTAGCAAAGTAATGCTCAAAATTCTCCAAGCCAGGCTTCAGTGGTACATAAATCAAGAACCTCCAGTTGTTTAGGCTAGATTTAGAAAAGGCAAAGGAACTAAATCAAATCGCCAACATATGTTGGATCATAGAAAAAGGGAAAGAATTCCAGAAAAAAAATCTGCTTCTGCTTCATTGACTACGCTAAAGACTTTGATTGTGTGGATTACAACAAACTGGAAAATTCTTAAAGAGATTGGAATACCAGACCACCTTACCTGCCTCCTGAGAAACCTGTATAAAACTTGTTGACAAAAAAAAAAAAAAAAAAAAGGTATAACTTGAGAGTTGTGAGTTAAGCTTTATTTGGGGCAAAATGAGGACTGCAGCCTGGGGGGCAGCATCTCAGACAGTTCTGAGAGACTGCTCCAAAGTGGCAGTGGGGGAAAGTCAATATACAAGGTTTTGGTGAAGGGGGAGCTCAATCCCATGAAACACTCATTTTACAAAAGGTTTTTGTTAGTCATGAGGATCTGATGTCACCATGAAGGGATTTAGTGTTTCTCTAGATATGAGGAGATGCAAGGATTGAGATCATAAAATCTGTTCCTAAGAACATCCAACTATCTAAAGACCTGTCCCACTGAATTCCCTGGAGCACAGAGTGCCTCACTCCACCGTGAACTCCCTCAGGGGTTGTTGAAGGTCAACAGGTATAGCAGCACGGGGTTCCATCTCCGGAGAGGCGGATGGCAAATGCCTCTGTTGTTCAGTTGTTGGCAATGCTCTTCAGTTCAGTCACTCAGTCGTGTCCGACTCTTTGCAACCCCATGAATTGCAGCACACCAGGCCTCCCTGTCCATCACCAACTCTAGGAGTTCACTCAAACTCATGTCCATCAAGTCGGTGATGCCATCCAGCCATCTCATCCTCTGTTGTCCCCTTCTCCTCCTGCCCTCAATCTTTCCCAGCATCAGGGTCTTTGCAAATGAGTCATCTCTTTGCATCAGGTGGCCAAAGATCTGGAGTTTCAGCTTCAGCATCGGTCCTTCCAATGAACACCCAGGGCTGATCTCCTTTAGAATGGACTGGTTGGATCTCCTTGCAGTCCAAGGGATTCTCAAGAGTCTTCTCCAACACCACAGTTCAGAAGCATCAATTCTTCGGCGCTCAGCTTTCTTCACAGTCCAACTCTCACATCCATACACGACTACTGGAAAAACTGTAGCCTTGATTAGATGGACCTTTGTTGGCAAAGTAACGTCTCTGCTTTTGAATACGCTATCTAGGTCGGTCATAACTTTTCTTCCAAGGAGTAAGCGTCTTTTAATTCCATGGCTGCAATCACCATCTGCAGTGATTTTGGAGCCCCCAAAAATAAAGTCTGACATTGTTTCCACTATTTCCCCATCTATTTCCCATGAAGTGATGGGACCAGATGCCATGATGTTAGTTTTCTGAATGTTGAGCTTTAAGCCAACTTTTCCACTCTCCTCTTTCACTTTCATCAAGAGGCTTTTTAGATCCTCTTCACTTTCTGCCATAAGGGTGGTGTCATCTGCATATCTGAGGTTATTGATATTTCTCCCGGCAATCTTGATTCCAGCTTGTGCTTCTTTCAGCCCAGCGTTTCTCATGATGTACTCTGCATAGAAGTTAAATAAGCAGGGTGATAATATACAGCCTTGACATACTCCTTTTCCTGTTTGGAACCAGTCTGTTGTTCCATGTCCAGTTCTAATTGTTGCTTCCTGACCTGCATACAGGTTTCTCAAAAGGCAGGTGGTCTGGTATGTCCTTCTCTTGAAGAATTTTTCACAGTTTATTGTGATCCACACAGTCAAAGGCTTTGGCATGGTCAATAAAGCAGAAATAGATGTTTTTCTGGAACTCTCTTCTTTTTCGATGATCCAGTGGATGTTGGCAATTTGATCTCTGGTTCCTCTGCCTTTTCTAAAACCAGCTTGAACATCAGGAAGTTCACGGTTCACGTACTGCTGAAGCCTGGCTTGGAGAATTTTGAGCATTACTTTACTAGCCTGAGATGAGTGCAATTGTGCAGTAGTTTGAGCATTCTTTGGCATTGCCTTTCTTTGGGATTGGAATGAAAACTGACCTTTTCCAGTCCTGTGGCCACTGCTGAGTTTTCCAAATTTGCTGGCATATTGAGTGCAGCACTTTCACAGCATCATCTTTCAGGATTTGCAATAGCTCAACTGGAATTCCATCACCTCCACTAGCTTTGTTCGTAGTGATGGTTTCTAAGGCCCACTTGACTTCACATTCCAGGATGTCTGGCTCTAGATGAGTGATCACACCATCATGATTATCTGGGTCATGAAGATCTTTTTTGTACAGTGCTTCTGTGTGCTCTTGCCACCTCTTCTTAATATCTTCTGCTTCTGTTAGGTCCATACCATTTCTTTCCTTTATCGAGCCCATTTTTGCATGAAAGGTATCTCTAATTTTCTTGAAAAGATCTCTAGTCTTTCCCATTCTGTTGTTTTCCTCTATTTCTTTGCACTGATCGCTGAGGAAAGCTGTCTTATCTTTCCTTACTATTCTTTGGAACTCTGCATTCAGATGCTTATATCTTTTCTCCTTCGCAATGCTCTTACTAAGCACCAATTGGTCGTTGACACAGCCCCCTCTGGTCATAAATCTGACCATACTTTGGGGGGCATTTCATGACCATTTTGCCCTGTGTTGCTGGGAAGACTTGTTCCCAGTTCTGAAGAAGGTTTTTGTTGATAGGCCACTCCATGTGGTATTACTGGACTAGGTCTTAATAGTCAAAGATCTCTAGACACCTGTCTTCCAGTTATGGTCCAGGAAAGTATTCCCTCTCTCTGCATCTTTTCATACCTAGAGTTACACTATTACAATCATTGATCATATATCGAGCTATACATTTGATCAACTGCTTCAGGTCTAGTCAACACTTTTGTTGGCGGCTCAGTCATACACTTGGTAATACAAGAAATAATAATCTTGAGAAGCAAGCTAGATATAAATGGTATAGTTGATAACATTAGCAGAATTAAAAGTAAATATTTTAACCATGAGCCTCCCACACCAAACCAGCTTTTTTAAAAGATCGTCAAGACTAAGGAACGGGTCACTTAAAGCATAAACCTGATTTTTCATGTGGTTCATCAAATGTGTTACATTAAAGGATTTATCAGGCGTGAAAATATAGCATTCACTTTGAATTATAGCACAGATGTCTCCCTGAGATGCTGTAAGGTGTCAGGGGCCTTGCAGTTGTCTAGCACTGCCTTTCTCATCATAGAGATCTCAGAATTTAATAGGCTAGTAGCCTGGTTACTATCATTTAGAGCTTATGAAAGTTGTTAAGGTTTTGATATGGCCAATTACATCCTCTAACTCCACGGAAGGCAGACACATACACACACACCCAAAAGCTGCTAAATGTTCATCCCAGTAGAATACAGATCTTTGACCCATTGAGATCATACCAGTGGTAGACTGGTTGGGGTTACCCCTAATTTGTTAATATGTACGACCTTAAATTCATGGGAATCTCAGGCGACACCTTCGTCTCCATCCCTGTAGATGTCAAGGCCATACATTGGTGCCACAAATCCACTGAATTCCATACCAATCACTCTCTCTAAGGGTAATAATAGGCATAGTTCATAAAGTACGGAGCCTTGTCTCATAATTACCAGGTTGATCATTTTTAGTATGATTTAACCCTTCCCAACATGGAGGAGCTTTTAAACTTAAATGACCATAGCCTTGTGTTAACATGTAGATCTACCCCATAATCGTGGGAGTTTTCCTTTTAATAGATGAGAGGTAAATGTTTTTAATTGAGACCTAGCTCGTCACTCCAATTGAGTTTAATTGATCCTAAGAGAAAACTTAAATCTACGGCCAGCATCACAGCAGGTATTATTAATTGGCCAGGTGAGAGGATCCTATCTAGTAATATCAGGAATAGATAGAACAGGACTGAACATCATCTAAGATAAATTTCCCAGAGAGTATCCAATCAGAGCCCTAGAGAACAGAAATCCACCAAGGTAACCCAGAAGTACTAGACACAGGTAATTGGCCACAACCCAAAGATTGGATTGAGTTTTAAACTAGCACTGAATCATGTCCATGATAGAAAACATTTGATTGATAGGCATAGGTCCAAGGAATCAAGAAAACATTATAAATGAACATACAAGTCAGATCCGCACTTTGGGCAAGCTGTCTGCTTCTGATGTCGTCTTTTTCTCATCCTAGTGTAGCGTACTTTCCTCTGTTTGAGCATTTTCAGGTGAGTTTGAGGTCAGCAGTGTAGGGTAAGGGAGAGAAGGCGAAGTTTGGAGAAAGGAGACTGGCACTTTACAGGAACAGATCACCTTTAACAAGGCGAGAAGGGGCAGCAGTCAGATTAGTGAGCTGCTGCACTAACCCAAGAAAAGAGTAAGTATATACAGGCATATATGTGCAAATCTACTGTCTTAAGGGGGCCTGTTCTTTTCCAAGGTTGTTCGGAGTAGTTATCTCTTAAACGGCTGGGGCAGGAATTCAGGTGACCAGTCAGAGGCTGGGACCGGCTGGGAGCTGGGCATAATCAACCTTAATGTCCATTTTTTTCTTTGGGTGAGAGAGTTCTTTGTTTTGCATAGAATGGTGGGGAGGACCCAGAGGGGAGTTTTTTAACTCCAGGCTATTTTAAGTCGTGTAACTTTCCTTCAAGCAGGCCTCTCTATAGACCAGTCCAGCTAAGGGGCCTTTGGAAGCAGGAGTTAACTCAAGAGTCAATTTCCCTTCGGTTTCACTGGGCCTGAGCTAGTTAAGAGAACCTGATAGAAAGGTCCTTCCATTCAGGTTGGAGACAGTTCCTTAAATTATGTCTTCTTCCAGTCTTGGTTGCAGGTCAAGATGCATGAGGCATCTGATCGTCATTCAAAGATAGATTACTGAGATAAGCTTCAAAAACAACCCTAGGGTGTCCTTTAATAATTCAATTAAATTTTACATTAATATATTCTAACAACAAAGAATCATCCAGGAAATGAATTTTAGTAGATACAGATCTCCATTATCAAACTGGGATTTAACATTCACTGAAACATCTTTTTCTCCCTGAAGTATAAAAAGAAAGTGAAAGTGACTCAGTTGTGTCCGATTCTTTGTGACCCCATGGTCTATACAGTCCGTGGAATTCTCCAGGCCAGATTCCTGGAGTGGGTAGCCTTTCTCTTCTCCAGGGGGTTCTTCCCAACCCAGGGTTCGAACCCAGGCCTCCCGCATTGCTGGTGGATTCTTTACCAGCTGAGCCACAAGGGAAGCCCAAAAATTTCCCCTAAAATCACCATCATTTTTACCAACTATAACCAAATTAATACTTGTTTGTAATATAGGTCTGGTCTCAATAAACTTGGCCTGATGATTTACATAACCATAATTGATCATAGACCTTTTTGCTTTGCTGAGACTTTTATAGTCAGACTGAACTTTTAAAATAAAACCTTTCAGGGCTAGGGAAAGGTTATGGAAGGCTTATTACAGATTTTGCCTAACAGATCTAAGTAAATTCTTCCCTTCTCAGTTCAGTTCAGTTCAGTTCAGTTCAGTTCAGTCGCTCAGTCGTGTCCGACTCTTTGCGACCCCATGAATCACAGCATGCCAGGCCTCCCTGTCCATCACCAACTCCCAGAGTTCACTCAAACTCATGTCCACAGAGTTGGTGATGCCATCCAGCCATCTCATCCTCTGTCATCCCCTTCTCCTCCTGCCCCCAATCCCTTCCAGAATCAGAGGCTTTTCCAATGAGTCAACTCTTCACATGAGGCGGCCAAAGTATTGGAGTTTCAGCTTCAGCATCAGTCCTTCCAATGAACACCCAGGACTGATCTCCTTTAGGATGGACTGGTTGGATCTCCTTACAATCCAAAGGACTCTCAAGAGTCTTCTCCACCACCACAGTTCAAAAGCATCAATGCTTTGGTGCTCAGCTTTCTTCACAGTCCAACTCTCACATCCATACATGACCACTGGAAAAACCATAGCCTTGACTAGACAGACCTTTGTTGGCAAAGTAATATCTCTGCTTTTGAATATGCTATCTAGGTTGGTCATAACTTTCCTTCCAAGGAGTAAGTGTCTTTTCATTTCATGGCTGCAAACACCATCTGCCATGATTTTGGAGCCCCCAAAAATAAAATCTGACACTGTTTCCACTGTTTCCCCATCTATTTCCCATGAAGTGATGGGACCAGATGCCATGATCTTTGTTTTCTGAATGTTGAGCTTTAAGCCAACTTTTTCACTCACCTCTTCACTTTCATCAAGAGGCTTTTTAGTTCCTCTTCACTTTCTGCCATAAAGGTGGTGTCATCTGCATATCTGAGGTTATTGATATTTCTCCTGGCAATCTTGATTCCAGCTTGTGCTTCTTTCAGCCCAGCGTTTCTCATGATGTACTCTGCATATAAGTTAAATAAGCAGGGCGACACTATACAGCCTTGATGTACTCTTTTTCCTATTTGGAACCAGTCTGTTGCAGGTTCCTCAAGAGGCACATCAGGTGGTCTGGTATTCCCATCTCTTTCAGAATTTTCCACAGTTTATTGTGATCCACACAGTCAAAGGCTTTGGCATAGTCAATAAAGCAGAAATAGATGTTTTTCTGGAGCTCTCTCGCTTTTTTGATGATCCAGCGGATGTTGGCAATTTGATCTCTGGTTCCTCTGTCTTTTCTAAAACCAGGTTGAACATCTGGAAGTTCACGGTTCACGTACTGCTGAAGCCTGGCTTGGAGAATTTTGAGCATTACTTTACTAGCGTGTGAGATGAGTGCAATTGTGTGGTAGTTTGAGCATTCTTTGGCATTGCCTTTCTTTGGGATTGGAATGAAAACTGACCTTTTCCAGTCCTTTTCCTGTGGCCACTGCTGAGTTTTCCAAATTTGCTGGCATATTGAGTGCAGCACTTTCACAGCATCATCTTTCAGGATTTGAAACAGCTCAACTGGAATTCCATCACCTCCACTAGCTTTGTTCGTAGTGATGCTTTCTAAAGGTCTCCAAAATTCCTTGAGTTTTCTGTTCCTGTTAGATAATCGTCTTAACTTACCTAATAAGGTTACTGGAAATGAAGAGCTTCCAATCACTAGAGGGTTCAAATAGAGAGAAAAGATAAATGTTTCAGTTTGTTTATAAAATATAATTTTACCAAATTACTGTCATAATTAGTTTGAGGGGAAGGTTTTTTTTTCTTCTTCTTCTTCTTACAGCTGGAAAACACAGATTTAAATCAGTACTTTTTCAGATAGAAACCATCACAGTTATAAGCATATTCACCAGTTCATTCAGTCATTTGTTAACCTTTTGAAGTCATCAAGTTTTCCATCAGAACCGTTACCCAGTTCAGAAACTGGTATTTATCCAAAAGTCCTTCTATAAACCTTCTTGAAGTGAAAGCATTTTTGCAAAACTTGGTTAGTGCTATGACAGCATTTTGAGATAGTAATTAGAATTAGGCCTGATAATATTTTACCCAAGCATATCGTAGGAACACTTGGCACCCCACTCCAGTACTCCTGCCTGGAAAATCCCATGGATGGAGGAGCCTGGTAGGCTGCAGTCCATGGGGTCGCTGAGGGTCGGACATGACTGAGCGACTTCACTTTCACTTTTCACTTTCATGCATTGGAGAAGGAAATGGCAACCCACTCCAGTGTTCTTGCCTGGAGAATCCCAGGGACGGGGGAGCCTGGTGGGCTGCCGTCTCTGGGGTCGCACAGAGTTGGACACGACTGAAGTGACTTAGCATACAGTTTCTAAGATATCCATATTAGTAACATTTACCATAGAATATAACCTGAGACATTACTTACTTGACAATACTCTCCATGTAATTCTGTGTACAAAATGAACCTAATTAGTGTAATGTCTCTCTTTAGGATGTTTCAGGGGCCCTCTGAAGCATCCCAAAGTTAGCTAGAGATCTTCTTCATTAGAATGATTTGGGAAGTTTTGTCAACAAATACCAAAAAGGTTTAGAACACTCATTCAGATAAGATTATAGGTCATTGTGAAACAACAGTTATTCACTTGGCTGAAGTATGTGGATGTGAGATGTGAGAGTTGAACTACAAAGAAAGCTGAGTGCTGGAAGAATTGATGCTTTTGAATGGTGGTGTTGGAGAAGATTCTGGAGAGTCCCTTGGACTGCAAAGAGATCCAACCAGTCCATCGTAAAGGAGATCAGTCCTGAATATTCATTGGAAGGACTGATGCTGAAGCTGAAGCTCCAATACTTTGGCCACCTGATGTGAAGAACTGACTCGTTTGGAAACACCCTGATGCTGGGAAAGACTGAAGGCAGGAGGAGAAGGGGACGATGACAGAGAAGGAAATGGCAACCCACTCCAGTGTTCTTGCCTGGAGAATCCCAAAGATGGGGGAGCCTGGTGGGCTGCCATCTTACGGGGTCGCACAGAGTCAGACACGACTGAAGCAACTTAGCACTTTGCTTAAAAGGTAAATTTAATTAACTTTATTTTAAACTTAGTCCTTACCGTGTACAAAACTCTTTGCTCATGGTTCACTTTTCACAAACCTCATCGCTTTCTGCACCCATGACTGTGTTCTTCCATCCTAAAGAGCCGCCTATAAGTCAGGCCTGCTTTCTTTTCCTTTCACAAAATGCAGTTCCATTCCTCATACCTTCTTTACTGAAAACACACTTCCTACTTCCCTTACGCAACCAAGAACTGAGTTTTATATTCGCGCATTATACATTGGTGAGCATAAATACCAGTGATAATTTCTAAAATCTTTGGTTTCTTAGAGAGAACATTTAGGATGACAACAAACATCATTCATTGAAAATCCCAAATCTCTTTAGTTTCTCTGTGAGAGGAAATTACTGTTCAGTAGTAAATGTTTCAAAGTCTTATTATATTTGGAAATGACTTAGCTATTCAATAGACTTCCAACACTTAGTTTAGCACAACTCTTAGAAGTTCAAGTTATCTCTACCTGGAAAGGCTATTTTAAACAGACATTCCTAAAGCATAATTATTCTTAATAGAGTTTATCTAAAGGCTCATATCTCATTTACATT
Organism: Oryx dammah; assembly: GCF_014754425.2. NCBI lineage: Eukaryota > Metazoa > Chordata > Mammalia > Artiodactyla > Bovidae > Oryx > Oryx dammah. The sequence goes on along the minus strand of NW_024070189.1, from coordinate 101,829,630 downwards.
TTTTAGCAGTTTCTTCACTTGAGGTAATTTCCTGGCTGACAAACTTGTAACATTTATAATATTTAATTTATATTAAACCTAGATACAATGAAAATATTCTGCTTTAATGTTAACTACTCTTAGACATGTCTACATTAGGTAGATCAACAAACAAAGATTAATATCAAGTATTTAATACTGAATATTTCCCAGTTCACATGAACCTGAAATTCATTTAGGTTAATTTCTCTTGTATTTAGAATTGTTTGATTTGTAAGCACTTACTTTTTTCTTTTAGGCCAATTAGATTAGAGCTCATCTACAAATTGATCTCAGCAATCAGCAACATTATCCAAAAAAACAAACACAGACACTAAGACATACATATATCCACATAGACACAAGAAATCCTATAGCTTGGTTTTCCAAACTTCGTTATGAATACTAGTTGTAAGAAAATGGTTGGAACAAGATTTTAAAAGGCTTTGTTCCCCATTCTTTTCCCTTTTGGTTTCAGAAATTAGAGATGGTCTAGATAAGCGATCCAGATGTGCCTACGTACCAAGTCTCTTCAATCGTGTCCAACTCTTCGCGACCCAACGGACTATAAACCACCAGGCTCTTCTGTTCATGGGATTCTCCAGGCAAGAATACTGGAGTGGTTAGCCATTTCCTTCTCCAGGGGATCTTCCCAACCCAGGTATCGAACCTGAGTCTCTTATGTGTCCCGGATTGGCAGGCGGGTTCTTACCCACTAGCGCCACCTGGTGATCCAGACAGCTCTGGTCTAAAGGTATAGGAGTTATTTCCTCAAGGCCAGAATTCTTAAAGAGATTTTTTTTTTTTTTTTAATTCAAGCTTTCTCTGGAGTCTAAAGAATATTGTGACCACTTTGTCAAAAATCGTTTTTTTGTGACCATCGTTTCATAGCCAAAATTTAGACCAGATAGTGCTCAACTTGGTCCTGTTAACAAGGGCAGATTGGTCCCAGTGGGGATTGTCCCTCTGGGGAAGTAGAAGTCTTAGTTTGATCAGCCCCAGTATGTTGATTACAGGAGGAAGTCCTGGACATAAGGGAACTTCAGTCCATTTTTCCATCCTGTGTCAATAAAGATCAATATTTTTAGGCCATTTTTCTTGTCATTGGATCATAGCTTTAGATTGACCAGTCAAAAAAAATTTTTTTCCCAAGGGGTTCCCAGGTGGAGTGTGGAACCTTTAGATGAGCAATTCCCATATTATTTCGAGCAGTTTGTACAGGTGTCTGTGTGCTCAAACCAAACCAACAAAACCAAACTGAACCAGAACTTCAGTCACACTCCAAATGAAATAAAAGGCAAAGAGATGCCCAGAAATCAAAAGCCAAGAGGCATAAATGCCAAACATGACTTCCCAGTTCCATTAAACCTGTGACCCACCAGAGTCAGTGCTAGCAGCCTTTTTAAATTCTGATATAGTTTTAAGCAATTTCTTGTTTATTTTCTGTGAAGAAGTTACTCTATCATTTCCTCTTGTAGAAGCTTCTAGAAACCATTCAAAGTAAGCATGGCAGGCCTTTTCTAATTGTGCATGCAAAAATTTTGGAATATCAAAAGAACCCCAGTTTGGCCATTTTAGGTTGAGCTCTCTTCTAGTATAATTTCTCCAGTTAACTAGGTAATTGCATGTATGAGCTCCGCACGTATTGTACATGAATCTGGCTGGAGTGTTAGTCAGAGGCTGGCTTTCTGACACCCCTTTGTTTCTGTTTTTGAAAGATTCTGTTTCCCATTTTGAGCTGAATTTGTCAGGGATAAAAATCACTAGTGAACTTGTTTAGTGGGCCTATGTGCTGCTTGTAAGCTTAACTCCTCTAGGGGTCACCCCAGAGTCATTTCAGCTCATCTTACGTGTCTTGGATTCTGCATCCGGCAATCTAAGACCACTATGCTGTTCAGGTCGCTGAATGTCCAGTTCTTATGTGCGTTTAATTAATGGTGGGTTTCCCTACAGGCCCACTGCACGGTGTGAGGACTAGGCCTCCACCACTCCTGCAAATTTTTCAGTCACCTGAGAAAACCAAAACCAGCTGGGAGGAGCATTCTCCCTTTTCTTCAGAGCAAAGCTCTCATATATTTTCCTCACTTTTATCCTGACAAAGTCTATAATGGCAGTCAAATTGAGGGAAAGTGTCAGATCAGCCTCTTACTTAACCACTTAGCCAAGACCATTCAGTCCTCCACAATGGAACGATCTCCGCATCTTTCAGCCAAGCCCCGAGTATTCCTCGATTTTTTTCACAATCAGGCCCTGCTACCCAGTACCTTTCCACTGGGTGGGCAATTCCCCTGGCATCTTTCAGCCAGCCCCCCACCCAGGATCTTTTGACTGGGTGGGAATTTCTTGGTATCTTCCAACTGAGCTCCACTCAGTGTCTAGACCATGAGTGGGTATGCCCTGGGTGTTCCACCCACCCCCCACCCCAGTATCTTTTCTACCGGGAAGGGGCAGGTAACCTGCTCCACTGCCAAATAAAACTCAGAATCTCAATCAATATTGGAGATTCGAGAACCAGGAGAAATTTACCCAAATTTGTCGGCACTCCCTGAGGAGGCGGATGGGTGCAAGGGGCCACTGCTGGTACCAAAGTTCTGGTTCCTCGTGGAGTCCAGTCGAAGTAAGGAAGTCCACTCTGGGTCCCTTCGTGGTCACCATAACTGTTGACTTAAAAAAAAAAAGATGTACGACTTGAGAGTTGTGAGTTAAGTTAAATTTGGGGCAAAATGAGGACTGCAGCCTGGGAGGCAGCATCTCAGGTAGCTCTGAGAGACTGCTCCAAAGCAGCAGTGGGGGAAAGTCAATATACAAGGTTTTGGTGAAGGGGGAGTTCAATCCCATGAAGCACTCATTTTACAAAAGGTTTTTTGTTAGTCATGAGGATCTGATGTCACCATGAAGGGATTTAGTGTTTCTCTAGCTATGAGGAGATGCAAGGATTGAGATCATAAAATCGGTTCCTAAAAACATCCAGCTGTCTAAAGACCTGTCCCACCAGATTTCCTGGAGCACAGAGCGCCTCACTCCACCCTGAATCCTCAGGGGTTGTTGAAGGTCAACAGATGTAGCAGCATGGGGTTCCAACTCCATAGAGGCGGATGGCAAATGCTTTTGTTGTTCACTAGTTGACGGTGCCTTTGGTAAGTGCCAATTTGTAGTTGACAATGGGGTCACAAAGAGTTGAACACAGCTGAGAGGCTGAACAACAACTGGAGGCCAAAGCGCTTTGCTCAAAACTCCTCACCGGCCCCTCCTGACGACAAGGCTGCTCTTCTTCTGGCCCCTCTTTACACAGGGAAAAACTGAGGTTCCCTTAGCACAGGTCCATGGGCTCAATGCACAGTGAGACCAATCACAGGGACATTTTGGAATTTGGAATAGAGAAAGTTTTATCCCAGGGCCATCCAAGGAAGCTGGTGGCTCAGGACCCACAAAAAATTCCTGAACTCCCAGAAGGGTGAGGGGACATTGGGCACAGATTATGGGTTCAGCTCCTGCACAATTCTCTGAGTGGCTGATGAGGAGGTCAAACGGTGCTTGTCACAGGGATTAACATCATCCATATTTTCTGGCCTTAGGCATTTCTGGGTTGGATGCTGGCCAGTAAGATCCTGTGAGAGGGAAGTGGGGCTCCCTGGGACACCCCATAAGGCATGGGCGTTTTCATCTGTAAAAAAACACCTCAGGAACGGGTATTAGATAGTACTATCTCCATACTTCATAAAGGAGCTAAAACAGAAGATATCAGTTACAGTTCAGAGGGTTTTTGCGGAGTCCCGGGGAGGTAGAGGCAGATGCTGGCAGAAAGAGCAAGATCCTGCCTGGAGCCAGGACAGGGGCCTGGGGGGGTGTCTGTTGTCTGGTGCGTCCCCTGGTGGCCATATACGACCACTGCAGTCTGAGTAGTGTTGGGAGGTCCAGCGCTTCTCCCCTCTCCGGGCAGGCTCTGGTCGGTCCTCTGACACCCTCCATGGCTCCTGATGGTCCGCTCGGCAGGGGACAGAGACGCTAAGTGAACCCCTCAAGGTCACCAGGAGATCCCTGAATTCTAAACCCAGTCGCCTCGGTCAAAAACAACACCGCCCCAGTCACCACTCACGCCTCAGCTTTCATTTCTCCCAGCTGGGGACTTGGGCCCCCCAAAAAGCTCTCTGCCTCTTCCGTTTGTGATACAGACGAACACAGAGCTGGCGTGCACCGGCTGCTCAGTAACTGCGGTGGTCACCCTCAGAAACATGTAGGAGAAGGGCAAGGACTTGACATGGGGTGTCCCAGGAGCCCCACTCCCCTATCACAGGATCGTACTGGCCAGCATGCAACCCAGAAAGTCCAAGGTCAGAATTTGGCAAAAGCAACCCGCCGTTTTTTCCCAGAACAAGGAAACTGAAACCTAAACCTAAACCGAAAGCGTGGGCTGTCCCCTGGCTGCACGGGCTCCTTTCAAGAGTCATCGAGTCACTCCAGTCCTCCTGGAGCTTCTCATTGGCCGCCACCGCTATTATGCTAATCAGGGGGCAGTCCTAGCCCATACAGGTTCGAGCAGTTCAATTTGGCAAAACTTCTGTTCACTGCAGACCAGTGCCCATGGACACCGAGATGGACGTGAGTGAGTTCTTGATGCCCACCAAAGAAAAGGACATGAGTGACTCCGTGATGCCGACAGACACCGAGAAGGACTCGAGTGAGTCGGCGCTGTGCGGCCGCAAGCTGCCGCTGTGGCTGGGGCTGCTGCTGCTCCTGGCGGCGGCGGGGCTGCTTGTGCCCCTCATCTACTTCGCTGTCAGGGCCAACAGCAAGGCCTGCGTGGACGGCCTCCAAGCACAGAAGGAGTGTCAGGAGCGCAACCAACACCTGCAGCGCCAGCTAGACCAGGCCCAGGAAGGCTTACAGGAGAAGGAAGCCGAAGCGGCCACGTGCAAACAGACTGTGGTAAGCCATTGCAGCCCCTCGAGAGGGCCCCGGACTTGGAGGTCTCTGCAGGGTCTTGGTGGAGATCGAGATAGACCTGGAAACTGTGTCCTTTTTGTCACCACCAGGGTTTGGGAACCTCCAAAGTCTCTCTGGGGTGCTGGTGTATGTTGGCCTTATAACTCCAATTATGTGCGTCAGTATCCCTTTAGGGTATGAAAGATCTCTAAACTCTGGCGCTTGAATGGGGGGACCTAGAAACGCCCCTTGCCAATCTTGGGGAGCAGAAATCCCCTCTAGGGGCTGGGAACAGGACCTCCTCAGCTCTTTCCACTGCATCCTGAGAGCCTTTGAAATTTTCACTTATGTTCTAAAATGGAGCACCTTGAATGTCTCGTGGACATCTAACTTAGGCTTTGAAATCATCCCTCTCACTTCCCAAACCCAGCCCCTTGTTTCTGGTTATAGAATGAACTCTTAACCTTATTGGGCTATCGGCCAGGGCATCTAGAAAATTCTCCTAGAGTCTGGGCAGGGGGAACCTCCACATTTTCTTCTGGGGGCCTTCAAAACTCCCATTCAGAGGATCACACTCTTAAAGGGGGTCCCGGGGAAGGTGGGAGGTTGTGCCCATTCTTCAAGGTAGAAGACTGCGGGGCAGAAGGAGGGTTGGCTGGGAAATGAAGGGTGTGTGCATCTGAGCGCCTCTGACCCCAGGGCTCAGGGAGGGGTCCAGCACCCAGGCACAGGAGTCCAGGTTCTGACCCTCCCCTCTGACCCAGGTGACGCTGAAGGACTCTCAGAAGGAGGATCAGGCCCGAGTGGAGGAGCTTCAGGGTGAGAAAAGCAGATGACCAGGGTTCCGCCGAGGGGCTAGGCGGGTAGCGACAGGCCAGGTGTTGAGAGCCCGGAGGGAGGGTCCCAGGGTTGTGATCAGGGGAGAGGAAGGGGCGCCAGATTCCATTTGGGGTGGGGGAGCCGGGAGCCGGGAGCCGGGTTTCCCAGCTGCGGATGAATGAACACCGCGCTAAGTCACGTGATGTCCCGGCTGGGTGTCAGGTGGCTTAGCGAGATCACTGTGTCGACGAGGTCCCTGAATCTGTACCCCATCCCTCAAACAGGAGAGTTGGCGAACTTGAACCAACAACTGCAAGACCTTTCTGAGAAATTCAGGTGCGAGACCACGCCCCGGGACGCCCCTTTCACTCCACCCCGCGACTCCGGAGTCCCGTCGGCTCAGAAAAACCCCCGATGCTCAGGGGACTAAGTTTCAGCCCCAGCCTCGTCCCATCTGTCACACAACCCTGGGGTGGCCGCTGCTCACTCTCCTGCCAGCGACTTGGGGGAGGAGTGGAGATTCTTAAGGGCAAAGCGCAGACCTCCTGGAGCCCAGGAGGACGCAGCCTGAGTTCCCCGATTTCTATTCCAGAAGAAAGAGTGAGGCCTCAGCGGAGGATTACGCCTCTAGGTACTTCTACCTGTTCCTCTCCTATTTTGTGGGTGTGGTGACGAGCCCGATTGTGTTCATCATCTGCAAGTGTCTGAAGAAATGAGGTCCCAGAAAGCCGGCCGGTACGAAGGGGGCGTCTCGAGGGAGAAGAAAGCTCGGAGGGGCCGGGAGCTGGGGCTGGATCCGGGTCTGGGGAGGTGGCCTGCCTGCGGGGCAGGGGTCTGGGCACCGGGGAGTGGTATCTGGAGAGGGAGGGAGGGCTCAGTGAGTTGGGAGGGGCCCTAGAGTCTGGTGGGGCTGGGGCGGAGCCGGGATCCGGCTCCCTCTGACTCCCTATTCTGATGTCTTTTAGGCCACAACCAGGACTGGGCCGACTCCAGCTCCGATTCCCGGTTTGAGGCTTCCGGTCCTGGCCAGTCCTGACACGACCACGTGGCAACACGGTGCTAGGGAGGATGGGGTAGCCTAAGGGGCCCAAGACAGGGCAGTCCTGAAAGAGTGGGAAATAGCAGCGCTGGCCCAAGGCCACTTAGAGCTAGGGATGGCACGGGAGTTGGGTGCGGCACCCCCATCTTGCTGACACTGCTCTGAGAAAGTCACTTTCCTCTTGGGTCTTTGAACTCTAAATGGAAACATCCTTTTTGGGGGGGAAACTGGACTCTCAAGTGTTTGGAGCGTTCCTGGGGCACCTCCCAACGCATCTGAGGCCTGCCCTGCAGACAAAGATGGACATCCACTGACGTCCACAGCCAGCCTTCCGTGCTCTAGAATGTTCCTCAAGACCTCTGGGGTTCCAGCAGGCACCGTCCCCCTGCGTCCTCAGCCCTCTTCTCTGCTGGCAGCATCGAAGGACCCTCGTCCGAGCTCCCTGCCTGCAGTTTTCTTCTGTCATCTCCTGGCTTCTCTCATCTCATTACCGTTTCATCTTCTGATGACACTGGTTCCACGAGGAAACTGAGGCTGAGACGAGGGACACTCTGTCCTGGCTCCCAATCCCTTCCGGCAGAAAGTGCAGGGCTGGGACTCACACTTGGATGAGCAGACTCGGGACAGATCTGTGTCACCTTGTCCTGCCACCTCCATCCCCCAAGCTCCTATTCATCCTACAGTACCCAGCTCTGGGAGCCCCTCCCCAGAGATTTCTCTGCTTCTCAAAATGAAGTCCTCGAAGAGTTCTCTGATGACTTAGTGGTTAGGATTCCAGGCTCTCATGGCCTGGGTTCAGTCCCTGGTCTAGAAACTAATATCCATAGCTGGGAGACGTTATGAATACAAAGGAAAGAAAGCTCTCCCTGAGTGTGCTCCTGCTCCTAAAATGGAGTTTGATGGTGGCCTTCGTTAACTGAGCCCCTTATAAGCATATGGTTTCGATGTGACTACAGAGAATGTTCCCGAATGCTTTAGTGGAATGAAGCTTGTGGAAAATAACAAAGAGTCAAAGTGGGAACTGTTTGAGTGATAAAATAAATATCATCACGTGTAAAATAACTGTCCATGAGTTCACGGGAATGTGAACACATGACTGACTAAACAGTAAATGAAAGAGAGGAGAAAAATCTCCCAGGCAGAAGAATATCAAGTAACATACACAGATATCCGGCCCTCGAGAGGATGGTGTGCGGGTCCCGGGGCTTTGGTGTGGGCTGTAAATTGTCCCATCTTTCCAGAAGGCACAGGTGGGAGAGAGGAAGGAGGTAGGTTTATGGTGGAGAAGCCTGACGGATACCACCTCAGCCAGGGCAGCGTGACCCAGGTCACAGGGTGAGGCAGGCCGTTGACCCGTGTCCTGGACACACGTGTGTCCTGAGAAAGGCACTTGCCCTGTCCCGTCCTTCTCGCCAAAGCCCAGTCCAACCACGAGAACAACAGCAGGCCAATCCCGCCCGAGGACCACCCTGCAGGTCACCTGACTCTCAGCTCCCAAGGTCATCACCGCCAAGAAAGCCTGAGAAGCTGCCTGACCCAGGGGAGCCTACAGAGGCATCAGGACTCAGGGTCCTGTGAGGATCCGGGGGCAGACAAAGGGCAGTGGGGGAAACTGAGGAGATGGGAATAACGCACGGACTTCAGTTCACCTGTTATCAGTCAGCACTGGTTCCTACATTCCAACACATGCCCCTTAAGAGGAGAGATGACCACAGTGGGGGAAACGGAAATGCGTCCATGCAGTGTTTCTGGACTATCTTTGCTGGGTTTGTGCAAACCAAAATAAAGTGTAAAAAGTAAAGTCTTAAAAAGTAACAAAGGTGGGACTTCCCTGGTGGTCTGGTGGTTAAGGCACCTCACTTAAACTGCAGGGGACATGGGTTAGATCTGTTGTCAGGGAACTAAGATCCCGCGTTCTGCAAGGCACAGCCAAAAAACAGAAGGAAAAAAAAAAAGATAGATTGGGACTTTCCTAGGGATCCAGTGGGTAAGGCTCACTCTCCCAATGCAGGGGGGGCCTGATTTGGCTCTGATCAGGAAACTAGATCCCACAGGCAACAAATACGATTCCATCTGTCACAACAAAGATTCAGCCTGCTACGAATAAGACCTGGCACAGACAATTATATACATACATACATTTTTTAAAGCATAAATTCCGAAGAATATGCATTACTTTTTCCAATTGAAATCTTAGAGGGAAAACTCACAGACTTCCTGTTTGCAGGGCTGAGACTAGAATGAGGTGAATACAGCACTAGCTTTGGTTGCAGAATGTGGGGAGGCACCAAAGTTCTATATGTTCATGCCCATTTTACAGCTATGGAAACTAAGGCTAGGCTGAAATCACTTGCCCAGGTCTGGCAGGGAGGCAGGGCTGAGCACATGCAATCTTGACCCCTATCTGAAATCACGGTGGTAAGCTGACCCTAAAGTTCACAAGTCAGCCCAGTGGAGCTCCGATATGCGTTTTGCCACGGGCCCTGTCTTTGCACCTGGAGTCCTAGCCTGGGAGGGAGGCCCTCGTCAGCGGACACACAGGCTCCATGTCAGTCTCCACAGCAAGTCCATCCCCGATTCCTGGGTCATTTGGCTGCTGAGTGGCTTTAATGGAGTTGGGGAGTGGGGTGAGGAAATTGTCATTCTTCAGTCACTCGGTGGTGACCCTTGCTTTGCAACCCCATGGACTGCAGCTTGCCAGGCTCCTCTGTCTTCCACTATCTCCCAGAGTTTGCTCAAAATCATCTCCAGTGATGATTTTTGATGATCTCCACTGGTGACGCTATCAAACCAAGTCATCCTCCGCTGCCGCCTTCTCCTCTGGCCTTCAGTCTTTCTCAGCATCAGGGTCTTTTCCAGTGAGTTGGCTCTTCCAGTCAGGTGGCCAAAGTACTGGAGCTTCAGCATCAGTCCTTTCAATTAATACTTAGGGTTGTTTTCCTCTAGGATTGACTGGTTTGATCTCCTTGCTGTCCAAGGATCTCTCAAGAGTCTTCTCCAGCACCTCAGTTGGAAAGCATTGATTCTGCAGCGCTCAACCTTCTTTATGGTCCAACTCTCCCATCCACACATGACCACTGAAAGACCATAGCTGTAAATACATGGAACTCTGTTGGATGCACGATGTGTCTGCTTTTCAATATCCTGTCTAGGTTTGTCAGAGCTTTTCTTCCAAGAAGCACGTGCCTTTTAATTTCATGGCTGTAGTACCCATCCGAGTGACTTTGGAAACCAAGAAAATAATATCTGTCACAGTTTCTGCTTTTTCTGATTTTATTTTCCATGAAGTGACAGGACCAGATGCCTTGATCGTAGTTTTTTCCATGTTGTATTTCAAGCCAGGGTTTTCATTCTCCTCTTTCACTTCATCAAGAGGCTCTTTAGTTCATCTCCCCTTTCTGCATTAGAGTGGTGTCCTCTGCATATCTGAAGCTGTTGATATTTCTCTTGGCAGTCTTGATTCCAGCTTGCCATTCATCCGGGCCAGCATTTCACATGTTGTCTTCTGCATAATGTTAAATATGCAGGGTGACATTATAAAGCCATGTTTCACTCCTTTCTCAATTTGGAGCCAGTCAGTTGTTCCAGGTCCAATTCTAAATTTGCTCTGTGACCCGTATATGGGTTACTGAGGAGACAGATAAGGTGGTCGGGCACTCTCATCTCTTTCAGAATGTTCCACAGTTTTCTGTGATCCACACAGTCAAAGCCTTTAGCATAGTCAATGAAGCAAAAGTAGATTTTTTTCTGGAACTCCCTGGCTTTCTTCACTATCCAAATGTGTTGGCAATTTGACCTCTGGTTCCTCTGCCTTTTTGAAAACCAACTCATACAATGGATGTTCTTGGTTCACGTACTGCTAAAGCCTGAAAGATTTTGAGCAAACCTTGCTAGCATGTGAAATGAACACAATTATATGGTAGTTTGAACATTCTTTGGCAATGCCTTTCTTGAGATTGGAGTGAAAACTGACCTCTTCGGATCTGAGTTTTCCAAATCTGCTGACATCTTGAGAGCAGCACTTTCACAGCATCATCTTTTTGGATTTGAAATAGCTCAGCTGGAACTCCCTCACCTCCACTAGCTTTCTTTATAGCAATGCTTCCTAAGGCCCACTTAACTTCACACTCCAGGATGTTTGGCTCTAGGTGAGTGACCGCAGCATTATGGCTATCTAGGTCACAAAGACCTTTCTTATATAGTGTTTCTGTGTATTCTTGCCACCTTTTCTTAATTATTTCTGTTTCTCTTAGCTCCTTACTGCATCTGTCCATTATTGTGCCCATCTTCTCATGAAATGTTCCCATGATGTCTCCAATTTTTTAGAAGAATTCTCTAGTCTTTCCATTCTACTGTTTTTCTCTATTTCTTTGCATTGTTCCTTGAAAAAGGTCTTCTTACGTCTCCTTGCTGTTCTCTGAAACTCTGCCTTCCGTTGGGTTTATCTTCCCCTTTTCCCTTGCCTTTCACTTTTCTTCTTCCTCAACTATTTGCGAGGCTTCCTCAGACAACCCTGGTGGCTCAGACAGTAACAATCTGCCTGCAATCCAGGGGACCTGGGTTCTATCCCTGGGTTGTAAAGATCCCCTGGAGGAGGGCATGGCAACCTGCCGGAGCCAGCCCGGGAGATCCCACCCATGACAAGGTCATGCGGAGAGGCCTGATGGGCAAGGCGAGTCAGGTCTTTAGGGGTCCTCTGTCTGAGCCTTTACCGGGAAACCAAAATCTGTCTGTTTACTGTCTGCTATAGTATACTCTTCTGATATTACCACCTTTTCTCTGGAAAGAGTTAATTCAGAGCTCCAGTTAACAGTCTCCTGCATATAAAAAGAATGTCTCGGTTTAAACACCTTTGATGGCTTTGTAACTTATCTGACTGGTCTGCCTGGACTTTACAACTTGTGGATTGTTCACAGCCCCCAACCATGAGAGGCACGAAGCTTAAAACATCTTAAAGATGTAGAGCCTTTTAGAGGTAAGAATTAGTTTGGTGAAGAGTTTGTTGAGTTAATGTTTGCCACCAGGCCTCCATAGCCTTTATCTTTTAGGCACCTGGGAGGATATTAATCAATGTAATCGGGATGCAGAAATAGGAATATAGTAGTTTTGATGTTAGCAATAGTAGACTTTTGAGTTAATGAATCTTCTCTTTGTAATAAATCACTGTACTCCTTTTTTTCTTGTTATAAATTGTTGTATCCTTGCTATGTAAGAATGTAACTTTATTTAGTGCTTTCAGAGAGTGGCACCAGACTTTGGGAAGAACAACACTATTACCCTTATCAGAAAAGGGCCATAAAATGTTAATTGGCCTTCTGGCCAGAAGATGATGTAAATTACCTAAGACTTATGTATACAACTAGGTATGCGGAGAGAAAGCCTGGTCTCGATAAGAGTCAGAGCTGTTGACACTGCATAATTTTGTATTATCCACTGATTTCTATGTACAACCAAAAAGTATAAAAAGGTTTTCGAACAATAAAGGATGGACCAGTTTCTCTGACCAGCTTCTTGAACTGGTTTCTTGGAAATCTGGCTCCCCGTGTGTCGAGTCTCTCTCTCTCTCTCTCTCTCTCTTTCTCCCTTTCCCTCCTTCTCCTTTTCAGGCTGAATTCCCATCTGGGGCATGGAGGCTCTCCGAGTCTACTTACTTGCCCTGGCTTTTAGGATCCACGTGAGAGGGAGCCTAAGGTGGGGCACCCTCCGCTATTCAAGTAGGCGCCAGTGGCCTAATGTAGACGGAACAAGTTCCTTGTCTTGGAACTTTATAGTTTTCTGCATAAACCAAGTTATTCAGCCTCTTTTCTCCACTAAATTTCCTACTACACTATTCTTTCCTAATCTCTCTTTTACATTTCTATATAAGTAAGTTTTTCCTCACCACGCCGTCCCTGCTTCGAATTACCCTAGATCCACCGGGGCTGGACCCCGGCAGCAACCCCCTCCAGTCTTCTTGCCTGGAGAATGCCCATGGACAGAGCAGCCTGGTGGGCTAGAGTCCATGGGGTGGCAAAGAGTCGGACACCACTGAGTCACTAACCACAGACAGCCACTTTGCCTTCAGGTATTTTTTTGGCTTTGGAACGGTTTAGTCACTGACCCCTGTGTGGTGTTATAAACCTCCCTCCATAGTTCTTCAGGCGCTCTGTCTACCAGATCCAATCCTTTGACTGTATCAGACACCTCCACTGTAAGGGATTGGATTTAGGTCATACCCTAATGGCCTAGTGGTTTTCCACTACTTCCTTTAATTTAAGCCTGAATTTAGCCAGAAGGAGTCATGATCTCAGCCACAGTCAGCTCCAGGTCTTATTTTTGCTCACTGTTTAGATCTTCTCCATCTTTGGGGGTAAAGAGCATAATCTGATTTCAGATAGACTAACTGGTGATGTCCACGTGTACAGTCATCTCTTGAGTTGTTGGAAGCAGGTTTTGCTGTGAGCAGCGTAACTAGGCAGAGGGGTGTCATCCTGAACACCAGGATCCCTGCCTTTGGCCCCACGTAGCATCTGCTCCAGCTGACCGCAAACCCTGCAAATGGCTGAGCCAACAGAATCTGGGTAGTGGTCAGGCTGTGGTGAAAGAAGCCGCTGGACAAGTGCACAGCTGCCTTCCAGAAGTCACTTCCTGCAACAGGAAGTGTGTAATCAGGCCAGTCTCCAGCAAGAAGATATGGTTCCCTTGATCCTTTGGAACGGAGATCAGTGCGGCCTGAGTTCCCTGGAATGTCAGTCCAGGGTCCTACCCACTTTGGAGGTCTCTCCCTAGACACCCCCCACCCAGGTCCTTTGGGTTCTGAGTGTCCCAAATGGATCTGATCTTCTTTCCTCAAAATGTACTCCTCACTCCTGGGCTGATTTCCATGTTCCCCCCAGTCCATCTGCCCTGAGTCACATGCCCAGCCACCCGGGCACTGAGTGCCTACTGGATGCAAAGCGCTTTACTCAGAACTCCTCATTGCCCCTCCCGAGGAGGCCGCTCCCGTGATGGCCCCACGTTACAGACGAGGAAACCGAGCTTCCGTCTCCCTGACACACAGTGAAGACAGATACACAGAAATTGTGGAGTTTGTAGCAGAGAAAGGTTCATTGCAGGGCCCTGAGGGAGGCAGGTCGCTTATGCCCCCAGAGAATCCTGACCCCTCCAGAGGTTTCTGAAAAGCATTCTCAAGGCCCAGGGGAGGGGCGAGTGGACCCAGAGTAGGGGACGAATCTCTGAGTGACTGATGGTGAGGTCACAGGGGTTAATATTATCAGTCCTTTCCACCAGTAGGTCTGGGGTACATGTCACGATCCTCATGTGGTTAACATCTTCCATTTGGTGTGAGTGGCTTGGGTAGCAGGAAGGGGGGTGGCATTTTCACACCTGTGAAAACACCTCAGGAACGGGTATTAGATAGTCCTATCTCCATACTTCATAAAGGAGCTAAAACAGAAGATATAGGGGAGGAGTCTGCCCTGGGAAGGCCGCTTAGGGTAATGTTCAGTTACAGTTCAGAGGGTTTAGGTGGAGTTCCGGGGAGGTAGAGGCAGATGCTGGCAGAAAGGGCAAGTTCCTGCCTGGAGACAGGACAGGGGCCTGGGTGGTTGTTTGTTGTCTGGTGCGTCCCCTGGTGGCCATGTAGGACCACTGCAGTCTGAGTAGTGTTGGGAGGTCCAGCTCTTCTCTCCCATCCCTGCAGGCTCTGGTCGGTCCTCTGACACTCTCCATGCCTCCTAGTCCTCTCGGCAGGGGATAGAGACGCTAAGTGAACCCACCAGGAATCCCTGAATTCTACACCCGGTCTCCTCAGTCAGACACAATCATGCCTCCAGTCACCACTCACGTCTCAGCTTTCATTTCTCCCAGCTGGTGACTTGCAGCCCAAAAAAATGCCCTCTGCCTCTTCCGTTTGTGGTAGAGACGAACACAGAGCTGGCGTGCACCGGCTGCTCAGTAACTGCGATGGTCACGCTCAGAAACATGTAGGAGAAGGGCAAGGACTTGACATGGGGTGTCCCAGGAGCCCCACTCCCCTCTCACAGGATCGTACTGGCCAGCATCCAACCCAGAAAGCCCCAAGGCCAGAATTTGGCAAAAGTAACTCACCTTTTTTTCCCAGGAAAAGGAAAAAAGAAACTGAAACCTAAACCGAAAGCCTGGCTGCCCTCTGCCTGCACAGGCTCCATTCGAGTATCTCCAAGTCAGAGGATCCTCCTGGAGCTTCTCATTGGTCAGCACCGCTAGTATGCTAATCAGGGGGCAGTCCTAGCCCATAGGGGTTCCAGCGACTTCCTATATATATAACTCGTGTTGGAACTTCCCTAAGGGCAGTTCCCTTATGGTGCCCACTTTTTAATCACTGCAGCCCAGTACCCATGATGGACAAATTGGAAGGATCTATGCTGACTCGCCGCACGCTGCCGCTGTGGCTGGGGCTGCTGCTGCTCCTGGCGGTGGTGGGGCTGCTTGTGCCCCTCATCTACTTTGCTGTCAGGGCCAACAGCAAGGCCTGCGTGGACGGCCTCCAAGCACAGGAGTGTCAGGAGCGCAACCAACACCTGCAGCACCAGCTAGACCAGGCCTCACGTGAGAAGAATGCCGAAGCTGCCACCTGCAACCGTACTGTGGTGAGCCACTGCACCCCCTAGCAGGCCCGGGTACTTGAGAGTTCTCCCAGGGTCTTTGTGGAGATCCAGAGGGACCTTGAGACTGCCCACTGGATGTCTCCACTAGGCTTTGGGGACCTCTGACTCTCCCTGAGGTGCTGGTGTGGGGAGCCTTAAAACTCCCATTATGGGTGCCAGTATCCCTGTAGGGTATGAAGGCTCTCTAAACTCTGGTGCTTGAATGGGGGGACCTAGAAACTCCCCTTGGGCCAATCTTGGGGAGCAGAAATCCTCTCTAGGGACTGGGAGGAGGACCTCCCCAGCTCCTTCCACTGCATCCTGATTGCCTTTGAAATTTTCACTTCTGTTCTAACATGGAGGACCTTGAAACTCTCAGGGACATCTAAGTTGGGCTCTGAAATCTTCCCCTACCCGCACCCCGCCCCATTTTCTGGTTTTAGGAGGACCTCTTAATGTTCTTTAGCGACTTCCCTGGTGATCCAGTGACTAAGACTTTGTGCCCCCAATGCAGGGGACATGGGTTTGATCCCTGGTCCTGGACCTACATCCCTTGCAGCAATTAAAGATCTAGCATGTTTCAACTAATATTCAGCCCAACCAAATAAAAAATTTTTTTCAAATAAATATTTAAAAAAAATTGGGGGGGGGGCAATACCCCCAGTGGATCTGGAAACTTCTTCTAGGGCATAGGAAACCTCTAGATTCTCTTGCGGGGTGGAGGGCCTCAAAACTCCCACTTTGAGGATCACACTGTTATGGGTGGCCAGGGGAGGGTGGGAGGTTGTGCCCTTTCTTCATGGTGGGAGGCTGAGTTGCAGGGAGAGGGTTGGCAGGGAAATGAATGGGGTGTGGACTTGAGCTCTTCTGATCCCAGGGCCTAGGGTGGTGTCCAGGGCCCAGGGACAGGAGTCCATGTTCTGACCCTCCTCTCTGACCCAGGTGACCCTGAGGGAGTCTCTGAAGAAGGAGCAAGCCCAGGTGGCAAAGTTTCAGGGTTAGAAAAACACAGCCAGGGTTCCGCGGTGGGGGGCGATGGGGGTCAGGTGTTGAAAAGAAGTAAGGAGGGAGGGTCCCAGGGCTGGGGTCCGGAGACAGGGAGGGGTGGAGCTGGGGAGAAGCGGGGGGGCTCCAGGTTTCTCAGCAGGGGCTGGATGAGGACCTGAAGAGTCATGTCCCGGGTGGGAGTCCGGCGAGTGGGTGTGGTCACCGTGTCGACCTGCCCCTGATTCTGTACCCCACCCCTCAACCAGGAGAGTTGAAGATATTGAACCAAACTCTGAAGGACGCGTTGGCCGATGTGGAGCGACTAAGGTCTGAGAGGACCCCCCGGGGCACGCCCCTTTCACCCAACTCCCGACCCCCTGGGCTCCGGGGGAAAAAAGCCTAGATACTCAGGCGACCAAGTTTAAGTCCCAGCCTCGTCCCATCTGTCACACAGCCATTGGGGGCGGGGGGCGCTGCTCACTCTCCTCCCCAGCGATTTGTCGGGAAGGAGTGCAGATTCTTAGCGGAGAAGCCTAGAGCGGCCCCAGCGCCCGGCAGCTGCCTGAGTGCCCTGATCTCTACTCCAGGAGACGGAATGAGAACTCCTCCAAAAACAACGCGTCCAGCTGCTCGAGCTTCCTATTCGTTGTGATCGCGGTCTTGGTCCTCAACGCTCTGCTGACATGAGATCCCAGAAAGCCGGCCGGTAAGGATTGGGCAGCTCCTGGGAGAAGAAAGCTCGGAGAGGCCGGGAGCTGGGCTGGGTCAGGGTCTGGGGAGGTGGCCTGTCTGTGGGGCGGAGGGCTGGACGCGGAAAAAGATCTTGGAAAGGGAGGGAGCACTCAGTGAGGAGGGAGGCCCTGGGGGGGGCGGGGCTTGGGGCGGGGCCTGTGTTCTGTCCGCCTCTGTTTTCTGTTTCTTTTTAAAAATTTTTTAATTTATTTTAATTTTTGGGGTTTGGTCGCTCTGCATGGCGTACGGGATCTTAATTCCCAGACCAGGGATCGAACGTGCAAACCCTGCATTGGCAGTGCAAAGGCTTTACCAGCCAGGGAAGTACCTGAGTCCCTATTTTGATGTTTTTTAGGCCACAACCTGGACTGGTCTGGCTCCCTCTCTGCTTCCCTGTGTGAGGCTCCTGACTCGGCCAGTTCTGAGGGGACCACATGGCAACGCGGTTGTGGGGCGTGGGAGGATGGGGTAACCTGGGGGTCCAAGATGGGCCAGCTTTGGAGGGATGTCTTGCGTGAACTGGGGGGGTTGGCCCAAGTTTGCCCTAGAGTTGGGGAAGGCTCAGGGATGAGGCGTGGGACACCTGCTTCTTGCTGACATCGTTTCTAGAAACTCACTTTCTTCTGGCGTCATTTGGCTCCAAAAAGTAAACACCCCTTTGTGGGGAAAAATTGTACTCTCAAGTTTTTGGAGTGTTATCATGTCACCCCCAAGCAACTGGGACCTGCCATGTGGGCAAGGGTGGACACCCATGGACATCCAAACTCAGCCTCCGTGCTCTAGAATGTTCCCTGGGATTTCTGGGGTGCTGGCAGGCATCACCCCACTGCCCCTCCCCCAGCCCTCTTCTCCTCTGAAAGTGAGAGAGAAAGTCACTCAGTCATGTCCGACTCTGTGACTCCTATAGTCCCTGGAATTCTCCAGGCCAGAATACTGGAGTGGGTAGTGTTTCCCTTCTCCAGAAGATCTTCCAAACCCTAGGTTCCAAACCAGGTCTCCGGCATTGCAGGCAGATTCTTTACCACCTGAGCCACAAGGGAAGCTCAAGAATACTGGAGTGGGTAGCCTGTCTCTTCTCCAGGGGATCTTCCCGACCCAGGAATTGCACCAGGGTCTCCTGCATTACAGGCAGGAGCTGAGCCATCAGGGACCTACATCCTCATCAGTGCTCCCTGCCTGCAGTTTTCTGCTCTTATCTCCTGGCTGGATCTTCTGATCCAGTGGTTCCGTGAGGAAACTGTGGCTGTGATGAGGAACACTTTGTCCTGATTCCCAGTCCCTTCCAGTAGAAAGTGCAGGGCTGGGACTTAAACCTAGATGTGCAGACACGGGACAGACCTGTGTCACATTGCCCCCGCCACCTCCGTCCCCAAACTCTTATTCATCCTGCAGTACCCAGCTCTGGGAACCCCTCCCCCGGAGAGCCTCTCTGCTTCCCAAAATTGAAGGTTAGGTATGGGGAGTTCCCTGGTAGCTTAGTAGTTGGGATTCCAGGATTTCACTGCCATGGCCCAGATTCATCCCTGATTGGAGAACTGAGATCCTGCAAGCCTCGTGGCACTACCAAAAGAGAAAGAAAGAAAGAAAGAAAAAATGTGGGAGGGGCTCAAAGTTGAAGGCCTCTGTCTGATAGACCATTTAACCCACTTCCCTGACCCTCCCATGGCCCCTATTTCCCTCCTCCCCTGTTATCTTCCTTCCTCCAAGTTTTCCTGGAATGCCATCTATTGTCCAGGCAACTTTTTGTGCATAGCACTAGGGGCAGGCCCCTTGTGTTTGCCCAGGATTCTGCACTGCCCTCTGGAACCATGGGCCCCAACCCAGATGATCTTACACTCCCCTTCCACGGCTCCTACTGTCTTCCCGGTGTCCCCAAACCCCATCCCTGCCACAGGTCCCCCTGACAACACCCTCCCGTCCCCTAACTTCCTCCTGTTCCACCCACCCCGACCATTTCTCTATATAGCGATTCGTCAGGTTCCTTCCTGCCTCACAGCCTCGGCCAGTCTCTGCCCCCTGCTCGGAGCTCCTGCTCCTCACCCTGAAGTTCTAGAGCAGGGTTTCTCGGCCTCTGAACTCTCACCATCTGGGCTGGACCATTCTCTGTGGTGGGGCTGCCCGGATGCTGAGTACCATCCTTTGCTACCAGATGCCTGCAGCACCTTACTGCCAGGATGTGACAACAACAGAATGCCTCTAGACATTGCCAAACCTCCCCTGGGGGCACAGATTCAATTCCAGTGAGAATCTCGCTCTAGAAGGTGAGGCTCGGGTCTCCATCACTTCTGTGCCCCCAGCTCACAGGAGGGCTCAGTAGACGCTCCCGTGGAGTCCCTTTCCAGTGACTGAGGCATTTTACCCCCCATCAGCAGCCCCATCTAACAGATGAAACTGATGTCCAGAGAAGTAACTGGACTTGCTCAGGGTTTCTCAGCCGCTCAGGCAGTGGTTATTGTTCAGTCGTTCGGACGAAACCCCATGGACTGCAGCACACCAGACTTCCCGGTCCTTCACCATCCCTCGGAGTTTGCTCAGACTCATGTCCGTTGAGTCGGTGATGCCATCCAACCATCTCATCCTCTGTCACCCATTCCCCTCCTGCCCTCAGTCTTTCCCAGCATCAGGGCCCTCTGCTTCTAGCAGGTTCTCTTGATTGCCAGGAAGCCCTTCTCACATGACTTCGGTCCTTTCCCGCTTCCAGCCCACATCCAGCTTGGGCTGCTGGAAAGTCCCAAAACAGCACTCCCCCTCCCCTACCCTATATGTACTGTTTCACAGATGAGGAGGCAGTTTTGCCTGATATCATGGGTTTGACCTGCTCAATTTCTTCCCCCAAACTCCCACCCAGTGGCCAGGGTATAAACTTCTCTCCTTCCTGAAAATGTCCCTCTTCCCTGGCTGACTGTGACCCAGCCAGGAGTTGGAAACCAGGCGTGAGGGGTGCTGCAGGGCCTGAGGGATGGGGAGGAGTTCCAGCTCCAGCAGGAATCTGGGAGTGACTTGTAGCTGCTCTGTGTCCCTGCCCTGAGACTTGGCCTCTCTGGGCTCTGTTTTCTTCCTGTGGAATGGGCGGGGGAGGAGGGGCGGCTGTCAGGAAGGAGCACAGATTCTTGTTCATAGTGTTCTCTCAGCTCACATTTACTGCACAGCTACTGTGTGCCAGGCCCACGCTGTGGCAGTGGGAATAAGGCAGGTGAAGGCTTTACTTTTTCGGGGCTCACCCAGTCTGATGCCCCAGTGGCTGTATGGTGGTGAAGAATCCACCTGCCATACACGAGATGCGGGTTTGATCCCTGGGTTGGGAAGATCCCCTGGAGGAGAGCATGGCAACCCACTCCACGATTCTTGCCTGGCGAATCCCATGGACAGAGGAGCCTGGTGGGCTACAGTCCATGGGGGTCGCAGAGTCAGACACAACACACACACACACACACACACCCCAGTCTGATGGGAGAGGCAGTCAGGAATCAAACACACATAAGATGACAGCAATCAAAAGGGGTCAGAGTTAGTGGGGAAGGGGGAGGAAGAGACACACTGGTGGACAGGGAAGTAACTGGTAAGGAAGTTAGCTGGGCAAAGAGGGAGGAACGGTCCATCCAGCAACCCCGGGATAAGAATGCGCTGGCCTGAAGAGCACCCAGCAGGGCTGGAGGGGGCGGGAATAGGAGAGGGGGAGGATGGAGGAGGAGGAGGAAAAGCGGGGAGTAGGGTGGAGGAAAAGCGGAGAGTAGGGTGGAGGAAGGGGAAATGGAAATGAAAGAGAGCAGAGAGGGAGGAGGAGGATTTGACTCCGGAAAGTCAGGGCAACGGTGTAGACGCGCCTGGCTCTGATTCACGTTGTAAGGGCGCCCCCTGGTGGCTTAGTGGAGAACGGGCAGGGAGATGGGACGCATCTACCCTTGGGTCTGCACCCTGGGCCGCACAGCTAGTCACAAAGAAGTGCGGCCGCCCGAGCTAGGTCGACCTCAGTTGTTTCGAGCAGCCTCCCATCGTCTAGGTTTGGTCTCTCCGTGAACAGAATGGAGGACAGTATACCCCCAGACCCTTGCCAAGGGCCCCTGGTGCAAAGGGGGGCTTTGCGCAGATATGCTCAGGTGATTCCTACAGAGCCCTACAGGGCAGGAGATAGTCATCTCCAGTTTACAGAGGAGGAAACTGAGGCTTAGAGGGTCACATGGGATGCAGAAAGAAGACTGGAACCCGGGATCCCCAGCCCTGTCCTCGGCTCCTCCGGTAGCTTGGGCTGGCCTTTGGCGTGGGTCCAGCCCCTCCCAATAAACTCGAAACCACTGCCAGGAGGGGCGGAACCGTGGGTGTCCCTGGCTCCCCAAGGTGCCAATTAAATGCTCGTGGCCGTCTGGGGCCAGAGCTGTGGACAGCGGCATGGCCGAGCCCGGGCCGGAGCCCGAGCCGGGGCGCGCCTGGCGGGTGTTCGCCCTGTGCGGAGCCGCAGTATTCCTGGCAGCAGTTGCTGCCGGAGCAGCCCTTCTGGCCTGGAATCTGGCCTCCTCGGCCTCCCGGAGGCCCCGCTGCCCAGAGCCGGCCGCCAACACCACGGCACCGCCTGGAGACCCCGGACCCGAGGTCGAGGAACTTCGGCGCCGACTGGCAGAGGCTGCCCGGCTCGAGGAGGCCCTGACAAAGCGGCTGAAGCAGGCCGAGCGCGTCCGCCGGGAGCTGGAGGAGGCCCTAAGGGCCTGTGAGGGCCGCCAGGTAGGTGGGCAGGCTGGAGGGCTGGGGAACCCCGACAATGAGGGGGAGGGGGTGCCCACACACACCCAGCCTTCCCCCTCGGTGCCTTGGTTTCCCCCGTTCTTCAACAGAGGGAGGAAAATGAGAATAGCACCATTCTTTCCAACTCCTACAGGGCCAATTCCCCCTTGTGTCTACCTTCTGACCAAGAAGGTCCCACTAACACAGCTCATTCACTTTGTTGTACACCAGAAACTAACAACGTTGTAAGGCGATTGTAGTCCAATTATAAAAAATAAAAGAGGACACAAATGAACTTTAAAAAAATGAAAAGAAGGCTCCACTGTCCTCTGCTGTTTGCCCCATCACTGGTGGATGGGGCAGACCCCTGAGCCCCCCTGGGGAGGCCCTGTGCTAACCCTCCCCCTAAGTACCCACTCAACAACCACCCCCCAGGCAGTGTCCAGCAGCCCTATTTTGAGAGAGGGACATTCGTGTCACCTGTAATTAGGAAGCTAAAGTTGGCCTCTTGGAGGAGGTACCAGCCAGGTCCTCCCTTCTCCTCTGGCCAACCCCTTCGAACTCTTTCTTAAC
The DNA here is from genome assembly GCF_014754425.2 of Oryx dammah. NCBI lineage: Eukaryota > Metazoa > Chordata > Mammalia > Artiodactyla > Bovidae > Oryx > Oryx dammah. Next base: position 101,807,217 of record NW_024070189.1, on the reverse strand, counting down.
CCTTTCTTAACTCTTTCTCAACCCTGGGCCTCGCAGAAGAACCATCCTCAAAGTCCCAACCACTCACATTTACTGAGTAACTACTGTGTACTGGGCCCAGCAGAGGTTGGGCAGCATACAAATTCTGGAAAATTCATGCCTTTTGAAAATTCATCCCTATGCCTTTCCAGCCTGCCTAAGGGAACGGCCTGGGGCAGCTGAAGTTAAGAGCAGCCTGCCCTGGATTAAAATTATGGTTCTCCCCTAGCCCCCATGAAACAGTCTCAGAGGAGACCAAGCCAATTGCTTTGCAGAATATCCTCAGAGGTGACCAGTACCCTAGAAACTCAATCATCAACCACCATATTGTCTTGTGCTGGTCTGAAACCCCAGCCCCAGGAATCTGGATATAGCTAGGATTGGAACCGGAGCCGGTCGGCAGAACTAAACCTTTCTGTATCCAGTTGGCCTGGCACAGGGATCAGCGTGCTCAGTTCCCCAGTCGTGTCCGACTCTTTGCGACCCCATGGACTGTAGCCCACCAGGCTCCTCTACGGATTTTTCAGGCAAGAATACTGGAGTGGCTTGTCATTTCCTCCTCCAGGGGATCTTCCCCACCCAGGGATCGAACTTGCATGTTCTGAGTCTCCTACACTGCAGGCAGATTCTTTTATCACTGAGCCACCTGGGACGCCCCAGGGGTCAGTGGACCTGGGCAAAGATCTCCTTGCAGGCAAGCACCTTTCACCCCAGACTTCAGAGGCCATTTCTGTGTTTTACAACTACAGGACCCCAAACGACATTCCAAATAAAGCTGAAGGAACATCAGGGTGTTCTCCCCTAGAAAGGGCCGGGCCCATTCACTTTCTCTCCCTTCCCCTGTCATTTCTACTCCACTCCGCAGAGTCGGCTTCAGACCCAACTGATGACACTGAAGACTGAGATGGAAGAAGCCAAGGCACAGGGGACCCAGATGGGGGCTGAGAACGGGGCGCTCACAGGTGTGTTGGGATGCAAAAGGTGGGCATGCTGGAGGTGGGAGGAGCCTAGACGTTTCCTAGCTAGGCAAACGACACAGACGGTGTAAACGTAAAGCAAAGCAACGTGAAAACTTGTGAAAGAAATGCGCATAATATGCAAAGTTCAGGCAAATATCACAGAACAATGCAAACGCAGCAAAATATGCACATGCCGTGTAGAGACTCCCCAAAGACACGTAAACCTCTGAAAAGCTATGCAAATAACACGTAAAGGTCATGCAAACGGCACACAAATTTCATTCCAATACAACAAACCACATAGATAGTATGCAGACTATAAACTCGGAGTTGATGTGTGCGGAGTAGGAGCCCGGGCTCCATCCTGATCTCGCGCCTTGCGTCCGCAGAAGCCCTGGCGCGCTGGGAGGCGGCGGCCGCTAAATCTGCGCAGCAACTGGACGAGGCGCAGCGGCGCGCACGTACGGCCGAGGCGGAGGGCGAAGCCTGCGCAGGCCGGGAGGCGGCGCTGCGCGAGCACATGTGAGTGAAGGGTGGGAGGGAAGGGTCCAGGGCTCGGGGCGGGGCCGGGCTGGTGATGTGGGCGGGGCCTTGGGAGAGAATCTAGGTGAAGGTCTCAGCGTAAGAACCTGGCGGCGGGCTCTATGGGGCGGGAATGCCTACACTGGTTGGCACTCTTGAGGCATGGGTCCCTGGGGTCGGGTGTATATGGGGGCTCCGAGGGGAGCGGGGAGTGAAAGGTGAACGTTGCAATGAAAAGTATCAAGGGAGGGATCGGGGGCCTGGAGGCGGAGCTTCCATGGAAAAGACTGGGAGTCCCAGAGGAGCGGTCCTGGAAAAGACCAGGGGAGAAGGGATGGGGGATCCTGAAGCCTGGAATCTTTGGGGAGTGGGATACCAGGAAGAGTAGAAGAATGCCGGCGGGTCTCTGGGGATGGGGGTCCTGGTGCCGACGGCCCTTCTCCCCGCCTCCCGGCAGTAAAGCCCTGGAAGCCCAGACGAGCCCTCAGCGCAGAGTTTCACACCCCCGGACCCGCGCCGGGTCCCGACCCCGGCCCAGCCCCCGCTCGCGCTCTCGCCCAGGAACTTCCGGGGGCTGCCGGCGACCTACGCGGCGCGCAGGAGGGTGAGTCGGCCCCCAGCTGGATGGGGGCTCGGGACCAGGAGGAGAGACCCTGGGACCCCTGCAGGGACACTCAGAGAGGTGCCCAAGCTGGATGAGATGCTCAGTCGACACCCATCCACGCTCAGCTTTTGACCCAGCGGCAACCCTGAAACTCTACAGACGGGAATACTGAGGTCCATTGGGCCACAAGGTGAGATAGTGCAGAGTCGGGACCTAAGTCCCCTCTAAGGACAAGGCCAGTGTTGCCCTCATCCCTCGGACATGAGGACTTAGGGTCCAGCCCTGATCTGGAAGTGACCTGAAGGGGTCGCTTCTCCTCTCTGGTCCCCAGTTTACCTTGTCTGTAAAATGAGTGATTGGAATGGTGAGAGCCAGCATATCCTTGACACCAAAACCTAACAAAAATGGCACAGTAGGAAACTCCAGACCTCTCTCCCTATGAGGGTACAAAGCTCCCAAATGAAATTTTAGAAGAGAACCAAGTAATACATTTGAAAGATACACTATAACAAAGGAACATAGGCCTGAGATGCAAAGATGGTTCAGTGTTGGGAAGTCTGTTAATAAAATTTGCAATGCTAACGGATCCAATGAAAAGCATTCTGAAAAGGTCATCAAAATAGCAACAATTTCATGTGAGATTATACAGTATTTGTCTTTCTCTGACTTACTTCAGTTAACATAACCCCCTCTAGATCCATCCATGGTGTTGCAAATGGCAAGATTTCTTTTTTATGCGACTATTATAATATTCCATTGTGTGTATACATACATTGTATGTGTGTGTGTATATATATATATATATATATATTACATCTTCTTTATCTATTCATCTGTCAGTGGACACTTAGGTTCTAATCTCCAGACTGTAATCAGATTTTGCCAACTATTTTGATAATGTCCTCTGTAATAAAAGATTATCCTGGTTTACACATCGTATTAACCTGGAACATTTCTCAATCTGTCTTTGCCTTTCATGACGTTGGTTGGTATTTTTTTTTAAAGCCCCAGGCCAGTCATTCTGTGGTGTCTGAGTTTGGGTTTTTGTGGTTTCCTCATGATTAATTTGAGGTTGACTTTTTTGGCAGGAATGCCTCAAAAACAATTCAACTTAATATTATCTTCTGGTGGTATGACTATATATAGAAAACCCAAGAGAATTAACGGAAACTTTCCTATATCCAAAACAACGAGGTAGAAAATCGTTTGGAAGAAAAGAAAGATCCGTTTCACATAGTTTTTCATATCCAGGAATAAACGACTTTCCTTATTATATAAGAATCTCTTCTAAATTAATTTTTCAAAAAATAATTCAGTGGAGGGACTTCCCTGGCGATCCAATGGCTAAGACTCCAGGCTCCCAGTGGGAGGAGCCTGGGTTTGATCCCTGGCTGGGGAACTAGATCCCACACACATCAACTAAGAGTTCCTGTGCCACAGTGAAGATCCTGCATGCTGCAACTGAGACCTGGCGCAGCCAAATAAATAAAGTTTAAAAAATAACTCGGTAGAAAACAGGCAAAGAATATGGACAACCAGTTCATAGAAGCATGCAGAAAAAGGTGCCCAGTCTCACTGCTAGAGAAGAAATGCCAACTGAAACGACGACACGGTACCACTTTCTGCCCACTGGTTTGGCAAGGATAAAAACAAAAGCAAAAGTTTGTGAATATACACAATACTGGTGAAACGGCTTGTTGGTACGACTACTTGGGAGGGCCATTTTCTAGAATCTCTCAAAATTAAAAGAATGTTTGACCCATCAGTTTTTTTTCAAGCAGTTTTCCTGCAGCCATATTTTTCATTAAGAAAATTTTAATCTATAGTCATTTTTTAATTATAGTCTTGAATACTAAGAACCCAGCAGAGTACCTTATTCACTTTTCACTTTTTTTGGCCACACAGCCTGAAGAATCCTATTTCCCTGACCAGGGATTGAACCCAGGCCCTCAGAAGTAAAAGTTTGACGTCCAAACCACTGGACTGCCAGGAAATTCCCAACAACTATTTTTAAACGCATACAAAATAATGGACTGAATGCAGTGGAGAATCCTGGGTTTGGATATTGGAACAGAAAAACACTTAGTGAAGAAATCAAAGTCTAGAGTTCAGTTCATTGTAATATACTAAGATTAATTTCTTAATTTTGACAAATGAACTAGGCTATATAAGATGCTAATGATAGAAGAAGCTGTGTGAGGGCTATTCAGAGACTCTGTATTATTTCTGCAAATTTTCTGTAAATTTAAAACATTCCAAATAAACAGTTTACTTTTTTCAAGATAAGGGTGGAGGAGAGGAGAAACGAAGACATTATTACCACATTGTTGGTAATTGCAAAAAATTGGAGACAACCTCAGTGTCCACCAACTGGAGTCTGTTTAAATGAGTGTGCATATATCCACACCACGGAATGCTGTTCAACTGGTTTGTATGGACTGGGGCGGCGGGGGATGGGGATTGTTTTGTTTTGGGCCAAGTTGCCCTACTTGCAGATCTTAGTTCCCCCATCAGGAACTGAAGCCAAGCCCTCAGCAGTGAAAGCACAGAGCTCTAACCACTGGACCTCCAGGGAATTCCCCCTGTGCAACTGTTAAAAAGGCCAAAACTGACCTTCGCTGAGATAGAGTGATGTAACAAGCAGAAGCGTTATAGTCTGTGTACATCTTTTAAAAATCGGGACTGGGGGGAGCTTTTGTCCAGATGTCTCTGAAGGAAACCCTAGTCACAACGGTGGCCCCTGGAAAAGGAATCAGGGATCTAGGGATCAGTGCAGGGAGGAAGTCTCATGTTCCTTTGTATTAGTTCACTTCAGTCGCTCAGTCATGTCCGACTCTTTGCGACCCCATGAATCGCAGCACGACAGGCTTCCCTGTCCATCACCAATCCCGGAGCTTGCTCAGACTCAAGTCCATCCAGTCGGTGATGCCATCCAACAGTCTCATCCTTTGTTGTCCCCTTCTTTTTGTAAAGTTTGCGTTTTAAAACTCATGTGCATGTGTTGCCTTTAAAATTAAAATTCGTCTTGAAAAATTTAAGAGGCTGGTCTAAGAAGCCCTTGAAACTCTGATCCCCACCTCAGGCAGTTCTGCTCATAATCTCCCACTCCCGCCCACCTTAGTTCAGTCAGTTCAGTCGCTCAGTCATGTCCGACTCTTTGCGACCCCATGAACTGCAGCACGCCAGGCCTCCCTGTCCATCACCAACTCCCAGAGTTCACTCAGACTCACGTCCATCGAGTCAGTGATGCCATCCAGCCATCTCATTCTCTGTCATTCCCTTCTCCTCCTGCCCCCAATCCCTCCCAGCATCAGAGTCTTTTCCAATGAGTCAACTCTTCGCATGAGGTGGCCAAAGTACTGGAGTTTCAGCTTTAGCATCGTTCCTTCCAAAGAAATCCCAGGGCTGATCTCCTTCCGAATGGACTGGTTGGATCTCCTTGCAGACCTTAGAGGTGGCTTTAAGGGCCTTTACTGGGAGAGGGTCCTCCTAGAGGTAGAATTGGACCCCATCCCTCGCGCCAAAGGAGGAGATGAGGTTGGAGTCTTAACAGTTTTGTACCGCTACCGACCACCAGGGGTCGCCCCAGTCTTCAGACCTAGTTGTTGCTGGCTGAGGGCCCAGAACTTGTGAGGCTGGAAGGATGGGTCTGAGACACGCTCCCCCTCACCCCACCCTCCGCCTCTGCCCCCTGCCCCGCCTCCAACTCTGGCGTAAATCCAGAAATGAGCAGGAAACAGCTTCTCCTTCTGGAGTCAGCTAGGTCTCGACACCGGCCTCGCCTTGTCTGCGGCTCCAGGGATTTAAGACCCGTCACTGTGCAGCTGTGGGGTCCAGGGTTGATCTATACAAAGGGTTGGACTCAGCACTGTATACGAAACCTAAAATATTATCGTTATTATTCACTCATTCTGCTAACTTCACCTTGGTCATAACTGCCAGATCACTGAAAATCAGCTCCAGGGAAACAGGGAGCCATGGGATGTGTGTGAGCAGAAAGGGAATCATCAAATCTGGTGTCAGAGTTGGGAGAAAAGAGGGAGACGGGAAGCTGGAAGCTGTGGATCCCCTGGGGAGGGAGTGGATGAGGACTGGGGGAGGCTGGGAGAGAACAGACCCCAGTCCCAGGTCAGGACTAAGAATCCCCCAGCTGCCCTGCCTCCCAGACCTCACACCCCTCCCACTCCACAGGGCCAGCTCCCCCAGCCTGCCCTTGCTCTGTCCTGTTCCCCGTCTCCACCTGTCTAATTACCACTCCAAGTCTCCATCTGTCTTGTCTCTTAGTCTGTTCTCTGTGTCTCCACCTTGTCCCCTCTCTTGGGTCCCTGCCCTGGCCTCCCTGTTAATGGCCACTCCGGGATCCCTCCCTGGCTGCAGAAACAAGAGTCAGTGGGGCGGGGTGAGGAGTGGGGGCGAGGATGAAAAGGGAAAATCTGGGTGCAGGGCATTGGGCACAGCCGCAACTTGATCTTGTTGGCCCCCAGTCCCAGTTGTTCAACCAGAAGGCCCCGAGAGGACAGGCTCTTCCCCTCCAAAGGACTCTCTTTGCCTCCTCTGTCAATGCCCAAAGTCGCAAACTTCATTTCCTTTGCAATTAACCAAAACCTGAAGACGTTGGGGAAAATGTGGAGGGTTTTCTGAACTTTGCTGAAATTTTTCTTCACCAGAAGTATCACTTCCTCCTGAACCTTCCTGAAGTTCCATGAGTTTTTTAAAAAAACCTCGTGTCTCCTTGAGAACTTCAGTGTTCAGCCTTCAGAGTGACGCGGAATTGACTTCCTTGTGACAGTTTTCCCATCTCTGACCAAACAAATGAAACCAAATGGATTGTTTTTGATTTAGAAAAAAAAATATTTAAATTGGTGTTGGGTTTTATGATGACCCCTCAAGGGAATTCAGAGAGATTCATACACAAAATTTCCTGTGACTATGACAAATGGTTTTCAGGAAAAAACCAAACTCTCCCATCACTTGATGCATTTGACCTCATGTGAATTCAAGGACCAGTTACTCACCTCCCCCCTCTGGAATTTTTTGGCCAGGAATGCAGGCAGAAAGTGTTCAAAAGAGTCTGTTTTTAGAAATTTTAGACACTGCTGGCAAGGGTGTCAATGGAAATAACCTTTTTGGAGGACAAATTGATAACAGCTGTCAAAATATAAAATGTTATTGCTTTAGCACCCAGCAATTTCACTTGTAGAGATTTGACTTCAAATCTTACTCTGTTCATTGAAACAAAAAAAATTAGAAATATTCTAAATGCCCCTTGATAATTATTATGATAATAAAATAAAATATATGTACTGAAAACCTAAACAGTGGTCAAAGGAATCCGCAATCTCAAAGTCATTATGTTGAGGAAAAAAAAAAGTTTCATCATTACCATTTCCGTTAAAAAAAAATCCAACTTTTTAAAAAACAAGTTATTGGAGAAAAAAAAAAAACTTACTGAAAAAGAAACATTACAAATCTAAGTTGTGAGACCAAATTGCCAGAAAGAGTGTTATTTCTGAGCTTGACCCAAAAGACATTTGTGTGTAGATTTCAAACTCTTGTTCTTAGACTGTGACAATTGCTCAAAATTGTAGCACATCGGTACTGTCAGTGCTATCAGTTTTCTGGGAGTTTATGGTTGCTTATCTTTTCTCTTGACGAGAGATACCATATTCATACATACTTATGTGCAGCATCTTCGACATAAGATGGAGAATAGCCAGGATCTTAAGTTCATACCAAGACTGTAACACCTCCAGGCACTGTCGCCATGCCTGAGCTCTCAACCGGACCCTTGTCACTCAGGCTCTCCCCCTGTCATGCCCCCTTGCCCCTGGTGGTCCCGCAGGACCAGGGCAAGAGCACCTGGAGCATTCTCCCGCCTTGTGTCTCGGTTGCTCAGCCCAGCATCAGAGGCTAGACATGATCCAGCCCCACCTTGAAAAAACACCACTGTTTGTTAAGGCTGACTGTGTGCCAGGCACTGGGACAAGTGTTTCACTACTGACTGTTAGGATAAAACCGAGGCTCGCAGGGGGAGAAGTCGCTTGTTCCAGGTCACACAGCAGTAGGTGGCACAGCGGGAACATAACTCCGGAGGTCTACAGTGAGACCATGGATTCCCTGTGCCCGCATGGCCCCCGTTAATGAAGAGGGACGATCTCCTCCTCCCACCCAGCTCCAGGGGATTCTGGGTGCGCCTGTCCAACCTAGAGAAATAGCTGGTTGGGCATCACTTGCAGCCCCCAACTCTCCTCCCTCCCAGTAGTGGCTGAGAAGGGTCCGGAATCAGGAATCAATGGGTAGCTGCAAAGGCCAAAGGTCAGACAGGGGTTTCCTGCCCACCGCTGGGACTTCTTCCTTCCCCACCCAACTCCTGCCTCCTTGATGAACATCACCTTGGAGGACCCCTCCCCCCCAACAACTCTGCACCCCATTACCCTGGCTAATAGGGGGATGTTTCCCCATGCCACCACTCTCACCCTGCTATGCCCCCACACAGGCAGTGGACAGCAACTGCGTTATCATCAGCCGCCCATGTTCCAGCCCCCTTTCCATCTCCTTGCCTCATTCCCTTTGGCCCCTGCCGCTCCCGCTCCCTCCTATCAGCCTTGACCTCCTGGGGCTAGGGTCTGTGTCCCACTCTGTCTTTCCAAGACTGAAGACCTGTCAACGCTCCTCTTGGGGAGGGGTTCTGGTGTCACCTACAGAGGAGGCTTACCTAGAGTGCCTGTTGTTGGGGGGAGGGTTGCGCAGGAGGGCATACCCAGAATCCTTTGCTCCTTGGTCCCTAAATCCCTTCCCACAGTGAAGTTCGACCCCCACTATCTTGTGCTTCCCATTCACCATCTCACAGAGCTGGGAAATGAGGTTTCAAACAGAAAGTGGTAGTGATAATAGCAACTGGCAAATCTTTTCTCCCAGCACACTCCCTGACCCTGGGGCCTGGCACCATGCAGAAGGGGGAACTGAAACTCAGACGTGAGAATCCCGTCATGGGAACTCACACTGGCCCCAGGTTCACTGCTGCTTGCACTTACTACATGCCTACGTGAGCCAGGCATGTAAGACGGTGTGATGACAGCCTGGGGAGCCCCGCCACCACCATCCATGGATCAGCCCTCAGTGAGCTGCGCCCATTACTGAGTGCTATGTGTGCCTGGCCCCTGGCAACGCACTCTGCACAATTCAGCTCCTGTAACAGCACTGTCCCTTGAGTGGGCACACATCTGTAGCCAGCCCTCTCCAAGGGGAGTTAAGGCCAGCTCTGTGAATGACCAGAGCGAGACTCAACGCCTGCCCCCCAAAAAACAGTCCTTTCTCCTCCCTGCTTGTCTGTGTCTTCCACACAAGGGGGATGTTGAAAAAGACGTCACACGCAGCTGAGAACAGCTCTGGGTACAGAGCAAGGGCAGAAGGGGAAACTGAGGCTCAGTAAGACCAAGGATGCCTGGCCACTCCAGCCGGTGCCCCACCCGTAGTTAATCAGAGAGGCCAGACGTGCCTTGGTGCCCTCCCCTCTTCCCTTCACAGCCCGGGGTGGGAGTGTTGTGATAACCCACAGCCCCCATTTCCTGCTGGCCAGGAAGGAGCCAGGCAGAGGAAGTATTAAGAGGAGTAATATAAACACTTCCCCCTCCCCCCCGCCGTGGCAAGGTCTAGAAGGGGCAGCGGCCACCACCCTGAGCAGCCCAGCCAGCTGAGCAGTGCTGGTACACGGGGCAGACGCTGGGAGGAGATGGGCTTGGCGATGGAGCACGGGAGCCCCTATTCACGGGCCGGGAGCAGCTCCAGGGGCTGCTGGTACTATCTGCGCTATTTTTTCCTCTTCGTCTCGCTCATCCAATTCCTCATCATCCTTGGCCTCGTCCTCTTCATGGTCTACGGCAACGTGCACGTGAGTACTGAGTCCAACCTGCAGGCCACCGAGCGCCGGGCCGACGGCCTGTATGGCCAGGTGATGGGGCTCACGGCTTCCCAGGCCAACCTATCCAAGGAGCTCAACCTCACTGCCCGCGCCAGGGATGCCATCAGTCAGATGATGCTAAATGCCCGCCGAGACTTGGACCGAATCAATGCCAGCTTCCGCCAGTGCCAGGCCGATCGGGTAAGACCGCAGGCTAGACACTCACCCTGGGGACCCCAGGCGGGTCACCTCACCTCTCTGAGCTTCACTTTCCTCATCCATGAAGACGGGGACATTTTGCGTGACAAGCCCGTGTAGAGAAGTGATGCGTATTTTGTTCCTATATCTCATGCAATATTTGGGACTTGTTGCTATTGTTCAGTCACTAAGTCGTGTCTGACTCTGCAACCCCATAGACTGCAGCACACCAGCCTCCTCCGTCCTTCACTATCTCCCGGAGTTTCCTCAAACTCACGTCCCTTGAGTCGGTGACGTTAACTAACTGTCTCATCCTCTGCGGCCCCCTTCTCCTTTTCCCGTCAATCTTTCCCAACATCGGGGTCTTTTCCAATGAGTTGGCTCTTGGCATCTGGTGGCCAAAGTATTGGAGCTTCAGCATCAATCTTTCCAATGAATACTCAGAGCTGATTTCCCTTAGGATTGACTGGTTTGATCTTCTTGCAGAGTATTTTGGACATACTTAGACTGAAAAAAAATGATTTGTGGTCTATCTGGAATTCAAGTTGAACTGGGCATCCGGTCTGTTACCAGACATAGATGCTATATACATACTTAATATGTATACAGCACCCAGAAGGTGCCGGCATACACTAGCTGCAAATAAGAGCTGACTTAATAAACCACGAGAGTTGAGTTCTTCATAATTAGTATGAATGGCCCAGGTCTGCCTGAGGCTGGATGTCGGAAATGTTATTTTGTCACTGAATGACGGGAGATAGGGAGAAGCTTTAAAACCCTTTTGCAGAGGGGAAATGGCCACCTGATGTGAAGAACTGACTCACTGGAAAAGACCCTGATACTGGGAAAGATTGAAGGCAGGAGAAGGGGACGACAGAGGATGAGATGGTTGGATGGCATCACCCACTCAGTGGACATGAGTTTGATTAAGCTCCGGGAGTTGGTGATGGACAGGGAAGCCTGACGTGCTGCAGTCTGTGGTGCTGCAGAGTCGGACACGACTGAGCAACTGGACCGAACTGAGCTGAAGGGAGGAAGTGGTTTTTGGGAGGCAGGGGAGCAGAAACGGCGCTTCCCTTGTGGCTCAGCTGGTGAAGAATCTGCCTGCAATGAGGGAGACTTGGGTTAGATCCCTGGGTTGGGAGGATCCCCTGGCGAAGGGAAAGGCAAGTGAGCAGAAACAGGTACCCCTGGGTCTTGTGGAGATTGTCGCCCATTTCACACCCTCAGCTCCTGTCAAACTCACTCAACAAGATCCTCTGGGGAGGTCCAGCTCCCGGCAGACACTGAGAATAAGGACGCCTCCTCAGGCTTTGGCTGGAACGGGGTGAGAGCTGGGGTGAGCAGGGGAAGGGAAGTTTGCTAGGGGATGAGGGGACAGCCTCGCTTTCCCCCACAGCAGGTCTCTGGGCTGTTTGGTGCAGGGGACAGCCCCAGATGGGAAGAAAACGTCTTTTCTGGGGCTTCAAACTACCCAGTCCTTGCCTCTAGGCAGGAAGGATGTGCGTGCCCCACCCCAATGAAACTGCCCAGTCAAGGTGGTGTCTCCCCCTCTCATACCCCAGGGCAGGGCAGGTCCCCCTCAGACCCCCAGAATGGGGTGAGTCCCCCCCCCAGAACCCTTCATGAGGCAAGGCCCTCCTCAGACCTCAGGGCAGGACCATGTACCCGCCCAAGAGCCCCCCAGGCCAGGGCAGCCCCCTCCGTCTTCTTCATTCCATTGGCTCATCTGGATCTTTCAGGACACAGATGGCCTTCCGGTCCAGGAACTGTTAGGAATCACAGGGTCGTAAAGTTTTATAGTTTTGTTTTTTCTTTTTCTGTTTTCCTTTTTTGTTTTGTTTTGGTCCCACTGCACAGGGATCTTGGGGCCTCCCAGGTGGCTCAGTGGTGAAGAATCCACCCGCAATGCAAGAAATGCAGGTTTGATCCCTGGGTGGAGAAGATCCCCTGGAGGAGGGCATGGCAACCCACTTCGGTATTCTTGCCTGGAGAATCCCATGGACAGAGGAGCCTGGGCGGCTCCAGTCCGCAGGGTCAGAGAGAGTTGGACCTGACTGAGCACAACCCCAGGGGTCTTAGTTCCCTAACCAGGGATTGAATCTGCACCCCTTGCAGTGGAAATGTGGAGTCTTAGCCTCTGGGCCACCAGGGAAGTTCCTTTTTCCTTGGTTTATTTTTTTATCGTAAAGTTATAGACTTATACACATCTTTGAATCCCAGATGCTCCCATCATAGGATATTAGAAATCTAAGAATCTGGATCTTCACAACTTTGAAATTTGAAAATCATAGCTTTTTTCCCCCTTTAAATTGACAAATTCTTCTGGCCTGGTACCCCTCAGGATTTTCTCCAAGGATCCCCAGAAAGTCAGTGCTGATGCTGGGGAAGAGCCCCCACCCTTGCCACAGCAGCCCCATGCGTGTGATGGTAGCGAGTCTTAGCCGCTGGATCACCAGAGAAGTCCCAGAATTTTCTGTATTTAGAATTTGTAAAAATATCTTTTAAAAAGTTTATTTTATTGAAGTACAGTTCGTTTACGTTATGTTAATATCTATTGTACAGCAAAGTGATTCAGTTACACATATGTGTATATTAATATATCCTTTTTCCTATTTTCTCCATTGTAGTTTATTATAGGATATTAAAGATAGCCCCTGGTGCTATACAGTATGTAATAATCTTTTTGATGGTCAAATTATTCTGAAATAGGCCACTAGGCATCCTGCATTCTGGCTCCTGTGTCTTTTGACGTAATTCCAGTAGTCTTTAAGCGCTTCCTGGCTTTATGTCCTAACAAATACTCCAGAAAACGCTTCAGATTGTTAATCCTTGTTTACTAATCAGTGAGTTCTTTTCCTCTTAGTTCAGGGCAGCTGCTAGAAAGTGAGGGAGGGACTCCTGCCTTGCTTCAGAAAGATGTACCTGAGCACTCCCTAACAAGAGAAGGTACTTTTTTGTTTTGTCAGACTGTTTGCTACTGTTGTTTAGCTACTAAGTCGAGCCCGACTCTTTGTAACCCCATGGACTGTAGCCCGCCAGACCCCTCTGTTCATGAGGTTTCCCAGGCAAGATACTGGAGTGGGTTGTCATTTCCTTCTCCATCAGATTGCATTAGTTCTAAGTATATGTTATTCTTCTCATCATCTTGGCATCTGGGAACCTATACAGAAACAGAACTTTTGTATTTTGGGAAGCCACTTCCTTCAACTGGAAGAAAACCTTTTTCTCACTTCATCTTTGGATCCAATGTACACCTTTTGATCTTGCCTTTCTGTAGTTAAAGCTTTTGAAAACAGCACTTCCAGAGCCCTTTTTTCTTTTTTAAATTAATTAATTAATTTGGCCGCGTGGGGTCTTAGCTGTGGCACATGGCGTTTTCCATCTTCATTGTGGCCTGCGTGATCTTTAGCTGTGGCATGTGGGATCTAGTTGCCTGGCCAGGGAACAAACCTTGGCCCCCTGCATTGGGAGGGCAGAATCTCAGCCACTGGACCACGAGGGCAGTATCCCCAGAACTATTTTTGTTCTCCCCCACCCCAGGTCATTAACACAGGGTCAGCTTCTGAAAGGAGGAAGGACAGAAAGTGAGAGAAAAGCAAACCTTCCCCACCCACCTCCTACCTTTACTTGTCATATTTCTACAGAGGCTTCTGCTTCAAAGTTTGAAAGGCACGCCCTTTGTTTATAAAGAAAAGTTATTTATAAAACTTTGTAAAGTTAAAATGTAATGCACAAGCCATACAATTGACCCATTTAAAGTGTACCTAACCAAAAAAAAATGTAGATGAAAGAAAAAAATGTACGTAACAATGATTTTTAGTACACTCACAGAGTTGGGTAACCATCGGTACAGTTTGATTTAGAACATTTCATTACCCCCAAAAGAAAGTGTATCAGCAGTCACTTCCCTCCCCCGCCCCCAGCAGCTGCAAATCTGCTTTCTGTTTCTATGGGTTTACTTATTCCGGATATTCCATTCAAACAGAATCGGGCACGATATAACCTTTACTGTCTGACTTCTCACACTCAGAGTGATGTTTTCAAGGTTCATCCACGTTACCACGGGTGTCAGGGCTTCATTCCTTTTTTGTGGCAGAATAACATTCCACTGGGTGGCTGGGTCATGCTTTATCCATTCATCTGCTGATGAGACACTTGCGTTGTTTCTACCTTATGGATACTGTGTCTACTGCTGCTGTGAATATTTGTGTACAAGTTTCTGTCTGAACATAGACTTCCATTGCTCTCAGGTGCATATACCTAGACCTAGAATTGCTGGGTCATAGTGTAATTCTATGGGAAATAGATGGGGAAACAATGGAAACAGTGACAGACTTTATTTTCTTGGGCTCCAAAATCACTGCAGATGGTGACTGCAGCCACGAAATTAAAAGACGCTTGCTTCTTGGAGGAAAAGCTATGACAAACCTAGACTGAGTATTAAAAGGCAGAGATATTACTTTGCCAACAAAGATCTGTATAGTCAAAGCTATGGTTTTTCCAGTAGTCATGTACGGATGTGAGCATTGGACCATAAAGAAGGCTGAGCACTGAAGAACTGATGATTTTGAACTGTGGTGCTGGAGAAGACTCTTGAGAGTCCCTTGGACTGCAAGGAGATCCAACCAGTCAGTCCTAAAGGAAATCAACCCTGATTACTCATTAGATGAACTGATGCTGAAGCTGAAGCCTCAATACTTTGACCACCTGATGCAAAGAGCCAATTCATTGGAAAAGACCCTGATGCTGGGAAAGGCTGAAGGCAGGAGGAGAAGGGAACAATAGAGGACAAGATGGTCGGATGGCATCACGGACTCAATGGACATGCATTTGAACAAACTCCGGGAGATGGTGAAGGACAGGGAAGCCTGGTGTGCTGCAGTCCATGGGGTTGCAAAAAGTCAGACAGAACTGTGTGATGGAGCAACAGTGGTGTAATTCTATGTTTAGCTTTTTGGAAAACTGCCAGGCTATTTTCCACTGTGGCCTCATTATTTTTACAGTTCCACCAATAGTGACTGAGAATTCTCTTTCTCCACGTCTGCACCAACACTTGTCCCTTCTTTTTGTTTTATTTATAGCCATTCTATATCATTCTGAGGTGATATCTTATCATGGTTTTTATTTGCATTTCCTGCTAAAGATGGTGAATATTTGTTGATGTGTTGGTTGACATTTTGTATGTCTTCTCCGGAACAATGTCTATTCAGATGTTAGGTGTGTTTTGCAATTGGCTTGCTTTTTATTATTAATTTCTAAACAGTTTGCTTTTATATATTCTGGTTACTAGTCTCATCATCGGACACATGATTTGCAAGTATTTTTCCCATCTATGAGTCTTTTTCCCCTTTCTTGATGTTGTCCCCTGAGGCACGAAAGTTTTTAATCTTGGTGAAGTCCTATTTAGCTGTTTTCTCTTTGGGTGCTTGTGCTTTTAGTATCATACCTAAGAAAACATTGCTGGGACTTCCCTGGTGGTTCAGTGGCTAAGACTCCAAGCTCCCAATGCAGGGGGCCTGGGTTCAATCCCTAGTAGGGGAACTAGATCCCACATGCTGCTACTAAAAAAACCCACAAGATCCCACATGATGCAACTAAGACCCGGCACAGCCAAATGAATATTTTTTAAAAAGAAAAGGAAAGAAAGCACTGCCAAATTCAAACTCATGCAGAGTTAACACCTAAGTTTTCTTCTATGGAATTTTTTCATTTATGCCCTTACATTTAGGTCTTCGATACGTTTTGAGCTAATTTTTGTATATGGTGTGAGTTAGGGTGCAAATTTATTCCTTGGTATGTGACCGTCCAGTTGTGCCAGCACCATTTGTTGAAAAGAATCATCTTTCCCGTGAAATAATCTTGTCACCTGTATTAGTTTGCTAGGACTGTCCTAACAAAGTACCACAAATCAGGTGGGTTAAATAACAGAAATTTATTTTCACAAAGCACAGGATCAAGATATAGGCAGAATTGTTTCCTTCTAGGACTTCCCAAGTAGCTCAAAAGGTAAAGAAGCTGCCTGCAATGAGGGAGACCTGGGTTCAATCCCTGGATTGGGAAGATCCCCTGGAGAAGGGCTTGGCAACCCACTCCAGTATTCTTGCCTGGAGAATTCCATGGACAGAGGAGCCTGGCGGGCTACAGGTCATAGGGTCACAAAGAGTTGGACACAACTAAAGTGACTAACATACAGGACCATCAGGGAAGGAGCCATTGCGTGCCTCTCTCCCCGGCTTGCAGACAGCTGCCTTCTCCCTGTGTCTTCATGTCACGTCTGTGCATGTCAGGGTGTCCAGATTCCCTCCTATAGGAACCACAGTCATTGCGGATTAAGGCCCCCCTAATGACCTCGTCTTAATTTAACCACCTCTTTAAAGATCCTGTCTGCAAAATAATTTACATTCTGAGGTCCTGAGGATTACGACTTTGACATGGAAATCTGGGGTAGGGGACACAATCCAGCCCATACTAGCATCCATGTTGAAAATCTTTTTTTTTTTTAAGACATTTATTTACTTATTTTATGGCTGTGCCGGGTTTTGGTGCTGCACGCAGGCAGACTCTGGGCAGTCTCTGGGCAGTGCATGGGCTTCTCATTGCAGTGCTCTCCCTTGTTGCAGAGCGCAGGCTCTGGGCATGCCGGCGTCAGTGGTTGTGGCACGCAGGCTCAGTTGTCCCTTGGCATTTGCGGCCTTCCAGGAATTGAACCCATCTCCCCTGCACTGGCAGCCGAATTCTTTACCACTGAACCACCAGGGAAGCCCTTAAACGTCAATTTTTGATTGGCTGTAAATGTTTTCAAGATTGCTCCAGGTTATAAAATGCATCAGTATATAATTGCCAAATAGTATTAATCATAAAACTTTTTTTTTCCCCTAGTTGACTAGAATGCCTAGGGGAAAGGGTGAAATTTTTTTTAACCTTTTTTTTTAAAAATGAGAGGTTCTTTAAATTCTATAATGTTTTACAATTTTCAAAAGTTTCACACACATGATTTCATATAATCCCATAATAACCCATTTTAAAAAAAATTTCCAACTCCTATATTGGCCTTTTCCTCTTCCTTCTCCCCACTGGTAACCACTAGTTTGCTCTCTGCGTCTGTGAGTCAGCTTTTGTTTTGTTATAGTCACTAGTTTGTCATGTTTTTTAGATTCTGCCTATCGGTGATACCATACAGTGTTGGTCTTTGTCACAGGTGCCCTTCAAGTCCGTCTGTGTTGGTACTTACGGCAAATTTTCATTCTTTTTTATGAATGTCTATCATTGTCTATAATTGTAACAACTCTTGAAGATCAGACCAGCATCCCCTGTGAAGAAGCTATGGCCCTTGTGAATTGTGCCAACACAGACCACCTGGCTGACAGATCTGGGTCCCCTGTCCCAGGGGTCTGGGCGGACCTGGGGGCAGGGGCCTCACAGGTGCTGGACACTGAGCTCTGTCTTGCGTCCCACCTGGCAGGTGATTTACATCAACAACCAGCGATATATGGCTGCCATCATCTTGAGTGAGAAGCAGTGCCAAGAACACCTCAAGGAAGCTAACAAGAGCTGCGATGGTGAGTGGGTGAGGGTTGGAGTCGGGGTTACGGGCCGTGGAGAGCAAGGTGGCAAGATTCCCCGGCCAGTCTCTTGGCAACTCCCAACCTTCCTGAGTCTTCTGGTCCTATACCCCTAGCTTTGGCCCTCTCGCTGACCCAGAAAGCCAAGACACTGGAGGTGGAGCTGGCAAAGGAGAAGCTGGTATGTACCAAAGACAAGGACAGTCTGACAGTGGGCAAGCGAGCGGTAGAGGAACAGCTGGCCGAGTGCAGCAAAACCCGAGACCAGCAGCAGCAGGAACGGCGGCTGGCTGAGGACCGGCTGCGGAAGGTGCAGGCCTTCTGCCTCTCCCTAGACAACAACAAGTTTGAGACGGATCTGCGAAACCTCTGGAGGGACTCCATCATCCCGCGCACCCTCGGTACCCTGGGCTTCAACTTGTACCATCCCCTCGGCTCGGATCTGCCCTCCATCCAGAGAGCCTGCGACAGCCTGCCCTCCATCATGACCTCCAAGGTGGAAGAGCTGGCCCGGAGTTTGCGGGCTGGCATCGACAGCGTGACCCTCGAGAACGAGAAACTCCAGCGCCAGAAACTGGAGGTCGAGCAGAGCCTGCGCGCCAGTCAGGAGGCCAAGGAGAAGGTGGAAAAGGAGGCGCAGGCCCAGGCTGTCAAGCTCCAAGCAGAATGTGCCCGCCAGACCCAGCTGGCCCTGGAGGAGAAGGTGGCACTGCAGAAGGAACGGGACAGGCTGGTCAAGGAGCTGGAGGAGAAGAAGCGGGAGGCTGAGCACCTCAAGTTGCAGTTGGCAGTCAGCAACTCAGCCCTGGAGACCTGTATCAAGGCGAAGGTGGGTAGGGGGCCCTAGATTCAGGTTGCATTGGAGGGACGGGCCTGGAGGCCAAGTTGATGGTGATGTTGAACTTGGGTTTGAACTTGGCTTTTTTTTTTTAACTTCTTTTTGAGGTTGGCTTCCCAGTGTAGATTGGGTTTGTTAGGACTCGCTTGAGAGTTTCACTGATGTTAGGATTGAGGCAGAGCTTAGAAAGTGTATCAGCACTGAGAAAGGGGATGGGGTTAAGACTGGAGTCGGAGGTGTCCATCAGGTCCAAGGTTGAGTGAGGGGTGAATCTAGAACTCTGATTCCTTTGGGACACAGTTGAGACATTGAGGGTGGATTTAGACTTGAGGCTGGGATCACACATGGGTGCCCATGAGTCTAGAATGGCTTTAGGATTATAATCATGTATTGCCACAGGATTTTATTGGCATTAGGACTGCGGTGCCGTTTGGATTGGGAATGATATTAAGAAAGAGATAAGGATTGGGGTTGAGTTTAGGAAGGCGGTGGGCCTCAAAATTGGCTTAGGGTTCGAATTAGGGACTCATTCACTGTTGGTGTCAGGGTCGGGATGGATTTGAGTTGAGTTGAAGGATCAGAGGGTGCTGGATTAAGGATTGGGAGCGACATTGGGGTTAGTTAGCATGACGGTTAAGGCAGGTCACAGGAAAGGCTTGATGTGGATGCTGAACTTGTGTTTAGAGTTGGAGCAAGGTGAATTATTGGTGACTCCTGTGTCTAGAGTTGATTTCGGTTAAGGTAAGGGTTTCAAGTAGAATTTCATTAGTCTTAGAATTAGGTTGAGTTTGGAATGTGGATTGTGAGGAAAGGTTAAAAGTTGGGTCAGAGGTTGCATGCAGAGAGGTCATTGTATCTAGGTCAAGTGAAGAGCAAATCAAGGATTTCAGTGGTTTGGGGATTGCATTGAGTTAAGGCTGGAGTTGAGGCTTAGGTTGCTATAGGTGGTTGGTGGGGCTAGAGATAATTAGAAGTTTGGGGCTAAGGGTAGATTCAGCACTTCATGGGCATTAAGATTGGGGCTGGAATTGACCATGGGTTAGGAGTTGAGACTAAGTTGAGTTTAGGGTGGTTAGTTGGGATTGAGTTGGGTTGGTATTCGGATATATTTGAAGGGAAGGATTAGGTGATCCTGAGTTAGAGCAGGGATATACCAGGGTTCCAGTGAGGGTCAGGGTTGTGTCTAGTGTAGAAGCTGGGTGGCTATTGATCTTGGGCTGAGGTTGGTTAGAATTCTAACTCAGGTAGAGGCTGAGGTCTAAGGTAGAGATGAGGTTGAGTGTGGTATTGGGAAAGTATTTATGGGTGGTCATAGGGGAATACAGGGCTGGGTCTCAGGGAATGAAGTTGTGGAGTAGATTTTTCATAGTGTCTGGGTCTAGGGGATGGGTTATGGTCAGAGTTAGACATAAACTAATAGATCAGATCTGTCATTGAGATTGGATTTGATTCTAAGGGAGGTCCTGTTTTCAGGTTAGGACCCAGCTTTAGGTAACTGAGTTCAGGACTGGTTGGATCTCAGGTTTGGAGGAGCTCCTTTAGGGCTGTTTGATGGCCTTGAGGGCGGGAGTCCCGCTGGTCTGCAGAGCGGGTCAGTTTTGGTCTGAGACAGGGGATTGGCCGGGTAGGCTCAGCTGGGGCCACGGGCTGGAGTCAGGGCGGCACTGAGGCTGTAGTGGAGGTCGAGGCAGGACCCCTGCAGAATGGGGTCTCTGGGGAGCTCCCAGTCACTTCGAGGCAGATGGCTGCAGGTGATTATATATCCGTCATCCTGTGTGTCCTTCTTCCGTGGGTATCTGTCGGTTTCTCTGCCCTGGAAGGACCTCAAGTCTCTAAGAGTAGAAAGACATCAAACAGCCCTAAAGAAGCTCCTCCAAACCTGAGATCCAACCAGTCCTGACCTCAGTTACCTAAAGCTGGGTCCTAACTTGAAAACAGGACCTCCCTTAGAATCAAATCCAATCTCAATGACAGATCTGATCTATTAGTTCATGTCTAACTCTGACCATAACCCATCCCCTAGACCCAGAGTAGAAAGGCAGGAAACTCCCTAGGACTTGTGTTTGGGGGTGCTGCCCTCCACCAGCCTCCCTTCTCTCTTCCCACAGTCGCAGTTGACGATTCCTGGGCCAAGACCCGCGGCCCCTATTCCCAACCCTCCACCTATCGGTGAGTGACAGAGGGCAGAGCCAAGATGGGGGTCGGATTCCACCTTGTATCCCGGATTGCCAGCCCATCCCTGGCCTTGGAGGCAGGGCTACCAAGGCACCCAGTTAGGCCTGACCCCTCCTTCTTTCGGCAGACCCAGCTAGCCTGGAGGAATTCAAGAGAAGGATCCTGGATTCCCAGCGGGCTCCTGCCAGCAACGTCTTGGTCTCAGCCAGGTGAGGCTCTGCGCTGTCTCAGGCTGACGGTGCAGTCTGAGGGTGTGAGCAAGGCTGGGTACAGGACTGGGGTTGTGGGGGGGGGGGCACATATCACACTTTTTGTTTCCTTAATTGAGCACTTGCTGTATACCAGGCCCTGTGCTGGCACATTTGGCTTCCCTGGTGGCTCAGATGGTAAAGAATCTGCCTGTAATGCAGGAGACTCAGGTTCAAATCCTGGGTCGGGAAGATCCCTTGGAGAAGGGAATGGTAACCCACTCCAGAATTCTTGCCTGGAGAATCCCATGGACAGAAGAGCCTGGTGGGCTACAGTCCATGGGGTTGCAAAGAGTCGGACACGACTGAGTGACTAACACTTCATGCTGGGCCCAGGGTCAGAGCTGTGACCAAGACACACAGTTTCATTCATGAAAAGTCTCTGAATATTGGGCCAGAGGGACAATGAAGGAGGCAGGGTAGGAAAAGTCACCAAAAACCCGCCGTGATTGGGTGCTTACTGTAATCTTAGCATAGTCCTAAGCACTCTGCCCATTTAACTCATTTAATCTTCAGAATCCTAACCTGTGGGTGAACTACTGTTACCCCCACATTCTGGAGGAAGCAAATGAGGCATGGAGGGGGGGTGTGTGTCATGCCCCAGGTAACACAGCCAGAGCTGGGACGTGAACCTAGGTGATCAGACTCCAGACAGGCAAGGGAGAGCCTCGGTGAGGAAGGGACCTTTGAGCTGGAAGGCGGACAGGAGCTGACCTGGGGGACGGCAAGGGGAATAGTCCCTGCAGGTGGCAAGAACTGCCGGGGCAAAAGCCCTGTGGCCAGACAAGGGTAGCAGAAGTGAACGTAGCCCAGGAAGGGTAGGAGGAAGAGCAGTGTCTGAGGGTGACCCTGGGCCTCTCACTCCACCCTTCTGAGCCACACTTTCTAACTCTACAAAATTGTTGGGGGGTGAGGGTCTCTGAAATCATCTTCCCAGGTGGTGCAGTGGTAAACAACCCGCCTGCCAATTCAGGAGATGCAAGAGATACAGGTTCTGTCTCTGGGTTGGGAAGATCCCCTGGAGTAGGAAATGGTAACCCACTGCAGTATGCTTGTCTGGAAAATTCCATGGACAGAGGAGCCCGGCTGGCTATAGCTCGTGGGGTCACAAAAGAGTTGGACGTGACTGAGCAACTGAGCCCCCACACGCACACTCTGACTGAGATTAAGGGCATGACAATACTTTGCCAGCTATAAAGTGCTGTCTACAACTGGCTGGAACAAGGGACCCAGAGCCTCAGTGGGGAGCATCAAGGGTGCCTGGCACGTGATCAGGTCATAGCTCCACGCTTTTGCCCCCGTCACCGCCCCCCCAAGCCCAGTCACCCTTTGGACAGCAGCCTGTGCGTCATGGGGAAGGTGACTCAGGCCCCGGCTCCTGGAACACCCTGTGCTCCCACCAGGTTGCTGCTACACCCCCCTTTCAGGACCACACTGCTGACCTAGGAGTCAAGGACTGGCTTTCCATTTGCAGTTTATGACCTGAGGCTCAGAGGAGCGTATGGGATATTTTTCAGATCCCTCTGACCCCAAAGCCTGTGCTGTCCAAGGTTTTGCCTTGCGGCTACTGTCAAGCTAGATCTGTTTCAGCCCCAGGGTGCTCAGCAAAGCCCATAGGATCCAAAGGACTTCCAAAAGTCTGTCACTAACTCTCCAGAGTTCTCCGCACCCAGCTCCATCTTCTCTGTGTCTCTTCTTACATACTGCCCCTGATGGGGAGCTCACCCCTCTTGCAGAACGGGTCCCCTCACTCTTTGACTAGAGTCTGACCTCGCTTTTTGAACAAACAGACCTTTCCTCTCTCCATCTTGGCCTGAAGCCATCATGGCAAGGAAGGAGGTTCTATTATTATCCCCATTTCTCAGAGGAGGTAACTGAGGCCCCAGGGAAGTGATCAGCCCGGGGTCATGCGTCAGCAACTCAGGGCTGGAGCCAGGCTCACTGTCCAAGCGTGTCTGGGTCCCAGCTGAGAATGGGGAAGCTCTTGACATTGTTTACCCCAAGTGACACACCCCACCCCCCTCCTTTCCGAGGAAACAATGTGTGCTTAAGCCCGGCCCCTCCTGCTTCTCTCTGCAGGATCACAGGAAGAGCCTCTGGCTTACGGGCTCCGGCTTGATTTGCTTCCCTCTGAGAGAGGGGCCAGGGACGGTCAGACTGGAGTCTTCAGCTCTGGGTTTGAGTCCCAGTTTGTCCAGTTACTCACTGGACAAGCTGTAAATGACTGAGTTGTAACATCTGAATTTTACAGGCACCCAATAGGGAGGTAGATTCGAGGCAGGCTTCAAATCACCCATCCCATGGTGAAGACTGTTGATTGCTTTTCCACTCTTATGCCTTCTGGGCCTTCAGAAAGTCTGTGCTGTTGCTAAATCACCCCCATGCACCCCAGATCCTTGCAGCTTGCCTGTGCTCACAGAGGGAGGGAACATCCAGGCCTGCGCCATGGCTGGACTTGAGAACTAGGTCATGCTTCTTAACTGAACATTGTTATGTGGTTTTCTATGAGTGGCAAAAAGTGCTGAAAGTGTTAGTTGCTCAGTGGTGTCTGACTGTTTTTGTGACCGCATAGACTATAGCCCACCAGGCTCCTCGGTCCACAGAATTCTCCAGGTAAGAATACTGGAGTGGGTTGCCATTCCCTTCTCCAGGAGATCTTCCTGACCCAGGGCTCGAACCTGGGTCTCCTAAGTTGCAAGCAGATTCTCTACCATCTGAGCCACCAGAGAAGCCAAATGTTCCAGCTTTCCTCTACTTAGTAAGACTGAGCTTCCTTTGGAGATCAATTTATATAATTAAAAAAACCCCACAATGGACATAAAGACAAATATTAAGTAAATGTTGGTTTAGGGACTCTGTGGTTGAAGATGAAGAAAGTCACAGTGTGGAAGGTTGAAGCTGGAACTTCAGCCCTGACTGTGAGCCAGGCAGAAAGCAAGTGTCAATTCAAGTTCACTTGATTCGTTTTATCATTCAACCCATATTTCTTGAGCAGCTATTGGATGCGAAGGACACAGAGAAGAATAAGGCATAGCTATTCAAATTCCCACCGCCTGTATGACTGCCCATCTAGTAGGGGAGACGGATAACAAACCAGATGAATGAGCTATGACAGGGCCCCTTGGTAATGAGTGAGACAGAAAAGGGATAAGGGAGCTTGAAGAGGTTGGAATTTTCCACCAGGGGTCAAGGTGGCCTTCACTGAGGAGTGATACTTAAGCAGAGAACTAAAAGTGAGGGAGGAGCCAGGGATTCCCTGCAGGGTGCCCCAGGCAGTGAGGCAGCCTGTGCAAAGGTCCTGAGGCAGGACCATCCATGCCTGGTGAGTTTGAGTGAGGATTTAGGTGTGGCTGGAGTGGAGTGATGGAGCAGGGAGTGGGAGGAGGTGAGGTCAGGGTGATGGCAGGACAGATCAGGCAGGGCCTTGGGGCAGCAGTGAGGACTTTGGGAGCCCTGCGAGGGGCTGTGAACAGCAGAGGGCATGACCCGACTCAGGTGTTCATAGGCTCTTTCTGATTGCTGTTCTACGGGGTGAAGGCAAGAACCTGGGACCAGGGTGAAGCCGACAGCCCTGGTCCAGGTGAGCAGTGGGGCTTAGAAAATGGGCCAGGGACAACCCTCCCTTGCAGGCTGGCGAGCAGGAGTGGTTAAAGATGTCTGATCTCTGTCAGGGCTGGCTCAAAGCCGGTGGATCCTGGTGAAGGACAGAGGCTGGAGCTGGTTGTGGGACGGGATTGTGGGTGGCGGGGGTGCGGGGTGTGGAATCTACGAACGTGAGGCTGTGGGGGCCCCAGGGAAGAGCCAGGGAAGGAAGGGAGGGGGCCAGCGGAAGCAGGACTTGGCTGAGGCCCCCACCTCCCCCATCAGGAAACAGCCTCCGCGCCAACCTCTGACCCCTCACGAGAACGTTTGCCAGACCAAGGAGGGGGAAGGGCATTCCAGACAGTGGGACCGCTCCTGCAGAGGCAAGGCGGAGGGGCAAAGTTGAAGGGATGCCTCTGAGAATTTGGGTTATGCTTGGACAGGTTTTGATTCCCCAATGGGGAGGTCTGAGAGTTGGGGGAAGAGTGGGTGGAGCCTTGAATGCCAGATATAGAAGATTTGGCTTTAAAAAAAGCTGTCTTTGTCCTGAGGGTGCAGAGGAGCCAGGGAAGCCTGTGTAAAGGGGCAGGCTCATTAGAAGAACTTTCCTGGGAATGAGTGAGGGGCTGGCTCTAGGTCAGTTCTGTATGGACAAAAGAGGGAAACTAAGGCCCTGCCTGGGGAGTCGGGGGTTGGGGGTGGAGGGCAGACTGGGGCAGCAGGGGCTTTGGACGAACTCCCAGGATCCCAGGCCCTTAGGGAGCAAAGGGGAGAGCCAGACAGACTGCAGCAGAAACCAGGAGGTGGCCTCTCTGAACCTCAGTCTCTTCAGCTGTATAATGGACAGGCAAATACCTCAGTCCCACAGAGGTTCAATCTAAGGGAAGGTTGATACTGGTGTCAATTAAAAAAAATGTACAAAGTTAAATGCAAGTTAAGTTTTATTTGGGGCCATGTGAGGGCTGCAGCTCAGGAGACAAAAGCTCAGATAACTCTGAGCAACGGCTCCAAAGAAATAAGGAGGAGGTGGTATATATGTGATTTTGGCAAAAGGGGAGTAAATGAGATCAAGCACATATTTTTTTTGTAGAAAGCTTCTGCTAGCTTCTGCTAGTCACGAGAAACAGTTGTCACCATGAAGGATTTTAGTGCTTTTCTAGATATGAAAAGATACAAGGATTGGGCTCATAAAATTAGCTCCTGAGAATATATAACTATTAAAGACCTGTCCTGCCAGCTTCCTGGAGCACAGAGTGCCTCATTTCTGCTTTCTCCTCTGAGCTCCTTCAGGGGGTGTTAGAGGTCAGCAGCTGCAGTAGCACGTGATTTAATCCTTGCAGAGGTAGATGGCAGTGCCATGGCAAATGCCAATTTGTGGCTGACACCAGGAAGACCCCTAGGGTTCTTGGGAGCAAGAAGGGGCCCAAGGTAAGAGGCAGGCCCAGGCAAGGTTTGTCCTGCTATCTGCCTGACCGACTATTGTATTCCCATCTCCTTTCTGCTCCAGTGGCTGAGGAGGCTCCAGGCCCCGCTGACCGAGGGTGGCCCGACTCACCTGTCTGGAGACCAGGTGCAGCGAGACGCCCGCAGCGTGGGACACAGCCAGGGTGGCGTCAGATGACCTCCCTCACACACACCAAAGTGGGCACCCTGGGCCTGCGTCCTCTGCTCACCCTTGCCCACACCCTCCCTGCACGGCCTAATACTCTCACACAGACTCACACCCACACCACACAATCCCTCACTCCCAAACACCGTGACGACATCACAGGCACACTGACATCACATGGACAGCTTGGTGACGTCACACAGAGACAAGGCAATGATATCACAGAGATACACGGCGGCATCACACACGCACTTTCTGCCTAGCCCTTGCCCAGAGTCACACCCCTTCGTGCACCCAGGCCAAGGCACCCATCGTATCCCACTTGTTTAGAGCATTGTAGTGCTCCAGGTCTGGGGAAGTGAGAACAGGAAGACATTCGCTTTCGTCCTCTCCTGAGAGTTTCTAGGCCCCCCTGGAGAGGGAATGTCTCTGATCCAGGGGCCCCCTCAGAGCCCGAGAGGGGGCTGTCCCTTCATCCTCTCTTCCCCTATACCCAGTCCTGCCGTGTGGCCCGTATAAATGTTAGTAGCACTAAATAAATGTTATCGAAACCCTTCAAAGTCTCCTGAGTCATGATTTCTGCTTTGAAAAGGCACCAACAGGCTCTGAGTGGCCAAAGAACTAGGATTAAGATGAAGGTCGCAAAACCCCATCCCCAGCATCCCCAGAACAGAAGACCCTTCAACCTGGAACAAACTTGGGTGGACACCAGCTTCCCTCAAGACGCAGGCATCTCCGTGCGCATGTACATGCTAAGTCGCTTCAGTGGGGTCCGACTCTAGCCTGCGCCAGGCTCCTCTGTCCTTGGGATTCTCCAGGCAAGAATACTGGAGTGGGTTGCCAGGCCCTCCTCCAGGGGATCTTCCTGACCCAGGGATCAAACCCGCATCTCCTGCAGCTCTTGTGTTGCAGGCATATTCTTTACCACTGAGCCAACAGGGAAGCTCGAGGCATCTCTATATGTGAAGAGAAATGGCAAAATCATATAATCAATAAGGGTTATATGAAATGCCTACAAAGCCCCATATTATGACAGCAATAATATGAATTTAGTGCTTCTTTAAAATAGATTAAAAAAAATCTTTTAAAGCAGAAATTGAAAAAGCAGCTTCTTTCTTGTTCATTTTTTTATTGTAGTATAGTTGACTGGGGCTTCTCCTGGTGGTTCAGCAGTAAAGAATCGCGTGCAATGCAGAAGACGAGGATTCGATCCCTGGGTAGGGAAGATCCTCTGGAGGAGGACATGGCAACCCACTCTGGTATTCTTGCCAGCAGAATCCCATGGACAGAGAAGCCCTGGCATCCGTGGGGTCGAAAGAGGCAGACACGACTGAGCCACTGAGCACACAAGGCACAGAGTTGATTTGTAACGTTGTGAAAGTTTCAGGTGTACAGCACAGTGGTTTCAGCTATACATATACGTACCTGTATTTAAAAAGCAGTTTCTTGGACTTCTTTGGTGGCCCAGTGGTTAACAAGCTGCCTGCCAAGGCAGGGGACACAGGTTCGATCCCTGGTCCGGGAAGATCCCACATGCTGTGGAGCAACTAAGCCTGAGCGCCACTGCTACTGAGCCCGAGCGCCCTAGAACCCGTGCTCCCCCACCAGAGGAGTCACCTCGCACACTGCAATAACAGAGCGGCCCCCCGCTTGCCTAACTCAAGAGAGCCCGTGTGTGGCAACAAAGACCCGGTGCAGTCAGAAGTAAACACATTTTTAAGGCAGTTTCTTAAATAAATACGAATTGGTTTCTGAAAATGCAGACTGTCTACCTGTAGCTTTTGTTTTTGGTAGGTTTGCAAAGATTTCCCCAGGCACAGATAATTACTGAGGAACTGTAGCCTGTTTTGCAGGAACTCCTTATTCCAGAACAATTTCACAGAAGTCCCAGGCATTTGTTTTTTGGGGGGGATATTTGGTGGGAAGGTAGATGTTAGAAAGGGCATCAGTGTTCAGTTTGGGAGCACTTCAACTCACTGATCACTAAATAAGTAGGAAGCCAGGGAAATTTTGCATATTAGAGGGACCCAGGGAAATCACATCATACCAATTAGACTGGGGTGGGGGGAAGGAAAAGGATAAAAAGCCATAATCCCTACTACTTGTGAAGATGTAGAAAAAAGGGCATTTTCCTATAGGACTGGTAGAAATACCCATCGCATCCTGGCCCTTTTGGAAATAAGTTTAATGATATTTAATAAAAGTGAAGACAGGGAATTCCCAGGCAGTCCAGTGGTTAGGACTCCTTGGTTTCACTGCCAAGAGTCCAGGTTCAATCCCTAATTGGGGAACTAAGATCCCACAAATTGTGGAGTGACGGTGGGAGTCGGGGGATGGAAAGTGAAGACATACAAATCCTTTGATTCTGCAACCCCATTCCTAGTACTTTGTCCCTGAGAAGCAAAAACTCCAGGAAACAAAGCAAATGGTCATCGGTGGGAGAACGGCCTGAAAATTGTCATCAGAGTCTCAGCTTGTCTGTCCCCAATCCTCTGTCCCCCCAGCCCAGCCCAGCCCATCCCCTGGGACCTTGGACAAGGAGGAGATGAGTCACGAGGAACCAGAGCTGGCAATGCCACGCTTAGGGCAGGCTAGTCAGGAGGGACAAAGGAGCGATATTTCCTGGATACGGAAACCCGGGCGAGAGACAGGCCGCTGCAGGAAACACTCGGCTGGGGCCCCGCCAAGCAAGGGCAGGAGGGTCAGCCAGGCCCAGCCGCCCAGACGGGCCAGTCTGGAGGCCCCAAGGAAGCCGGGACGTCCCTGACCCTGAGCCTACTGCCTGAGCAGCCAGGAGTAAGGAGTCCTGGGGAGGACGCTGGCAGCAGCCAGTCCTGAGTTTGGGTTCCAAACCCCGACATTCCTGCATTCAAATTTTGGCTCAGTTGCTCTCAGCCTCCATTTACTCGCCTAGAAATGAGTGTAATAATAAATAATACAAGGGAGGGGGATCCAGGATGGGGGAGACACACGTGTACCTGTGGCCGATTCATGTTGTTGCATGGCAAAAAAACATCACAATATTGTAAAGTAATTATCCTCCAATTTAAATAAATAAATAAATAATCATCATCCTAAACTCTCTGGGCCCATGGATGCAGGTCTTTGACTCTTGGTTGGTCTCTCCCATTCAGAGCATCCCAGGATATCAATCTTCCAACCAGCTCGGTGGGCTACAGTTCATGGGGTCGCAAAGAGTCGGACACGACTGAGGGACTAAGCACAGCACAGCACAGTCCCAGGTCAGTCCTCCAACGCCCGGGCCTCAGCCTCTGCCTCCTTTGTAGCCTCCATGCTGGTCCAGAGGGACCCACTCATCCCAGGATCTGACCACGCGTCTCTCCCACTCACACCCTCCCCGGCTCCTTAGTACCCTGGGAATAAGGCCCAATTCCTCAGCTCTCTGTGCCCTGCCTCCCCACAGCCAGCGCAGCTGTTCTACACATTTGACTCTTTGACCGAAGATTCAGTGACTTTTAATCTGTATTGTGCCCTCAGACTAGAGTGCTTTGTTCTCGCCTGCCAATTCCCCAAGGCCCCGCCCTAGAGATCGCTCCCCCTGGCAGCCCCTCTGGATGCCCCGGAGTTCTTGCTCCTTCTGGGTACTTCCCCTACACCATCCCTCTCTCTTTCCAGCCCTGATCCTGGAGCTCTGACTTCTCCAGGCTGAGGCCCTATGCCAGCCTCGCCCAGCCCTGAGAGCCAGGTGGGGGTTGAGTCCTAGTCAGGGAGCAATTGGCAGACCCCCCTCCCTGATCCTGTGGTCCAGCCACTGGGTGAGGTTCTGACTCTTTGGGGATTTCCTGTGACCTCTATAAATAACCCCCATGCCTGCTTCCCACAAACCGCCTCCCCCTTCTTGGAAAAAAGGGACGGTAGCCAAGGACCTCAGTCCGCGATGTGCCAGGGACAGGGCAGGTGGGCGGGGCCGAGGCATCTTTTCCCAAGAGCATCTTCCTCCCGACCCAGACCCCACTCCTCCCTGCTGGGAGCCCTCCAGACCCTCCCCACGCAAAGGACATCTGGGCACCCACCCTCTCTACACCCACATTGCTGCTTCTTGTCTTTCTGCAAAATAGACCTAACAGTAATATCCACGGACTGAACTGGGGTGACCCTTCCCTTCCAGGAGCCCCCCATTCAGGGGGGACCCCAGCTGTCAAACAAGCAAACAAATCAACAGAGTGTGACATATTGCAATGAAGCCATGATGAAATGGAGTCAGAGGGTCCCTATAGTTGCGTGATGGGCCCTGGAAACGTCCCAGCCTCTGCTCCTGTGTCCCTTGAAATTTGAGAGTTTGTATCTTCAACTACTGGAGGTGGAGATTTTTTTCTGATTCTGGAAAAGAGCTTGACCCTATTTGAGACTCCATTTCCACCTCTGGCAAAAGGGGGGTTATCTATTCATATGCCATCAGGTGGGTCGTGGAAGCCTGGATCCCTGGGACCTTAGAGGGGCCGGAACGTCACTGGAGTGTCAGGCACTTTTTTTGTTAGGGCAGAGCGCCCTCTGCTGGTTCATCACCTCAACAGCAGCTCCCCCATAAATGAAAGTCCCTCAGTCGTATCCAACTCTTTATGACCACAAACTGCCTCGTCCTTGGACTATAGTCCCCCCATGGACTATACAGTCTATGGAATTCTGCAGGCCAGAATACTGGAGTGGGTAGCTGTTCCCTTCTCCAGGGGATCTTCCCAACCCAGGGATCGAACCCGGGTCTCCTGCATTGCAGGCGGATTCTTTATCATCTGATCTTTCAGGGAAGCCCAGATTCCCCCATTAGTCCCCACAATCAAAGCCTTCATGATCAGGCTCTCCTCTCCTGGATTTCTTCCTCCCTTGTAGCACTCACTCATTCTACTTCCAGCCTCACTGGCCACTTCGCTACCCCTCAAACACACGGTGCTGTTCCCACCTCAGGGCCTTTGCACATGCCCTGCCCTCTGCCTGGGATGTTCTTGCTGGCCTCTTCCGTCTTCTTCTCACCTTTCAGATGTCAGAGTAGTTTCCATATCTACCCTCACATCCGTCCCTGACCAGGTCAGGTCGGTCTCCTCATCCTGTTTGCCCAGCAGCCTTCAGAACTCAGGTCTCCCGGGTGACTCAGTGATAAAGAATCCGCCTGCTGACGCAAGAGTGGGAGACATGGGTTTGATTCCTAAGTTGGGAAGATCCCCTGATGGAGGCAAAGGCAACCCACTCCAGTATTCTTGCTGGGAGAATCCCACGGACAGAGGAGCCTGGAGGGCTACGGTCCATTGGTTGCAAAGTGTTGGACATGACTAAGGGACTGAACAAGCAAGCATCCGACCTCACCAAAAGGAGCGGTGTCTCTCCTTTAATAAGGGCAGGAGTGGGGACTTCCCTGGCATTCCAATGGTTAAGAATCCCCCTTCCAATGCAGGGGATGAAGGTTCGATCCCTGGTCCGGGCACTAAGATCCCACATCCCGGGGACAACTAAGCCCGCCGACCGCAGCTGCTGAAACCAGCACACTCTGGAGCCCATGCTCTGCAACTAGAGAAAGCCCATGCATCGCAATGAAGGCCCAGCACAACTGAAAATTAAAAAAAAAGAAAAACAGGAGCAGTAATGCCTGCTTACTCCCCTCCGTTTCCAGCCCTCTGCACTGTCACCCAGAAGGCCCCCAGTGAACTCAAACTGAAATCTAACCTTATGTGCAAATCCCCTGGGGGCTTCAGCAACTAAATACTTCTCTGAACCTCAGTTTCCTCATCTGTAAAACTATGACAACATAACCACGGCATTGTGCTATTATGAAGATGCAATCAAATGATGGGTGCGATTCTAACACATAGTAGGTACTTGATAAATATTCACTGAGTGACGAATGACTAAGCTTGGAGAGGAAGTAGGGATTTTGCAAGTCACTTTGAGGATAAAAGAAGCAAAGTTTCAAGATTAATACCACAAAAGGAATGACAGCTTGGAACTTTCCTGGCAGTCCAGTGGTTAAGATTCCCAGTTTCCACT
Source organism: Oryx dammah (assembly GCF_014754425.2). NCBI lineage: Eukaryota > Metazoa > Chordata > Mammalia > Artiodactyla > Bovidae > Oryx > Oryx dammah. The sequence goes on along the minus strand of NW_024070189.1, from coordinate 101,775,002 downwards.
GAAGGGGGACACTGGTTCAATCCCTGGTTGGGGAATTAAGTTCCTGCACGTTGTGTGGTGCAGGGGGGTGGTGGCAGTGGGTGTTGGGGAAGGACAGTTTGCAGAACAATAAACACCAATTCATGTACAAAATGCAAGACAAAATATATTTTATAGGCACATCCACAAGTACGCAAACTTGCATAGAAAGTTCTGGAAGGATACACCAACCAAGAAGAGGGTGTTCAAATATTTCTGGATCACCCATTTCTTACCTTCCTTTGGTATTTGCAAAATAAATTAAAAACTATAAAACAAAAAACCTCTGAGACCTTTCAACCTCCGTCTTGATCCTCCACCTCCCCCAGCATCATGTTCCCAAAATGGTCTCCCTTCAGCCCCATTCAGGGCCAAACCCCGGAAATCTGGCCGGCTGCCACTCAGTCACTACCAGCAACAGAGCCTTTGTGGTTTGCAGTCAAGTTCCCCGACTTGGCCTAAGCCATTCCCAGACACCCGAAGGCTTCTGGGGGCTCCTCCAGCCTGGGTCTGAGCTTCAGATGTCCCCTCACTTGCCCACGCAGAAGTCCCGGAAGATGATATCCAGAATTTCCTCGGTGCCCCCTCCACCAGTGAGATGACTCAGATGCCCTCGGGCTACCCGAAGTGCCTCGGCTGCCAGGGCTAAGTCTTTTGCCTGCCTGTACTGACCAAGGGCATCCAGGCAGCCCTGGAGGTGGTGTTGGTGCCTCGATCGTGTCAGAAGTGGGCCTGTGGACGGGTCCCCACACCTGGAAGGGACAAAGGATAAGGTCTCTCTTGGCATTCAAAGTAGGGGGAAGAGGAACGATCATACCCCTTTTGTAGATACAGAAACTGAGCTGGCAGGGCCAGCTGTGCCCAAAGCCAGTGGCTTAGCCCCCAAACTTGGACAGAGCGAGGTTGCCCAGTGGGCAAGGGGGCTCACAGTGCAGCCAGCTCCTTCTTCAGTGCTTCTAGGAGGCCGTCCAGCCCCTCACCGGTCAGGCAAGACAGCAACAGGTGGGAGGGGAGGTCAGGATGGGGGTCTGAGCGCCCAGCGGGCAGCAGGTCCGATTTATTCAGCACAAGCAGAAGGCGCTGGTGGCTCCCATTGGGGTTCCCGGCTCCTGCCGGGATGACAACGGTGTCCAGGAAGTTGCAGCTGGCCGGAGAGGCCAGGTCAGAAGCATCCAGCACGGCCAGAATGAGGTCAGCTTGCTCCAGCCTGGGAGGCGGGAAAATGGAGCATGGACCAAAGAGCTGCGCAATGAAAAGCATTCGGCAGGGATGGGGTAAAGGCCAAACCTAAAAGCTGCCCTCCCCAAAGAACTGAGGCCCCACCTAATGGGGCTTAGTAACCTTTCCTCATTAAGGACTAATGAAAGATAAATGCAACTGGTAGAAACAGCAAAGGGCCCGAGTTTCCCCCTCCCACTTCCCTCCTGCCCACCTTTTTTGGGCGCGCCGCACTCCCTCCTGCTCCACAGGCCCCACGCCTTCCCGCAACCCTGCAGTGTCGCTCAGCAGCGCCGGGAACCCGGCCAGGTCCACCGGGGTCTCCAGAACATCTCGGGTGGTCCCCGGCTCCGGGGACACGATGGACACAGGCTTCCGGCCTGGGGATGGGGGTGGGCTCAGAGGAAGCCGGCAGGGTGGAGATGAGAGGGTCCCTCCCTTAGGCTCCATCCCAGTTTTCAACCTCCCAGGCCCCCTCCCTACCCCAGAAAGCTTAGTACCTTAGCTCCCAGCCCCGCCCCCTGCCTTGAGCCCTGCCCTCTGCCCCCTGCCCACGCACTGAGCAGGTTCACCAGGCTGCTTTTGCCGGCGTTGGGAGGTCCCGCAACCACTACGTGCGCCCCTGAGCGGAGCCTCTGCCCGCGCCTGGCATCTCGAAGATGTACACCCAGCGCCACCTCCAGCTTCCGCACGTCACTATCAGCTGTGGATGGAGGAAAGGAGAGAGAGTAAGAGGACCTGGGGGGGCTGGATGCCAGATGTCTCCACCTCCCACCCCCAGGGGGACCCACCTTGATCCAGGACGCCCTCCTCCAGGTTGTCGTCCTCACTAAAATCGATATAGGCCTCTACATGGGCCAGAGCCTGAGGGAGGGAGAGGTGGGTAGTGTGATCATACAGAAACTCATCCCGAGTGGGTGCCCGGGTCCAGCCTGACCTTAAGGGATCAGATTGGAGGCTCATAGACAGGAAACTCTAACACAGGAAAAGGTTAGGAAGTGTCTCTGCGGCAAGGTATGAGTGTACTTGCTTTAGTGAGGGTCTCGGCCCAGCCGCGGCAGAGGTCACCCAACTCCCCATCGAGCTGCCTCAGGGCTTGTCGCCGCTGCGCCTCGGTTTCTGCGTGGATCAGGTCTGCCAGCCCCTCCACCTCCGTCAGGCTCAGCTTCCCGTGGGCGAACGCCCTCCTGGTGAACTCGCCTGCTTCCGCTGGCCTCAGCCCTGGCACACTGCCTGCGGGAAGGTTCAAGATCCTGAGGCCCCTGGCCCCTGCCCAGGTCACCGGCGTAGCAATACTTCAAACCCAAGGCTGCAGACTTACCCAGGGCCTGCAGGACACCACTCACCACGGCCGGCCCTCCATGTACGTGGAACTCCGCGCAATCCTCACCGGTAAAACTCTGGGGACCTAGTATGTTGAAGAGATGTGTGTCAGCAGGATACGGCCTGGCCGACCGCCTGGAAGGAGGAAGTTGGGTCACAGGAGTTACTTGAGGTTCCGGATCTGAAGTCCCGTACCTGGAAACCAAAGCACCAGCGCGCGGTCCAAAGGCTCCCCAGAGCGGGGGTCGCTGAGCAGGCGCAGGCAGGCTTTGCGGGCCGGGGGTAAGTCCCGCGGCGCCGTGAGGCTCCGGAGGGCGTGGCCGCTGGCAGGGCCGCTGGTTCGGATCACCGCGATGCCGCAGCGGCCTTGGCCAGAGCTCAGAGCGAAGATAGTGGCTCCGGAACCGGGGGCCGGGTAACCACTGCCCTGGCGCGTGCACAGTCTGGGACTGGAGAGGAGGAGAGTCAGTGCATCTGAGAAGCTCTGAGGCCAGAGTGGCATGGCAGGTGGATAGATGGCTCGATGGTCGCGTGAGCCCCCAAGTGGAAGTTTTGTGGCTAGGGGAGGGACTGATCGGAAGTTCTGAGGCCAGAAGAAGACTGGATTGCGGTGGGCTCTGCGGCAGGGGGTGGGGCTTGGATGGAGAAGAAAAGTGGTCCTGCCGCAGGGAACCGGGCCCCCAGATCCCAGGGAGAGGGTTTGGGGCCCGAGCAACGCCCTACGCTGTCACAGCCCTTCCCCAGCTCACCCCACCTGTGAGGCCCACGTGCAGCCCGGGATACCAGGGTCCACAGCCCCCGCCACATGGATTCACAATCAGCTACCCGCCTGCCCACCCTGCCGCTGGGGTCGGCAATTCCTCGCAGGAGGTCCCGCCTACTCCGCGGCGTGACTGGTAAAGTGATCAACAATTCTCGATTATCATTGGGCCCCTTAGAAGACGTACTGCCCATCCACTGAAGATCTTCGCTTCTACTGGCTAATAACAGGGAAAGAAGCCGAGGGCTCGCACGCTTCGGTGCAGTGAAATAGTGTTCCTCCAGCAACATTAGACAGAATTTTTAGGATCCTAGAGGGGCCAGGTTCCTAGACACCGGAAATGAGTAGCACAGGGCAATGGAAATTAAAGAAAGGCGAGGGTTTGAGTCGAAGCAAGAGCATCTCGGGGGCTTCCCTGATAGCTCAGACAGTAAAGAATCTACCTGAAATGTAGGAGACCCAGGTTCGATCCCTGGGTCGGGAAGATCCCTTGGAGAAGGAAGTGGCAATCCACTCCAGTATTCTTGCCTGGAGAATCCCAAGGACAGAGGAGCCTGGTGGGCTGCAGTTCACGGGGTCGCAAAGAGTCGGACACGACTGCCTTTCACTTTCAAGAGCATCTCGGTGGCCGGGAGGGATGAGTTCCGGGGAACCAACGCCCTGGCCCTGGGGAAATCTATTCCAAATTTCTGGGAAGACTTCTTTCCTCGGAAGTCTACAGTTTCTCGCCCCTCCCCTGCTTTCTCTCCCGCCGTCCCTCTGTCTCAGATACCCTTCCCTTGACAAAGAGCGTCAGTGCCTAGCTCCAAGGTCCCCTCCGCTATGAAGCCTCCCTAGGATCCCCAGCACAGTCCTCTCTCCTCTCTGGGCTACTCTGGCCCCGGTGTCCTCGTGCAGAGTTGTGTGTCCCGTCTGTTTCTGGCTCCCCGAAAGCCAGAAAGGAGAGATTATTTTCAGGTTAACCCGGGACAGCGCCGGCCGGCGAAATAAAGCGCTGATGGTGGAATTCCAGGCACTGGATAGGCGGGGTCTCCGGGGGTACTGCCACGCGGCGAATTCTCTGGTTCTTGGACGGAGCGGGCGGGTGGCGCGACTATACTTAGGGAAGACTGGAACAGGGTACAGTTCTAATGATTAGCTCCACGCCTCGCTCTGTTCAGTTTTTTCATTTGTCAGTTAGGGGGTTCGGGATGGACATGTTCTCATTTCTGTATTTAATATGGATAACCACCTAGGACCTACTCTATAGTACATGGAACTCTGCTTAATGTTGCGTGCCACCCTGGATGGGAGGGGAGTTTGGGGGAGAAAGGATACATGTGTATGTTTGGCTGAGTCCCTTGGCTGTTCACCTGAAACTGTCACAACATTGTTAACTGATTATTACCCCATTACAAAATAAAAAGTTAAAAAAAAAACCCTTTTTTTCATTTGTAGAAGAGGAGTGAACGATGACGTTCGCTGTCTCCAAGTTGTTCCATCTGTCAAAAGTATACATCAAATGCCTACCGTGTAACCACGAAGAATCAGTCTGGGCCCCTGCCCTCACTGGTCTGTCAGTCTAATGGAAGAAGCTACAGAGGATGGTCAGGGGGTCAGACAACAGAGAAAATACAGGGCCCCCAGTTAAATGTAAATTTCAGATGAACAAGGATTATCCTGTCAGTATAATTAGGACCGACGCAATATTTGTATGTGTGTGTATGTGTGTTTGCTGCTCAGTCATGTCCGACTCTTTGCACCTCCATGGACTGTACCCTCCAGACTCCTCTGTCCATGGGGATTCTCCAGGCAAGAATACTGGAGTGCGTTGCCAAGCCCTTCTCCAGGAGATCTTCAAGACGCAGGGATTGAACCTGGGTCTCCTGCACTGCGGGCAGAGTCTTTACTGACTGAGCGACCAGGGAAGCATGGAATATTTGGGATAGACTAAAAATTTATTCATTTATCTGAAATTCACATTTAACTAGGAGAACTGTATTTTTATTTGCTAAACTTGGAAAAGGCAGAGGAACCAGAGATCAAATTGCCAACATCCGCTGGATCATCAAAAAAGCAAGAGTTCCAGAAAAACATTTATTTCTGCTTTATTGACTATGCCAAAGCCTTTGACTGTGTGGATCACAATAAACTGTGGAAAATTCTGAAAGAGATGGGAATACCAGACCACCTGACCTGCCTCTTGAGAAATCTATATGCAGGTGGGGAAGCAACAGTTAGAACTGGACATGGAACAACAGACTGGTTCCAAATAGGAAAAGGAGTACGTCAAAGGCTGTATATTGTCACCCTGCTTATTTAACTTATATGCAAAGTACATCATGAGAAACGCTGGGCTGGATGAAGCACAAGCTGGAATCAAGATTGCCGGGACAAATATCAATAACCTCAGATATGCAAATGACACCACCCTTATGGCAGAAAGTGAAGAGGAACTCAAAAGCCTCTTGATGAAAGTGAAAGAGGAGAGTGAAAAAGTTGGCTTAAAGCTCAACATTCAGAAAACTAAGATCATGGCATCCAGTCCCATCAATTCATGGCAAATAAATAGACGGAGAAACAGTGGAAAGAGTGTCAGACTTTATTTTGGGGGGCTCCAAAATCACTGCAGATGGTGACCGCAGCCATGAAATTAAAAGACGCTTACTGCTTGGAAGGAAAGTTATGACCTACCTAGACAGCATATTAAAAAGCAGAGATCTACTTTGCCAACAAAGGTCCATCTAGTCAAGGCTATGGTATTTCTAGTAGTCATGTATGGATGTGAGAGTTGGACTATAAAGAAAGGTGAGCGCCAAAGAATTGATGCTTCTAAACTGTGGTGTTGGAGAAGACTCTTGAGAGTCCCTTGGACTGCAAGGAGATCCAACCAGTCAGTCCATCCTAAAGGAAATCAGTTCTGAATATTCGTTGAAGCTGAAACTCCGATACTTTGGCCACCTGATTGGAAGAGCTGACACATTTGAAAAGATCCCGATGCTGGGAAAGACTGAAGGTGGGAGGAGAAGGGGGTGACAGAGGATGAAATGGTTGGATGGCATCACCGACTCAACGGACACGAGTTTGAGTAAACTCTGGGAGTTGGTGATGGACAGAGAGGCCAGGCGTGCTGCAGTTCGTGGGGTCGCAGAGTCGGCACGACTGAGAGACTGAACTGAACTGAACTGAAATTTGGTAACTCTATTGGGTCCTCTCTGAGGACATTACATCCTGAAGGGTGCAGCAGTTCACCGGACAAAGAGGGCTTGAAGAGTGTCCTAGGTAACAAGGATGGTGTTACACATCCAGCCTGTACTAAGGCACGATACACTTATTCTCATTCTCCCTGTGGTGGTTGGAGCTATTGCTACCGGGAATCTCCTGCGCCCAGGCTCACCACCCGCTTCCCCCAACCCCACCCACACCACCTACCCGCGAGACCACCTCAGATTCCAAACCGACGGGGAAACTAACGCTTTAAAGGCAGAGAATCCAGGCCCAGGGCGGGCGGTGTCGAGACCAGGCATCGACTCGGGCGGGGACAGAGAGGAGAATGAACATTCGGCGCGGGCGGGGACGAACACCAGAGAGCGAGGTGGGCGGGCGAGAACGAACCTCGGAAAACATCACGGGCGGAGTCGAGAACCAGAGAACGACGCGCGCGGGACCGAGAAGGAGAATCGAGGTTCCGCGCGGGCGGGGACGAGAAGCAGCGCTCGGGCACGCGGGGACGGCGGCCGGCGCGGGCGGGCGCGGCCTTTGTCTCCTCCTCAGGCGCGCTCGGCGGCTGCACCGGCCCCATGAGACCGCGGCCCCCCGGCGCCTGGGCCGCCCGCAGCCCCTGACCTGACCTGCCCTCGCAATGGCGGAAGCCACCTCCGGCGCTGGGGGCACGTCCCTGGAGGGCGAGCGTGGCAAGAGGCCCCCGCCGGAGGGCGAGCCTGCAGCCCCGGCGTCCGGAGTTCTGGGTACGTATGCAGCGCCTGGATCTGACAGGGTTGCAGGTGCCTGGGGTGTTCGCGGCAGGTCTACGGGGAGGGATACTGGAGTCAGCCGTCCCGGGCCTGGAGTCCAGTCGAGGCACCGGCTCTTCCCGGCACTGCGGCTGCGGCCGGGCGAGCGTGGCTGGAAAGGTGCAGCGGGTGTGGGGTCCCAGCGCAGAGATATGGACACGCCCCTCCTAGAGCCCCGGTGCGGGACTGAGTCCAGTCACCCCTTGGGCTACTCGATCGCTGCTGAGCAGTGATGCGCTTAAGAGCGCCTCTCCACAGAGGATACAGAATCATACAGTCCTGGGTTCAAATACCTGCTGGACTCTGTGACCTTGGGCGCGTGACTTAAATGCTCTGGGCCTCAGTTTCCTCGCCTGTGAAATGGGGGTAAGAGCCGCACCCAGCTATGAGGAGACGCTGACATAATGTAGTGAGGCGCTCAGAGCTGTTAGTGAGCGCCCCATCGATTGTGGTTTCGGAGGCGGAGCTGGGCCTCAAGAATGAGTAAGATTTGTAAGGGAGGACCTGGGGGAAGGGCATTCCTGGAGAAGGGCCTGGCTGGTACAAGGACGTGGAAGGAAGGAAACAAGCCAAGGCCAGAGCTCATAGGGCCTTGAATGCCAAGCTGAGTGCCAAGGAGCCCTGGCGAATGTGTGATCAGAGGCAAGGGCTGGAGGGACTAAGACTGGAGGCTAGGCCATCTGAGAATGACCTGACCCCAGCCTGCGCTGCCTGCTCCCCAGATAAGCTTTTTGGGAAGCGGCTCCTGCAGGTGGGTCGGTATCTGGTGTCCCACAAAGCATGGATGAAGACGGTGCCCACGGAAAACTGTGACGTGTTGATGACCTTCCCAGGTACCTGTCTGTGCTCACCCGCCCAGGGCCTACACTGAATTCCCCCGAACTGGGCTCCCCTGTCACTCTTGGCAAGAGCCATTGGTCCCTGTGCCCCTTGGCAGATACGACCGATGACCACACGCTGCTATGGCTGCTGAACCACATCCGCGTGGGCATCCCCGAGCTCATCGTGCAAGTCCGCCACCACCGCCACACACGGGCCTACGCCTTCTTCGTCACCGCCACATATGAGAGGCGAGTCCCTGTTCCTGGCCTCTCTCTGACCCTGCTACTCAGCTCCCCGCCCTTCCAAGCGCCAACTGCGAGGTCCAGCCACCCTGCATTTGTCCCAGACGTCCACCAGGTACACCATCCCTAGTTCCAGGATGGTGAGCCAGGGTCTCCCCGTGATCCCACCTCCCCTGCCCTTCCCGCAGCCTACTCAGAGGGGCCGACGAGCTGGGTCTGCGCAAAGCAGTGAAGGCCGAGTTTGGCGGGGGCACCCGTGGCTTCTCCTGCGAGGAGGACTTCATCTACGAGAATGTGGAGAGTGAGCTGCGCTTCTTCACCTCCCAGGTGCGGCCGGCTCTGGCCCCCAGCGCACATTCCTAGCCCGTGGGCGGCTGCTCCCTGTGCTCACGCCCTGTCCCCTGCAGGAGCGCCAGAGCATCATCCGCTTCTGGCTGCAGAACCTTCGTGCCAAGCAGGGCGAGGCACTACACAATGTGCGCTTTCTGGAGGACCAGCCAATCAGTGAGTGAGGTGGTCCCAAGCTTCCAATCGTATGTGGGGAGTTAGCTGGGGCTCTTAGAAGACTGCTGTCAACTTAGGAGGGTTAGGAAGGCGGGGCCTAGATAAAACCAATCAGAGTCTCCCGAAGAGTTGGGTGGGGCCTGGAGATCAACCAATGAGATAAAGGGTGTGGCCTTAGCAAGGGGTGGGGCTTGTCTCCTTGGAGGCAGGTCCGGGAGAAACCCTTTTCTGGGTCTGATATGAGGTTGGGGCAGGACCATGGACAGCACTCCACATATTGTGTGGTGAGCTCTGGGCCTCAGTATCCCCCAGGAAACCAGCCGCTGCAAGTTCACCTTCTAATGCCAGCTATGCACCATTCTTCAGACGTTTGGAGGAATGAGCTGAAACCAAGTAGCTCTGTTTAAAAACGTGTTTCCCCACTGGGATCGCACCTCCCAGGTTTCGAGCACCCTTCCTCACCTGCCCCTGCACCTCCCAAATTTTGAGGAATAATGTTCCTTTCACCCAGAACGCTTCTCCTGGGAAGAGCGTTTGCTAGTTTAAGAGGAGGCAAAAAGTTATAACTTGGGTTTCAGCCGAGGGGGACTGGCTAGGCCCAGCACAGGCAGACGGGTGGGGTCACCCTTTCTTGTCCCCCAACAGTCCCTGAGCTGGCGGCCCGCGGGATCATCCAGCAGGTGTTCCCAGTCCACGAGCAGCGCATCCTGAACCGTCTCATGAAGTCATGGGTGCAGGCTGTGTGTGAAAACCAGCCTCTAGGTGTGGTCCTGGCTGGAGTGGGGGGTTGGTGGGGTCCCAGGAGGCAGGCAGGGCTGACTGGGACCGCCCCCCCTCGTCCCTGGCAGATGAGATCTGCGACTACTTTGGTGTGAAGATTGCCATGTACTTTGCCTGGCTGGGTTTCTACACATCGGCAATGGTGTACCCGGCGGTCTTCGGCTCAGTCCTGTACACATTCACAGAGGCTGATCAGGTGCCGGGTGTGGACTGGACGGGGGGTGGAACACCTCAGACAACTTCCTTCCTGGACTGGGCCAGCCAACATTGCAGCCCTTCTCTGTTACCCCCAGACAAGCCGGGATGTATCCTGCGTGGTCTTTGCCCTCTTCAACGTGGTCTGGTCAACGCTGTTCTTGGAGGAGTGGAAACGGAGGGGGGCTGAGCTGGCCTACAAGTGGGGAACACTGGACTCACCTGGGGAGGCTGTGGAGGAGCCACGACCCCAGTTCAGGGTCAGTCGGGGCAGTCTGAGTTCAAGGACTTCAAGAATGGGGTAAAAAAAGAGAAAACATACTGAGCAAGTGCATTACAAGAACAAAGTGGGAGGTGAAGTAGGGCTGCAGCTTCTGAGGTTTCCCAAGTGAGAGGCTCTGCATGCCCAAAGGGAGAGGTGTGGAAAGTTGGATTTGAGAGACTAGGGAGGGTGCATTAAGTGGACACACCTGGATAGCAAGGATGAGATGGCTGGATGGCATCACCTACTCGATGGACATGAGTTTGAGCAAACTCCAGGAGATGGTGAAGGACTGAGAAGCCTGGCGTGCCACTATCCATGGGGTCACAAAGTCAGACAAGGCTTAGCAACTGAACTACAACAAACCACGATAATAAAGCATCATAGACATGGAGTTCAAAGGGTTGGGAAGGAGGTGGGACAGAGGCAGCCCCTCTGATCTTGTGTTGGGCTGCGCCCCCACCCTCTGCCAGGGCGTGCGGCGCATCAGCCCCGTGACTCAGGCCGAGGAGTTCTACTACCCGCCCTGGAAGCGGCTGCTCTTCCAGATCCTCGTCAGTCTTCCCTTGTGCCTCACCTGCCTAGCCTGTGTGTTCCTGCTCATGCTCGGCTGCTTCCAGCTCCAGGTGACCTTCAGTCCCTAGCCCTGGCCTCGGCCCCAACCTGTTCAGGTGTGCCCTGAGCCAAGCCCAGCGACCGGGGTAACCTCTGAACCCCTTTGTCCCTGCAGGAGCTGGTGCTGAGCGTGAAGGGGCTGCCCCGTCTTGCCCGCTTCCTGCCGAAAGTCATGCTGGCCCTGCTGGTCAGCGCAAGTGCCGAGGGCTATAAGAAGCTGGCTGTCTGGCTCAATGACATGGGTATGCCCTGTGAAGGGAGGTCTCACTGCCCAGCCCCCAGGAGGAAGGGCCCCACTGCCTTCTGGGGTCCCTGCTGCTCATGACGGTCTGGGCTACACTCTCACTCGTCTCCTTGGCCCCCAGAGAACTATCGGCTGGAGAGTGCCTATGAGAAGCACCTCATCATCAAGGTCGTTCTGGTGAGTGGTAGCCAGCAAGCCGGCAGGGCTTCTTTTATTTTATTTTTTTTAATATTTATTTATTTGGCTGCACCGGGTCTTAGTTGTGGCACATGTGATCTAGTTCCCTGACCAGGGATCAAACTCAGGCCCCCTGCGTTGGGAGCATGAAGTCCTAGCTACTGGACCACTAGGGCAGTCCCCAGGCAGGGGTTCTACAGGGGACACATGGGGGTTCCTCGGGGCAGACATGGCAGGGTGACCACCCCCCTGCCCGCTTCACACAGTTTCAGTTCGTCAACTCATACCTGAGCCTCTTCTACATCGGCTTCTACCTCAAGGACATGGAACGCCTGAAAGAGGTGAGACTCTGGCCTAAAGCAGTACCCCCAAGGCAGCTGGCTGTGGGGGCCAGACCGGCCCAAGGGGTCCATGGGCTCTCCAGCCCCTCCCTTCCTCCTCCATCCTTCTCTCCTCTCTGTCCATTCGTCTGTGTGTCCTCTCTCTGCCTGTCATGCCCCCCCATCTGTCTGTCCACCTGTCCGTCGGTCCCTCCACAGCTCCTGGTCGTCCTGTCCCTGTCCCAGAGCCTCGAGCGGCAGCTTTGGGCGGTGCTGGTCCCGCTCGTGGCCCTGCGGTTCCGCCTGCTCCTCCTCTCCCTCCAGGGCCTCCTTCTTGAGGCCCGGGACAAAGTACGGGCAGGTGGCGGCGAGCCCTTGGGGCCTCGCCAGGGCGGGCAGTGTGGCTGTGCCGGGGCACTCACGCCTAGCCGAGGGTGCATGCTCTGAAGGGATGGGGTTCCACGGCTGCGCACAGGTGTCGAGAGCCCTGGAGGCCCTGGGCACCAGCTGAGCTCCGGGAGGTGCAGCATGATGGGAGGCCACGGCCTGTCCAGGTGATCAGCTAGAAGTGCTGTGGCCCGCCCAGCCGTGGTTTGGGGTTGCCTCTGTGCCCGGGGACATCCAGACGGCTCAGGCTGTGGCTGGATGTGTGCTTTGGGAGGGTGGGCGCCCACAGCCTGTCCCAGTGCCCAGGGCCCCGCCCGCCCCCCACGAGGCCGCCCTCCACCCCCTTCCTACCCCCAGATGCTGGCCACGCTGCTGATCACCCGCCAGTTCCTCCAGAACGTTCGAGAGGTTCTGCAGCCCCACCTGTATCGGCGGCTGGGCCGAGGAGAGCTTGGCCTGCGGGCGGCCTGGGAGCTGGCCCGTGCCCTGCTTGGCCTCCTGAGCCTCCGGCGCCCCGCACGCCGCCACCTCGAACCCCCGGCTGAAGAGGGCGGCGGTGGCAGCAGCAGTGGGGGGGGTCGCAGGTGTCTCAGTGGGGGCTGCGGGGCACCTGAGGAGGAAGAGGAGGCCGCGGTGGGGCGGCGGCCTGCAGGGGAAGGGGGAGAGGTGGGGGACGGGCCCCGGGGGGACAGAGAGGAGGAGGACGAAGAGGAGGAGGAGGACGACGAAGAGGAGGAGGAGGAGGACGAGGAAGGCGAGGAGGGCGGCCTCCTGGACTGCGGGCTCCGACTGAAGAAGGTCAGCTTTGCCGAGCGGGGGGCTGGGCGGCGTCGGCCGGGCCCAAGCCAGGAGGCCCTCCTGGAGGAGGGGAGCCCCACCATGGTGGAGAAGGGGCTGGAACCGGGCGTGTTCACACTGGCCGAGGAGGACGATGAGGCTGAGGGGGCTCCCAGCAGCCCCGAACGGGAGCCTCCCCCTGCTGTCCTGCTCCGCCGGGCTGGAGGCGAGGGCCGAGACCAGGGGCCAGATGGGGGCCCGGATCCAGAGCCAGGCTCAGGCGACTCAGCCCGGAAGCAGCGGCGGCAGAACCGGTCATCTTGGATCGACCCGCCCGAGGAGGAACACTCGTCTCAGCTCACCCAGGCGGAGCTTGAGAGCTGCATGAAGAAATACGAGGTGAGGAGGGCCCCTGAAGGTGGACGCAGGGCCATCGGCAGGGCTGGGCACACAGTCTGAGGATGGAGGTGGGGTGGGAGCGACAGGAAGGAATGACGGGCCCCTTTATGTGATCTGGGCCTCCCTGGTGGCGCAGACGGTAGAGTCTGCCTGCGATGCAGGAGACTGGGGTTCAGTCCCTGGATCGGGAAGATCCCCTGGCGAAGGGAATGGCTGCCCACTCCATTCTTCTTGCCTAGAGAATCCCATGGCTACGACTCACCCTTATGTGATCAGAAACTTGCTAACCTTGCTGAGCTTGGGTCCATGCCGGATAATCTGAGGGAGGCGGGCTTGATGAGAGGAAGGTGGGCTGAGGGAGGAGGTGTCCTGAGTTGGGGGAGAGCCGAGGCCCACCCCTTGGGTGCCTCCCCACAGGACACGTTCCAGGACTACCAGGAGATGTTTGTGCAGTTTGGCTATGTCGTGCTTTTCTCATCTGCCTTCCCCCTGGCTGCCCTCTGCGCCCTCATCAACAACCTCATCGAGATCCGTAGTGACGCCCTCAAGCTGTGCACAGGGCTGCAGCGGCCCTTTGGGCAGCGCGTGGAAAGCATTGGCCAGTGGCAGGTGGGGGAAGGGCCAAGGGCTCTGAGCCAGGATGCCCAGAGGTGGAGCGAGTGCTGGGGAGGCTGGCGGGACCCCATCTGAGCCCCTCTTGTCCCCCCCTACCCCCGCAGAAGGTGATGGAGGTCATGGGCGTCCTGGCAATCGTGGTCAATTGCTATCTAATTGGCCAGTGTGGGCAGCTGCAGCGCCTCTTCCCCTGGCTCAGTCCCGAGGCAGCCATCGTGTCCGTGGTGGTGCTCGAGGTGGGACCGGTGGCCGGGTGGGGGACCCAGGTGGTGGTGGTGGGGTGTCCCCATGCCTGCAGCCTCCTCCTCTGTCGCCTCAGCACTTCGCTCTGCTCCTCAAGTACCTCATCCATGTGGCCATCCCTGACATCCCAGGCTGGGTGGCTGAGGAGATGGCCAAGCTGGAGTACCAGCGCCGGGAGGCCTTCAAGGTATGTGGGCCAGGGCCCAGTATGCTTTACATCTCTGCTCCGAGGGGCCTCTCCCCCTCGCCTCTCTGCCTCACCTGGCTGGGCAGTCCCATCCTTAGGAGGGTAGATGTGCAGATCGTGTCAGCGTTCGTTGCTTAGTCGTATCCGACTCTTGGTGACCCCATGGACTGTAGCCCACCAGGCTCCTCTGGCCATGGGATTCTCCAGGCAAGAATACTGGAATGGGTTGCCATGCCCTCCTCCAGGGGATCTTCCCTACCCAGGGATCAAACCCAGGTCTCCTACATTGCAGGCAGATTCTTCACCATCTGAGTCACCAGGGAAGCCTAGGGTAATAATTAGCATTTCAAAAGGAACTGGTCCCTTCTGGGGTCCTGGTGGCATCCCGCACCAGGCCAGCACTTATGAACTGTCATCTGCCAGCTTGCCGGGCATTGTCCTGTGTGGGGTCAGGGACACAGCTGATGCTTCCTAGAAGCCCAGCCTGTGGCACATTCCCCAGAAAGCTGCAGAGCAGACCAGGGAGCCCATTGCCACCAACCAGTGGAGCCCTCCATGATGACGTGTGTGTGCTCAGTTGCTCAGTGTCGATGTGACCCCACGGACTGGGGCCCGCAAAGCTCCTCTGTTCATGGAATTCTCCAGGCAAGAATACTAGAGTGGGTAGCCATTCCCTTCTCCAGGGGATCTTCCCAACCCAGGGATCGAACCTAAATCTCTTATGAGAAGTCTCCTGCATTGACAGGCAGATTGTTTACTGCTATGCCACCTGGGAAGCCCCAGAAATAGTGATGGAAATGTTCTATTCTGGGTTGCCCGTGTAGCCGGTACTACAGACGGCCAATGAGCGCTTGCAATGGGACCTGATGCTACTGAGAAACTGAGATTTTACTTCACTTATCTGGTTGTTTGTTTATATATTGGCTGTGCTTCGTGGCTTATGGGATCTTAGTTCCCCAACCAGGCATCAAAGCCGGGCCCTCCGCGGTGAGAGCACAGAACCCTAACCACCGGACTGCCAGGGAATCACCTTATTTCAGTTATTTAAAGTGACAAAACCATGAGAGCCCCTGCTGGTCTAGCGGTTAGGATCCACTGCTTTCACTGCCACGGCCCGGCTTCAGTCTCTGGTCTGGGAACTGAGACACCTCCAAGTCACGTGGTGGGGCCCCAAAATAATAATTTTTTTTTTAAATTAACATTGCCATGTGTGGCTACTGGCCACTGGACAGTCACAGCTCTGTCTCTCCCCAGTTCTCCAGAAAGCAGGGAACCACTGAGGCCCAATATTTGTTTTAACTCTCCCAATTTCTAAGACAGCGTCTGGCATGCGACCGGGTACAGAATTGGTGGCCAGTAAATGTTTGCTCTCTTCTCTGTTCTCAGAGAGCCCTGGGGTGGGTCCAGGGATGCAGCTGGAACCCAAGAAGTGTGTGGATCTCTCCCCACTTCTGCAGGAGAGCCCCGCGTGGGCCTGGGCCTGGGTGGGCACCTGCTCACACACTCACTCCTTCCAGTGCCCGTAATGGCTCCATTCTGTCCTCAGAGGCATGAGCGCCAGGCGCAGCACCGCTACCAGCAGCAGCAGCGGCGTAGGCGGGAGGAGGAGGAGCGACAGCGCCACGCGGAGCACCATGCCCGGAGGGAGCGAGACGCCAGTGGCCGAGAGGAGGCTCGGGCTGAGGGCTCTGGGTTGGACCCTGCTGCCCCGGAGAAAACCTCGGCCAAGGCCAAGGGCAGTGGGACAGGTGGCCACGGGCCAGAGCGACCCAAGCGCCCGGGGTCCCTGCTGGCACCTAACAACGTCATGAAGCTGAAGCAGATCATCCCGCTGCAGGGCAAGTTCCTGTCGTCCGGGGCCTCGTCCTCCTCGCCGGCCGCCACGGGGGCCAACCTCACCACCCGGCCAACCCCTGCCCAGTCGCCCACTGGCAGCGACACCCGCCTGCCAGCCTTCCTTAGCTTCAAATTCCTCAAGTCACCTGAGACCCGGCGGGACCCAGAGCGTAGCCACTCTCCACCCAAGGCCTTCCACGCCGGCAAGCTTTTCCCCTTCGGCGGGGCCCGGGCGGAGGCCGGGTCCAACGGGGCGGGCGGGCAGGCCCGGCAGGACGGGACCCTCGGCGGTGGCGGTTGCCGAGCCCAGCGGAGTGGGCTGGCGGACGAGGCTGCAGCTGAGGAGCCGGACACACCCCGGCCCGAAGAGGAAAGCTCAGGTCACAAGCTTTAACTCGGGGGTGGGGACTCTGGGCCGGGCTTTGGGGGGTAGGGGTGGGGTGTCCAGACGTGGGCAGAGGGGCTGAAGCAGACAGGGGAGGCTCCGTCTCCTGGTACCAGTTGGGGACATGGGTCTGTGGTACATGGAGCCTGTTGATCAAAGCCTACTCAGTCTTTCCGGGTCCTTGAGAGCCTGGAGCCCTGTGCCTGACCCTCCTCACCCCTGGGGGAGGGATGCCAAAGTCCCTTGTCCCCCATTGCCCTTCCCAGGGTGCCCGCCTGCCATGCTCTGGTGCCAGGAGAGATGAGGGAGGCCCCTTCACCACCTGGCCTAGCCTTTCCTGCCCCAATGAGACCCCACAC
Source organism: Oryx dammah (assembly GCF_014754425.2). Lineage (NCBI taxonomy): Eukaryota > Metazoa > Chordata > Mammalia > Artiodactyla > Bovidae > Oryx > Oryx dammah. The sequence continues at coordinate 101,758,342 of NW_024070189.1, read as the reverse complement.
CCAGCTCACTCTGGGGGACCAGAACCCCCAGGCCTCTATGCAAGCCCGCGTCCTGCAGCCCAAGCTGTCCCTGGAGGCCTTCCTTGGAGGTGGGGCTCAGGCTGCCCACTAGGGGAGTTCAGGGCTGCAGCCCCGTGGCCGCAGAGCAGAGTCACAGGCCTCACTGCGCACCACCCACCCCCCCACCTCATTTGTGCCCGGGGTCCAGCGACCCATCCCAGGGAGCCCAAGGGGCGGCAGCTGTAGCACCAGGGACTTAGGTCGGAAGTCAGCGGGACTTCCTCAGACTTCCCTCTCTCCGTGAAGGGGAGGGGCCCAGTGCCCAGAGGCCGGGGATGCACCCGAAGAAGCCCACCCCTTGTCACTGATCAGAAGCAATAAGGCCCTCCATGTGCCTGAAAGCCCAGAGGGAGAGCGGGCAGGGTTCCCAGCGGCGGGGACGGCATCTCCCCGGAACGGCCCCTCTCGCCTCCGCAGGGACAGCGCTGGCCCCTGTGGGCGCCCCGGCCCTCCGCACCTGCCGCAGCCGGAGCCCTGCGCCGCCGCCACCGCCGCCAACACCGCTGCCTCGGCCCCCGACGCCCCCCGCGGGCTGCTGGCAGTGGGACGGGCCGTGGGGCTGCGGGGGCGAGGGCGCCGCCCCGCGGCAGGCCCCTGCTGCCACCGACTGCCCGCCCTGCGCTCTCGCCGGGCCCCCGCCTGGCCCCCAGCCCCTGCCGGGGGACGCCAGCTTCTACAGCCTCCCGCCGCCGCCGCCTCCCACCTCCGAGCCCCCCCAGCCCCCGGCGCCCTCGCCCAGCCCCAGCTCCAGTCCCAGTCCTCAGGCCGTGTGCTGGCCCAGCGGCTGGCATTAGCTCCGCCCGCCCTGCCTTCCTGTTTTCATATGCAATATCAGTCACAGACGGGGCGGCGGCCGCCACCCAGAAAACACTTGGGCCGGCCCGATGTACCCCAGTATTGGCTGCCCCCTCCTGGGGCAGGGCCAGGGGCCTGGGGCCCCTCTATCTGCCGTTTTCGTTTCGACCAGGATGGGGGGAAATGAAAGGAAACCCCCCAAAAAACAACAGAAAACACACACAGAATAGGTGATTATTTATTTGTTTTTAATTTATTTTGTCATATTTTTGTAAAACGGCAGAAATGCAATAAAAAGTATATTTCAACAGTGCCCAAAGGCGGAGCTGCTGAAAGGGGACTTCGAGGCCCAATGACAAGGTTGGGGCCAGCTCTTTGGGGGACTGGCAGGCCCAGAGTGGGTTCCCCTTCTGTCCTGAGACCCTTGGGGAATGCCTAAGAACTGGGTCTCCAGGCCAAACGTATGGAAAACTCCAGAAATCCAGGCCTAGGGGCCCCCCTGGGAGGAGCTGCAGAGCCTCAGGCCCCATCTTCAGCCTCCTAGACAAAGGAAGAAATCTCAAAAAGTGCTGACAGGAATCAGCAGGTCAGGTCGTAGGTATGGGTCCTGAGCCAGCCTCAGTCCTGCAAGGCCACCCTTTCTGGCAGACCTGCCTCCCAGGCTGACATCTGAGAAGTCAAGGGCTACAGGGGGCGCTTAGGGCATGGGCGTCTGAAGGCACCTGGTGCCCGTCTCGATGTTATGGGGACGGTGTGTTCAAGGGCAGCATCGGGGAAGGGCTAGCACGGCCCCGCTGTGTGACGGCTATCAGACCGCTGTCACAGGGGCCAGGACCCTTCACTGAGCGATCAGGGATGGGCGTGGCCTCTCAGCCTCAGGGGGTCCACATCCAGAGGCGCAGAGTCAGAAAGGCCCTGCCCCAGGGCTGGGGGAGCCAGCATGAGGTAAGGGCACTTTGGGAGGCCACAGAAAAGACATCAGGGTTTGCTAGAGGCAGGAGAGCAGCCTGTGCAAATGTGGGAAGGCAGAGTGTGGTGTTTGCGGGGAGCAGAGTAAGGAGGGCCCCAAAGGCAGGAGGAGTGGGTGGAGGCTAGCTGAGGGGCCTAAGCTGGGGAGACCATGGAGAGGCCATGGGACCCCACCCACACCATGGACAGGGCCGGCAGGAGATGGCATCCAGCCCCCTGGGGCCAGGGAGGTGTGGGTGAGCCTGGGGAAGGACAGGCTGAAGGACAAGACCTGCCCGGGCTCTGTGGCCTTTGAAGCTGAACTCCTGCCATCTACCCAGTCACCAACAGCTGGTGACACCACGCGCCTCCCCAGGGCCAGGCCAACCCCTGGGACTAGCGATTCCGAGCTGGTCTGAGAGCCTCCAGGGACTTGGCCCTCCCTGGCATGACCACGGTCAAACCTGCCTTTCCTAAGCACCAGCTTTATGGCCACTGCTGCAGAGGCACCCAGAGCTGGGCCTCACTGCTGGGGAGCTAAGCCTGGAACCTTCCACCCAGCAGACCCCTGGTGGCCCAGGCCGAAGCAGTCTGACCCAGGCTGGCATCTCCGTGGTGATACCTTGGAACAGGCACCCCCTGCAGCCTGCTGTCTCCCTCGCTCCACAGCCCCACCCCTCACCACCCCCACACCCTAGCAATCGGCTCCAACACTCTGGCTGCCATTCAAGCTAGGGGGGGAAGAAGTGGCATTCCCCTGGCCCTGGGCCCTGGTGCTCAGGGCCTTGAACCTTCTGCCTGGAGCCTGAATGCCCCCTACCTCCCTGGCGTCAGCCCCAAACCCAGCCCAGCTGGTGGCCAGGACTGGCCAAGGAACCTGCTGCCGAGGGCACTGGGGTTGGGCTTTCCTTGGCGCTCCGCACGCCGCCTCCTGAGCCAGGGAGGGAGGCCAGGCCACCTGTCTCTGCGATGGCGGGTGGGCATGTCGCCCTGCTCGCTGATGTTCTGGGCATGGGGCCCACCACAGCTCCATCCTTGGCAGCATGGACCGTTCCTCTGGCAGGGGTAGGGAGTGTCCTGGTCCTTGGGGACACCTTGATGCAGGTGAGGCCGAGGGGAGGGTCCAGGCAGGTCTTGACTCTGACCAAGATGGCCAAGCAGGCCCATCAGAGGATCCAGCTGGTTCTGGGGCCCCAGTGTCTGGAGGCCCCTCTTGGCTCCTCTGGTGACGATGGGACGACTCTCAGGGGCTCTGTCGTCTGGCGCTGAGGCACGCCGAGCAAAGACGCAAGGTCGGGTAGGAAAGATCCTTTTATTGGGGTGGACACGGAGCACGCACTAGTCCATGATAAAATGACTTAAGAGAAAGATCCAGAAGGGCTGACTTCTCCCCCTTACTCGAGCTCAGAGCAAGGTCTGGGCACAGAATAGGTCCCGGTGGAACTCGAGACAAGGCAAAGTCTTTAAGGCCCGGACCGGGAGGTGGGCGCTGGGAGAAGGGCCCCCACCCTTGCCGGCCGGCCACAGCGGGGTCCCGGCTCTAGACCCTCGTAGACACGCTCCAGTTTTCCAGAGGAGAACTGGGGGGCAAGAGGAGGAAGGGGAACGGGATGGGGGGAGGTGAGTAACAACGTTTTTGTCTTTGTTTTAAAGCGTCTACCAACATCACACTACTGGGTCTGGCGTCCCCTGTAACCATCGCTTGGTGCGTTTTACAGCATAAATAAAAACTCAAGGAAAATAAATACATTGGCTCCTATGAGGTTGGAAGTGGTGTGGAAAGGGTATGGGCGGGCCGGCGGAGGGGTGGGGTGGGGGGCGCTTACACAAGGCAGGTGGGCAAGGAGCAGACAAGACGGGAGGCGCCCGAGGGAGGGCGCGAGTCTTAAGTGTCCTCGTGCATGTCCGGGCTGTCGGTCCGCGCGACCTTGCGGGGCGGCGCCGAGCTCTCGCCCTCTAGCTCCACTTGTTCCTGGTCTCTCTTCTTGGCGGCATTCTGGGGGGCAGGGGAGCAGAGTGGCCATGAGCTTCCCCGAGGGGGAGCGCCGAAAAGTCTGAGGCTGCCTCTGCAGCTCGTGGCTCCAGTGCCTCCCCGAGCTGGGCCTGGGCCGATCCAAGGCCCCTGGCCAGGCAGACCCTTCTGTCCCCTGAACCTGCCCTGCCGAGCCACTGGGGACCCCAGCCTGTGACAGGTGTGTCACGGAGTCACCACGACGTCTCAGTGACCCCCCCCATGTGGCCCATTTCTCAGAAGCCACCCACTGTGCCAGAGGGTGAAGGGCACTCAAGAGCCTCCTGGGGAGGCCCCCGAATTGCCACAGAAAAGGAAAGTGTGCTGACTTGGGAAAAGCTCTTCCCTCACTGGTGGGGAGTAAGGCTTGTGGCACCCAAGGGCTGGGGTGTTCCGAGCAGTCACTGCATCATAGGGTCCCCTTCAACCTGGCCCAGAGCAGGCCACTGTCCAGTGGTCAGCATTAGAGGAAATAAGACCACCTGACCATGTGGCAAAACTACATAGGCAGATTTTCAAGAAAGCAAAAAAAAATCCTGTCTGAAAGTCGGCCCTTTGTGGGGAAGATGACTTTTCACCTCAGCTACACAACCCAGTGGGGCCTGAATTTCTTAATCACGTGAGCATTTATTTCATCATTGAATGAAGATTAAGTAATAGCACCCACGTCCACCTGCCACCGGGGCCGTGCTCCCCACCCTCTGGGGAGCCAGGTCTCTTGGCACAGCTTACCAAGCCCCTGCCTGTCCCGGAGCACCAGAGCCCCAGGGCCTCGGCACAGCCTATCTCTCCTCTAGAACATTCTTCCCTCTCCTGGATCATCTGGCAAACTCCTACTTAGCCCTCACGGCCCCACCCAACACTCACTCTCCCAGCCACCCATGTTCTCTCCAGCTCACAGCCCCCTGCTGGGCACCGTGCTCCTCCCCAAGGCCCAGCACCCAACCCCCACGCACTTTACCTTTTTGTCCCATTGCTGATGTAGGTAGCGCAAAAGAATGTTTGTTTTCTCTGTCACGATGACTGAGGAGGAAAGACAGACAAAGCTGTAGGAAGGAGCTGGCCACTCCGGCTGGCACCGCCTTCCCTTACATGGCCTCTGGGCTGTCACTGCTCTGGGTGGCCTCTCTGGGACTCAAGTCACACACCCAACCCAGGAGCAGATTTCTAGAAGCCAAATACCCCCCGGCCTGAGCACTGCCACTAGCAGCAGCCTGAGCCGGGCGCGACGGGGTCTGGGCTTCCCAGGTGGAGGCTGAGTCCGAAGCAGAGCTCGGATTCCACCCTCAGGCAGGGAACGAGCCCTGGCCTGCCAGCTCCTATCTGCCCAGACAGACTAGGAGCACAGATCCACGTGACCAAGCCCTGGTGACCGCAGAGCGAGCCGAGAAAGGTCCGGGGTTCTTTCTCACAGTTAAAAGAACACAACAGGACTACAATAAATAACCACGAGATCCCCCTGTTCTGCGGGCTCCAGGCCTCTCCCTGCAGGTCTCTCTTCCAGACACTCCCTCCCCAGGCAGCCCACCCCAGGCTGGGATGGGTCCCCCACCCCATGGTACAAGTCTCAAGACCTGTGTCATGGAGCCAGCGGGGCCCATCTGACTCGACGAGGGCAGACTGTAGAGGCCAGTGGGGAGATCAGGAGGGTCCCAGGGCAAGGCAGGCTTCCGGCTGCTCCCAAGGGCTGGGAGTGGCCCAGCTTCCCACAGGTCCCCTCTTGTACCACCCCACGGCCTTTCCCCTCGCCAGCCAGGATGGCACAGGACAGCAGCCACTTACTCTGTTCAGAAGGATACTCCCTAGTGGGCAGGTAGACTGAGGGACGTCGGTTCTGCAAGAGGGGTGGAAAGGCATGGGTTAGGAGAGTGGGCGGGTCTGCAGTCCCCACACACCTCAACTTGGCACCCTCACTCCCAGGCGGATTAAAAGACATGCAAGGATTTCGAGGGGGTTGGGCTTGAAGCTCGGCCTCTGTTCCAGACAAGACTCTGACCCTTGGGCTGCACATCACCCCAACCCTTTCCCTCGAGGCAGCTTACGGCCTACGTACTCACCGAGGCTTTGCACACAGAGTCGGCATGAAATCTACTAAAATTGCTTTTGTTGTAGACAGGCAGTCCTTTCAGAAAATCTGCCTGGAAGATAGGAAGATGGTGAGTGAGAAACCGGGTGGCAGGCTGGGCCGCCCCCAGAGCACCCGTGGCAGGGTGGGCTACCAGACAGTTTCTGCTTCCTTCTTTCTGTCCCATTGGTCACGTTTTCTAGAACTCGCCCTTGGGCTGGCCACCTGATGTGTCTACTCTTAGAAGCAAACAACCCCGGGGTTAGGGCATGTTCTCCCAAGAAAGTGAAAGCGTTAGCTACTCAGTCGTGGCTCTTTTGTGACCCCATGGACTGTAGCCTACCTGGCTCCTCTGTCCATGGAATTCTCCAGACAAGAATACTGGAGTGGGCAGCCTTTCCCTTCTCCAAGGAATCTTCCCAACTCAGGGATCAAACCCAGGTCTCTCGCATTGCAGGTGGATTCTTTACCATCTGATCCAGAAGGGAAGCCCAAGAGTACTGGAGTGGGTAGCCTATCCCTTCTCCAGCAGATCTTCCCAACCCAGGAATAGAACCAGGGTCTTCTGCATTGCAGGCGGATTCTTTACCAACTGAGCTATCAGGGAAGCCCAAGAGGTGCAGGGAAATTGAGGCTCAAAAAGGAACAGACACTTAAGTCAGGAGTGAGCAGCGGGGTGGGGAACTGGTCCCAGGCCATCCGACTGCAGACCTGCCTTCTGTGCTTGTTGAAGATAAAACTCCTGGTCTCATCTCCATTTAGGCATCTCTAATAGAGTCCTGGGATGGAGAGAGACTCATCCGCCCTAAGACACCCCATGACAACGCACGGAGCTGGGGGAGGAGCCTGGGTGTAGGGAAAAGGGCAGCTGGGACTCAGGGGCTGCCTGCGCCCAGGACCCGGACAGAGCCCAGGGTCAACCAAGCTTCCAAGTCTTGTGAAAACTCAGAAACCTAAGCTTCAGTCTGTCAGTGCTAGCTTTCTAAACATGGCTGAGCTCTCCGTCAAACACTGTGGGGACGAGGGTCAGTTCGGGGGCTGCTCCTGAGGTCCCAGCATCCAAGGGCTGCTTTGTGAGGGGAGAACGCCTGGTGAGGAGGGTGGGTAGAATTCTAAAGGGAGCAGGTTGGCCACCCCTGCCCTCTCACACCTCACTGCCTGGGGCAGGGGCTCAGGCGCCAGAAGCTTTAGGTCTGCAAGGTGCTAGGGAGCCAGCAACGGCATTCATCCATGGCCCTGACTCGTGGAAAGTCCTTTTTCCCTGGCGTGCTGGCACCAGCTGGGTGCTCTGGAAGGGGAGGACCCTGACTCTGGGCGGGGGTCAGGTCTCTGGACACAAGATGTGAGGAACAAAGGCCAACAGGAGCTGTGTCCGCCTCAGAAAACCGAGGCACAAGAGCCTTGAGGAGGAATGACAGCTGAGAGCCTGGGGCAGCAACTGACGTCCAGCAGAGCAGGAAAGCAATACTGCCTTCAGGCCTGGAGGGCCACAGAGGGGGAGGACCAGGGCCCCCCCACGCTGGAGGCACTCCCTCATACAGTCGAGGAAAATGAGGCAGAAAGCTCACGTGACACTCATCAGAGGTCCCCCAGCCCCAAAGGGAAACAAGGAGCTGGCTGAATCCAGGTTTGCCCAGTCTTGGAGGTAAAGCTCCTGCTCCCGTGACGCCAGTGCCCCCTCTTCCCTGCCTAAAAGCTGAGGCTCAGAGCCTGCAGGCCATGTGAACCTTCCCTTGGGTGTTCCACTGCCGTGCCTGACCCCTGTGGGTTGTGCCCTCGGGGAAGCTGCCGTTCGGGGGATTCCCCCATCCCACTCTGGGGCAGGCAGGAACAGAGGTTTTCACCTCGTGAGACCAATCTCTCCCCCTGCTGGGCCTAGGCAAGATGGCAGCCGGATGAGCCTCCTGTTCCCACCCAGGAGGCGGCCCTCATATCTGAGTGACCTACTGCCCGGAAGTCAGCGCAGAGCCCCTCACACCTGCCTCCCCTTTCCCAGGACACCTGCCTCAGCTCAGTTCCAGACCATGGGATCTGCTTCATCCATCTGATAGGCTCTTCTCGGGACCCAGCCATGTGGTGGGCCCCACGCCAGGCACGAGGGCACTGCAGGGAGGAGCCACAGCAGTCCTACCCCCGGCCCCGGGAACAGCCAGTGCACGGGGACACGGGTGTAGATCAAAGAGCGTGTGGTGAAAGCCGAGTGGCCACAAGGACAGGGCACCACGAGGTGCCACGTGAGGCCCATGACAGCGGGGATGGGGGACGGCCCAGACGTGGTGACGCAGGCCTGAGACCCGAAAGGACGGGACGGGGTGCCCCTCTACAGCCCCGGTGGGGCTGGGCCCAGGCCAGCCTACTGCCACACCCCTCTCCAGCCTCAGTCACCCTCTAGCAATGCCCCTCCATTTTCCATGGGGGAACACCCACCAACCTCTCCAGCCAGCTCAAACCCCCCCTCCCCCTTACCTCTCCCCACACCTCAGGAGCCATGATCACGCCCACCCCAACAAGGCCATCTGTTTACACACCCAGCTCCTTCATGGACTGTCCCCTCCCTGAGGCAGAGGGCAGGGTTGGCTCAACCCTGGGCCCCTCACAGGGCTCACACAGGACCGGGTGGCAGAGTGGTGAGAGGCTCCAGAGCCCCAGGCCTGCACTGAATGCTGGACGGGCCTCTCCCTGGCTGTGTGACCTGAAGCGGGTGAACTCCCAGCCTGGCTGTTCCTGCTGTGAACCAGGGTTGTTCTGAGCTCCAGTAAGACAACATGGAAAAATAGCTTTACCCAGAGCAGCCCTGAGGTGGTAGCATCAACTGAGCATTATTAGCAGCAGTGCGTCTGTGCTGAATAAATTAATGCAGATGGGATGGCCTGTACTTCCTGTTAGGTGAGCAGGAAAATGAAGCCTCAGACACAGGGAGAAATCCTCACCTCAGCAAGACAAATCCCAGCTACAGCTGGGCCCAGAAGCTGTCCACTGCTTCAGCAAACACTCACTGAGTATCTGTGTGCTAGTCCCTGTGCGGGCAGCCTGCCAGTGACCCAACCAAAGCAAGATGAGGAAAGTAAATGGTGTGCAGAAAAAAGAGAGACACGGGGGTCTCCTGCAGTCAGAAAGGGGCCCTCTGGCAGATGATATTCCTGGGAGGATGAGCATTCTAGGCAGAAGGAGTAAGAGGTGCAAAGCCCCTGGAGTGGTAGGGACTTGGAATGTGAAGATGTGAAAACAAGGCCACAGTGGCTGGAGCTCAAGGGGAGAGGGGTAAAGTGGGTACAGATGAGGCCACAGAGGTAGGCAGGGGGGACTTTGGAGGCTGAGAGGGGGAGGTGGGTTTCATTGGGGTGACAACAGGAAGCTCCCGGAATGTTTTGTAAGCGAGATGGTGGTATTATCTGATTGATATCTTTAAAAGCGCCCTCTGGTTCTTGGTGCATTACAGACTGTCAATGGGGCAGGTTGGAGGCAAGGAGACCAGGTAGGAGGCTGGAGCAGGTATTCAGGCGGGAGGTGGCAGTGCCTGGACCAGGGTGGGGAGCCGTGGACAGATTCAGAATTCGTTCTGGAGGCTGAGCCAACAGAACCCTCTTTAGGGACTGAACGCAGGCAACAAGGTTGCAGCGAGCAATCGAAGATAACGCCCAGGCCTGGGGACCCACCTGCTAGGAACCAACTTACCACTTTCTCATACTCTTCCTGACAAGAAGTCTTTTTTTGCCCATCCCCCACGACATTCTAAGGACTACCCCTTGTGGGCTGGGACTCTGAGTCCAGGGACAGTGCTATTTGATTTGCCCTGACAAAAGCTTCCATCACCTCTGTCAGCCCTGGGGATGCCAAATAGTGGGGGGAGGGGAATGGAGAGGACTTCAGCCCAACTCTAAGGCTGAGTCCCACTTCACAGGTGAAAAGACAGAACCACCAGACACAAACCCCAGGATGACTGAGTGGCCCAAGGGGGGATTTTAACCTCCCAACAACACGCTGGCATCATCCCCACTTCAAGATGAGGAGACAGCTGGGAAAGAAAGTCACCATCCCCGAGGCACCCAGCTTATCTGCTGAGCGTTTACTGTCCCAAGCCCTTTAAGACGTCAGTTCCCTAAATTATCACAACCCGATGAGGTCTGGACTATTGCTACCCCCATTTAGCAGGGAAAGGGCCTGGTGATTAGAGAGATAAAGTTGCTCCCTCTTCCAGCTGGTCGGGGCCGGAATGTCGGGGGTGGGGTTAGGGCTCTGAGAGACCAGGGCAATTCGCGATGTCGCACTTCCTTCGGCGACAAAGCCCCGCGTGTCACTATGTCAAGCCCCCTCCCCGCCTCGACGCTCAGGCCGGCCTCCCAAACCCTCCCGAAATGAAAAGGCCCAGGCCTGGGGAGCGGAGTACTAGGCCTGAGTTCAGGGGTCTGGGGGACCCCATCCCCATCCACCAGGCGATTTCCGGGGGGACCCGCGACCCGGAAATGAATGAGTTGTCAGGGCCTGGAAGCCTAAAAAAGGTCAGGGGTCGAAGATAGAGCCAGGGTGGGGTAAGCAGGAAGCTCACAGCACGGTCCGGGGGGGATCGAAGGTCACAGGTCAGATGGAGGGGCGGGGCCGGGCCCGAGGGGGCCGGGTAGGGCGGTGAGGGGCCTCAGGGATTACTGGAAGTGGGTGGGCCCGTGGCGCCATTTTGTCTAGCCGAGGGGGAATACGGCCCTGCCGGCCACTCTCACCATCTTCTGTTTCCTCCGTCACCGCCTCAGCCACCGCCTCAGCCGCCGCCACCGCCACCACAGCCGCCTTCTTAGCCGCCGCCGCACAGTAACTTCCAGCCACTGCGCAGCCTATACTGATGGTGCGACCGCCCTTCCATCATTGGTCTGCCCTCTGGCTCCGCCTCCAAGTTACGGGGTCTTTGCGCCCCCCCATTGGCCAGATCCGGATAAACCACGCGCCCATTGGTCGTCACGCCTCCTCCTTCGTGGTCAAGTTACATTGAGAGAGCAAAACCCCGCCCGAGACTTGCAAGCTGTGAGCGGTGAAATCGGAAACGGGTGGAGGCCGGGTCCCCAAAGCCCCTTGGGATTTGTAGTCCGCAACACCCGGAGGTCCCGCCGCTCTCTAACATTTGCTACGCTTTTTCGTATGGTGGTTCATGGAGTTCTCACAGCAGCCCTGGAAGGATGGGCACCCGCCGTTAACACTCCCAGCCTCCTCCCCAGGGTTCCAACCTTTAGGTTTCAGCATATCTAAACTTCCCCACTAGTCGTTTGACTATCTTTGAACTGATGGAATAGACTATCTCTGAAACACTTCCCGTGGCTCCCCAGTAGCCCAAAGATCCAGTCCCGCCTCCTTGCCCCGAAATTCTGGGACTCTTCGGCCTCCTTCGTCCACATTTTATCCTGACTCGTCCAATCTCTCCTTCTGGACCACCTTCTCGAATAAGCCTTGTCTTACTGCCTACTTCCCAAGGCAAAGTCCAGTGCCTCCTCTGGGCTCCTAGAATCCTCACGATCCTCCTCCCAGCCCTGACTCCACTGTGCACTGGGTCCAAATTGCCTGGGTATGAATAAGCCCCACAAAACCCCACCTCCAGCTTGACAGCCTGGATACAAGGGCTTTTTGAGGAAGTACTCAATACATTACAGAATATTATTACTCCAACAACATGGAGAAGGAAATGACAACCCACCTCAGTATGTATTCTTGCCTGGAAAATCCCATGGACAGAGAAGCCTGGCAGGCTATAGTCCATGGGGTTGCAAAGAGTCGGACTCAACTTAGCGACTAAACCACCACCAACAACCATAGCAAAGAAGAAATGAGCATCTCATTTTAAGGATGAATCTACTTTATTTTTGGCCGCACCACACAGCATACAGGATTGAACCTGCCCTCGTGCAGTTGGGAAAGTGGAGAATCTTAACCACTTAGACTGCCAGGGAAGTCCTTTTTTACAGGAACCAAAAGAACCTCAGAGGGCTGTCTTGCTCCAGATCACAGTGCCCATCCCCAAGGGGCAGGTGGAGGGTTCAAACCCCTCCCACCGCTCACAAGCCTTCCTGGAACTTGTGAGAATTATGACATTTTATAAGACAAGTGAAAATTTGGACATTTATTAGACTTTTAACAACATAAAGGAATTGTTGACTTTTTTTTTTTTAATCTGTGAAGAGTTTTGTTAATATGTATTAACGGAACCTTATTTTAGAGAGGTGCATTCTGAAATATTTAGATCTGCCTCACAGGAGAAGGCAGGACAAGTTGTGAATACAGCTATGTACTGGGTTACAAAAGTGTTCACTGTACCATCTGTGGACTTTTGCTTCAAAGTCTTCCTAATTCAAGAGCGTAAAAAGGCACTCTGGCAAGGTCTGACTTCCCATTCCCTCTTCCAGAAATCTACAGGAGGATTCATGTCGGTCCCGGTAGTCCCTGCTCCCCAGTTCAATTCAGTCGCTCAGTCGTGTCCGACTCTTTGCTCCTCAACTCTCCACAAAAACGGCCGCAGGCTAAGCGAGGGAAATGCTTTAATGGGGAGATCCAGCCGCCACGTCGCGCTCCTCAATGGCTCAACGATTTTCGACCCTTGTGCATGCGGCGAAGAATGACCTGGACGCCGTTTGGCGTGCTCAAGCGCCGGATCCAACCATGCTTATTCTTGCGTTTGATGTTGCTTGGCTGATACTCGTTCCCGCGCGTCCTGCCCCTGGTCTGCTGCATGGCGGGGAGTCTTCGGGTGTCGGGTAGCCCCAGCCAGGCCCGGGGACCCTGGAGCCACCTGCGGGAGCAGAGAGACAGAGAGAAAGGTCAGAGGGGGCGCTGTGTGACTTCCGCGTGGAGCTCAACCTTTCCAAGCTTCGGCTTCCAGATCAAAGCCGGGAGGGAGCCTGGAAGGAAAAGGTACTCGAGGAGTTCGCAAGGCACTGGAAGGTCATGCAATTGGTAAATAACCTGGAGGCAGCCCTCGACGCCGCTCTTACTCCCAGATTTGAGAAGCTGTCCCCATGAAGACTCACCTGCTACCCAGCAGCCCCGCTGACCTACTGACGGGGCCCAACAGGCAACCCACCGATCCGACCGAGAAAGCCATGTTCAGCCGCAGCACGCCGTCAGTTTCCAGCTATTCCGCAGCCTATAGGCTCCGCAGCTGCGGAACGAGGGCTTCTGGGAAATGTAGTTTCTTCCACAGCGGAGCCCACATTTCCTTGGGCATTGTAGTCCTACGTAGACTCACCGCACCTCTGGCGTGAGCATCCGTGCCCGCAGGAGAGTGTAGTTCTGGACCAGCAGGCGGCACGCGAACGGCGCCTTCTCCGCATGCTCTTGCCTACAAAACATTATTTCCCTGAGTCTGCTGGGAGTTGTAGTTCCTTCTTTTGTAGACCTGCAGAGGGTGCCCAGGGGCGACGGTGGTGCAGCTGGTGGCAGCCTCAGGAAACGGCTGGTTCACTCTCCCATCCCCAGCAGGAGCAAGGCAGATGGCGCACAACTGGCTGGCAGCTTTCCTTTCGCCTCAGCCAAGTCTCCGCCCCTTGGCGGGGAGCCCAGGAGGTCTGAGTTGGAGTTGGCCGGATGTCCTTGGGGTGGTCATTCAATTTCTCAATCTGCGTAACTCAAGGATTGCAGGCTTGCCCTTGATGGTGCCCCCGTTCAGTCTTTATTTTTCTAATGCTCGTACCTGAGCTCTTTCCCTTCTTACGTAGCCTCTATGGCGCCCCATTGTCCCAGGGAAAATATTTGACAGGCATTTGAAGCCTGCCTTCGACATACACACACACCCTCCCTCCTTTGCTTGGTGCTCTCCCGTTCATCTTTTAAAAATCCTCTTCAGATACTCTCCTTTCCCCGACTCCAGTCCCTCCCTCTGGTCCAACCCGCCCCCACCCCGCAGCATCACCCACCTTGGGGAGGGGGCGGGAAATTTTTTTTCTGCATGAATAAAACTGTAGTCTCCCAGGAGCACCCTGAGTGGGCAAGAGTGGGTGGCTGGACCTAATCCAGCTCTGGCAGCAAATTCCAGGGGATAGGAGTGGGCAAGGGATCGTTAACCCCTTGTCATCTGAAGCCCATCCTACCTGCACCATCATTTAGCAAACCACTACAATACGACAGCAGTACAATAATAATGTCAATAACGTATGGAGCACTTTCCTCGCTAAGTGTTTTACCTGCCTAGCAAACTCATGCGGGAGAGGGAATTAATTTCATAAAGAAATAAATGGAGGCTCAGGGAAGGGACTTGCCCAAGGTCATCATATATCGGCGAACGGCAGAAGCTGGATTTGAACTGTGGGCTCTCTGGCTCCATCTGGGACCAGAGTCACCAGTTAAATTGACCAACAGTTAAAATGGCCTATCTGTGAAACTAATTCCTAATAGCTCCAAGATACCTGTTTAATGGTTTAAAGAATAACTATTTACAGGACTTGGAGTCACACAGCCGTAGCTCCAAGTCCCATCTCTGCTCCTCCAGGTTACTCTGTGACCTTGTGCCCTTTATGAGCCTGTTTCCTCGCCTTTTGCAATTATCTTTGCAGTTTGCAAAGGAAATTGCAAAGATCTGCGAGATTTCAGAAAGAAAAGGTGAGCTCAGAGAAAGGGGCATTGGGGCGACGTTTAGAGGAAACAGGCCAGTACGGAGGCTGAGGCTAGCCGAGGAAATCCTCTTTGCAGCGAGGAGGGCTCCGGTTGCTACCTCCCAGGGGCCCGGAAGTCCTCGGGTTCCGACCCCTTCTCGGCCTTGGACCAGGCCCAATCTCTCCTAACACCTCCGTAAACCCCCAAAGGGGGCGGGGCCGTTGCCCCAAGAGCCCGCCCTAATCCCGGAGCTTCCGAGTCTGATTGGCAGTCTAACTAGGCCAGGTCAGTACGCAGCTGCGATTGGCCGAGATGCCAGTCAGTCGGCTCACGGTCCCGCCCGGGGAGACGCTTAAAGGGCCGGCTCGGAGGTAGCGGGATGTCCCCGCGCTGACCGCCCCGGGCCCGCGCCCGCCCGCTTGGACGTGCCCGGCCAGACCCCGCGCCACCATGTAAACGGCGCCTGCAGGCGGACGCTGGTTTCTCTGCCCGGGACCCCTCTGCCCTGCCCCGGGTCCCAGGGCCCTCGATGAGGTGAGCAGGGAGAGGGCCGTGGGAAAGGGACAGTGAGGCCCCTGGATCTTTCACTTTGGAGGAGGTGTCCACAAAGCCCGCCCTTGGGCTCTTAGAAAGCCGCGATGCCCCAGTGGCCTCGATCCCGCCACAGGGCTGACGGGGACCAAGGAGCTGAGGGCCTGGCTCTGTGGAGGGGGGCTGGCATGGCGCATTTGCGCCCCCCTCCGCAATCCCGGGTTGGAACCCCGCCGGAGGAGGGGGGCGCGGCCTGCTCCCCCTCCACCAGCAAGTATGGGCTACCGCAGGCTGGATTTTCGGCGTTCATTATCCCCGCGGAGCCCAGGATGGGGACGGGGAAGGGTTGGTCCCATCATCAGGGCCTAAACAATGGGGGTGTGCTGCACGGGTATCCCCCTCAAGTTATGTAACTGCCTGCAGTTGCCATGGCCACGGCGCGGGGAGCGGGGTGGGTGGCCCAGGGAGCGGGGATGGAGGCTTGGAGGCCCCCAGCCAGGGCTCCATCCTCACCTCCACCACTGGAGGCTGTGTATCACGTTCCCTAGAATCCAGGGTACTGACCAGTGGGGACAGAGCAGCTTCTTCCCAGAGTGTCTGGGCCTCAGCTTGTTGGTCTGTGAAACAGATCCATTGCACCCATGATCTTGGGGAGCTGGGTAAGGCCTTCTGGAGCTCAGTCCTGAAACACCTCTCTCAGGGCCTCAACTTTCAGAAACCACGTTTAGAGGCCTGGGATGGGGGCTCATTGTTGGGATCTGCATATTTTTAAGATATCTTTGGAGACTTCAAGTTATGCTGGTTTAGTGAAAGTGAGTTAACAATAGAGTGCATGAGTGAATGAATGGACAAATGGATTTAGGAAGGCATAAGTTATAAACCTGAGCTGGAGGGGCCTCAGGGATGGGTCACATTTGCCACAATGTCCCCTCCTCCAGGAAGCCCCCCGATCCCCAATTCTACCACCTTCCCCATGGATGCCTCTTGGTGTCAGCCATAGCCACAGCCTTCTCTTTGAGGTAGACTAGGCTGACCCACGGGGCTGGCTGACCACCACACTGGCACTGACCAGACAAAACATCTCAGTCCGTGCCTGGTTCTGACCACCTCTAAACTGGGGCCTAGACAGGGCCTCCCAGTGCAGCTCACCCACCCCAGGTATAGAGAGTGGGTAGTGTGGGCATGAAGGGCTTCCTATTCAGACAGCCTCTGACCTGGCTGTCGCCCCCACTCACAGGACACACCATGCTGACCGGCGTGACCGATGGGATCTTTTGCTGCCTGCTGGGTGCGCCACCCAATGCAGTAGGCCCACTGGAGAGCGTGGAGTCCAGCGATGGCTACACATTTGTGGAGGTCAAACCTGGCCGTGTGCTGCGGGTAAAGCATGCGGGACCCGCTCCGGCCCCGACCCCACCTCCACCACTGTCGGACGCCGCCCAGGGGGACCAGTCCGGCTTGGTCCGCTGCCAGCGCAGAATCACCGTGTACCGCAATGGGCGGTTACTGGTGGAGAACCTGGGCCGGGCACCACGAGCTGACCTCCTGCATGGGCAGAATGGCTCTGGGGAGCCACCAGCCGCCCTTGAGGTAGAGCTGGCGGACCCAGCGGGCAGCGATGGCCGCTCGGTCCCAGGCAGTGCTGGGAGCGGCAGTGGTGGACGGCGGCGGCGAGCCCGACGCCCCAAGCGGACCATCCACATTGACTGTGAGAAGCGCATCACCAGCTGTAAGGGCGCCCAGGCTGACGTGGTGCTCTTTTTCATCCACGGTGTCGGCGGTTCTCTGGCCATCTGGAAGGAACAGCTGGACTTCTTTGTGCGCCTGGGCTACGAGGTGGTGGCGCCTGACCTGGCCGGCCACGGGGCCAGTTCAGCGCCCCAAGTGGCTGCCGCCTACACCTTCTATGCACTGGCGGAGGACATGCGTGCAATCTTCAAGCGCTATGCCAAGAAGCGCAACGTGCTCATTGGGCATTCCTATGGGTGAGCCGATGCTGCGGTGGGGATGAGGGTGAGGGGTGGGGACTGGCAGGGACCACACCCACTCACAAAATATGGATTTCCCTTTTTGAAAAATCCCACTAACATCTACAACAACACATGGACTCCTGCCACCAGTACTGTTGTTTCACCTTGTTTTAAAGCAGTGTCTCAATCCCTGAACTAGCACGATGGTCTAGTGATGACTGTGACAATCAAAAATGCCTGTAGATAGTGCCAGGGTCCTCTGGTGGGCAGCATCACCCCTAGCTGAAAACCACTGTCTTCTATTAAATTCAAGAATTGGTTGCTCTGGTGACGCCAAGGGGTCTAAGCAAAGACTAGTTGGAATCTCATAATTTTTGTTTACAAGGGTACAGTTTACTTTAATTCACTCTCCCTTAGGGGCTTCCCAGGGGGCACTAGTGGTAAAGAACCCGCCTGCCAATGCAGGAGACGTAAGAGGCTCAGGTTCAATCCCTGGCTGGGGAAGATCCCCAGACAGAGGCGCCTGGAGGGCTACAGTCCATAGGGGTGCAAAGAATCGGACATGACTGAAGTGCCTTAATATGCATGTACCCTCCCTTAAAGGGGTGGTAGATAATACCACCTGGGCATTTAGATGAGAGCCCACATCATGGAAGGCTCTGGGTCTTGGTGTCTGATCGCTGCCAAGTGGTACCATTCCGTCCTTACCCAGGATGAAAGGCGGAGTCTGATCAGCCAGCCAGGTTGAGAGCCGTTGTTTTCGCAGTTGTAGTGCATGCAATTAGACAAGAAAAAGACATGTTACAGAAAAGAAAGGAAGGCCAGACTAGGAAGTAGCATAGCTCCTATTTGTTTATAGGAAAACATACCCCAAAGTGGATGCTTACAATAATGATTCCTCCATTAGATGAACACTCATGTGTGGAAACTCCTGTGACCCCATAACAAGCCTATGAGGTCAGCACAGTTTCTGTGTCACAAATGTGGAGATGATATCTCAGAGGGGTTAAGGAGTTTGCCCAAGGACACACAGTGAGTCACTGGCACAGTCAAGTCCATTTGGCTCCTGCTTGTATCTTGTCCCTCTTTTTAGCAGGAGTTAGCAAACTTTTTCTCAAAGGGCCAAAGAGTAAATACTTTAGGTTTGCAGGCCTTATGGTTGGTCTCTGTTGAAACTTCACAAGCCTACCACTCTAGAAGGAAAGCAGACATAATTGTACACAAATTTACAATTGTTTGGGTGTGGCTTTGTTCCAGTAAATCTTTATTTATAAGCTATTTTACACATTGACAGAATTTTAAAGTGAAGTTTAACAACAGAAACAAGCAGCTAGCCCTCAGGCCGTCATTTGCCTAAACCCTGCTTTCGGGGTAATGAGAGGTACCTGCAGGCTTCCACCTTGCATAAAGCAGGCAGATGCGACAAACCCAGAGGCCAATAAGAGAAGATCCTTAAAGGGAAGGTGAAGTGAAATGAGTCATTCAGCTGTGTCTGACTCTTAGTATAGTCCATGGAATTCTCCAGGCCAGAATAACTGGAGTGGGTAGCCTTTCCCTTCTCCAGGGGCTCTTCCCAACTCAGGGATTGAACCCAGGTCTCCCGCATTGCAGGCAGATTCTTTACCAGCTGAGCCACAAGGGAAGCCCCAGTGTACTGGAGTGGGTAGCCTAACCCTTCTCCAGCAGATCTTTCCAACCCAGAAATTAAACTGGGGTCTCCTGCATTGCAGGCAGATTTAAAGGGAAGGGATACACTGGAAACAGTGACGTTCTCTGAGAAGCCAAAGGTTTTGTTTAATCAAATAGCTTTCCCAACACTTGACAATAAGTAATTCTTACCTCTTTGGGAGTTATGATGACTTTGAGGATCTGATAAAAGTTCTGTATGTGGATCCTTTCTCCAAAAGAAAAAAAAAATCCACCTTCAACACATGCACACACGCGCACACACACACACACATACACACACACACTCGCACAATTTCAGGGCATTTGGGTTGCCCCTCCCATCCCTCACCCCCGTTTGGTGCTCATGGACCCCACGGGAAGAATCTTGGCCTTCAAGGACCTGCCTCTGGGTGAGGGGAGGGCATTCACCCTCTCACTGCTTGTATCCTGCTGACCGCTGCCTTTCGACTCTCCCCACCATCGGCCCGCGGGGCAGTGTCTCCTTCTGCACGTTCCTGGCGCACGAGTACCCAGACCTGGTGCACAAGGTGATCATGATCAACGGCGGAGGGCCCACGGCCCTGGAGCCCAGCTTCTGCTCCGTCTTCAACATGCCCACGTGCGTCCTGCGCTGTTTGTCACCCTGTCTGGCCTGGAGTTTCCTCAAGTGAGTGACCTGGCCCTGCCCCGACATCTCCCCAAGTTGGACGGGAGGGGAGGCTATATGGCTGGGGCTGGCATGGGGAGCACCGCTGGTGGCTGAGATGGCCTGAGGGCTCCAGCGGTGCTCCCCACCCACCCCCACCCCCAGGGCCGGCTTCGCCCGCCAAGGGGCCAAAGAAAAGCAGCTGCTGAAGGAGGGCAATGCGTTCAATGTGTCTTCCTTTGTGCTTCGGGCCATGATGAGCGGCCAGTACTGGCCCGAGGGAGACGAGGTCTACCACGCTGAGCTCACTGTGCCGGTTTTGCTCGTCCATGGCATGCACGACAAGTTTGTGCCAGTGGAGGAAGACCAGCGCATGGCTGAGGTATGGCACCCCAGTCACCACACCCCTCAAATCCCCCCTGCACAGCCCAGGGGGACTCTGCTCTGTGCTCCAGCCCCAGGGACATCAGAGCTTAGATTGAGGGTCAAAGGTAGAATCCAGAAAGTGGGGCTGCCTGGGACAGGAGGTCCGATTATGTGCTGTTTCCTCTGCCCGCTAAAAGGCACCCTTCGTCAGACCTCCCTGACGATCCAGTGGTTAGCACTTCACACTTCCACTGCAGGGGGCATGGGGACCCTTCGTTGGGGAACTGGAATCCCACATGCCATGCGGTGTGGCCCAAAAAAGAAAAAAGGCACTCTTCACAGTTGGGATTTGTGATGGGCAACAGAATCCTGCAAGAGGGCGAGTGGGGGTCTTTAGATCAGATTCCCCAGAAAGGGTCTTAGGATCCTTAGTGCTTAGAATAGCTCTGCACCATCGGTTCTTAACCAGGGATGATTCTGCCCCTCAGGGGACACTTGAAAATGTCTGTAGACATGTCTTGACTGTGGGTGAGGGAGGTGCTTCTGGAACCTGGTGGGTGGAGGCCGGCAATGCTGTTCAATTACCTACAGTGAGCAAGACAGCCCCACTGCAGAAAATGACCCAATGCCAAGTGTCTATCCTGTGGAGATTGAGAAACCCGACCTTAGCATGAGAGACTGTCCGTCTGTCACTCTCAGTGAGTTCCCACTGAGATGACTTTGCTCCCTAGAGATATCTGGCAATGTCTGATTTTACTTTAATTTCATTATTATTTTATTTTTGACCATGCTGTGCAACTTTTGGGATATTTCTTCCCCAACCAGGGATTGAACCTGAGCCCTCAGTAGTGAGAATGCAGAGTCCTAACCACTGGACCACCAGGGAATTCCCTGGAGAGATTTTTGTCACACTGTGGTGGGGGAGTGGGATGCTACAACTGGCATCTAGTGGATTGAAGCCAGGGATGCTGTTCAACATCCTGTAGTCCCCATCTCAGAGAATGATCCCGCCCCAAATGCCACGAGTGCCCAAGTTGAAAAATCCTGCTCTGGACGTATTGTAGGCACTTGAGAAAGGCAGAATGAATGAATACTGAATTAGGCCCCAGCAGGGTGACAGGCCAAGCTTCATAGGCAGTGCTAGTGGTAAAGAACTTGCCTGCCAGGAGACTTAAGAGACACCAGTTCGATCCCTGGGTCAGGAAGATCCCCTGGAGGAGGGTATGGCAACCTGTTCCAGTATTCTTGCCTGGAGAATCCCATGAACAGAGGAGCCTGGCGGGCTATAGCCCATAGAGTAGCAAAGAGTCAGACACGACTGAAGCGACTTAAAACGCGTGGAGGGTGACAGGCCATCCTCTAGCTCCCCCTTGTATGGAAATGAAGGGATATAGGGTAGATTGCAAGAAGGATTTCCTGATGCTGCAGGCCATACGTAGGTAGGGGGTGAGCGGCCCTGAGCTCCAGGGTCCTGGCTCTGGCCGCTCTGAGCCCGCCTCCTCTGCAGATCCTGCTCCTGGCCTTCCTGAAGCTCATCGATGAAGGCAGTCACATGGTGATGCTGGAGTGTCCGGAGACCGTCAACACGCTGCTCCACGAATTCCTGCTCTGGGAGCCCGAGCCTTCGCCCAAGGCCCTGCCCGAGCCCCTGCCTGCGCCCCCAGAGGAAAAGAAGTAGCCACTGAGCTGGCCGGGTATCTCTTAGTGAGCCGAAGAACGGGAGGAAGAGTCCCGAACCGGCTTGGGTCCTGCAGCGCGGACCAGGTGGGCGGGCCGTTCGCCCCAGTGGGCGGGGTCAGGTCAGGGAGACGCCCCCTCGCCGGCTGGGCCGGACGACGCGGCATTCGTGGGAGCCAAGTGGACACACCACTCTTTTCTAGTCCTGTGGGGCCCATCGGTGTTTCGGGGCTGCAGCAGCGACCCCCGCGGAGGGTGACCTTGTACAGAAGCCCCCTCCCCCACAATGCCAGGGCCGAGGCAGGCTGCCACCCCGCTGTCTTCCGTGTCCGCCGTGCTTGATCCTAGGACCCACGAGCCCCGCGGGGACTCTCGGGACCCCCGCCACCATGCCCGAGACCCCTGATCCCCCATTCCTTGGCGCTGGGAGCTATTGTTGCCCAAGTGGGGAGGGCTTGGGAGGGGGCTGGAGCCACCGAACCTGCACATCTCTTATTGTAACTCAATAAAAAGAAGTGACAATCTGAGCCTCCAGACTTGTGTTGGGTGACCACAGCATAGGGCCACACTGAGCCTCAGTTTCCCCAAGTGTAGACTGAATTGACTCAGGTACCTCCCCTTCAGGGCTGACCCACAAAGACTTGAGGGTGTAGGTGGTCCAGGCTTGCTTTCCGAGTTCACCTCCCTTCTCAAAACACAGGGCCTGCTTGGGCAGCATTCCCGGAGCAGAAGACAGTCCCTGGAGAGGAGAACCAACTGAGGTTGATGCTAAAGTTGAGATGAGGCTCAGTGGCCATTGCATCTGAATAGTGTAGCCATAATGGAGTGTCAGCTGTATGCAAAGCCCTGTACTGAGTGCCTGATACCCATGGGTTCATTGAATCCTCTTTACCCCACACCATACAGCAAGTTAGTACCTCTTTACTGTCACATTTCATCTTATAACTTGGTTTTGGGTTCCTTTTGTCACAAAGATGATTTTTATTTTGAATCTATTTTTTGAATCCAGATTTCTCTGCTCCGTGGCCATCTATATTTTATTCTTAAAAAAAAATTACTTATTTATTTGGCTGCACTGGGTCTTAGTTGAGGCATGTGGGATCTAGTTCCTTGACCAGGGATGGAACCCAGGCCCCCTGCATTGGGAGGGTGGAGTCTTAGCCACTGGACCACCAGGGAAGTCCCTATATCTTATTCTAATAATGTATATATATCTAGGCTTACCTGTCGTTTGTGTGGGTGGTGGGAGGAGAGATTTGTCACCTCAGTTGCTGCACCTTTGATCCTTCCCCCTCTGATTTGCAAGCCCACCTTTAGCTTAAACTGGGGTCTTCACAGGGGCACTGTTGTCAGTCGGTAAAATCTGGAGACATTTTTTGATGACCACAACTTGGGGAGAGATGTTCCTGGCATCTTGTGTGTTAATCCCAGAAACACTGCCTGACACCCTATAGAACACAGGACGGCCCCAGTGCAAGGAGCGACTTGGCCTCAAAATCAGTAGGGCCAAGGTCGGGATACACTGTGTTAGACAAATTCCATCTCTTCTGGAATTTTCTGGGGGGGAGGGTGGGGAGGGACGTCTTTGGATTCTGTGTATTCTTGGGACATGACATGCTGTTTTAAAGGGGCACTCAGAGATGTCATCAGCTCGGTTGAAAAAGTAGAGCCCAGGCTCACGCCAGAGGCAGGTAGTCTTAATTATTACAATAGCCAGAGTAGCCATGGGCTCAGCAGTGGAGGCCAGGAGGAGGATAGACGCTTACCCCGCCCCCCTGCAGGGCCTGATTGGCAGAGCCACAATGATAGGCAGGTGATGAACCCAATGAGGCAGCGGATCACTTCTGGAAAATTTAAATGACCCGGCCAATACCTCCCTAGGATAGTAGCTTGGCATTTACTGAAGCTCTTTGTGTAAAGTCGAGGTTAATCTCATTTTATAGCTGAAGACACAGATTCAGAGAAGCAACGCCAGGAGGTTCCAGTCACACAGCGATCCCAAGGAGGGCTGGTGTCTCACACCCACACTGCGACGACTTCTCCAGCTCTCAGTTCAGTTCAGGTCAGTCGCTCAGTCGTGTCCGACTCTTTGTGACCCCGTGGACTGCAGCACGCCAGGCTTCCCTGTCCATCACCAACTCCCAGAGCTTGCTCAAATTCACGTCCATAGAATCGGTGATGCCATCCAACCATCTCATCCTCTGTTGTTCCCTCTCCTGCCTTCAATCTTTCCCAATATCAGGATCTTTTCCAATGAGTCAGTTCTTCACATCAGGTGGCCAAAGTATTGGAGTTTCAGCTTCAGCATCAGTCCTTCCAATGAATCTCCAGCTCTACCCACCCCCTCAACACACAACACACCCCTCAGGAACATCCTGCATACCCTCCCAAACCCGTTCCACCAGAAACTTTCCACCTGGGCTGCAAGGTCATCTCTGGGTCAGTAGGGCTCAGAGCCAAACACTTTACCCCATGATGGTTTAATCTGATTCCCTCAATGACCCCCTGAGGTAGAATTTTGCACTTTCCTCATTGTGTACAACTTAGGAAATTGAGGCTCAGAAAGAGAAGTTACTGGTCCGTCTCACAACTGGGAAGCAGCAAAACTTGACTCTTGAGCTGGGCAGATTTCCTGCATGTAGCTCAGGAACTCCCAGCACAACCTACACCGTGGGTCCTCTGTATCAGGGAGATAAAAATGGTCACTTGTTTGCCCAGATAGGACCAAACTGCCAAAGCATTGACATGTTTCAAAGTACCATGTTCCAAGGAACCTTCTGGTCTACTTGTTCTCCTCCTACATCCCCTTATTCTCCTCTCATGACAGGGAGCTCACTACCTGTCCAGCAGTTCCATCTGTAATAAAGTCCTTTCTTACCCCAAGGAGGAGATCTGTCTTGCTGCTCCCTTACCAGCCTTCTGGAGCTGGAGATGTGGGGTGGGGATGTGGGCTGCTCTCAATGCAGGGGCAGCTGAAACATTCAAACACCCTGATCTCTACTTAGGTTAAATGGCCAATTCCCTAGTGCTCAGGCACAAGCCTAGATGTCCTGGGGCCGTAGCTCTCGTTCACCTTCAGCCACGAAGACAAGGAGGGCACGATGCAACAGATGTACCCCCAAGCGGCGGCGCCGGGTGGGGGGCCAGTCAGCCACCACTCCATAGCAGTGTCCTTGCTTCTGGTTAGTCAGCATCTGGATTCCTGGGGAGATTAGGAATAAGGTCATGAAGGCAGCCTCCGGGAACCGCTGGCAGAAGTTTGTGCCAGGGAACCCACTGGGCACTGCTCTCAAGCAGGGATAAACCAATGGAGTAAAATATGTGTACATGCTGGTACATAGTTAGTGCTCAATAATTGCTCATTGGCTGAATGAACAGCTGTGATGAGGAAGGGGTCAGGGAATTAGTAGATCAAGTGCCCTTCCTATGACTCCACCCCTACCCCACAAGCCAGGCACCTACCTAGAGCATCCACAAGACATGCTTCTCGAGTGTAAGCCTCTGCAGGGATCACATGCTGGAAGCAATGCAGGGAAACAACGCCACGACCAGTGGCCCAAATGTCCAAGATCCGGCGTACCTTGGGACAGGCCTGGGGGGAGCCAGGGCAGGGTCAGAGGTTTGCCCCACAATTCTCTCTATCTGCCCCTAGCTGGGCCACCCCTGCCACACACCTGCTACTTATCCTCATACCTGTTTCCCTGGCCGTCTTCGGTGGTTAAGGGCCTCCCAGAGGTGAACGTCTGGCCGGGCCCGTGTTCCCTTGCCCACGTAGAAGATGGCCTGGACAAAAATCCGAAGGCATTCAGCCAGGGTCAGTGAGAAGGCTCGGGCTGGCAGGTCCTGAGTCTTCCTAGATGAGGTAGATGGCTCAGAGAGGGAAAAGTGATGAGAGTTGCCCCAGAGATAGTCCTTAATGACACAGAGCAAACTGAACCCATGCCAGTGACCCCTTTTATAAAAGGCAGGGTGGGTAGCTGATCCCCGAGGACACTCAGCAGCTTGAAATGGATCCAACTGCCTTTCATTGATAAAGAAGCTGATGACCGGGCCAGTCCCCTTCCTAAAGACACACAGCAGGACTTCCCTCTAATGCGGCGGATAAGAATCTACCTGCTGATGCAGGGGACATGGACACGGGTTTGATTCCTGCTCTGAGAAGATTCCACATGCTGCGGAGCAACTAATCCTGGGGACCACAGCTACTGAAGCCTACAAGCTCTAGGGCCTGTGAGCCACAATTGCTGAGCTTGTGTGCCCCAACTACTGAAGTCACATGCCCTAGAGCCCACACGTCCCCAGCTATTGAGCCTGCATGCTTCAGCTACTGCAGTCCTTGTGCCTAGAGCCTGTACTCTACAAGAAGAGAGTCCACCGCCACGAGAAGCCTGCGCGCCGCAATGGAGAGTAGCCCTGGCTTGCCACCACTAGAGAAAGCCCGCCTGCAGCAAAGAGGACCCAGTGTAGCCAAAAATAAACTTAAAAAAAAGAAAAGACACAGAGCAGGTAAGAACCAATCTCAGAATGTTCCAGCTCCCACTTCTGAGTCATTCCTGCTCCAAGTACCTGGGGTCCAGCAGCAGATATGTGAAGCTGGACTTCACAACCCCCTCCCGCCACCGTCTGGTGGGGTCTGGCCGTTCGAACTGCTGGGCAAGTGCATCTTCATCGGCTTGGGCATCTGGGATACGGCCTGTCCGCAGGGCTTCGACCAGCTCTGGGCTGTGCCCTGAAAAGTCTGGGCCTGGGAAGGGAAACTGGGTCAAGAAAGACAAAGGAAAAGGTGGTTCCCAGAGACGAAGAAGTAGGTTGCACTCCGAGCCAAGGGATCTTGGAAGATTTCCAGAGACTCCTTGAACTCTGGATACTCACTAGGAGCAACAGCCTGAGCTTCCTTCAGCCGTCGGAGGTAGTGTGGTCGGGTGAAGGACGTGATGGGACCCGGGCTCTTGCCAAGCGCCCGGAGCCCTTGCAGCAGCTCCAGGTCAGACATGGTAGGGTCTGGTGGACACTGATCAGAGGGGCTGAGGTCCCTGCCCACTGTGGCGCTTGCGTCATCCTCTGTCAGCCAGAGGGCAGCCAAATCACTGTCGGGGGATAGCTGGTCCTCTCTTGGGATGTGGGTGTCAGAAGGTCCAGGCAGCGGTTCCCAAGGGGGACTATGGGTTGGGCTCCTGTCTGGGAAGAACTTGGGGGAGGGGGAATCATCCGGCAAGGTCAGAGTCAGGGCCTGCAGACGGTCATTTAGTTCTGCCTCCCTGTCCTCCATGAGGGGTTGATGTGCCAGCTGTAGGGTACCCAAAGATCTTGGCACCCTCTGGGAGAGTCGGACACCAGCCCAGGGGGAGATGTGGCCGGTTAGGTCCTCAGCTCCTGAGGCCTCAACGGCGGTGACAAAGGAGGTCACCGAGCTGCAGTCCCAGCGCCCCAAGGGGGACTCCAATCCACCATCTGTGTCAGCAGTCTCAGGGTGGGCGAGCAGGCCAGGGGGTCCAGGGCCAGCCTCCAGGCTCACGTGCTTGTCGTCACCTGTGCCCCGTGTTGTAGAGTTCAGCATCACATTAGGAGGACCGGAGGGGCTGGTATCCAGCCCCTTTTCACAAGGGCCTGGGCCTGGAGCAGGGGGTAAGAGGGAAGTCAGAAAGGAGGGGAGGAGGAAGTGAGAGACAAAGGTCAACGTCAGATCGGACAGAAACAGGCGGCTGCAATCACAAAGAGGAAGGAGCGAGGCAGAGGCAGAGAGACTGACCAGAGAGCCTGGTGGTGAAACCCTGGGCAGTAGACACAGAGATCTGCAAAGTTATATCAGAGGCTAACCACTCCCAGCAGCCCAGATACCACTCACCTTCAGGCTCTGGCTCGGGTTCTGGCTTCCGGGAGCCTTTCCAGGTCCGGGCTGGGGTCCTGGTCCGAGTCTCCAGCTCCCGAAGCACGCGGGCACAGTTCTGGTGCCCCTGTTGCTCCGCCAGGTCCAGAGGCAGGAATCCGTCCTGCAGGGGTGCGGTCAGTAGGGGGCGCCCCCTTCCCCCCCCTTCTTCCTTTCTTTCTTCTTTCCCTCCCTCCGGGTTTGCCTGGCTAATGACTGCGATGGGGCCCCCTACCTGGTCGCGGAGCGCGGGGTCCGCTCCCTGGCTCAGCAGCAGCTCCAGGCCCCGGCGACAGCCCCAGGCAGCCGCCACATGCAACGGTGTCAGTGCCTCGGCCGATCTAGGGCATGAACGGAGGAGGGGATCAGTGAAGCATCTCCATCTCCGGGTCCGGAAGCCCTGACTCTCAGCCCTCCATCTCCGCCCTCCAGCCTGAGATGCCACCCTTCGAACCCCGGCGCAATCTCATACCCTACCCTGGGTCTGGTACCCTGCCTCTGCCCTTGGACCCTCAAGATCCCTCCCCAGATCCCCTAAGCTCCGCCGCCGGGGATTGAGTCCGCATCCTTGGACGCCCTCTTCAGGACTCCCAGGTCTGGTCCTCGTACTCGGGAGACAGCTCTCGTTGACGGAAGACCTGCCACGAGCCCACACCCGGCCTCACCGCGCGTTGGGGTCCCCGCCTCGGCGCAGCAGGGCCTCGAGGCAACACAGACTCCGCAGGTGCTGGGCTCTGGCCGCCAGGTGCATGGCCGCGGCGCCATCCTCGAGTACCAGATTGGGGTCGGCACCGCGGCGCAGCAGCTCTTCCACAGTCCTAGGGATAGAGGGTCAGAGTGGACCGTGGCACTCGCCCCCTACCCCCGCCCCTGGCCCGCCCACCCAGGCCCTGCCCTCACCGCAACTCCTCCTCCTGCAGCGCCGTCCGCAGCCGCCGCGCCAAACCTACAGCCGGGCCCATGCCCCGGCTGTCCCCTTGGGGCAGCCACCTGGTCGCGCCGCCTGCCGCTTTCCAACTTCCCGCGGCGCCCTTGTGCGCACGCGCCGCTCCGCCCCTCGGCCTTCTCCGTGCCTTGGTGCAGTGCAGCGACCCCAGCCAGGCTGACCGGCGCCGCATTGTCGCCCACATCGAGGGTCGGGAGCTTTAGTGCCGGTCCGAACTCGCGACACCAAGTAGTGCCCAGGGCCAAGTGATGTTTGCTCAGGGCCAAATAATGTTTGGGGCCTCCGATAAGGGCCCGGGAGGGTGGAGGTCGCCATGTGTGCCCTTATCTCTCAAAACGGTGTAAACAAGAACACACCCTGTTGGAAGGGGTGGAGCTACGATCCCCCGGACCCGGTGGTGCCCACAGGGTACTGAGTCTTCCGGAACCCTCTGCCGAGGCGCACGCAGCCGTGACAGTATGTAAGGTTTCAATTAATAGCTACTGCCTGCGGAGGCTCTGCGTCGCCCGTTTTCAGCCCTGCGGAGTCTGAAGTCCATTACTTTGGAGCCCTGGGCCTCTTAGGGTGTTAGTTTCTCTATATGCAGGATGGGAGAATAATCCCTTCCAGGCTGGTGTTAAGTTGAAAGAGGGGCCTGGCACACAGGTGCCCAGAAAATGCTCCTGGGAAAGTAAAGCTGTTTCTTGATAAAGCTATTTTCGTTTTATATGAAACTGAGAAAATCTAGCTGGTATAAATTTTTTTTTCCCCCACAACTGCTCATTATCCAGGAAGATTAAGTTGAGTGATGGACGTGTTATATGTTTCCCTTCCTCTGGGGAGCACCCACACTATTTCCTGATGGAACTATAAACCTCTCTTCCCAGAGAGGTTTGAGTGAGGACTGGCCAATGAGTGCATTCCACAGTTCTGGTCCATGACTGACCCAAGCAAGACCTGTCATAGGGGCTGCTGTGAGAGCCCTCACTTCACCTGGGCTGGGATTTGCAGAGTGCTCAGCTGTACTACCCCTTTCCACATATTGGGAGGAAAGCAGGGCACACTGAAAACCAACCATGCAGGGTGTTTCAGCTCTCCCCAAAGCAATGTCAGAGCACCTGGATACAGCCAAGCCTAAAGCTCCATCTTAGCTTTTTATCTACAAGAACCTAGCCATTCTCCTTTCAGTTCAGTGGGTGGGTTTTCTGTCACTTGCAACCGAAAAGATTTCAATGAACAGTGGACTTGGGTTAGGGAGTCTCAGATTTTTATTCTGATGACAAAAACACACAAAACACAACAAAAATTACAACCGAAAACCTTGGGAGTGGGATGTGGGCTGGGAAACATGGGGACTGGGTGTCTAGAGTCCCTGGGATGCTTCCTGGAATCTTAAGGTTCCTTCAGGGCTGCCCAGGTGCCTCAGATACTTCTTAGAACCCCCTCTGGGGGTCCCAAGGAGCCCAGTCTGAGAACGAGCACTCACTGCCAAGGGTTTCATTGTACAAGAAGGTTGGATGTACAGGGATGGTTCAGACAGTGGCCTCCACCTCAGTGGCTTCATCGTCCTCCTCCAGCAGGCTGTAGGAGGCATGGCTTTGGCAAGGCCGCTGCAGTGGGTGAGCCAGCAGCTTGGCCATACAGTTGTGAAGCTCAAGGGCTGGCCCAGCCAGCGCCACTTCGTACTTATAACTGGTACCCTTGGTATCCAGGCTCCCCATGAAGGCAAACATGTCCTGTGGAGCCAAGGAAGGGCCGTTCATGCAGATGTTCTGCTGACAAGCCCTCCCTGTCTTGGAGGGCCTCCCAGGAGGGGCCGCAGGGATGGGTTCTGAAGGGTGAAGAGGAGTTTGCCAGGCAGAAACTATTCCCACATTCAGCAAACATTTCCTGCCACCCACTCACCCCAAGAGGTCTCAGAGCTGGAGCCCCTAGTCTGGAGAAGCACATGACCCCCAGCCCCCTGACGCTGATCTACCCAGAGGAGCAGGGAAGGCTTCTCAGAGTAGGGACTTCCAGTTTGGGTACTGACATATAAGTAGGAGCTGGGCTCAACCCCCTCTGCTCACGGTTGGGTCAAGTGAGGCTCTGAGAGATAAGCGGCCAACTGGGAATGCCACAACTAGTTCGGGGCTGGAATGTAAAGGACCAGCAGAGACTGGCGAGGCAGGGAGGGAAGCATGCTCCAGGCAGAGGGCACAGAACCAGAAAAAGCAGGAAGAGAGAGAAGCAGGGGATGTTGGGGATGAGGTGGATAGGACCCTACATGCTCCTGGGCCACTGTCCCAACAGCCCCATTAGTTCACTGCAGACAAGTGGGAAATGTTAGAATCTGACTGACCATGATCTAGAAGGGCCAGGAATGGTACGGAAAAGGCAGAGTAGTGCATGAATGGGCAGGGCAGGTGGCTTCCCTCCTCTGGACCCCATTAGAGTACAGGTACCTCTGAGCCAGTTGCCAGGTACCACTATGCCTGAGACATGCTATGTGACCCTGGCCTGGTTTCTTGCCCTCTCTGAGCCTGCTTTTCCTCACCACAGATCATAATTTAAGGGGTTAGCATCAGATGCCCTGAAGGCCCTTAGTGAAAAGGGCTTCCTTTCCCTTAGGGCTGGGGCAGGTGGGTTCGGAGACCTCCCACGTACATCCACACTCACGGTGGCCTCTCACCTTCCAGCTCATTTCCTCCTCCTTCTCATCAGCGCCGTTGTGGATGTAAACAACATCAAAGAAGAAATACGGGCACTGGAACATTTTCTGCAGGGCAAGAAAGGTAGCCTTCGGGACTAGGGTCACCCCATGGCCCCATGACCACAATCTCTAGATTCTGGGAACCTGATTCTAGGTACCCCAGCACGTGTGGTCAGGAAATCCCTCCTAGTATCTAACCACCATCGTGCTGGCTGCAGGCATCCTTCTTTCTCCCGGGTCTCACCTTCATGGGCTCTGTCAGGGAGAACTGGGGCTGGCAGGGTGGACGGCTATAGACCAGGATGGTTCGGACCACATAGGGCGGCGGGATCGTCTGCACGTTCTCCGTGACTGGCAGCTCGGTCTTCTGCTGGCTGTGCAGCAGGAAGGAGGGAGGGTCAGAGTACACCCTGGTGGCCCACCCTTCTCGTCCCCCCAGGAGAGCCCAGCTCCTCACTGGGTATGTGAGGTTCCACCTGACCCCTCCCAAGCTCACTGTTGCCTCTGAGCCTTTCCCCATGCTGTTCCCTTTGCCCTGGCACCTTCCCAGCTTCACCTTTCTGCCTGACCTCTCCTGCTCCATCAGAGGTTTTGCTGACCCCCAAAGCCAGAGCTTGCTCGGATTACAACGGCAGAGTCTGGTCACCGTAACAGTGACCATATGGCCCACAAAGCCAAAAATGTTTCCTATCTGGGCCTTTAAAGAAAAAGTTTGCTGCCCTGCAGTTAAAACAAAGTAGTGGCGGACCACTGGGCTGTCAGAATATAACCCAGAGGAACTTCCTTGGTGGTCCAGACGTTAAGAATCTGCCTTGCATTATAAGGGACACTGGCTGGATCCCTGGTCTGGAAAGATCCCACATGCCACAGAGCAACTATACCAAGTGCCACAACTACAGAGCCCCCAAGTTGCAACTACTGTGCCCACATGCTGCAACTGCTAAAGCCTGTGGACTAGAGGTTGTGCTCTGGAGCAAGAGACGCCACCTCAATGAGAAGCCTGCTCACTGCAACTGGAGAAAGCCAAGACCCAGCACAGCCAAAAGTAAATACATAAATAAATAGATTTGAAGGGAAAAAAAGAAAGTAACACAGAGGGCAAGATGTGAAAAAGAACCTCTTTTGC
Source organism: Oryx dammah (assembly GCF_014754425.2). Taxonomy (NCBI): domain Eukaryota; kingdom Metazoa; phylum Chordata; class Mammalia; order Artiodactyla; family Bovidae; genus Oryx; species Oryx dammah. The sequence continues at coordinate 101,726,431 of NW_024070189.1, read as the reverse complement.
AAAAATGCCTTCAGACAGGTAAGTGAGCAATTGTTCCAGGGGGAAAGGGTGAGAAAGGAAGCGTTTTGGCCTCCTGAAAGGACTATTTCTGGGCTGTTTGGAGCTTTTACCCAGAAGGGGTTCTTCTCTTCAAAGGTGAGTAATAATTTCCCCTTGGGGGACTTACATGAGGCTGAAGAGACCTTCCAGATCTGGTGGGAATGCTAAGGAGAGCAGAGCAGTGCATGGGTAGACAGAAGTGGGTGGTTTCCCTCCTCCAGAGGCTGGGAGAGTACAGGTGCCTCTGAGCCTGTTGCCAGGAGACATGCTATGTGACCCTGTTCCAGTCGCTTGCCCTCTCTGAGCTTGTTTTCCCTCAGCACAGATCATAAACTAGGGGGCTGGCATCAGATGACCTAAAAGCCCTTAGTGATTCAAAGCCCCCCTTTTCCTCAGTACTGGGGCCATTCTCCTCCCTCCATGGAAAGGATACTAAAGGTGGAACAGGAAGCTGTTTCCAGGTCGTAGAGACAGCTGCAGAGTTCACGGGGGTCCGAGGTCAGGCCAGACAGCTGCAGGGAAGACTAAAACTCAGTGAGGTGCTCTCTCACCCCTGGGGGCCCCCAGCGGAACCGGTCTTGCCCCCCAGCCTCACCCAGGCAGTGTCATCGTTCACCACCACCAGCGCAAATTCGTGGCTCTTGTCAATTTTGTGTTTTGTCCGCACAAACATCTCGATCATTTTCTGGGAGACATTGAGGGCGTTGGTTTTGGAGCTGGGGTGAGAGTGAGGCGGTGGTTAAGGTCCAGGTCATGCAGCCGGGCAGGCGGTAGAGCCCAGCCGCAAACCCAGCCCAGCTGACTCTCTCCAGTTCTTGCCCTCACTGAATGGGTCCCTCTGGCCAGCCTGGGCCTCGCATCTGATCCAGAGGAGGCATCCCACCTTGGCTCAGTCATGGGTCATCAGGAATGCCAGGGAAGGGGAGGTAGGCTTGTGCTCAGGCCCTGCTGCCTGACCCCAACGAGACTCAGCTGCTCATAGGCCAGGACTTTGCAGTCAGCCAGGCCTCGCTCTGAATCTGGCTCTGCCCATTTGCCAGGAGGCCTTGGACAATCTTGGAGTTTCTGAGTCATGGCTGTGACACGGGTGGAGTGTGACAGCTCTCAAGTGCTGAGAACAGAACCCCAGTAGGCTGCAGCTGTAACACTACCAATTCTCACGGTTACTCTCCAATCCCTCCAGGACCCAGGAGTTAGTCTCAGAGAGACAACCCTGCATTTGGGGGGCTGGGCTCCTCCCAGCCATGGTGGCAAACTCCAACCCCCAAAAAACCCCTCTTACCCATTGAATGACTCAAGCTTTGGCAGCGCCATTTCCTCTGACAGGTCCAGACAGATGATCTGCAACAAATCTGGAGGCTAGTGAGAGCTGTGACCAGCAGTGCCTGGCAACTAAATGGCACTGCAGGCCCCCATGCCACTCTGCTGGCCCTCTCCAAGCAGCCTTATGGGAGAAGGCTCTATGATGACTCCCAGTTCCCAGCCAAGCCATCCACTCTAGAAGGAGGCAGCTGAGGGACTTCCCTGGGGGTCCAGGGGTTAAGAATCCACCTTCCAATGCAGCAGACAAAGGTCTGACCCCTGGTCAAGGAACTCAGATCCCACATGCTGTAGGGCTACTGAATCCACTTCAGTTGTGTCCAGCTCTTTACGACCCCATGGACTGTAGCCCTCCAGGCTCCTCTGTCCATCGGATTCCCCATGTAAGAACACTGGAGTGAGTTACCATGCCCTTCTCCAGGGGATCTTCCTGGCCCAGGGATTGAACCAGCGTCTCCTGCACTGGCAGGTGGATTCTTTACCACTGAGCCACTTGGGAAGCCCAGCTGCCCTAGGACACTAATAAAAAGGGACTGTTTTCCAGAGTGAATCCTAAAGAATGACATTTAACCCAAGGTTCCCTAACATCTCAAAGCCACAGGCCAAGCCTCTCACTTACCACTTTCTCTGGACAGTTGACCCTTGGGGTCCGCACCTGGACCTCTGGGGCTGGTGGAGGCACCTGCCACGGCTTGGGACCAGCTCCTGGAGGGTTGGCGGTCCCGTCATCAGCACTGGCCGCCTCGCCCTCACCCTCACTGCGGCTGCCCACACTGGTCTGGGCCCCCAGTGCCCGGTCCTCAGCCCCCTCAGGATTGGAGCGAGTGCGGGGCCTGGGCTCAGCTGACTGCTCCTCTTCCTCCTCCTCTTCTTCCTCCTCTTCCGTGGGACAGCTGGGCTCTGCCGCCTCCATGGCTCCGGAGTGGCTGGATGCAGCAGGGATGAGGGAAGCCAGGATCCTTTCCTTAGGGCTTTTAAAAGCATTTGGTTACTGGGCAGAACAGGTCATAAGTCGCTTACTGACAATAAGTCACTCTGCTCAGGGACTCAGTTTCCTCATCTGTATGATGGGTGCCTTTTACACTTATCAACCCAGCATCCACTCTGACTTGAGATAACAGCCTCCCCTTTTTTTTTGTAGAGCTAACCCCTTCTCTCCCCCTTTTGGCTAGGGTGCTCATCAGGCCACTGTGAATGACCGAGAACACGCCAGAGAGGGGCAGTTCCGAATTGCAGTACTGGGAGGTTACAAGTCCAAAGCTGCTAGGAGCCTCTCTTGCTTCCAAGAGGGGAAAGAGAGCTTGCCTGAAGTGATGCTCACTCAGAAAATGAAAGACTTCTCAGCGCCCGAATCCAGCTATGCCTAAATTCCCTTTCTTGCTTAAGCCAGACTGGGTTGGAGGTTCTGTCACCTGAAACTGAAAATGTCTTGGTGAATAAAGAATACAAACTTCTAGGGTTCTCCCCTCCGTAGTGACTGCTTAGGCGGTGTCTGCACACTGGAGAGGAGATCTGGGTGTTACAATTCCTTTGCGGAAAAACGGGGCGCCAGTGGAAGAGTTTGTCTGTCTGGGCAACGGGTGAGGGCTGCCGGGGATGATCTCTGAGCGCCTTGCAGACCCCATAATCTCTAAGGAAAGCATAGCTGGAGCAAGAGAGATGGAGGCTAGACTGCAGGAGAAACTAGAGCTGAGGGAGGAAGCCTCAGAGCAAGTGAGGGGCTGAATTTCTGGGGCTAAGGAAGTTGGGCCTTTAAGGACGGATCCCGCACGTTTTCACCACCCAACTTCTGCTCACCGTTTCCTGAGCCTCCTTCCTACTCATCTGCTGACCCGCTAGGAAGCCGCCATCTTTAGCAGCCGGAAGAAGGGCGGCGCGGCCGTCAAACCTACTGGGAACTGTAGTTGAGCGGCCGAAAGCCGAGCGGAGAGATGAATGGGACGAGAGCCTTGGAAGCTGATAGGTTGAGACTGTGCTAGGAGGCGGGGTTTGGATTGTGATAGGCTGGAGTGGAGTCGAGTGGGGCGGGATCTGGAATACGATTGGCTAAGGTGAGACAAGGAGGAGCTTTTATGTTTCTGGCCGATTCTGATTACGGTGGTCAGCCCTTCTAACGTGATAGGCTGAATCGAGGCAGAGTGGAGTAGGCTCAGAAAAATGGAGAAGACCTAGTTTACCGTGTGATTAAACAAAGTGGAGCTGAATTGGGCGGAATTTAGAAGAGGAGGGGCTGACTGGTGATTGATGGACTTGACCTAACCTCAGTGAGGGGATTTTGCGGCAGAGGTGGGCGTGGTCCAGAACCCAAGGCCCCTCCCAATTATTTAAATCAGCTCCTTATTTTACAGATATTTGCAAAAATTTAAAAAATACCGAGCCAGAACTATTTCAAGCCATCCTGCTTTTCTTCATGCACACTTCTCCCCTCAGCTCCATAACCACCTAAAAATTGAGCCTCAATTTCTTGTTAAAATCTGTTAAGCCTGCCCACATCAGCTAAGCTCAGGTTCAAAGAGAGCCCGGAGGGGCTGTGTAAAATGAACCTTGAAGGATGGAGAATTTGCTGTAAAAACAAGAGGGGTAAGGTCATTCCAGGCAGAAGGAACTGCCTGGGCAACGGTCTGTAGGTTTTGAAGAGCCTTGGAGCTGTGAAAGTCTCTCATCGGCTAATGTGGCTGGAGCAGAGGCTAAGAGTGAGAATTTTAATGTTCACCCTCAAGTCAGAAAATTGCCAACTTCTCTCGCTACGACCTTTGGGGGCACGGAGGCAGGAAGATTCAGCCTCGTAGAGTCTGTCAGTGGAACCAGAAAGGTTCAGACTATACCACAGGCTATGAAATGTTTACATCAAATGCACGAGGAAGGAAGGGGTGTTTCAGGCAAAGGTTAAGGCATGGCCAAAGGCACCAGGATGTGAAGGAATTAAGAAGCTTCAGCTGTTCATGGAAGAGGTTATCGTGGCTAGAGACGGGAGTACACATTGGTGCCACCTGCAGGCATAATTTTATTAAAGACCTTGAATGCCAGGCTGAAGAGCATGAAATGTTTCCCAAGGGCAATGGGGAGCCATGGAGGGTCTATGAGCCAGGGAGGTGAACAGTGAGATGTCTGTCTCTGGGTCCTGGGTGGGGAAGGGAGTGGAGGTGTGGGAGCCCTGGGAGGGAGCTGGGCTCGCATCCACGTTGGGAAGGTGAGGCTTGAGCTCTGACTATGGATGGAGATGAGGAAGAGGCCCTTTCGAGGTGGACGCAGGAAAAATGAGCAGGATTTATCTGGGATCTGAGGAATTCAGCATTTATGGAGGAGAAACAGAGGAAGCAGAGATGGGGCGGTCAGAGAGGCAGTAGGGAACAAGGAGGGTGCCTTATGATTCAGTTCTCTGATGGTGCCTGACCATATGCAAATCGGTTGTTAAAATTTCCATAACTCTGGTGTATATCTATATATACATGTGTGTATATATGTGTGTATATGTATGTGTATGAGGAGGTTATGGCAACCCACTCCAGTATTCTTGCCTGGAGAATCCCCATGGACAGAGGAGCCTGCCGGGCTACAGTCCAAGGGGTCACAAAGAGTCAGACACGACTGAGTAGTCGACTAAGCACATATATGTGTATATACATATACGTGTATATATATACAGGGTGTGTGTATATATATATGTACACATATATATGTGTGTGTATATATATACTGGAATATTACTGAACCACAAAACAGAATGAAATTTGCAGCAACATACATAGACCTGGAGATTATCACACTACGTGAAGCGAGCCAGACAAAGACAAATATGTGGTATCACTCATACCGCTGTCTAGTCTCTCAGCTGTGTCTGACTCTTTGTGACCCCATGGATTGTAGCCCACCAGGCTCCTCTGTCCATGGGATTTTCCAGACAAGAATACTGGAGTGGGTTGCCATGTCCTCCTCCAAGGATATCACTTATATGTGGAATCTTAGAAAATGATACAAGGCTTCCCTGGTGGCTCAGTGGTAAAGAATCTGCCTGTCGATGCAGAGGACATTGGTTCAGTCTCTGGTCCAGGAAGATCGACGTGCCATGGAGCAACTGAGCCCCTGCTCCACAGCTACTAAGCCTGTGCTCTGGAGCCCAGGAGCCACAACTTCTGAGCTCATGTGCTGCCACTACTGAAGCCTGTCTGTGTGCCTCAAAACTGCTCCACAAGAGAAGCCATGGCAGTGAGAAGCCCACTCAGAGAGTATCCCCGCTCACCACAACTAGAGGAAAACGTTGACGCAGCAGGGAAGAGCCAGCATGCTGCTGCTGCTGAGTCGCTTCAGTCGTGTCCAACTCTGTGTGACCCCATAGGCGGCAGCCCACCAGGCACCCCCGTCCCTGGGGTTCTCCAGGCAAGAACACTGGAGTGGGTTGCCATTTCCTTCTCCAATGCATGAAAGTGAAAAGTGAAAGTGAAGTCGATCAGTCATGCCCGACTCTTAGCGACCCCATGGACTGCAGCCCACCAGGCTCCTTCATCCATGGGATTTTCCAGGCAAGAGTACTGGAGTGGGCTGCCATTGCCTTCTCCAGAAGACCCAGCATAGCCATAAATAAAAAAATAAAATACAAGATGTGCAGTTAAATTTTGGGGGAAAATGATACAAATGATCTTATTTACAAAACAGAAATAGACTCACAGACAGAAGAAAGCAAATTTATAGTTACCAAAGGGGCAGCGGGGGAGAGATAAATCAGGAGTTTGAGATTAACAGGTACACACTATATACAATAAACAACGAGGACCTACATAAGGCACAGGGAATTATATTCAGTATCTTGTAATCCTATGATGGAAAGAACCTGAGAAAGAATAAAAAAGAATTTGTAATATTCTAAAAGAAAAGAATAAAAATAAACTTCGCTGCATACCTGAAACTAATACAACATTGTAAATCAGCTATAGTTCAGGAAATTTTTTTTTGTTTTGAAACAAAACAAAACAAAAACCTCCCGTGACACTGAAGGGAGACAAAGAAACTGAGGCTCATGTGCTGAGGCTCATCGCTTGCTCAGGGGTCCCAACCCCAGGTCTGTCCGTGACTTGAAGTGGAACGAGAACTCTCACACTGAAGCGACAGTCAGAGAAAAGAAGTTCATAGGGAAGCCAGGTGAAGAGCATCAGCCCAGAGTGGCACTCTAGCTTCCAAGAAATAAAATCTAAGGGTCAGAGTTGGAGGAGCCATGGCCTTGGAAGCAGAGGCGAGGAGGGGCTGACATGTCGGGAGCTGGCCATGTGTCCTGTTGCTAGGGCTAGAGGAAGTCGCTGCCCTTGAGGAAGAAAGTACACAATAACAAGTCACATGGCCGGGGAGGGGGCTTCCTGTTTCCCGGCCCCTCCCAGGCTGGCCTTGGCCAGCCCGAGCCAGCCCGAGCTTGAGCGGGCAGTGGCCTGAGTGACTCCAAGAATGTCCTGGGACTTGGTTTTCTGACCAAGGTACCCCCCCAGGAGGATAGGGAAGTAGAGCGGGCTGAGGGAACCAAATCCCAGGATTAGAATCTCTGGTTCAGGAGAGCCCTGAGGAAGAGAGAGGACTGTTGAACTCCTCCTCCCAAGCCCAGATAGGGGAGGGAGGGGAGCAAAGAGAGAGAGGAAAATCAAGGAGACGGAAAAGAAGGAAGAGGTCAGGGCAACCTTGAGAGGTAGTGAGCTGACCATCAAGGGAGGCATTCAAATGTGCCAAATCTACATTGATAACTCAAGATCCTTTTGGAGAAGTGAAATCAATGCCCATTTCACAGAAGACGAAATTAAGGTTGTCATTTGCTTTGAGCTGAAGTCAGGTTGTGGTTTTAGCGGGTGAGGATAAAGGAGAATTCAGAAGACACTGATTTCTGGATAACAATGAGTGCCAGGGCCACACGGCCCCGAAGCCGGCGAGGGAGACACGCTCTGCCCGTAAGTGTTCCCCCTCCCTGCCACACCCAACCCTGCAAGACTCCAGCACCCAGATCTGCTTGGCTCAGAGCTCAGCCCTGGGGATCATTTGCAGGGTGAGCTGGACCCTGTGGCAGAGAGTTCAGAGGAGGCTGAGGCAGCCAGTGAGAGCTCTGAGCCGGGCCCTGTGGCATCTCAAGATAGCACCAAGGTGGAACTGTTGGGCCCTGTGGTGGAGGCCAAAGGGCAGGGCTTGGAGAGCAGGTAAGGCCCACTCGGTCTGTGTCCCCTACTGCAGGCCTGGCACATCTTTCCCACTCATAGATGTTTTTTTATGTCCCTCCCCGACTCACACACATGCCATGGCTCCCATTGCCCTTGGCCTGACTTTCAAGGCCCTGCAGTTCTAGCCTTGTTACAAACCCTCTGTGTGTTAGCTACCCCAAATGACCCCATTTCCAGAAATTTCCATCTCTCACCTTTTCACAGGACTGACAAAGAAGTTGATGGGGACTCTAGCAGGGGACCAGCTCCAGCCCCTGAGGGGCGGCCCCCTGAGGAAACCTACCAGGCCCCAGAGAGAGCCCTGCAGGATGGGGAGAGCATTCCCTCTGGACCTGATGTATTTCAGACTCTCCAGCAAGCGCTGAGCTCTCTGGAAGCAGCCGTTGCTGCCTGGCGCCACCGGCCCCCAAACTGTCCTGGGCCAGTGGAGGCAAAGGACGGAAGCGAGGGGGCACCAAAGCCCTGCTTGGAGCAGGAGGGGGCTGGGAGCTGCCAGCGGGAGGCAGCCCGATTGGCTGAAAGGAATGCCTGGCTGCGTTTGGCCTTGGGCAGCCGGGAGGATGAGCTGATCCGCACACAGAACTCCCTGCAGGCCTTCCAGGCTGAGAAGGAGATGCTGCAGAGAGAGGTGAGTTGGGCATGGCTGCCTCCCAGGGATCCCTGGTGGGAGGGAGGCAGGCCTGACATAAGACACATTGAATCATTTGTTCATTTGTGAAGATTTTTTGGAGCTTTGACTTGCCTTGCTGTTGTTCAGTTGCTCAGTCATGTCCAACTCTTTGCAAAGAATGGACTGCAGCATGCCAGGCTTCTCTGTCTTTCACCATCTCCCAGAGTTTGCTCAAACTTATGTCCATTGAGTCGGTGATGCTATCTAACCCTCTCATCCTCTGTCACCCTCTTCTCCTCCTGCCTTCCAATCTTTTCCAGCATCAGGGTCGTTTCCAATGAGTCGGCTCTTTGTATCAGATGGCCAAAGTATTGGAGCTTCAACTTCAGCATCAGTCCTTCCAATGAGTAGTCAGGGCTGATTTCTTTTAGGATTGACTGGTTTGATCTCCTTGCTGTCCAAGGAATTCTCAAGAGTCTTTTCCAACACCACAGTTCAAAAGCATCAATTCTTTGGCGCTCAGCTTTCTTTATGGTCCAACTCTCATATCCATAATTGACTACTGGAAAAACCATAGCTTGACTATACAGACCTTTGTTGGCAACCCCAAAGAGACAAAGATCCCTTGCAACTTTAGTTAAGAGGATCAGAGAGGCCCATCGAAGAAATGACACTTGAATAAAGACCACAAGGAGGCAAGGGAGGAAAGATGTAAGGAACTGGGGAAGAGCATTTTAGGCCAAAGGAACAGTATACGCAAAGGCTGGAGGTTAAGAGTGTGATTAGTGTATTCAAGAAACAGTGAGGAGGCCAGTATGGGGCTGAGCAGGAGGAGACAAGGGTACCAAGGTGATGGGAGCAGATCCCGGAGGGCCTTGTGGGCCTCAAGGAGGATTTGAACTTTTGCTCTGAGTGAGGTGGAAGGCACAGAGGGCTCTGACCAAACAAGGATGGAGACCTGATGCAGGTGCTCACAGGCGCCCTCTGGCGACTTTGGGAGGAACAGCTTGTGGAGGGAGAAGGTGGAATCTTGGCGATCCAGGAGGTGGCAACATTGTGGAGACGGTGAGAACTGGGCAGATTTGGGGGGATGCTGAAGATGGAGCTGGCAGATGGGATGTGAAAGCTAGAGAGGGGCTGAGGACGAGACCTGGATTGGGAGCCTTAGAGACTGGAAGTGAGACACAGGGAGCCTGTGGGAGGGGCGGGTTTGGAGGAAGGGAGACCAGAGCTCTTAGGCCTTAATCAGCTCAAGATGCCATGAGCCACCCACATGGGGCCATTAAAGGGCCAGTTTTATGTCCAAGTGCAGAGCCCAGGTGATGTCAGGGCAGGAGGGACACAGATGGTGAGACCTGGGCTGCAGAAGCCCAGCACAAGGAGTGGAGCCCATTTTTCAGCTGGGAAAGAAAAGTCTTTTTTAAAAAAATTTTATCATGTCAATGTATGGCAAAACCAATACAGAATTGTAAAGTAAAATAAAAAATAAATTTAATTAAAAAAAATTTTTTTTATTTCCCTGACCCCTTCCCCCATCTCTGGCAACCACCAACATGTTCCCTGTATCTGTGAGTTCAATTTTTAAAAAATTTAACCTGTCATCTATCTGTGCCCTGCTGCATGGCTTGTGGGATCTCAGTTCCCGACCATGGGTTGAACCCCAGGCCACAGCAGTGAAAGCACCAAGTCCTAACCACTAGACCACCATGGAACTCCCTTGTTTTATTTTAGACTCCACATATAAGTGAGATCATGTACTATTTGTCTTTATCTGGCTGACTTATTTCACTTAGCATAGTGCCTTTAAGGTCGTTCTGTGTGTGTGCTAAGTCACTTCAGTTGTGTCTAACTCTTTGTGACCCCATGGACTGTAGCCCATTAGGTTCCTCTGTCCATGGAATTCTCCAAGCAAGAATACTGGAGTGGGTTGCCATTTCCTCCTCCAAGGGATCTTCCCAACCCAGGGATCGAACCCACATCTCCTGTGGCTCCTGCCCTAAGGTCCTTCTATATTGTCCCAAATGGCAAAATTCCTTTTTTACAGATGAATAATATTTCATTCTATAAATATACTTACCACATCTTATCCATTCATCCATCAGTGGACACTTAGGTTGCTTCTGTGTCTTGGCTCTCGTAAATAATACTGCAGTGAACATGCGGGTGCAGATGTCATTTCGAGTTAGCATTTTGGTCTCCTTCAGAGAAATACCCAGAGATGGAATTGCTGTATCATATAGTCGTTCTATTTTTACTTTTTTGAGGAACTGCCATACTTTTTTCCATAGTGATTGCACCCATTTACATTCTCAACAACGGTGCACGAAGGTTCCCTTTTCTCAACATCTTCGCCTACACTTATCTTTTGCATTCTTTTTTTCTTTTGGTCTTGCCATTCAGCAAGGCATGCAAGATCTTAGTTCCCCTGACCAGTGATCGCACCCCTGCCTCCTGCAGTGGAAGTGGGGAGTCCTAACCACTAGACTGCCAGCGAAGTCCCTTTCTTGGCTTTTTGATGCTTGCCATTCTAACCGATGTGAGGTGGTATCTCATTGTGGTTTTGACTGCATTTTCCTAAGGATTAGTGAGGTTCCCCCAGTGGCTCAGCAGTAAAGAATCCGCCTGCAATGCAGGAGCCACAGGAGACATGCGTTCGATCTCTGGGTCGGGAAGATCCCCTGGAGAAGAGCATGGCAACCCACTCCAGTATTTTTTCTTTTTTTTTTTTTTTTTGCCTGGAGAATCCCATGGACTCTTATGCCAGAGGAGCCTGGCAGGCTACAGTCTGTAGGGTGGCAAAGAGTCAGACACGGCTGAAGTGACTGAGCATGCACGCATGCAAAGATTAGTGATGAGGAGCATGTTTTCATGAACCCGTTGGACATCTGGAAAGAGAAGTCTTGATTCAGGGACTGCATGACTGAATGGCTGGCCAACAAGTCATGGCTGAATGACTTGCCCGAGGTTGTACAAGAAGCTATTTGGCAGGATGAGAATCTGGGGGAGGTCCTACCTTGCAGCCAGTGCTCTTGCCACTGCTCCAAGAACAGGTCTTAGGGAAGAATGGCAGGTGGTTGGAGCCACCCCAGCCTTACACTCCCCATTTCCCCACAGGTCCAGGAGCTGCGGGATTCCCTGCTGAGGCTGGAGCCCTTTCCACCTCCTTCCTGTGACCAAGCAGGTGGCTCAGGTAGTGGCTCCAGCAGCTCTGGGGCTGATGGAGAGACCTGGGGCTCACAGGTGAGCGTGTGAAGCTAAAAACCATGGTCTGTTTCAGATCCTTAGGGTTTGTGGCCATGAGACTCAAATCCTGGTCATGTGACCCAATAGTTTGGGAGATTGGAAAAGGCCTAAATCCTAATGCTGGGCTCTCAGTGAAAATTCTGGGTGAATCAAGTCACCTCTTTTCGACAGGATCCCTTCTCCCGCACTCACCCCCTGCTCCGGCGCCTGCAGAGTGATTCCAGCACCCAGATGCTTGGGTCTCTCCCAACCCAGCCCCTTGCTCCTGAGATGCACATCATGGAAGCCCAGATGGAGCGACTCCGAGGGTAAGAGTCACAAATGCTGGGCTCATAAGGGCACTGGTGCCGCCCAGCTGGGATATAAAGCCAGGAGTCTGGAGCTGGAGTGGGGGTGGGGTGGGGAAATCAATGGTGTCCTAACTGCCCTTCAAAGTCACTCACTTTTCCCTCTTCCCCCACCTCCGGAGGCAGGAACATTGAGAAACTCAAATGCTTCAACCGCCTGCTGTCAGCTGTGCTCCAGGAGTACAAGGGCCGGTGTGAGAGCCTCAGCATGCAGCTGGGCCAGCGGGAGGCTGAGGCCACTGCGCTGCGTCTCGCCTTGCAGTATAGGTCAGTGCACCCCAGCCATGATTCACATGTTTTCTACTGCCTGGGGAGGAAATGGATATCCTCAAAGGATAGTCCTACTTCCCAGAGAGAGACGGAGCCCTCTCAGAAAAGTATTTGCCCTTGCCGTGGAAATTAACTTAAGGCAGTTTTCATCCCAGAGTGCTGAAGGAATTTACAAACTCCCAGGGTTGGGGTTAGGAGAAGGGGTGACAGATCCAGGAGTAAGTGGGGGTGTCACCTACGTAGCAGGACGGGTGTGCTGGAGTGCTCAGAACTGCTGTCCCACAGTGAACACTGTGAGGAGGCATATGGAGCCTTACTCGCTCTCCGGGAGGCAGACTCAGGAGCTGGAAAAGAAGCCTTCGTGGATGACTTGGAGGCAGCTGAGAAGGAAGCTCAGAGGCTCCTAGTCCAAGAGAAGGCTGCCATGGATGGACTGACACTGCAGGATCCATGTCCAAGGTGCCCTTGGGAGCCCCGGGGACTGGTGGGCCAGTGAGTGGGGCTCTGGTTGCAGAACGGGGCTCCCAGAACTGGCCCTATATTGGGGGCTGGCGTGGCTCCTGAGGTTGGCATTAGGCCTGCTAGAGTTGGCTGTTTTCTACTCAGCAAAGTTGACGTGGTGGTTACAGCCATTGGGGTTGGTATAGGACCCACCAGGGTGGCATGAAGATGGCTGGTGGTGCCCACTGATCAGGTTGATGGTGCTTAATGGGGTTGGCATGATGCTGGTACCCATAGGGGTTGTCATAATGCTGTATAACCGGGTTGGCAGGTTGAGCAATGGTGCTCGTTGAGTTGGTGTGATGGCTTCCCCGTGATGGTGTGAGTGATTGTGCCCATTGGCATGGTGGCATTCGTTCATCACTGATAAATGATCATCAACGGGCTGATGTTGCCCGTTTGGGTTTACGTTATGGTGCCCACTGTGTTAGTTTGACCATGCCTACCACAGATGGCCTTGGAAGGAACCATCATGGTCAATAAGATGGAAGATGACAAAGTGCACCAGGATTGCCATGAAGTTAGCGTAGCCACGCTGAGCAGAGTTCACACAGGCCTCTCCTGTCTCCTGTAGTCCCGAAGGCAGCAGCGTGGATAAGCCCACATCACAGGAGGTGGCGTCCCAGCTCCAGGGCTATGTTCAGCGTCTCCAGGAACGCCGTGCTCTGGTGAAGATTCCCCCTGAGCCTGGCTCTACCTGGGTGCCCATATCTACTGTGCCCCATGCAGAAGCCATGGTGCAGGCCATTCTGGGGACCCAGCCTGGCCCAGCCCTGCCCCGGATGGAGAAGACGCAGATCCAGCAGGACCTGGCGGCCACACGGGTACACATGGGCTGTGGTCAGTGTGCCAATCTTTCCTGGTGGGACCAAATCCTTTGCTGAGTCTGAGTGAGATGCGATTAGGGGACCAAGTAGTAAGGGAGAGTTTTGCTGGATATTGTTTGAAATTTGTGACCTGGCGTGAAAGAGCTGGGGGCTTCTCTGGCGACCCAGGTGGTAAAGAATCCGCCTGCCAATTCAGGAGACACAAGTTTGGTCCCTGGGTCAGGAAGATCCCCTAGAGAAGGGAATGGCACCCCACTCAAGTAGTCTTGCCTGGAAAATTCCATGGACAGAGGCGCCTGGCGGGCTACAATTCATGGGGTTGCAAAAGAGTCAGACATCTCTTGGCAGCTATCACGTGCATGAAAGAGCTGAGGTTCTGAATTTGGAGAAACTCCAGATGCTACCATTGAGTTGCTACTTGACTTTGTCTAAGACACTTGCTCTCTATGAATGGCTATTTCTACAGCTGTAGTTTTTATGGAAGGATTTTTCCTATCATGCAAGATCAAGGTAAGGGTTAGGATTCTTGCCTGAGCAGCCCTCAGTGGGTACCTCCTAGAGGCTCAGTTTTCTCAACAGCTGACCTTCAAGGCACATTTTCTACCCTCTCCTTGGTCTCTCAGGAGACTCTGGCGGACCTGATGCTGCGGCTACAGCTGGTGCGGCGGGAAAAGCGGGCTCTGGAACTGCGGGAGGCTGCCCTCCGAGCCCAGGGCCCAGCCCACGTGCTCCTGCTGGAGCAGCTGCGCTGGGAGCAGGCACAGCTTCGGACTGGCGGGGCCAACAGCAGTGGTGGAGACAGCAGTGGAGGTGGGAGCAGTGGAGATGAAGAGGAGTGGTCCCAGGTGAGTGACCCTGCCTTGGCCCAGTAGGGATAGCAGTATACTACTGGATATGTGGTCCTGGTTAATCCTAGCCTCCTTTGAGCCTCAGTTTCCATTTCTGCACCAAAAAAAGGAGTTGAATGGTAAAAATGCATGTGAAAATTCACGCTTGTACTTCGGAGTTTCTTTCTTTGAGAGTATTAAGCCCAATAAGCCCCAAGGGATTTAGTGTCTTCCACTTACACCTGTCCCTTCTACTTCCCACCTCCAGGCTATTCATACTCCCCGTTCCCCACTCCAACAGCTCCAGGTCATGCTTCATATTTTCCTAAATTTTGGCTCCAGCTTACTCCCTGAGGCTTTCCTTCTTGCCCCTACTGTCTAATCATATCTATCCTCTGGTTTAAAGCCTTAGAGGCTTCTGGAACCCTCCTTTGAATCATCTCTTCTACCTCCATGCCTTTCTAAGTGCTACACCCCTGCCAGGAACACCAGTCACTTTCCTCTTTATCTAAGTCCTTGACTTCCTACAGGTCTGAGCTCAGACAGCATCTCCTCTGGGAAGTCCCCGTGAACTGCCTGAAAATGAGATTATTTATTTCCCTTGTTAGGGAACAACTGTATCCTTATTGGGGTTTCTCATAAGACTGGGGGCTCTGTAAGAGCAGGGACTGTAGCCACCACAGTCTGTGATGACTTCAGTGTCCAGTTTGGGCTGAACACACTCTCAGCCTAGGTCAATGTCACTACCCTCCCTTCTGCCTCCATCAGGGTCCTCCTGCTCTCCCTGGTGGCAGCAGGGGTATTGATGGAGGCCAAGTGAGCAAAGTGGAGCACCCAGAAGAACTGACCCAGGAACTGTCAGCGTCACTCACTCGGTGTGTGCCGGGGTACTGTGCTGGGGTGTGTGTGGCCTGGGTGGGGGTAATATGTGAGAGCCCACTGGGGTGTTGTGTACAGTGGAGGACTGGGTGTACAGCTGTATTCACATGGAAACATCTTGGGCAGATGGGTGGGAGTAGGGAAGGCAGACAGGAGTGGCTATGTCTGTGAGCTCCTCTCTCTCCACCCTTGTACCAGGGCTCTGGGCCTGCAGGAACAGCTGCAGGCTCTGCTGGAAAAGCTAGAAGAGGTGGCTCGGAAGGAACGAGCCAGACGTGCTCAGAGTACTGAGCTGAACAGTGATTTATGCAAAGCTCACAGGTGAGTCTCTCTGTGTAACCTCTGAGGCATCCCTGGCTCTCTCTGTGCCACAGCTTCCCCTCTGTCAGGTGGGGGGCAGGTTCAATCCATTCCACACCTCCTCTGGTGCCTGACGTGTGTCAGCCCCTGCTGAGTGATGCTGGGACCCCCAGAAGACCCAATCTCAAAGACTTCCTGTCGGGGGCTGGGAGTACATAGCCCTTGTCTTGGGTGGAATGGGGGGCTGTTTCCTGGCTCAGCCTCCTTCTCCCTTCAGCACCTTGGTCATGGCCTTCCGAGGTGCCCACCGGAAGCAGGAAGAGCAACGGCGGAAGCTGGAGCAGCAGATGGCACTGATGGAAGCCCGACAGGCGGAGGAGCTGGCAGTGCTAGAAGCCGCCGCAAGGGCCCTGGGGAGGTCCAGACTTCCCTGCCCGCCTTCCCGGCCGGGGGAGACCTTTCTCTAGGCCCTACTCTGGCCATGTCTGGACGTGCCAGATAATTGTGATGGGTCACATCATAGACTGTTCTGGAGTGACATTGTGTCATGTGGCATGACTTTGCATGTTGAGCCATGTTCTGTGTAATGAGGGCTGATATACCTGAATGTCTTGGGTTTGATGGGGAGAGGGCTGGCATTTGAGAAAGGCTCGGTATCTTTGGTCTGACCCCATGTGGCATGCGGAGAGACATGTCAGAAGGGTCATGGCAGAAGCAGCTTGGGCTGTGGAGACAGGATTCCCATGACTGGCTGGGGGCATTCAGGGTTCAGTGAGGTTACATAGAGCTGAAATTCCAACCCTTATCTGTCTCCAGAAGCCCAGCAAGGTGTCCACTGGGGCAGGGCACACTCTCCCCTGCCCACCCGCTTCCCAAGGAAATGCTAGGTTTGATCTGAAGGATATTCCCAAGAGGAAGATACCCATAACCCAGAAGGAAGACTGAGGCCTGAACAGTTCAGCATGTGAAATATTAGCTGGAAGACTATTGCTCCCTGAGTGGAGGGAGGGGGAAGGGGGAATCAGAGGTGGCCTTAGAACTTGCATTCAAAGAGTGTGGAGCTAAGGTAAAGGGCTTTAGGGTGGTGAGCAAAGGCAAGAAACTCTGCAAGTGAGATCTCAGGGGCGTTATACAGCTGTTGTTGAGGAACTCAGGTTTGCTAACCATGGGCAAAGAAGTACACTGCCCTAGAGCGTCTGGATGGCTCTTGGCCAGTCTGAAAAGTTGCCAGTTTCACCTGCAAGAGATGGGAGCTCTGGGAGGTGCCAGGGTCAGATTAATAGCAGGCAAGTGATTAGCATCTTATTTACATAGGCCACGCCCCCTGCCCTCCCAGCGGAGTCTGGCAGAGTTGGGAAAGGGTGTTAGGCTCCACACAGACGCCCCGGATTAGTGGCCAGCTCTCCCCTCCTGGGTGGTAGCTGAAATTCAAGACGCGGATTAGATAGATTTTCATTCCCAGCCTGGTGGGGGTGAGGTTCGAGGGGGGTTCCAGGCAGCACCTGTGCAGGTGTGTGCGCGGCGCGGCTGCCTCTCGCCGGCAGGGCAAGGCTGACCTGACGTCGGCGCGAGGCAGCCGCCGAGACCCAACCTGGTCCTCCGGATCCACAGGAGCCTCCGGCCAGCGCTGGGGGCTGGTGACCTTCGAACCATAAGCACAATCTCCGGACCGTGGCAGGCTTTGCAGAAAGCAGGGAAACAGGCGGGCAAGGTCGCCCGTAGCCCAGCAGAGGACCCGACTGTACGACCCTCTTGTCCGTCTCCCTCCTTAAGAGTCTAAGAGTGACCTTAGCCCCGAGTCTCACTAGGTTGCCCATGGCGGGGGGGTGGGGCCGAGAGGAAACAAGGTCACCTGTTGGAAGGTGGGGAAGGAGTTCGCCCCGGCGGTGGGGGCGGGAGCTGAGGTCGCCGTTGCGGGGCGGGGGCAGGTTCCCAGGCCACCGGTAGCCGGGTCTTGCTGTTCCCACGGGTGCCCCGCAGCAGATGGGCCCAGGCCTCTTTGTCCCTGGTCGCGGCCTCTGCAAGGTCAAATGTCACCGCGGGGCCGCGGGCAGGGGTCAGGTGGGCGGGGCCGGACCTCAGCACTACAGACCCGGGCCTCCAGGGGCTGCGGGGGCTATAGAGCTCCTGGGCAGAGGGGGAGCAGCACCCCCCCCCGCCCCCCGCGAAAGGTTGGATCACCTCGAGGTTCTGGAATCTGTGGCAGACCTTCTTCCAATCTCCCACCGGACACCTACAGGGCTTGTGTCCCTCAAACTCCAGTTCCCTGTCCCCTCCCTTCTCCGGGCCCCCCTCTGACTCCTTGAGCCTTCTCTTCCTTACAAGTCTCTGGCGCTCATCTCTGAGACACCCACCTCCACGTCTCCCCCATCAAGGACTCTAGAAAGTTCAGACCAGGGACCTAGGACACCCATCGTCACCCCAAATACCCAGCTAGCGCCTCCCATTCCTGGGCCGCAGAACCAAAGGGTCCTCTCTCTTTAAAAAAAAAAAAAATATATATATATATATATATTTTTTTTTTTTTTGGTTGCCCTGGGTCACGGTTGCTGCACCCGCGATCTTTACTTGGGACACTTGAGATCTTAATTCCCTGACCAGGGATGGACCCCACGTCCCCTGCAGTGGAAGCATGGAGCCCTAACCACTGGTCTGCCAGGACCTAAAGGGTCCTCTTTACCATTCAAGCCCAATGCAGGTTATGGGGCAGAGAACTCCACTCCAGTCAGACCCTTTGAAAGTCCTTCCTCGTGTCTAACCCTAGTGCTTCTTGCTTTCTGTACTTGCTAAAACCTTCCCCCCACCTCATACCCAGCCACATTCTCCCCAGGAGGCCCAGAGGCCCAGGGCTGGGCATCCATTGCCTGGCTTCTCCAGAACCTTGGTATCCTCTTAACTGCTGCAAGATCTCCAAACATCTCCAGCCCTTGCCAGGGAGGATGCCCCTCAGATGTCAACTGGAGAAGGGAATGGTTTTTCTCAAGGACCCTTCCTGAGAGAGGAGGGTGTAGGAGCCAGTGGGGGCAGAGGACCTTTCACTCCTGCCTGCAGCCCTCAGAGGCCCAGCCACGTGTCCGAGTGTCCAGCTTAGCCCAGGGCAGGGCGGGAGATAAGGCCTGGACCTTCAGGACTCCAAGGTGAAAGGTCACTGCAGGAAGGGCTTTTCCAGCCGGTTAAAGGTTAACAGGCTCAGAAGCAAGGCTCAGGTTTCTTTGCCCAGGGCGGCCAGGAGAGCATACAAAGGGTGTTTAATATATGCTGGCTGCCGCAACCCGGGGTCTTGGAGGCAGTGACATGGAGACAGAGCAGCAGCTGGGAGACTCTGGGGAGCCTGGAAGAGACATCTGTAGTCCAGTCGGCCCCTGGTCAAGCTCTTTCTGTGAAGCATAGAAAGAAAAGGAAATTAAAGGGGAAAGGGGGCAGGCCGCCGGCAGGGGTGGTGGGCATTCCTGTCGCCTCCAGCCTCGCTAGGCGGGTGGGCGCCCTTCCCCCAGAAGCCTGAAATTCTGGAGAGGGGCCTCCTGACCTCGCGCCCCTGCCGGCCGCAGACCACAACATCCCTTCCCCCCCGGAGATTCCGAACACCAGGTGTTAGCCCAAGCAGAGAAAGGGTGGGGTGGGGGTCGGACGCCGAGACTTTCTGGAAGAGGAAGCAAACACAATCCATCATGTAACTGTGCAAAGAAATGCCCCAGGAGGGGTGTGTGTGGTGTGTGTGTGTGTGTGTGTGTGTACTGCGCAGGGGCGTGCCCCCCGGTGCAACCGGCCCCCCATTATTGCTTCTGCCGGGAATGCAAGGGGGTGGTGCCGAGGGGCGCCTCGAGGGCGGTTGAGCTACTCAACTTCCAAGGCCGGAGGTGGAGGGGAGGGCCTTAGAGAGACATCTTGGCGAGGCTGCGGAAGGGCAGAGGGCAGCAGTGGCCCAGGCTCCCGCCGCGGCCCGGCAGGGGTTAAGGCTGGAGCCGGGCGAGGACGGGGGTGGGAGTGGGGTGAGCGAGGGAGGGGAAGGGAGGAGGGTCAGGCCTCACGGCCCCGCGCTCCGCCCTAGCCCCTCCCGCCGGCCGGGGCGCCGGGCGCCGCGCACGGCCACCCATGTCCTTATAAGGGCGGCCGTCGCCGGGGCAACGAGCGCCCGCCCCCAGCCCGCGGCGCGCGCCCCTGCCCCCGCCCCCGCCCCCCGCCCGCCCCGCGAATGGAACGTTGTGTGTCAAACCGGCCGCAGCGCGAGGCCGGCGCGCGGGGTCGGCGGCGAGAGCGAGGCTCCGGCTCAGGCACAGGCCCAGGCCGGGCGGGCGCGGCCGCAGCGGGGGCGGCGGCTCGGGAAGCGCCGGCCCGCGGTCCTGCAGGCCCCGAGCGGCCGCCGGGGGCCCTGGGAGACTCAGGGGGTGCGGTGACCGGCCCCGGCGCACGCCCGCCGCCCCTCCCCCCCGCCGCGGGCGGCCGCGCAACTTGCGGCCAAACTTTCCCCCCGGCCTCCCGCGCTCGGATGGCAGCCCGCTAAGTTGGCCACAGCCCTTGGCCGAGCGGCGGCCAGGCCGGAGGGCACCCCCTGCGCTGCCTGGGCCGGGCCATGGCCCGAGCTCCCCCGCCGGGGCCCCAGGGCGGCGGGGCGCGAGTCCCCGGGGCCCCCGGCCAGCACCTCTAGCGCGCCCCCCCGGTCCGGGGCCCGGCCCCGCGCACGCGTGGGAAAGTTGACCTGGAACCGGCCCGACCAGTTCCGCCCGGGCGCGCGGACCGGCCGCAGGAAGTTGCTGCAAAACTTTTTTGGGGGGTGCAACCGGGTGACCCCCGCGCACCGGGACCGGATGCGCGCCAGTTAGGGTCCCCCGGGCCGAGAGGGGTGCCCCGAGGGAGAAACGTGGAGGGGGCGCCCCGGCCCCGCTGCCCGGGGGCTATGGCCATGGTGACCGGCGGCTGGGGCGGCCCCGGGGGCGGCGGCGACACGAATGGCGTGGACAAGGCGGGCGGCTACCCGCGCGCGGCGGAGGAAGACTCGGCCTCACCCCCCGGTGCCGCCAGCGACGCTGAGCCAGGCGACGAGGAGCGGCCGGGGCTGCAGGTGGACTGCGTGGTGTGCGGGGACAAGTCGAGCGGCAAGCACTACGGCGTCTTCACCTGCGAGGGCTGCAAGAGCTTCTTCAAGCGGAGCATCCGCCGCAACCTCAGCTACACCTGCCGGTGAGCCCCCTCTCAGCGCACCGCCGCCGGCACCCGGGCCGGGCCTCTGACCTGCTCGGTCACCTTGGGCCTAGCGCTGACCTTCCCTGGGTCTCTACTTCCCGTCAGAGATCGGGGCACATGTCCCTCGCCCCCTCTCCATCACATTCCTGGGATTGTGTATACAGTCGGCGCTGTATCGGTGCAGGTCCCCCCCATCAGGTGGTCCCTGGCGGCTTCCGCCCCAGTAACTCGCTCCTCCTCCCTCCCTTCCTTTTCTCCGGAGAGGGGTCAGCTCTGCGCGGCGAGGGGTTGGGGTGCTGTCAGGGGTGGGTGCCTAATCCCAGGGCATCCCTTCCCTTGGGAATCTCGGCGCGCCGGGGACCGGGTGGGGATCGAACGTGGAACTTGGACTGTGGAGCTTACAAGCGTCCGGGGGCCATTGTCTGCGGCCGCGCGGATCGATACGGCGCGCCCTTGGGGTCAAATATCACTTCCAAAGTCGCCCTGACTACTGAGGCGGCGGCTGGAGCGAAACTAGGTGGCACAGGGCGGCTTCCTTCGCATGGGGCGGGGGCGTGGGGGCGCTTCTGCTGTGGGGGTTGGGCTGCCTGTCAGGGGAACCCCCAGGGCACTCTCTGGGCCCTGGGTCACCGGAAATTGCTGCGAGAGGTCCGAGGTGGCGGCTGGATTTGACCGCATCTTGGCTGCTCCGACCCCGCACCCCTCTCTACGCCCCCCTAGCTAGGAATAGGTGCAGAACGGGGATCCTGGAAAATCCCTGAAACTTTTGTCGGTTCTGAGACTGGGTGGGGATGAATGTTTCCAAGAAGGAGCCCTAGGCTGTCCTAGGTTGGAGTCCCCACTGGCCAGCCGTGACCTGGCTAGCTTTTCTGGTTCCCGACGGGGCATTAGGTCTAGGGGAGAAGCTGCTGGCACTGGGTGTTCAGTTCAGGACCCCGCCTTTCCCATCATTTTTTGCTGAGTCCCCGTTTCCTCTGTTGACAAACCCCTACTCTGCACCCTCCAGGAACATGCTTGGGCTCTGCAGAGCCTGTTTGGAGGGTCCCATTTTCCACAAGGGCAAAACTAAGGCCCAGAAAGCTCTTGGCACCTGCCCTGGGTCACCTAGGGAGAGACCTTGCCCACTTGGGGCTTAGCAAGGGAACTGTGGGGTTGGGAAGGTTGGGGGGCGCCACAGGCAAGTCTGGGTCAGGACCTCCCCAGGGGGAGTTGCTGATGGAGGGCTTGTTGGCAGGGCCACTGGGTGAGTCCTGGGTACCTGAAGCAGGAATTTGGCCCCAGATCTGGCCTGTTGGGGGCGGCTCTGTATGGCGCGGAGCTGGCTTACTCCCTCCTCCAGTGCTAACTGGGCCACCAGACTTTGGCCTCATTCTTGCTGCTGGAATAACTGTGTGCTCTCTGGCCGGGTCTTTAGGGAGGGCAGGGGAGGGGCTCAGGTGGCTTGGGGGTCCCAGAGGCTCCCTTAGAGTGGGAGCACCAAGGCCAGGGAGAGGGGCCTGGTTTGGCACTGGCAAGTTCTTCAGAAGGTCTGTGTTGTGTGACCAGATGAAGTCACTGCTTCCCTCTGAGCCTCAGGTTGAATCAACAAAGACCCCTCAGGGCCTGACGTGGGTGGTTTGATGCCAGCACCCTAGAAAAGACCCCAGTTCCAAACCCAGCCTTCTCCCAGTTTGAGGGAGATAGTGAGACACAGGTGTCCCAGTCTGTGGGGTCTGGGTTGGGCCAGAGGGAGGGATTGTCTGGGGTCCCAGGAGGAACAAGGAGCTCTGCCTGAGGGTCAGAGAGGAAGGCCACAGGAGGTGGGCCTTGAAACATGAGGGGTTTAGCAGGTAGAAGTGAAGGGCACTCCTGCAGGGAGTGTGGTTCCAGCAAATACTCAGTGGCAGGATTGAGGCTCAGTGATGTAATGTGAGACCACCCAGGCGTGGGAGAAGTTGGACTCAAGTGGGTCAGAAATTCTGGAGTAAAAGTAATGGGGAACCATGGAAGAAGGTGTGTGAGCAAAAGAGGGCAATGATCAAGTTGGACTGAAAGCCAGAAGCCCAGGGAGAAGGCAGAGTTGGACTGTGGGGTCTGGCAAAGCATGTGCTGTTTAGGTGGGATAACAGGTAGAACTTACTGTTTCCCCATCTGGAGGGATAGAAGATCTCTCCTGACTCTACACCTGGGGAAGTTGAGGCAGAAGGTTCAGGGCCTCCCCTGAAGTCTCAGGGACCCGAGCCAGGCCCCTGCCTGCCTGCCCCAGGCCTGGCTGTTTCCACCCGGCTGCCCAGGACCCTCCCACTGCCTGCCTGCTGGGCTTTGTTCTGGTTCTGCCTGAGCTCCCTTTGCCCTAGTAGGGCCTCTTCCTGGGGGCTCGGAGGCTGGTGCTGCAGGACGCAGAGGCCCTCTGGAGCCTCGCCTCTCCAAAATTGGCCACTGAGACTCCCAGGTGGGGCCCGTCTTGACAACCCCCCACACACCCACACTCCCAATTTTCTCCAGAATGAGTGCATCCCATATAGAATTAGCCTCTGGCCTCCCAATTCCAGATGAGGAAACCAAGGCTCAGTGGAGAAGTGGCTGCCCAAGGCTCAGGCCTTGGGTGTCCGCAGCTAAGATGTGTTTGACTTTTTAACTTCATGAAGTGTTTGTCTTACTTTGTGACTAGCTCTGAGTACCCGATTGGTGCCCAGCTGGGACTCCAGCCCTTGGTGTGGGCCTCAAAAGGCTCAGAGGAGAGAGATATGGAGGGAACATGGAGCAGGGGCCAAGGGGAAAAAGGGCGCTGGGGACATTGGAAGAACAAAGGCCTGAACCTTCCAACTTGTGACTGACCTTGGACGGAACTCCTTGCTTCAGAGGGCGGGGCCACATGTTCCACCCCTGGAAGAGGCACCAACAATCCCCGAGGACCACGTGGAGGAAGCTTCTTGGGCTCAGTTAGGTGTTGGATGGTTTTTCTAGAGAAGGGGTTTGACATCTTAAAGGGGTACAGGAGTTGATTCATTCGTTTCTTCATACATTGATGGTGGCCTTGTATCAGGCAGTAATGTTGGGGCCCCATGGTGCTCTGACCCCACAGAGGACTGGCCTGGGTTCTCATCTCTTAGTCAACTCACAAAGTCTTGCTCGGTGACCGTGTTCCTTCTCTGCTCTTATAGTGCTCTGGGACAAAGACAAGGACCAAGTAAAATGTAACTGGAAAACTTTTGGCTATCATTGGCATTTTGCCAGGAACTGCCTCTGGTCACCTGGGGAACTTGTATTCGTCCTTCAAAACCCAGTTCCAACATAACCCTCCCTGGCATGCTAATCCACTTTGCCACAGACTGCTCTTCATCGGTCCCCACTCCCCCAAATTGTCCTCTCCTCTTTGCACACCTGCAGGCTTAACCTCTGTGCCACTTTGGGGTCGTCTGCCCAGCCCAGATTGTTGGTAGGGATGGGGGGTGGTCCTGGTGGTTTCTAGGTGCAACTTTCTAAGACGTCTCATGAGGTGGCTCCCAGGCCAGAATGTAGGTGTCATGGTGACCCCCTTGGTGACCTCTGCATGCCCACAGGTCCAACCGTGACTGCCAGATCGACCAGCATCACCGGAACCAGTGCCAATACTGCCGCCTCAAGAAGTGCTTCCGGGTGGGCATGAGGAAGGAAGGTGAGTATCCACTGGGGTGGGGCGGGCAAGGGGTGAACAAGCGGCCTGCCCTTTGCTCCCTCTCTTGGGGTCTGGGAGCCATGGAGGGCGGGGTCTGGCGCCTGCTAACCTCATTACCACCGATCCCGAGATCCCGTGGGCCTGGATCTGGCCCTGGGCTGGAGGAATCCAATTATCCGTGGCTTCCTTGTGGCTGAGGCAGAACTGGGCTGTAAGAGGCTCCCCCACTCTGGCCCATGTTAGAACCTTTCTCCCCACCACCTCTCTCAACCCGGCCTCAGGGGCAGGGAACCTGAAGTTAACCCCGGTAACCCTCTGCCCTCTATCCTGGCCACCACTTTCTGAACAATGATGTACTTTTTTTTTTTGATTTGCTTTCCCTCCACCCTCTGCCTTGTGTTTGCCCAAGGCAGGAACTCACCCGACTAAGGCAAAGGGCAGCTCACCCTTCCGCCTGACCGGGGATGCTGGGAGCCAGAGGGAGGCCCAGCCTCTTGTCCTTGCCCTGGGGACTTGGGTGGATCTGTGCAGGGCAGCTAGGTCTAGAACTCCACCGATCACTCTTAGAATTCAGGTGGAACCTGTAGACTTCTACATGAAGCACTGGGCTCGGGAGCAGAATCCGGCCCATTTCAATGTTGGCCCCAAGGCTGGACTTCGTGTCTCTGCTTGGACTCTTATGAGCCAGGCTGGCAGTTGTTCTCTGTGTCTAAAAGCTGAGTCTCTCTTGCTCTATTGTTGGTTTCTTCTCTGCTGAGCCTCTGTGAAAGAAGCTGGGAATAGCTACCCAGAGTCTTTCTCTTAAGATCATCTGATCACTCTTTGGTCATGTGAAGTTGGGGGTGACTGCCCATACCCCCACCCCCGCAACCTGGATTTTGTCTCTACTTGTGAATTTGACCTAAAATCCACATCAAATCCAGGCTTCAGATCTTCAGAGTCTCAAGGTAGAAAGAATAAATCTCAGATCATGACCCGAACACAGCCCTATCTCTTGGCCTTTGCACAGGTGGTTCCCTCTGTCTGGAACACCTCCCCCAGACACCTACATGGCTTTTAAGATTTGCTGAAACACCACCTCCTCTGAGAAGCCCTCCTGATTACCCTTTGCAGCCCCTTTATTCAGGCCATGTGTCTTGCTTTATAATTTGCTTGCTCCTCCAAAAGCATGTCTGCTCCTCAAGGTCAGAAACTTTTGTCTGTCTTGTTTTCTGATACATCCCCAGGGCCTACACCAGGTTCTAAAACATAGAAGGTGCTTAATGTTTCTTGGCTTGAGTTACTATCCATTTAGCTCTTATAATGAGACCCTGGTTCGATTCCTGGGTTGGGAATATCTGCTGGAGAAGGGAGTAGGCTACCCATTCTAGTATTCTTGGGCTTCCCTTGTGGCTTAGCTGGTAGAGAATCCGCCTGCAATGTGGGAGACCTGGGTTCGATCCTTGAGTTCGGAAGATCCCCTGGAGAAGGGAAAGGCTACCCACTCCAGTTATTCTGGCCTGGAGAAGTCCATGGACTGTGTAGTCCATGGGGTCCCAAAGAGTTGCACACGACTGAGCGACTTTCACTTTCACTTTCATGTGCCAAAAAGCTATTCCAAGCCATTTAGATACATTCTCATTTAATTCAGTGATTGGTGTTATCATTGTCATGATTATTATCAACTGCATACCTTTATGGGTGGGGAAAGAGTACAGAGAGCAATCTACTTGTGATTGGTGATTAAGCCCACGGTCTGGGCTTAATGGGGAGGAAGAGCTGGGGAAGGGGTTCTCAGGAAGCAGGAACAGCAAATGCAAAGACCCTGAGCTGGCCTGGTGATGGATGAATGATGGCAGCGGGCTTTAGAGCCAAGTGAGCCTGAGGTTAATTGGGATCCATTGTCGACCCTCAACCCAGCTACACCCATTTGACAGACAGAGGCTCCTGAGACTTCAAATCACATGGGATAAGGCTTGAACCCTGCTTCCCTGATCAGCTCTGCTAGCCCTCAGCTCCCACTTGCATCCGTCTCCCACTCTGCTCCCTGATGGGTTGACCAGAAGTTCATGGAGGTGATGAGACCGGGCATGCCACCTTATTAAAGCTCATTAATTAGTCTCTGCCAGGCACCCAGCCCAGTCAGCCCCTCTACCCCGCCTACTGTGGCATAGGCCAGGCTGGCATGCAGCCACCCTTCCTCCTTGCACCTCAGCTTTCCTCTTGTCACCTACCTGATCCCTGGGGGCACTGGCCAAGGCCAGCAATTGGTCCTTCCCCATCACAGGCAAAGCTACTGATGGAATCTCATGTTTACTGAGCACCTGCTGCTGACCGGGTTCAGTCCCTGGGTCAGGATCCCCTGAAGAAGGGAATGGCTACCCACTCCAGGATTCTTGTATGGAGAATCCCAAGGACAGAGGAACCTTATGGCCTATAGTCTGTGGGATTGCAAGGAGTCGGACACGACAGAGTGACTAACACTACTTTTTGCTAACAGCGACTTTTTGCTACTGATCAGGATTTCGTTCTTAACACTGAGGTCACTGCAGAGGCCCAGGCAGATGAGACCTGCTCTAGGGGTCCATGACCTATAGGGTGGGGCTGGGAGGTATAGAAATATCCTATTTCCATAGGAGAGATCAGTGCCAGCCTCTACTGATCACTTGTTTGAGGGGTAGGCTGGCTATGTGCCCATGTCCTAGGAAGGTACTTGCCCCCCCTAGACCCATTATCAGCTCTTAGACACCTATGCTTGATAGATGAGGACATGATTAACAGGTCTGACTTCACTGGCTCCAGAGAGCTCACACAGTCCAGAAGAGGGGGAGGTGGGTATGTGTGAATTATATTAGCCCTCACCCAGTGGTCCCATTTCCACCTGAGATGGTTCCCCTACACACACACACAACTTCCTTCTCTGAAAGTAGTCTGATGGTGGCTGGACACGACCTCAGGCTGAGGGCACAGGGTGGAGCAAGGTGGGGCCTGCAAGACCTTGACCTCTGTCCTCCCAACAAGCATTGTGCCCATGAGATAGGGATTGGGGGTTCAGGGAAAGGCTGAGTTGGGGGGCTTGAAACAGAGGGAATGAGTAACCCTCTAATAATTTTATCTCCAACCTTTCTTCCTCCCTACTTGCCCTACCCGATGACTCGGGGTATCCACTTTCCCCCTAATTCCTCCCCCGCTTCCTCACACCCCACTCTCCCCTCTCTGGTTTCCCGTGTCCTCACTCCCCATCTCCTGATTCTTGCCCACCTCCCCCGTCCCCTCTCCCCTCCTCCCTCTCCTGTACCTTCCGCATTTCTTGCGGGCTGGCAATCTCCGTCCCCCTTCTCCCCCTCCCCACCCCCTCGTCTCTATCTCCCCTTCACAGCGGTGCAGCGCGGCCGAATTCCGCACTCGCTACCCGGCACCGTGGCAGCCTCCTCGGGCAGCCCTCCTGGCTCTGCGCTGGCCGTGGCCAGCGGAGACCTCTTCCCGGGGCAGCCGGTGTCGGAGCTGATCGCGCAGCTGCTGCGTGCCGAGCCCTACCCCGCGGCGGCCGGGCGCTTCGGTGCAGGAGCCGCGGGCGCTTTCGGAGCCGGGAGCGGCGCGGCGGGCGCGGTGCTGGGCATCGACAATGTGTGCGAGCTGGCGGCGCGGCTGCTCTTCAGCACAGTGGAGTGGGCGCGCCACGCTCCCTTCTTCCCCGAGCTGCCGGTGGCCGACCAGGTGGCGCTGCTGCGCCTCAGCTGGAGCGAGCTCTTCGTGCTGAACGCGGCACAGGCAGCGCTGCCCTTGCACACGGCGCCGCTGCTGGCCGCCGCCGGCCTGCATGCCGCGCCCATGGCCGCCGAGCGTGCCGTGGCCTTCATGGACCAGGTGCGCGCCTTCCAGGAACAGGTGGACAAACTGGGCCGTTTGCAGGTCGACTCCGCGGAGTATGGCTGCCTCAAGGCCATCGCGCTCTTCACACCTGGTGAGACGCCCTGGGGGGGCTCTGGCCTTGGGAGAGGCTGGGTGGGGGAGGGGAGAGACCTAGCTCCTGACCCTGACCCCCTTAGTCCTCCACTTCCTGATCTACAGCTAGCCAGACTTGCGTCCCTGCATGTGCCTTTAGCGCTGTTGGGGGACAGTGGAGGAGGCGATGCAGGCGGTCTGACACCGTGATGGCCCCTCTCCCTGATCCCAGGCCTTCCTAAGAACTTTGATCCCCCATGGCTCCATGTCTTAAGGCCCTACAGCCAACCCCCTTGATTCTCAGGCTCCCTGAAACCCCCCCCCCCCACCCTTTACGCCCTCATCAAGGCGTTCATCGTGCTCAGTGGGCACTGACGGCAGAATAACAGGTGGGGGCCCGCGGGAGGGGAGGTCTGCCCACTTGGCTCTGTCCGTCACTTAAACGCTGTGACCCTCATCCTTCAAATCAGGATGCTCCTCTCGTTACTGACCACTTAAGGAGGACTGCCTTCCACTTATGAAAGGCAGGGGTGCTCTGACACCTGGTTCTGGGCTCTCCTGGGCCCTTCGCTCCCTAATTCCTAGGACCCTAGACCACTGACCCAGGGCTCCCAAGCTGCCCCCCCGGGAAGGCCTCCAGGGGCCACCCGCAGCAGAGCTGGATCGGGTAGGGGGTGTGGCTTGAAGCCCCTCCCACCTAGGGGCGGAGGCATCTTAGTTCCTTTCTAGTCTTTAGTAACCCTCCTGCCTCCAAAGCCCTGCTTTCTTGTGGTGGGAGTGGTGGCATAGCCAACTCTGCACTTTGCAAGGAGGTCCCACTACGTGTCTCCTGGGACCAAGGATGCGGGAGCCAGACCCAGGCTACTCTGGGAGGTGGCTTTTATCCAATAATATGGCTTTGCCCCTCTTTACTTACCCAGGACATTTTCTCTGCCCTGACATTCATAGGGCTCTCACCTGTCACCTTCATTCACAAGGCGGGTCTATTTAGTGTGTCTGAATACCCTCTCTAGGCTTTGCTTTTCTCCCCAAGTCCCCTTGCCAGCCCTCTCTTCCCCTTGAGCTGCTTACGGGGTGTTTCCAGCCTCACCTCCTGGCACGCAGAACTTCCCCAACCAGAGACTGATCCTGCAGCCCCTGCAGAGGAAGTGCAGTCTCACCCACTAGACCACCAGGGAATTCCTTCCTCCTCAAGCTTGATTAGAACTTGTCTCCCTGTTAAATGCCTTAGTCAGGGCCCTTCCACCCTGAGACATCACTACCTGCACTCCGTGTCATCATCAGATGAGGCCACCTTAATATCTCTTGGGGACCAACACTGCCTTATATATTAGACACCCCCATTTGTACCCTGGGCCCCATCTCCCATCCCTTGAGTGCCCTCCTCTGTACCAGCAGCCCGAGTGGTGTCCCCCAGCCCCGGTCAGCCCTGGGGTCCCGTGTCCTCCTGCCACTTCTTCTGACCTTGCCCTTGTCCCTCAGATGCCTGTGGCCTCTCAGACCCAGCGCATGTGGAGAGCCTGCAGGAGAAGGCGCAGGTGGCCCTCACCGAGTACGTGCGGGCCCAGTACCCATCACAGCCCCAGCGCTTTGGGCGCCTGCTGCTGCGGCTCCCTGCCTTGCGTGCCGTCCCGGCCTCCCTCATCTCCCAGCTGTTCTTCATGCGCCTGGTGGGCAAGACGCCCATCGAGACGCTGATCCGAGACATGCTGCTGTCAGGAAGTACCTTCAACTGGCCCTACGGCTCAGGCCAGTGACCAGACAGGGCCAGGTCTGCAGACCTCAAGGGACACGGATGCTCAGGCCTCTGGTGGCGGGGCGGGGGGCGGCCTCCCCTGGACAGAGGACCCTGGCTTCCCTCCTCAGACTCCTATTTTTTAAAAGACTGTGAAATGTTTGTCTTTTCTGTTTTCTAAATGATCATGAAACCAAAAAGAGACTGATTTGTCTAGACTCCAGTCAAGTCTTCCCCAGAAACCCTGATGAAGATGAGGGGCGAGACAGAGGGTCCAATCCCAGGACAGCCTTGTCCCTTGGTACCCCAAGAATGAACTCGTCAGGGTGTGGCTTCTCTGGTGTGATGGACAAAGTCCTGGCGTTTGGACTGGAGGGGCAGCTGCAGCCAGGCAGGGGTGATGAGTGCCAGACTGATCCTCTGGACACGTAATCCACGTTGGACACTACATGATGGATGAATCAAGGCCAATAATAAAGAAGTTTCCTACCTGCACGTCTCCATCATCTTAGGCGGGGAGGGGTGATACAGAAGGCACCCTACCATGGGGACCCACTCCCAGCCCAGCTGGAACACCTACAACCTAACAACAGCCCTACTTGCTGTTTTTTTTTTTTTTTTTTAATTTGTTTCTGTGGGATAGTTTTGTGTGGAAACAGGCTGGAGGGGGAGGCCAGAGGTCAGCCAGTGGGTTTGTAGGAGGTGGGCTGAGCAGATGACTCAGGTTTGAATTTAGATTCTGGCCTATGAAATTGAGCCTCATAACATTCACACAAACCCTGGACTAAGTACTTTATTGTTTTCCCTTTTTTAGCTGCACCACATGGATTATGAGCTGTTAGTTCCCCGACCATGCCAATGCCTAACCACTGGACTGGCAGGGAAGTCCCTTTATTTTCTTTGGTCAACCCTTAATCATGGTGTCTGGGCCCCAGTATCCTTGGGAGAAATGTTTGGGGCGAGTTCTGTCACTTGATCTCAGCCCAGATAGAGCCCTCCATTTAGCTGGCCACAGCGACTGGTTTAGGGAGGGAATGTGGCCCAGAGGTGGCCAGTGAGATTCAATGGCAGGATTGGCAATTAGGATAAAGCAGAGCCAAAAAGGAGACCAATTTCTCAGGATACCTTTGGAGCCCCTGGATCAAGCCATATCTGAAATCCTTGGGTGTTTCCGTTCCATGAGCCCAGACTTCCTCTTTTGTGCCCGAGCCAGTTTAAATTTTTTTTGTTACATGTAATTAAACAAACTTTTAGAAATTGGCATTTAGAAGATGGAGACCTCTAAGGTCAGACCTTGAAATGTGGACTTAATTGAGGTGATATGGGGTGATGCAGGGCACCAGGGGGCTTGCCATCCTGGCCTCAGAAGGTTGTGGCCCAGTTCTAGTGGGAAAGGCATCTATGGAATTTATGCCAGGACTGTGGCTCCAGGGGATGGGTAGAAAGGGCCCAGATGGTGGTGGTGGGTGGCACCTTTTGGCCCTGACTGAAGGCTTGTCAAATGACAAATTTTATCAAACATGCTCCTTTGAAAACAGGGAAGAACCTGGGTCTCACCTTGTAGGTTGGGCTAGGGCTTAGCCATAAAGCAGCCTCAGGCCTTCAAAATGTTCCCCATTGGAACCCTAGTCTCCCCCATGTCCATCTCTGAGGACATCTGGGAAGATGGAAACGAATGAATGAAGGTCTCTTGGGTGTGCCCTGTCCCCAGAAGGGGACTGAAGTTGGAATGGGATGAAGCTCTCCCACTGGCAGCTGGGCTGGATTCTGCCCTGGGTAGGTGTTTTCTGAGAGGTCCTGCGCATAAGCAAATGTCCACTCCAGCTGGGCTGGACAGCAATGTGCTGTTTCTCAGATTCACAGGACATCTGTGGACTGACCAAGACCATGGTGTCAGTCCTGCTTCCAGTTGGTCAGAGACTTGGATGCTTGTCCAGGCCAGATTGCTGAGCTTCTACAAAACCCAACCCTCTTCTGCAGGAATAAGACATCTTGAGCCTCCCTGGTTGTCAGGACACCCATCGGGGTCCAGCCCCGTCTCCTTGCTCTATCACATTGGGCTCTCAGGAATTCCTGAGGCCATGTGTTCCTTGAGGACTGATCCTGGGGCTGAGGCCTCTCTGTGACCCAGTGGCTGGCACTGCCTTCCTTGCCTGCAGCCTGCCTAACTGCCCCTGTCCTCTGGGAGGCCAAGGCTCAAAGAAAGCTCCTGGGCTACCATCATTGGGCTTCACATGGAGCCTGGACCTACTTGTACTCCATCCATGCTACCCTGAGCCTGGCACGGCGTGGACATTAGGGGGCCCTCCTGGCTGAGGAGGTGGCACTAGTGGTTGACCCCTCAGCTTCTTCCTCTTGGAGACTCTTGGAGGCCATTTGAGACTCTTGGAGGACAGGGAGCCCCCTGGACAGACTGGGGTTCACAGTCTACCCAGAAATCCTGGTCAAGTCCCTTTCTCAGATCCTTAATTTTTTTTTCCTCGGGAGAATGGAAGAACAATTTTTTGGTGATGAGTGAAATCAGGAGTTTTAAGCGGCAGTGGGTGTTTAATAAATGTTTATTCCACTGGAATGGAGAGCAGGACCCACTTCAGGGGATGGACTCGATGTGGGGTCTCCATGGAGGTCCTGCAGGAGGTTCTGGGAAGCCTTGCTGGAGAGGGGCCATCAGATCTAGGCCTCAAAGGTGAAGGCATTTAAAATCAGGCATGGCTACCCCAGGCGGGGCAACAGTAACAGCAAAGATCAGGAGGGAAGAGAAGGAAGGGCAGGGTAGGGCCCCCCATTTCGATGGTTCCCTCTATTTGCCAGGACACTCAGAAGTACACAGAGCCCTCGCTGTTTCCTTGGTCGTCGAATTTCTGGATCTGTGTCTTGAGGTGCCTTAGTTTGCCCTTCAGGTAATGGCAGCGAGCCTGCTTGTCCAAGAAGCTGGGGTCCTGAGCAGGGCGAGATCCAGGGAAGTCTTTGTGGCAGTCTGGCCTATGCCTCTCAAGCTGCTTGAGCTTTCATCTTTTCCTCTCTGAACCTTAGTTTTCTTTCCATGAAACTGAGCAAAAGTGCCCAGCCTCATGGGAGTGTGAGTATGTGGAGGGTGGGTGCAAAGGCCAAGGCTGTAGGACTCAAGAGGCACGACTCACCATCTGCTTCTTCTCAAATTCCCTCCAGACACGGGCAGTGACATGGGCCTCCTTCTGCCAGGGGAGAAGGAAGCAGGTGCTCAGGGAGCACAGGACCCAAGGAGGGATGGGGAAACTGAGGTTCAGACAAGGTGGACCTTGTCAAGGGCTGACCTTGGCCCATGTGATGTGGTGCCCGCCCAGCCTCGAGGAGGAAGAGGCCCAGAGATCTGAACCCACTGGGCTTCCAGAGGCCAGGCTTAGGCCACTTGCAAGGGATGTGGGATGAGGGTTTCCACCTGGTGCTGACCTGGCTTCGGGGTCCGGGCAGCGAGTTCAGCAGGGCCTCCAGCTGCTGGAGCTTTGCCTGTGCAGAGCCCACCTCCTGCTGGAGCTCCAAGAACTCTGGGTACTGGTCCTGAAACACTGCAGCATAGCGGCTCCGATCCTTCGCAGTGCTCACTGGTGGATACTTACTACCAGGTTGAAAGGGGGTCAGAGTATGAGTGGAAAGAACTCTTTTCCACAGTGTAATTTGCTTTTTTTGGTCTCTGTTGGGCACCTTGCCCCAAATGCCTTTCTTCTCTTTTTACTATTTGGTAAACTCTTACTTTTCCCTTGTAGCTCAGTTGGTAAAGAATCTGCAGGAGACCCAGGTTTGGTTTCTGGGTCAGGAAGATCCCCTGGAGAAGGAAATGGCAACCCACTGCAATATTCTTGCCTGGAGAATCCCATGGACAGAGGAGCCTGGCAAGCTACAATCCATGGGGTCCTAAGAGTTAGACATGACTTGGTGACTAAACCACCAAACTCTTATTCACTTGTCAAAGCCCCAGCCTCAGTGCCCCGTCCCTGTTCCAAGAAATTAGGAACCACTCACAGCTCATAGTCAGGCACGGGGTGGGGCCTGGGCATATGTCTCTCGCAGACGGCTCTAGTAGACTTCTTGGTGCCCAGGAGGGCCCGGGAGGGGAGTTCATCCTCAAATACAATCTTCTTGGGCTTGGTCCTGTGGGCTCCGGGATGGCGCTGGTACACAGTTGGGGGAGCGCTGGGTTTGAGGCCGCTAGACACCAACCGCTGCAGAAGGCGCATGAATCATGGTTTGGAGTTAACGAACGTTAGCCGGCATCCCTTAAACAGGGGGAAATGAATCCTATGCCTGGGCTCGGCCTGGGAACCCTTCTCCCTTTTAGACTCACCGGAGGACCAGGGCCAGGCGGACGGGTCTGCAGGTTCCCCCGGGAGCCATGGGTCTGGGGGTGCTCTCGGGTGGGCATCGGCTTGGGGGCGGCGCCGCTCCGGCGTCCCCGGGCCGGTGTGCGGGTCCTGCGGGGAGAGTCGTGACCCGCGCGTGGCGGGGATGGTCGGCGGGCGGACTGTGGACACAGCAGGGGGACATGATTGGAGGTGGGACGGTGGGAGAACTCACTGGGGGGCGGCTCCCGGAGCGGCCAACTCCTTTACCCGCTACGCTTTCTCCATCTCCGCCCTCATTTGCATAGACGCACGCCATTGGTCTCAGAGAGCCCCAGACCCCGCCGCCGGGTGCGTACCCGGAAGAGCGCTATGCAAATAATCCGTTACGTACCGCGCAGCCCAGGATTGGCTCGCGTTAACCCCGGCGCGGCCCGCAATCTGTCCCGCAGGGCTAGGCGGAGCCCATGGACAGCGCCCCCGAGAAGACCCTTGGGATCTCCGGTCCGGGTGATGGGCGGCACGAACCACTCCTGCCTGGGGTCACCTGTCCCAGCGTTTGGGGCTCCAACTCTAGGTCCGCTCCCGAAGTCCGTGTGGTGCATTAACTACAGGCTGAAGTCCACTGGCTGGGTCGCTCCGCGGGCCAGGGGAGGGGCCTCGGTATATATAGGGCGGGGCTGGCGGTGAGGAGGCGGGCCGGGGGAACCCGGAAGTGGACCCACACCCTGGCGGTGAAGCTGACGGGAGACAGCTGCTGTGTTTGGGGCCGGTAACTCACTGTTTCTGACCCTGTTTATTTGGAGAATTTTCGGCAGAGGATGAGACGGTTAGACAGCATCACCGACTCAATGGACAGAAGTCTGAGCAAACTCCGGAAGACAGTGGAGGACAGGGGAGCCTGGCGTGGTGCAATCCACGGGGTCGCAAAGAGACCGACACGACTTAGCGACTGAACAACCCCACCGACTTATCTATTTACTCAGCGGTTATATTTTTAAAATAGTTCTTTAAATAAGCACTGGAGGCATGTTTAGAGAATTCACATAGAAAAGAAGCATAGCGCAGAGTGAATTTCTTACCCACCCTTATTCCCAGAGGCCACAGTTAATTATATCTCCTTTTGGAGAGATTCTAAGTCAATGACAAATCTTCCTCAGGAGGGACAATACTATAGAAAAGAGAGTCAAGGGCACAGTTCTTTGGCCAATTGTGCAGGATTATGTAGGATAAATTCCTAGAAGTGAAACTTCCCAGAATCCACGGGGGAAAGAGACCTGTGTATTTTAATTTGGAAAGATATTGTCAAAAAGATTGAACTGACTTGGAAAAGACTCTGAAGCTGGGAAAGTTTGAAGGCAAGAGGGTGGCAGAGGATGAGATGGTTACATAGCATCACTGATTCAATGGACATAACTTTGAACAAACTGGTAGATAGTGGAGGACAGAGGAGCCTGGTGTGCTGAAGTCCATAGGGTCGCAAAGAGCCGAACACAACTTAGCGACTGAACAGCATCAATTGTCGAGTTGTTTTTCAGTGAGCTTGTGCCAATAATGCTCTAATCAGCTGGTTTTCCCACAACCCTTGCAACCTCGATGGCATCAGTTTCCTGTACCTGTACTTTTAATCTTGCCTAATCTGGTGAGTGAAAAAATTCAGAAACCATTTATATTTGTTTTCCTGTTTATTTCCTACAAATCTTTTTTTTTCCTTTTTGGCTTTTAGGACCTTTTTATATATTAAGGGTGTTAATTTAACCAGATAGTGTATCTTTGCTGTTACTATTATAAATGGGATCTTCCAATATATTTTGCAACTTTGTTTTTTGCATATAGGAAATTAAATATTCATTAATCCTCTTGTTGGTTTACTAAATTCTCTTACTGAAATAGCTGTTTTAGTTAAGTTTGCTTGGATCTTTTTATATAGACAAGTAATTTTATCATCTGTGAGTAATCTGACTTCTTTTTGTTGTCTAGTTGCATTGCCTAGCACCTCCGACAATATCAAATCATTGGAGATGGGTGGACTGTGAGTATCCCTCCACTCCACCTCAGTTTAGTTTCTTCACTTTGACGGTAAAGCTTCTAGAATTGCCCATTAAACTCAACACTGCCTTTGGCTTGAGGTTTTTCCATTCAGTGAGGAAATGCTCATTATTTTTAATTGAGACTTTGCATAATGGATGCTGTGAGCAGTACAAGGTTCCATTTCACTCTATGATTCTGCTTCCTGATATGGCTATTAACATGCTTCCTAATACTGAACCATCTCTGAGTCACAAGCACGAGCCTCCTTCTTAGGGTCTATTTTTAAAAAGTTGCCACTAGAGCTTTCACAAAGCTTTAAAAACTGCCACTGGAATTTTAAAAACTATTAATGGTGGTTTTACACCTATGCTGATGGAGTGGGGGTGGGGGCCCCGTGGACAACTCCATGCATGTTCCACAGTGCTCATGCCTCGATGGTCTGGGACAGGCACCTTCTGTCCACCCTTCCTTATCAAGCTTCTTCAGTCACCCCTCTCAGACTTTGCTCTTGACATCTGGAGTGGGGATAAGCAGAACCAGGACCCATAATGCCTCTGGACTCATACTCCATGATCCCTTCCAGGGTCCCAACTCCAGTGCCCACCAAGACTATGACCCGGGCAGGGCAGGGTTGCCACTGATTTTCTTGTGTTTGCTGAGTGACTGTGTGAAGCATCCGCAATGTCCTGAGATTTCCGGCTGTGGCTGGGCTAAGCCTTGTCTCCGAATTATCACTTTCAATCCCAAGGAAAGCCCAGCACTGACACCTGAGAAGGTAATAGGCAGGAAGGCTAGGGATCCCCAAATGGAGGAAGTAGGTTGCAAGTGTCAGACATTTTCCCTTCTCTATGCAAATTAAAAGGTTTCTTTAAAAAATTTTGTGTTGCCATGAGGACACCCGGTTCCATCTGAAATTAACTTTTCTCAAACCTTGAGCTAACCAATGCGTTTTTCTTATGGAAATGTTTTTCTTAAGCTACGTTAATGAACTATGGACTTACCTTAGACTCTTGTCTTTCATAAAGTAGGTTCTGCCTAAGACTCAGAACCAGAACCGGTAATGACTCAACAAACCGGTATGTTTTACTCATGGAAATGTTCTCTTAAGCTATGTTAATGCAACTATGTATTTGCTTGGAAATCTACCTTTCTTCAAGATTCATGTCAATTTTCTTTTTTTTTTTTAAGAATTTATCGGATCGCATGAGGTCTTAGTTGAGGCATGTGGAATCTGGTTCCCTGACCAGGGACTGGACCTGGGCCCCCTGCATTGGAAACATAGAATCTTAACCACTGGGCCACCAAGGAAGTCCCCATGTCAATTGCTGTATGGCCCGGGATGACTCACCTTGTGCCAGTGTTATCTCAAAATGCATGTTGTGGGTGAGGGGCCTGGTGCCACTCTGAGTTTTCAGACATTTCCTTTTCTCTAATTAGCAGCTTGCTAATAGGTATATAACTTCTTGCTAAAAACTAGCAAGGGGGCACTCTTTCTGCCCCCTTCTGATGTCTATGTCAGATACTTTCTTTTATAAAACTTTATTACACAAAAGTTCTGAGCGATCAAGCCTTGTCAGTGGCTCTGGATCGAATTCATCTCCTCCGGAGGCCAAGAATCCCGGCGTCGTTCACAGCTCAAAGAGACAACTTTTCAACCCTTCCTACAGGCTGACCTCCAGGCGTGGGCCCACTCCCCGCCAACCCTCCAGACCTTACCTTGACTCCACAGAAATGTGTTTGGCTCTGACTCCATCAGATTGGGAGTTCTTGGGGCCTCTATGGGCCCTGCCTTGTCCAGTGTGAAGTAGGTACCTGGGGGGGGGGGGGGGGCGGGGGGCAGAAATGGGAGGCAGGCTTGTTGACTCACCTCCCCCAGCTGCCTGACCTCCTTCCTCTCCTGGTCATGTACTCTCTGTAGTTCTCATGGGGCTCCAAGGGCCTTCCCATCACGCTGCCAACCCCAAAAGGTATCATCCCTGGACAGGGTGGAGGGCAGAGAGGGCCCAGGAGACACAGGCCAGGCCAAGTGTTTATTTGAGCTTGGGCATGATGCGGATGAAGAGGATCATGCTGATGAAGATGGAGCAGACGACTATGAGCATGGCCCAGAGCAGCCAGTTGACTGACTTCCGCGTGTGCTGCTCCAGCCGCTCGGACTCTGTCTGCAGCTTTTCCAGGTTCTGGTCGGCCATCTTGAGTGAGTGGGACAGCGTCTGTGGGTGAGGCAGGGGCAGTGTCCACAGGACTGGGCCCAAGTGTCACCTCTTCCTACCGCACTGGGGTAAATCTGTATCTCTTGGCCCTTGCTAGCCCCGTTTCCTCCTCTGGGAATGCCATGTTTTACTTCTGCCAAACTCCTATTCATCCAGCTAAGTCCCAGCCGTAGGGACCTTCTTCTGGGAAGCCTTCTTTGATGCCCCAAACCAGAGGCTCTAGAGTTCCCAGAGTCTTCATACCTGGTTGTCCTTCTTGATGACACTCTGGGCAGCCAGTGTGTTGGTCTTGAGGCTCCGGGCCAGGCCGAGCATCTCCTCTGCCAGCTTCTCCTGGAGGTTCTGGTGTCGCTGCAGGACGAGGTCTAGCTCGGCTGCTGACTGCTTCTCATCCCTTGGTGTGGGCCCTGACGCCCCACTGACCCCACAGGTGGGTAGACCAGTGGGTATGAGATTGGGGTGGGGGAAAGAGGGAAGAGACCAACATGTTTTCAAGGGACCTAGAGGTTATAGTTCCAGCTACTGCCCTGCTTGGGGCTGTTTCTCCTTTTTCGCTTTGGCTTCTGGGAAAAGCATCCTCAGACGTGGCTGTTCATTAGTTTTTATTATTATTATTTTATTATTATTATTGGCTGCACCACTCAGCTTGTAGGATCTTTTTCTCCAACCAGGGATTGAATCGGGCCCTTGGCAATGAAAGCACACAGTCCTAAGTACTGGACCACTGGGGAATCCCCTGATTGGTGGTTTAAATGCTCATCGTTGTGCTTTAGCGGTTCAACCTTTGTGCAACTCCCCCCTCCCTGCAATGCTCCCCAAGGGCTGAAGATACTCACGTTCTCTTCCTCACATCCATTTCAGGCTCTGAAAGCAAAACAAGCCAAGCAGGCAAAAAGGAAGAATTGGTCTGCCGTTTTCCAGCTTCCTGACCGTTGCTCGGGATGTGTCTGCTACTCACAATGCCATTTCCCCTTCTGTCTGTAGCACAGCAGGTGCAGCAAATCTTCCTCATCGGGCACCCCCACCCCGGCCCCGGGTCCTCCCTCTAGCCAGCCATAGTCGCTTGGGCTGGGAGTGTCCAACTATGTTTCCTCTAGGGCCCCTTCCTGACACCCCCTTCAAGTGTGGGAAGGTCCCTGGGCACAGTTTCCCTGGGCTGCGAACACCCTGTGGGAGCCAGGTTAGGCACGAGGGATGTGGGGCACTAGGATGTGTATCTGTCCCAGGCCTTGAGTCCTGTTCTGCTTATGCTGTCTCACCTTCACTAGAGTCCTGTGGGGAAAAAGGAGAGGCACAGAATCACCAACCATGCCATGCCCCCAGACCTGTCCTTTCTGCTTTCAGAAACTCCCCACCCTCAATCAGGACCCTGGACAAGTCCTGTGACCTCTGAGGCTCAGTTTCCTCATCTATAAACTGAAAACAAGGGTTCATATTTTGAAGGGTATTTTTCAGATCCACAGAAAGTGCTCATAGAGGTATCTGTCACCCTATTTCACAGCGGAAAAAAACTCACTGATGTGTGGTGAGGTGGGGCCAAACCTTGCTTCGGGCCAACTCTGGGGCTTTTAAGGGTAGATGTGCCATTTTTGTCTTGTATGGAAACTCTTATTCATCTAGTAAAGCCCTGGCCACGATGCCCGTCTGTCTGTTGGGAAGCCTTGTCTGATGGTCCAGGTCCTGTCTGTTGGGTATCCTAGTCCCTGCACCGGACAGTGTTGTTCTGGCCACCTCCATGCACAAATTCC
Source organism: Oryx dammah (assembly GCF_014754425.2). Taxonomy (NCBI): domain Eukaryota; kingdom Metazoa; phylum Chordata; class Mammalia; order Artiodactyla; family Bovidae; genus Oryx; species Oryx dammah. The sequence continues at coordinate 101,686,295 of NW_024070189.1, read as the reverse complement.
TGTCCCCAGCTCAAGTTTTCCGGGGACGAGGGAGGGAGCCCTACCGTGCCGAGCAGCTCACTCCGCATCTCACTGGTGTACCGAGCCCGAGACTGCAGGTGTACTGTCTTCGTAGCGGGGATCCGTTCCTTGGCTGTCGTGGGTACTCGGCCAGGGGCCAGGAACTGGTTGGCTAGTGCCTTCTCTGAGGAAGAGGTCTGCAGAAGCGGGAAGGGGGCAGTCACCTGCCGGGAGCCAGCATGAGGAATTCCACCCATGACAAGGTCATGCGGCAGAGCTCTGATGGCAAGGCTAATCAGACCTCAGGTTTTCCCCCTGGAATTTCCTGAGCATCCACCCCTCAAAAATAAGAATCTGCCTGCTTTTCCACTCTTCTGATATTCTCTGGAAAAAGTCAATTCAGGGCTTTAGTCTTCTGCATTTGAAAGAGTGTTTCAATCCAAAAACCCCTCTGATGGCTTTCTAGCCTGCCTGCAGGACTCATACAGCTGCGCCTGTTGATTGTTTGAGGCCTCCTGACAGCAGGAGGCACAGGAAGCTTAAAACATCCTAGGAACGTAGGGGCTTCCGAGGAGTCAAAATCATTAGAATAGGACTGATTAAAAGTTTCATTTGTTGAGCCAATACTTGCTGCCAAATTTTCATATCCTTTATTTTTAGGTATCGTTGGTATATAGAAAAACTAGTAGTAGACCCGGTATTAGCAACATTAGATCTTTGAGTTAAGTACCTTCTTTGTTATAACCCACTGTGCCTTTGTTCTATAGAGATGTAACTTTAGTGCTTTAAGGAGATGCAGATGAAAGAAAAACACACTTCAGGGGAAACGAGATTAACATTCATTAAGAAAGACAGCCAAAAAATTGTTAGCAAGCCTCCTGGCCAGAAGATAATGTAAATCACCTGAGACCTTTTGTATACAAAAAGATATACAGAAAGAGTCTGGGCTGCTAACGCTACATAATTTTGTATTACCCATTGATCTCTATGTATAATCAAAAGTATAAAAGGCCTTGAAGAACAATAGAAGGAGAGCCAGTCGCTGGACTGGTTTCCCCCATGTCTCCTCTTTACTCTAATTCAGGCTGAATTCCCATCTGGGGCGCGGAGGCCGCCAAGTCTACTTACTTGCCCTGGCTGTTAAGACCTGCGCGAAAGGGAGCCTAAGGCGAGGCACCCTTAGATATTCAAACGGGCGCCGGTGGCCCAACGCAGATGGTGCAAGCTCCTTGTCTGGAACTTTATTGGTTTTCCACATAACCCAAGTTAATCAGCCTCTCTCTCCACTTAATTTTCCTACTACACTATTTCTTCCTAATCTAATCTTATATTAATAAATAAGTTTTCCTCGCCGACTCCATCCACCCTTCGAGTTCCCTGGATCCACCGGGGCTGGACCCCGGCAGTCACCAGAGGGGCAGGCCCCAGGTGAGCATGAAGGTTGACCAGGCAGAGGTGCTCCTGCTTACCAGTTTCTCTGCCTGCAGCATTCCCTTCAGAAAATCTACCTTCCGAGAATATTCATTGAGCACCTCCGAAGCCGGTTTGCTGGAAGGGGAGAAGAAGAAAAGGAAAGCCTACTGTGCCCAGTTGAGGGGAGGTTCTTAGCGGGAACTGGAGACCAGGGTTCTTGGTCTCCAGTAGGAGACTCAATTTTGAACCACTTGTGGCCGCCTGCACTCACCTCGCCTGTGCTTTCAGGGCCTGCAGCATGTCCTCGAGAGCTCCCACGTACTGGGGACAAAAAGTGGGGTGTCAGCCCAGTCCTCCCCCTACCCCTACATCCTGCTCAGAGAGATCAGAGCCAACAAGGGGCGAGGCCAGGATGGGGGCGGGGTTGAAACAGGAGGGGCCAAGTATCAGGAGGAGGGACCCGCTGAGCCTCAGGGAGAAGGCGGGAGAGCCGCAGGTGGACGTGGCCGGAACCAACCGGAAGGGGCGTGGCCACGCTGGCTGGCGGGGCGGGGGAGTCGGGCCCGGTGGCCTCTAGCTACGAGGGCCACTCTCCTGGATTCGGGGTTTACGAGGAAACACGGGATTCCCTACCTTTTCTAGACGCCACTCGTCCGGGTCCCGTTTCTCCGCTGCCATCGCCTCGCAGCGGCACAGCAGCCGCACCAGGTTCAGCTCCAGCCTCGACGCTGCCATCACCACCCAGTGGTACTCCGCCCCTTCCGCCGGCGCCATCTTAAGAGATGGCGGAAGTGCCTTCCGTAGCCTCCTTCCGGTCGGAAGTGCCCTGTTTGTTTGCTGTTCCATTCTTGTTCTCGTTTGGGTAGCGGAAGTAATGTCTTGTTTCAATGCGAGACGCCATCCCGTCTGCATTTACTCCGGGATGAATCGCTTGCTTATTCTTGCGAGCGTCTTGACCCTTCCGGAAAGGTTGAAAGGATCAAGTCCTTCGGTGCCAGAAGACCCACATGTAAAGCGTGAAGTGCTCATTACTCCCCCCCTCAAAATTCCTACCCCTCTCTCCACTCCTTCCTGAGTTTTTCCCATTCTGAGCCCTTCTGCATCCAGGGAGTCTTCTCTGAAGAGGCCCTGACCTGGGACTTCGGAATCCAAGACTTAGGGGCTATTATTTCCGGTCCCAGCCCTGACCCTGACTCCACCTCCCGTCGTAGCCTTTTGCGAGTTTCTTGACTTTTTCTGGACCTGTTTCCGCTATTGGGAAACGGTTAGTCTGGCAGTGACATGAGCTAAACCTGGGAGCGTGAGGTGTGGCTGGGTCACCCTCAACGCCCAGACCCCCGTGGACAGAACCCCACCCGTGTCCTCAAGAAGTCAAGGCCCCTTGTTCGAGTCTCCCTCTGTGGGCCCTCCGAGTGAGGATGGGGACATCACAGGGGCTGAAGCCTGGCATACATCCCTCAACTATCTCCCCGTCCTTCAGGTTACCTGTGTTCAGGTCACATCAGTGGCCTTGGTGCCCTGTAAGTACTGTGGATGAGTCTAAACTCAAACTCAGGTTATTGATGGGGTGGCGGGCCGCGGGCCGGTGCCGGGGAGCGGCTCTAGAGCCAGACAGGGCTTCCTAAGTGGCTCAGTGGTAAAGAATCCACCTGTCAGTGCAGGAGACACAGGAGACGGGGGTTCGACCCCCCGGGTCAGGAAGATCCGCTGGGGAAGGAAATAGCAACCCACTCCAGTATGCTTGCCTGGGAAAGTCCATGGACAGAGGAGCCTGGTGGGCTACAGTCCATGGGGTGGCAAAGAGTCGGACATGACTGAGCACACATCCACACATGCATGAGCCAGACAGGGCAGGGTCTGAACCCCAGGCCGCCCCATCCCGGCTGTGTGACCTTGGACTAGGCCGCCAACTCTTCAGCATGCGTCACTTAAACTCAGGTTTGTCAGGGTCTCTTAACTCCCCCACACCTACAAACCCTATCTGCCAACCAGTTACAACTGCTGGTCTGGTTGCAACCTGGGAGCTTCTCTACTGGTGGTGATGGTGGTGGTGCTGTTGCTTCAGGCTCTAGTGGGTTCCCCAGGACCGACTCCCCACCGCCCCCCAAGGCAGATGGCCCCTTCAGCTGACATTTAAGGAGGCAGCTCCCAGGACAGCAGGCTCTCCTCACTTCATGTGACTCTGCCATGAGCTGCCTGCTTCCTCAGCTTTCTGGATCAATAAAAAGCACTTCCAGGGATTCCGCTGGTGGTCCAGTCAAGCTTCCACTGCAGGGGGTGTGGGTTTGATCCCTAGTCAGGGAACTAGGCTCCTATAAGCTGCATGGCACAGCCAAAATATAAGCCCACCTCGCTTATGTGAAATTACAACAGGAGTTGGCTGGAGGAACAATGGAAGTCCTCCCAGACAAAGGGGCTCAATCCTTGCCCTGCACCATTGCCATTTTTGGCTGAGGCTGCATGTTTGACCCCCACCCGCCAACCTGGAGCCTGTCTGAGTAGGAACTGCACGCAGACACCTCTTAGGCACTTTTTCTTTATTTCACATGGCCTGTGGGTGTCTCTTGTCCCAGACCTGGCGCCGTGTGTCCAGGTGTTGGGAGAGTGGGCTGAGCCTGAGAGGGGAATCCCCCTCTGTGCAGCTGCCCAGACTGTCACTGTAGATTTGCAGAGACATACAAGCCCAGGCCTTGCCCTCCCCACCCGTGAACGGTCCTGAGTTGCGGGCTCCTGCTCTGCCACATGGGGCGGGCAGTGCCAAGGTGGTCTTCTCTGTCCGGGGCACAACAGACCGAGGAGTGATGGCCACATTCGAGTATCCCTGGAATAATGTGAGGTCTGTGGCGCCTGGAGTGGAGGCTGCCTACCACTCTGTGTCCTGGCTCTAGCCAACAGTCTTGATCACCATGGAAGGCTCTATTGTTCCCTTGAATGGGCCTGTCAGCCACTGGCCGGGACACAGTACGGGGCAGTCAGGGGCCACAAGTGTCCAAACCCCTCATGCAGAGTCCTAGCCCTTGGCCCCCTCAGCGTGGGTCTGAGCCTCCGAAGCCTGTTGGCTGTGTGGGCTTGCTCTGAAGACTCACATCCAGGTTATAAGGGAGATGCAGGGCGTTAATATAAAAGTTTGTACATATATATATATATATAAACAATTTGGTCTTCTGTTAAGGCTGTTACAGTTTAAACTTATGTAAACCATGCACAAAGAAACGACCTTGAAAACGTACAAAAGGGGAGTTGGGAGATGCTGGGCTGCCCGCCATGATTCGGTGCTCTGATCGGGCGCCTCCCGTGTGACATGGGGGCTCAGCAAGGGTGGCCAGGCCTCAGCTGGCCTCTCCCCGCTTAAACTCACTTGGAGCCAGTGCCCACCTCACATCACTCTTGGAGCTTTCCACTCAGGATCCTTCTCAGATCACTGAATGCTGGCTCTGGAGCTCTGGTGCCCAGCTCGGGGACTGGGCCATCCTTGGATGTGCGGATGCTGGCAGCTGAGGGCCCTCAGCCATTGGCCTGGCCCGAGGAAGAGGGCAGGCAGTAGGTTGGGGGATCCGAATACCTCCGCTTGGCCCCAGGCGGCCGGTCATCCTTGTCCAGGGGCTCCTGAGGGCCCTGAGCGGGCAGGTGAGTGCCTGGCGTGATATACACGGAGTGTACCTGGTCTGGGCGGCGGGCCGGCGGCTCTCGGCGCCTCACTGTGGCGGCAGCTTCCTGAGTACCAGGCACCCGGCCAGGGAGATAGGAGGGCAGGCCAGGCGGAAGCTTGATGTTGGCCGTGGGCATGATCGGGGTCCGCCGGGGGGTCTTCACTCTGACCGTCATGAAGGACGACGGCCTTCGTCGAGGAGGGGCGGCCGCCTCAGGGAGGGGGCTCGGGGTGGGCGCGCCGGGGCAGGGGAGAGCAGGCGCGGGGGGCCCTTTTGAGAGACAGATGGCAGGGTTACTGCAGCTGCAGGACCGGCAGATGGACCCTCGCCCGGGGGCCTGGTGGGTGTGGACATGGGAAGGAAAAAAGCAGACGCTACCTTAATACTGACCTTCCGAGGCCCCCCTCCCAGCCCGCTCTTCCAACAGGCTCTCGGTGCTGGCTGATGTCTCTGAGTCCAAGTTCTCCTCGTCAGAGCCCCGAGGGTCCAGCTCTGGCAGCCGATACGTGATGTCCTCCCTGGGGATGAAGGGGTCACAGTGTCCAAGGCTGCTCCATAGTGAAGGACTGCCCCGTGGAAAAGTGCCAGGCCAATAGGGGACAGAGTAGGTTATTCTGCGCCTCGGTGGGACTCTCTGCCCGCTAGCACCCCAAACCACACCTCACCCCAGATGCCCCTGGCTCAGTGAAGTTCATGTGAGCAGCGGGTCAGACTGGAGGGAAACCAGGCATCTGTGACTCAGCTAGTGAGCAGTTTCTGTCTCAGGACCTTAGCACATGCTGTCCCTTCTGTCTGGAGTGCCCCAGCCTATTTCTAAGAACAGGATTACACCCGACCTCCTGGCATAATTTGTCAACTGTATCTCTGTTCATACTTCCACCCTGACTGGATAATAAATTGCTGGATCACCCTAGCTGAGGCCAACTTTAGGTTCAGGCATCATCCCTGTGGCCTCTCCTCTTCCCGTGGACCACCATGATGGCCACGTGAGAGGTTTAAACAGTCCTAGGCTGTGTTATAGGACAGCAGTGCCCCAAGAGATGGACCCTGGACCACAGGGCTGAGCCTAGCCCATCAACCTCCTAACAACCAGACCCCCTCTAGTGGAGGGGCCAGTGGCCGGAGATCAGACAGGGAAGCTAAGGGTGGTGAGGGATCAGAGAGACACTTGCTTCTCCTCTTTGATGGACTGGATCCGCTCGATTAGGATCTCCTTCTCCCGATCCTCATCGCCACCGGCTGCTTCCTCCTCCTGCAGCACCCCCAGCTCTTCCGGGCCACTGCTGCCGCTCCCCCGGGCCTTGGGGTTCTTAATCTGCAGACAGATGCAGCGTGTCTGGCCAGCCACTCTGGGTGGGTGGGAGATCAGTGCTTGCAGATGGGGAGAGGGTGGTACGAGCAGCTCTGGGGGAGGTTAGTTCTGACAGGGAAGTCTAGGTTTAGTGAGGCCTCTCTGGGGATCATGCGGGGACCCAATGGCCAGTACTTGGCTGATTAGTTGTCTTCAGCACAGGCGATCAGCAGGCAATGAAGTTCCCCCAGCATGCACTTTCAGAGGTTAGGACACGCTCGACCTATTCTACGAGGACCCTAGGGGCCGAGAGGAACCCCAGCATGCACCGCGCCGGGAGACATGTGAGGAGGGCGGACCGTAGGTGTACATACCAGGACCCCCTCATAGGGAGACGAAAACCCCAGTTTGAGAGGCCATGGCTGGGGGAGAGATAAGAGAGGGTGACCACACAGGGCCACGACCAGGGCTTACGTGTTAGTCATGGGCATAACGCATGTCTGACTGTGGGGACAAGGACAGGGTCCTCCCACAGGAGCCTGAGACTGGCCCCTTATCCTCCTATCCGTTCCCCGACCCCAAGCCTCTTCTGCTGTGGGTCCCTATGGGCGGGGCCTCGGGTTGTGGCGGGAGAACGACCAAGGGCCTACCAAGTAGGTGACAGGTTTCTCCCCCACTGCTGAGAGGAAGAGCCGACCTTGAGGCTGGTCTAGGATGGTGGTCTTTTGGCCGAGGTGAGGAATCGGCCCCTAACCATGCTGCCACGAGGCCCCAGGTCAGGCTGACTGTGGCCAAGGATGTGTGCTGGAAGTGTGCGCTGGGCAGACAAGTGAGACTCCGCCCCCGCCCAGCTCCGCCCCCCCAAAGCCCCGCCCAGCATAGCTCACAGCATTCTGGCGCAGCAGAGAAAGCCTTCGAACGGCCATGCTCTCAGCAGCCTCCAGCTGGTTGATCTCCTCCATCTTCACTTTGTACTTCCTCATCTGTTCTTTGATCAGCATCTCCACGCACCTGTGGAGAAGGCTGCTCAGCTACCGGCCCGGGATGGCCAACGTGAGGGCCCCACATCTAGGGAGATGCTGGCCCAAGACGGGCACGGTGGCTGAGAGAGACCCAGAGAGCAGGCAAGGCCACAGGCAAGGCTGTGGCTCCCATCGTGGCCCTGCTTCACTTGCTGTGTGATCTCGTGCACCTCACCCCACCTCTCTGAGCCTGAATCCGCCTTAATAAGCCTTGTCCTTTGCAGGAGGAAGTACAGTACCATGTGAGCTGTTTACCCCATGGGCTGTAGGCAGCTGGCCCCAAGGGCTCTAGAAGTCAGTTGTGACCCAAGACACCTCTGCTCAGTGATCAGGGCCAGCCTGGAATGGTTGCGGGTCGGGGCAATGGTCAACACCAGGTCAGGGAGGGTGGGGCGGGATGGGATGGGTCAGTTTGGATGGAGAGGCAGTCATGACTCAGGTCTCCTATTGCCACGATCACAGATAAAAACAGTACCAAGTTATGTGCTGGAACAGGCTGGAAGACAATCTGTCAACACACATGGCTGCCGCGTAGTGTCAGGCCTCAGCGGGCTCTCCCCTCTGCCTGCCAGCTGCCGTTTATGCCTGGGGGAACTCATGGTCAGGCATAGCCCTCAGGCCTGCCTGTGTTCGCCTTGTGACACCACCCTGGGTGACAAGTTCTTACTTTGACAACTTACCGCCTAAACAGTATCTTCGTAGTGATGGATGTCTGCTGACACCCTTCTGAGTCCTTTCTCTTTCATTCATTTTAATTTTTTCTGGCCATACTGTGCAGCATGTGAGATCCTAGTTCCCTGACCAGGGATCGAACCTGAGTCCCTTGTGTTGGAAGCTTGGAGTCTTAACCACTGGACTATTAGGGAAGTCCATCCTCCTGAAGAACTTTCTGAGAATTTTGAAGATCATTTGATGGGAAGAAGGAACCTTGAGACAATTGCTCCTTCTTGCTGCCGGTTCCCACTGCTCCCAGAGGCTGGGAATGTGGGGTTCACCATCTGTCCCTCACTCTGGGGATGAGGGATTTCTCCCTGGTTTGGGGGTTTTCACCCTCAAAAAAGCTCAGGAGGGATGCTCTTGCCGCTGGAGGGGAGATACTGCCAGGGTCTGGACGTGTGTCAGCCTCAGGATGCCCCTACAAGGCCCGGTTGCTTCTTGGCCTCGTCTGTCACAAGAGCCCTGTTTGCCCATCACAGCAGCCAGCACACTTCTAGACTTTGTCAGGAGTTTGGGTTTAGTGTGACTGTAGAAAGTCATGACTTTCTACATGACTTCAGAAGAAAAGAAGGAAGGGTAGAGAGAGCAAATGAAGTCCATGTAGGACCCCAGTGCTCAGGACACCTCCGGGGGTGGTGATGGTGGTTTAGCTGCTAAGTCGTGTCTGACTCTTTGCGACCCCATGGACTGTAGCCCGCCTGGTTCCTCTGCCCATGGCATTTCCCAGGCAAGAATACTGGAGGGGGTTGCCATTTCCTTCTCCAGGGGACCTTCTCCACCCAGGAACCAAACCTGTGTCTCCTGCATTACAGGTGGATTCTGTATCCACTGAGGAATCAGGGAAGTCCTCCTGGGTGTGTGTGCGTGTGCGTGTGTGTGCGTGTGCATGTGTGTGTGTGTTTGGCTGCACTATGTCTTAGTTGCAGTACATGGAATCTAGTTCTCTGACCAGGGATCGAACCCGGGCCCCCTGAATTGGGAGAACGAAGTCCCCTGGGCTATGTGCTTCTGGGTTTTTCTCTGCGGGCACATTTACATGCTACCGAGGCTAGGCCATCCTAGGATTCTGGAGCGGGCTGTCCTGTTCAGTTGTGGGGTCCCTGGCTGGATTGCTCTGGGTGTGTGTTGGGGGTGGGGGCTGCCCGGTCCTGGCACTCACGTGGTGATTTTGAGGACATCCTTCATGCTGATCAGGGGGTCTGAGTTGTCGGGGCATCGCAGGAGGCAGGGCGCGAAGATGATGGCCAGCGCACTGGGTGACATGCGGTTCACATCCTCGAGTAGGGCCACCCTGTGTGGCAAGTGGCAGTTAGGGGGTGGCTGCGGGGAGGTCCCAAACCAGAGTCCAGAGTCTGGGGAGTCCCTGTGGGGAAAGTGCTGCAGCAGGTGGGAGGTGAGAAACGCTGGCTTCTGCAGGGTGGAGAAAAAGGCCCACAAAAAAGCTGGACCCCCCAACACAGGCTCATGCCTTGGAAGGGAGCCACCAGGGCACGCCAGCCCAGAGAATGCTACGGCGGGGCTCTCGCTGGGACCCCTCCCCCCAGACAGCCGGCAATTAGGGCACAGGCACTTGCTTGACCAAGTGGAAGATGAGCCGCTCCAGGGAGTTGTGGTTGGCTTCTGGCAGGTGCTCCAGGACAGCATAGATGGCAGCCAGCTGCTCCTGCTTCTCTGGGAGCTCTAGAAGGGTCCCGGGTGTCAGCAACCCGCGGCCCCCGCTCGATGGGCCCCAGGGCACTTGCAGCCTCCCACCGTGTAGGGCCCGGGGCAGTGTGTGTGGCAAGGAGGCAGGGCCATAGCGCAGTCCTGCCTGGGCCCAGTCAAGGCCTTGTTTTCTCACCTGGGGAGATGGGGGTCCCTCCTCCCTGACTGGCCGTTAGCAGAGGCTCAAGCCTCTGACCCCTGCCCTCGACCAACTGCCCACCCTCACCACAGTGGCGGGGACTCACCGACGGCACGGAGGAAATCACCATACTGGGCGAAGGTCATGAGGGGCTCGGGCAGCTCCCGCAGCCACTGCTTGAGCACCCCGGTGATGGCGTGGATGGGGAAGTTCTCCAGTTTGACTGCCACGGGGTCTGCAGGGTGGGCGCACGGGCCAGTGAGCATAAGGAAGGCAGGCGGGCTGAGCCTGGAGCCCCAGGTGGTGCCCTCCTGCCCTTGACACTCACCCGTCTCCGTCCCCTTCCTCCCCCAACACCCAGCTCCCACATGCGTGCTCAGTTGTTCAGTCGTGTCTGACTGTGACACCATGGACTGTAGCCCACCAGGCTGCTCTGTCCATGGGATTTCCCAGGCAAGCATACTGGAGTGGGTTGTCAATTCCTTCTCCAGGGCATCTTCCTGACCCAGGGATGGAACCCAGGTCTCCTGCACTGGAGGCAGACCCTTTACTGTCTGAGCCACCGGGGAAGCCCACCCACCCCCCTCAGCACCCACCTGTCTGCAACGCCTGCCGGAGCTCCCTTGTGCGGTTGGCGGCACCCGACTTGCGGTAGAGGCCCTCAGTGTACAAGCCATGCATCTCCACGTGTTCCAGAAGCTTCTCCAGCACGATGGGCACTGAGACCTTGTCGCTGGTCAGGCTGTCCACGCACACGCCAAAGTGGCCCAACTCAGCGCCTGGTTCGGTCTGTGATGGGCAGTGGGGACGGGTCAGGCCTGGGCTGGCTGCCTTCCCTGTTATCCCCTGGGCCTCCTCTGTGGCCTCCGTCCCTTCCCTGCCTCTCATTCTCCCCTGCAGACCTGCCAGAGGTGCTGGGCTGGGGAGGTCCCTTGATGGTCGCTGGCAAGGGGTCTCTAAGTGAAGTGCCGCAGCGCAGCACTGAGGACCCCACCTCCCCTGTGTGCAGGGGAGGGGTCTCCCTGCCCCTGGTGGCGGAGGAGTGGGGCCAGGGTCTGAGATGCACACACAAGCCCGCCCCCAGCTTTGGGGGGGCCCCGGGAGCTGACAGGACCTGCCCCCCGCCGCCAGCTCTGCGCTCCAGCCTGATGACCAGCCTTTCCCCCACATCTCTCAGGATGGCCTCCCTCGGGTGTTCTGGAAAGTTCCCAGCCTCGGCAGGCTCACCTTTTTCCAGCACATGATGGAGCAGGTCTGAATCTTGTGCACACACTTCTTGTGGCAGGTGGTCTTGCACACTAGGAGGTCATGGTGGGGGTGGCGGGAGAGGGTGGTCACCAACAGTGCCTCAGGGACTCGGGGTCCTGCGGCTGCCTGTCCTGGGGTCTTGGGACAGTGACAACCACCTGGGCATTTATTATGGACGTGAGGTGGCAGGCTGCTCCTCACACGGGCCGAGGGGAGAGAAAATTACCCTGGCCTGGAAGGAAAGCCAGCCCTGACTGGTTCTGGCAGGAAGACAGATGTGCTAGAGGCCTGTCTGACCCGGCCTGGGCTCCAGGGGACGGCTGGATTCCCACCCAGGCTTGGTCACCTCCTGGCTGCCCGACTGGGGGCCAGCTGGGTCATTCTGGGCTGCACTTGTCTCTCAGGGCCCCTGTGGGGACTGACTGGTTTTGCCTGGCACATGAGGAGGGGCTGGCAGTTCAGGCAGTGAGGGCAACAAGAACAAATATGGCCCAAGGGGACCTGGCTACGGAGCTGGGGGAGGCCTTGGGGTCAGCTGAGGACCGGCCTCTGGCCCAGCACGACAGTCGCGGTAGGGTACGAGTGGGTGAGGCGCGGCCTCACTGCCCTGTGGTGAGGGGCACTGTTCTTTTTTTCTGTGTATTTATTTTTGGCCACATCCTGTGGTATGTGGAACTTCCCTGACCAGGGATCAAACCTGTGCCCCCTGCATTGGAAAGGCAGAATCTTAAACACCAGGAAGTCCGGGGGCGGTGTTCTGAAAAGACTGGCCCTGTAGCTGGGGTGAAGCCCCACAGTGAGGGGCTGGGGATGCAGTCAGGGGTCAGAGGGTGTGGGGTGGGTGTCCGGGGGGGCCCTGGGGGTAGGCCAGGGGGTGCGGTGGGGCAGGGGGCAGGGGAGGGGCACTCACCGCTGCAGAGCAGGGCCTTGTCCATGAGCCAGATGTATGAGAGGCACTGCTCACAGGACTGGGGGATGCTCACTTGGTAGCTGACGAACACGTGTCCATTGTGCTGCAGGACCTGCGGTGGCGGGGGGGGGGGTGCTGAGTGGGCAGGGGGACCCCCGGAGGCACCGGGGCGCCACTTGGTGGGGACGCCTCCCATGGCATCTCAGGATGGGGATCCCTTAGGGCTGGGTAGGAAAACGCATGTTTCCCTGGGTGCGTGCGCATGCGCGCACACACACACACCCGTGCACGTGAGAACACACATACTCACAGCGCGTTCCTGCTTCCGCTTTTTCTTCTGAGCTTTGCTCTGCTGTGAGAGAGCACAAAGGCCAGGTCTGCGTGGGGCCCCCTGGGGATACTCCCCGTCCCCAGTGACGTGCTGGCACAGGGACCCTCCCGCACCCAGAGCGGCCGCACCCACCTTGGGAGGCTCGAAGTCGTTCTTGGTGTACCCACGGGTGAACTCGTCCAGCAGTGACTGGAAGAGGTTGAGGACCAGGTTGGTGTCCTTCTCGCCGCGCTCGGCCGTCAGGCTGCTCACGACGATCTGGTAGTACTCCATGAGGTCCTTGTAGCCCACGTGGATCTTCCCGTTCTGCGGGAATGCAGGCTGTGACCCTCCCATAGGACGGACGGATGGCAGCGTCCGGGCTGGGGAGGGATGGAGGCAGCCTCGGGGCCCCTCCCCGGGGCGGGGCTGCACGTACTGGCAAGGAGTACATGGTCTTGAGGTGGCTCCGGAACTTCTCGGTGGCTTCGATGAATAAGCTTTCAATGGCAGTCTTCTGGGAACGCAGGTCATTCACCTGGAGATGGAGAGAGAGACCCGCTGACCCCGCGTTGCCTGGAGCCAGGCATCTGGGTGGTCACCGCTCTGCCCTGTCCCAGGTCCTTGCCTGGCTCCCCTGGGAACTATTCGGGCCCTCCTGTCAACCCTGGTCTCTCTGGGATCACTTACTGTGGGTGTTGAGCAGCAATCTTGGCTTCCCCAGCTAGGTGCTGGGAACACTTCCCAGTTGTGAGAACCAAAACCATCTGCAGATGTTGCCAAGTGTCCCCTAGGGGCAGACTCAGCCCTGGCTGAGAAACCCTGGTTTAACGGGGCCCTTGCTGCTGCCCGGCACAGGTGCTTACTCCCGGCCACAGCCCAGGACTGGGGCTGCCTCACATAGCCTGATCATTTCAAGATGCCTCCCCCTTTGATGGGTGTCTTAACCCTTTATTGTTCCTATCAGCCTGATGGCTCCCTCTGAAGCTCTCAAATGCTGCTCTGTTGGCTGTGGGGCTGCCTGAAACTGAGGTGTGAACACTCCTGATTTCACCTTTACTGCACACATGTGACTTAGTCAAGTCAGTTGCGATCCCATGGACTGTAGCCCGCCAGGCTGCTCTGTCCATGGGATTCTCCAAGCAAGAGTACTGGAGTGGGTTGCCATGCCCTCTTCCAAGGGATCTTCCTGACCCAAGTATGCAGCCCTCATCTCTTACTCCTCCTGCACTGGCAGGTGGGTGCGTTACCCCTAGTGCTACCTGGGAAGCCCCTCTAGTACACAGTAAGTGCTCAGTCATTGCCTTACACTGAATGCATTTTGTAAAAAAAAATTTTTTTTTAAATTAATTAATTTGCCTGTGCTGGGTCTTGGGGGCTTCCTAGGTGGCTAAGTGGTAAAGAATCCACCTGCAATTTAGGAGATGTAAGAGAATTGGCTTGGATCCCTGAGTCAGGAAGATCCCTGGGAAAAGGAAATGGCCACCCACTCTTGCCTGGAAAATTCCATACACAGAGATTGGCGGGCGACAGGCCACGGGGTTGCAGAGTGTCGCACACAACCCAGCATGCAGGCAAGCTGGGTTTTAGTTGTGGCGTGTGGGATCTAGCTCCCTGACCAGGGATTGCACCTGGGCCCCCTGCATCGGGAGCTCAGTGTCTTAACTGCTGGAACACCAGGGAGGTCCCCAAAAGTGTTCTAGGTAAAGTAATTTGTGCACGATCAACTGCAGTTGTGTGGTAGGGCGAGGAAAGGCCACAGGACCTAGGAACAGCCTGGTGGCACTTGTGTGTCTGCTGTTCCACTTAAAAGGTTATTCTGGAAGCCAGTGCTCCCTCACCCGGAGAAAGCAGGAAACTGCCCCCAAGGGCCGCCGTGAGACAGCAAACCGAGTGTCTTCAATCGGCAGAGCTCAAGCGCCCTGGGCAGGGACTGCAGAAATAGATGCATCTGCCGGGCGCCCAGCCCACGTGACATGCCCGTGTACTCTGGACGACTTCAGCGGGTGAAGGGTGGTGCTAGGCCCCAGAATCAGACACTTCGGGTATGACCGGCTCCTCACACTGTGCAGTCCTTGTAGTGAGGAACACATCTGCCGGTGTGTCAGTATGTGTACAGAACAGGACGACTGCAGGCTACAAGTGATCTCATGGGAATCCTAGCTGGGTTTTGTAGAAAACCAGCAGATGCCAAACACAGACAGAAGCATGTGATCTCCAGAACCTTCTATGTGTTGGAACCATGGACCTGGCCTTTCTGTCCCCACACGATAAGGGCTTTGGACTGGGGCCGCTCTGCGTGGGGCCCCCGCCCCCAGCGTTCCCAGCCCAGGGCCCCCACCGCCTACCTTGTTGAGCAGGAATTCATCCAGGTACTTGAGCTCATTGGCGTTGGTGATCTGGCGGAACACGGACTCTCGCCACTTCTCTGACACCGTGATTTTGCCAATCTTGAGGTTTCGGTTCTTCTTCCCTTTGCCTCCTGGCTCCTTGGGGTGCTTCTCACCTGTGGCATAAGGGTGCTGGTGGCCAGAGGGGACTGGAGGGGTGGGGAAGTGGGCAGGAGAGGCTGGTAGGCTTGGTGGGTTTCTGGGAGACGCGGTCACCAGCATGGGGAACTAGGGCCCCCACGCCCCGCACACTGAGTTCTGTAGCCAGAAGGTGCCTCTGGGGATGGGGACCAGCCTGAAACCGTGTGACCAGGGCTGGCCCACAGCTGACTCAGGTCTCCACCTGGGATGACCCTCAGTGGACCCAGGGGCTCTGCTCTCCGTCTCTGAATCTGGGAGTCACCAACCTTCTAGATTCTTCTTTGTGGTGGCAGCTTCCAGGATGGCTTGCCCAGGGATGGCGCCCTCTGTCTCTTCTCCACCCTCTGGGCTGAATTTCTTATCCTTGTTCTTGTGAAGGAAAAGTCTCTTAAACGCAGATCTATAGGAGAAAATAGGGGGCTCTGCTTAAGTCTCAGGAAATGAAGGCAGATTTGAGGCCAAAGGAAGGGTCAACCTGCTGTTAATGAGAAATAGCCCTTTCACTGGTTACCACTGGCAGGGGATCCCATTACAAATAAGGTTGGTTTGTGTGAACCGACAGGGGAGTCGGGTGAAGAGATACCGAGCAGATGTCACAGTGTGACCCCATTTTCACGCGTAAAGAAAACTGGGGACTTCCCTGGTGGGCCAGTGGTTACGAATCTGCCTTGAAGTGCAGGGGATGTGGGTTCTGTCCCTGGTTGGGGAACCAAGATCCTGCATGCCTCAGAGCAGCTGAGCCCACTCGCTGCAGCTACAGAGCCCTCATGCTCTGCAGCCCTTGAGCTACAACTAGGGAAGGTCATGTGCCACAGCAAAGAGTCTGCACAGCCAAAGAGAAAAAAAGAAATCCCCCTCTCCTCCCTCCCCCAAGATATTTTTATAGGCACAAGGTTTCTGTGGGGGGACTCAAAGAATAAACCCAAAATCATATACTGTGGATGCTGGATGTGTGATGGGGTGAATGATGACCACTCGCCAAAGATTTGTTCATGTGCTAACGCTCAGGGCTTATGAGCATGACCTTATCTGGGAAAAGGGTCTTTACAGATATGACCACGTGTTGTGGACTGAATGTGTCCTCCTAAATCTGTACACTGAAGCCTAACTCCCAGTGTGATGCTGTGATAGTTTGGGAGGTAATTAGGTGATGAGGGTGGCGCCCTCATTAATGGGATTAGTTCCCTTTTAAGAGACCCCAGAGAGCTCCCTTGCCACTTCCTCCGTTTGAGGACGCTGTGAAAAGGCCTCTATGAGCCATATACCAAATCTGCTGGCACCTCGATCTTAGACTTCCAGCCTCCAGCTCAGTCTGTAGTGTTTTGTTACAGCGGCCTACACGGACTAAGACACTGAACAAAGGATCTTAAGATCCTGAGTCATCCTGGATTCCCCATATGGGCTCTAAAGCCAGTGACAAGTTGTCTTCATAAGAGACAGAAAGGGACTTCCCTGGTGGCTCAGTGGTAAAGAATCTGCCTTCCAATGCGGGGGACACAGGTTCGATCCCTGGTTGGGGAACTAAGATCTCACATGCCTCATGGCAACTAAGCCCATGACCGCAACTACTGAGCCTGCGCATAGCAACTGAGACCTAGCGCAGCCAGGAAAAAGAAGAAACGGGAGAGGAGAAGAGTGTCACGTGAAGATGGAGGCTGAGACTGGGGGAGGGGGTGCAGCCACAAGCCAAGGAGCGCCTGCCGCCCCCAGAAGCGGGAAGAGGCAAGGAGGGGTTCCTCCTTGAGATTCTTTGCAGGAACACACGGCCGTGCCCACGCCCTGATTTCTCACTTCTGGCCTCCAGAAAAACGAGAGAGTAAGTTCCTGTTGTTTGAAGTGTCCCTGTTTCCTGTACTTTGTTTTGGCGGTGGGGGTCTCCCCAGAGTCGGGGGCTCTCTCTTCCCACTGCAGTCCACTCCTCACTATCCTCAGGCTCGCATTCAGTGTTTGGATCAAAGCTCCCCAGTCCCAGGGCCCAACCTCTCTGCTCTGCGAACCACCTACATCTCTGTGGCAGGGGCTTTTTGGGGATAAAGCTGTAACCCAGATTTTGCAATTCAAAGACCTGGAGGGTCCCCTGACATGGGGATGGGGGTGCTGGGAGCTAGTAGGTTCCGTTCGTGCGTGCTGACTCGCTTTGGTCGTGTCCGACTCTGCAACCCCATGGACTGGAGCCCACCAGGTTCCTCTGTGCATGGGATTCTTGAGGCAAGAATATTGGAGTGGGTTGCCAGGCCCTCCTCCATGGGATCTTCCCGACCCAGGGATTGAGCCTGAGTCTCTTATGTCTCCTGCACTGGCAGGTGGGTTCTTTACCACTGGTGCCAGCTGGGAAGCCCGGGAATGACTCCATAAATGGCCAAAGGACACTGCCTGTGGCCTCAGGGGGGGTGGCCCACACTGTCTCCAGGCTTCAGTGGGAATCATTTCACCCCGATGCAGCAACAATCTGTGCTCCATGTGGGTTTCTCTTCATGGAACTGCCAAGTAAATGCCCCCAACTGAGCTTCCTAAGTGTAACTGGCTTATGGGAATTCCCTGGCAGTCCAGTGGTGAGGACTCGGCACCTTCACTGCTGAGGGGTCAGAGTCAATCCCCGGTCAGTGCACTAAGAGCCTGCAAACCAAGTGGCCAAAAAAAGCAGCAGCAGCAAGAGCAGGACTGGCTTAGGAGATTAGACTGCTGTGGGACTGAAGGCCCTGGACACGCTGGGTGTACCCAAGCCCCCTTCCCCCCAAACCCTACACTTACTTAGACTCAGCAGGGCCTGGGGACAGGCTGGCATCTGTCCCTGAGGCTGCGTCGGCCGACTTCTTTTTCTGGATGGCCAGCTTCTTCGTGCTGGGCTCCCCATCTGCTTCTGCAGAAGGCTGTAGGGGAGCGGGGCTGGGTGAGCAGAGGCAGGCGGCCTCGCTAGAGGGAAAGCAGGGATTCCCCTGGTGCCACCGTGCCTTCTATCCACCGTTCGCTTCTGGTGGTGCCAGGACAGCTGAGATGGAAGTGGGCTTGGACCCTCAGGGGTGGGAACCGCCGCCTGAAGCTTTACCTGAGTCTTAGTCTGGGATGGGGACAGGAGGAGCTTGGAGACGTCACTCGCGGAAAAGGAAACGCGCCTCTCCCTGTGAGATCACAGAAATGCGGCTTTTACTGACAAGGGGGAGCAGGAGACGTTTGGGGTTGTCAGGCCTGGGGGAGGGGTGGTGCTCCTGCATCTGGTGGGTGGAAACCGGGGATGCTGCTCTGTACCTCATGGGGTTCAGGACGGCCCCCACCACAGAGATGGAGCGGCCCCAGAGGCCTGTCATCCCGGGGCCAAGAAAGCCTGTCCTGGCAGAAGGTCTGTGTCTTCCTCCACCTCTTCTTTCCTTTGAAGAAGCCAGCCTCTGCGACAAGGGGCTGGGTCTTGGAGTCACTGATATTTATGATATTTAGCTTACTAGGGATCCAGGGTCTATAGTTTTTCCAGTAGTTACATATGGATGTGATAGTTGGACCATAAAGAAGGCTGAGGACTGAAGAATGGATGCTTTTGAACTGTGGTGTTCAAAAAGACTCCTGAGAGTCCCTTGGACTGCAAGGAGATTGAACCAGTCAATCTTAAAGGAAATCAACCTTGGATATTCCCTGGAAGGACTGATACTGAAGCTCCAATACTTTGGAGCCATGTGACATGAAGAGCCAAAGCATTGGAAAAGACCCTGAAGCTGGGAAAGACTAAGGGCAGGAGGAGAAGGGGGCGACGGAGGATGAGATGGTTAGACGGCATCACCGACTCAATGGACATGAGTTCGAGCAAACTCTGGGAGATGGTGAAGGACAGGGAAGCCCGACGAGGTGCAGTCCATGGAGTCGTGAAGAACTGGCCACAACTTAGCAAATGAACAAGAAGAAGAAGGGGTCCAAGTGTGTCGAGAGCTGCTCCTGCAACCGCTAGGTGCATGCGCGCAATCACCCCCACCCTTTGATGAGGAAACTGAGGCCCAGGCAGGCTGCAGAGAGGGGAACCTCAACCCGAGGGGCCACCCCCCACAAGCCTGGAGCTGGGGGAACTCAACCCGAGGGGCCACCCCCCACAAGGCTGGAGCTGGGGGAACCTCAACCTGAAGGTCTACGCCCGACCAGGCTGCAGGCTTTCTGTGTGAATAGCAATCATTTGGGCAGGGGCTTCGTCTTTCCCAGCCTTCCCTCCGGCACCCTGCTTCCCTGGGGTTGCTGCCCACCTGGTGTCAGCTCTCGGGCACTGAACCACACGTTTCTGAGATGTACGACGCTGTGCATGGCTGTACAGCCACCCCCACTTCCCCAGCACCCCCAGCCCTCGCTCGGACAAAGGAGGGTGCAGGCTTACTCTGTGGGTGTGAGGGTGGCCCCTACGGCCCGGTGCCGCTCGCTGAGGTCCAGGGACTGACTCAGCATGGTGTTGCTGCCCGTGGTCATCAGCTTTTTGCCCCGCCACAGCTCCACGGCGTTGGCCAGCCGCTCAGTGTCAGGATCCCGGTACCGCTGAATCTGTGTGGAGCCTCCAGGACTGTCGGGCCTGTCTTGGGCCCTGGGGCTGATCCCCGGCTTGCTCTTGTCCTTGGGGGTCTCCGGGGTGGCACTGGGACCCAGCATGGCAACCCTGCTGTCCAGGGCCAGGCTGGTGGGTCGTTCCTTGTGGCTGGGCCTGGGGCTCCCAGCCTGGGCTTCTCCCGAGTCTGGGCTGCTCGGCGGGGCCTGTGGGGTCACCTGAGGCTGCTTCTTGGGGGCCGCCACCTCCATCTCAGTCCTGGCATCCGAAGGGCTTTCATCTTCCCTGCCCTCCTTTGTGTCTTCCGGGAGGCTCTCCTCTGACCCTGGGACAGCCTTTCTAGAAAGTTCTCTGAGGGTGTGCTCGTCCTTGCAGGACTGGATGTGCTTGTTCTGGAGCTTCACATGCTCCAGCCCCCGCTGTCGCCGAGACTCACGCTTCTCTCGGCTGCGGGGCACTTTCTCGCGACCTTCAGCCGCGTGTTTCTGGGTTGGGGGCGCCTTCTCCATGCTCGGGACCTCCTTCTCAGGTTGGCAGCTCTCGGCTGGGGGAGCCCCGTCGTTGGGCCATACCTCGGGCTCCAGGTCCAAAGGCTCGCCCTCCGTGGAGGGTTCTAGGCCCTGCTCAGGTTCTGGGCCAGCTGCTTGGGCCAGCCTGGCCTCGGCAGTTTCCTCCTTAGCGGCTTGCTCGGCTTCCCTCTCCTTCTCTTCAGCTTTCTGCTTCTCCTCCACCATCTGGCTGAAGCTGGTGGGGTGGGGGAGGAAAGGAGGTGGGTTCAGGAGCAAATCCACCCAGGGTGGTGGGGAACCCTGTTCCACCTGCAGGTACAGGGCTGGAGGGCCAGGCTCCCCCTCTGCCCAGGGGTGAGACCCTGGCCCCCAGAGATGCTTCTGGAAAGGTGGCCCCATCCTCAGCCAGGAAAGGGGGAGACACGGAATAGACTCGTGTTGCCATGGGCACTGCTGCCTAATGGGTTCAGTGAAAAAAGTTAAAAGTGCTGGTTGCTCAGTCGGGTCCAACTCTATGGACTGTACCCCATGGACTATAGCCCGCCAGGCTCCTCTGTCCATGGGATTCTCCAGGCAAGAATACTGGAGTGGGTAGCCATTTCTTTCTCCAGGGGACTTTCCTGACCCAGGGATTGAACCTGGGTCTCCTGCACTGCAGGCAAATTCTTTACCATCTGAGCCATCAGGGTTGGGGGGCCTTTATTAGGTTCGTTGCAGGAGGGATCTGTTCGGAACTCCCTGAACTCCTCTGGGGCCCCTGGCCTGGTGGACTCCCTGTGAGTGGGGACAGGGGGCCCCCCTGAGGGTTGGTCCTGGTGAGCCCAGGTGTTCTGCTCAGCGGCTGGGGGTGGGCAGGTGCAGTGGGCGGAGGGGGGGTCCTCTGGCAGAGACTGAGGGCCACCAATGGTGATCTGGGGTTGCCACAGGTGCCACTGCCAGCCCCTCCTCAGCCTCCCTGCATCCAGACAGGCACATCCTGACAACTCTACTGGCCAGGTGGTGTCTCAGGTAGCACCTGAGTGTTGAGTGGGTGGAATGTTCTGGGGGGTTGGGTGGGGGGGTGCTTGGTCCCATTCTGCTCACCTCTTGCGCTGCAGGTGCCCCCGGCAGAGGCTCTGGAGGCGAATGATGCTCTGTCTCTGGCGCTGGTAGGCTGCCCGCTGCCGGTAGCCCCTCCACGCGGCCTGGAGGAACACGGCCGCCTGCGTCCTCTCCAGTGCCCGGCGGACGCGGTAGGACCGCCAGCAGGCCTGAGAGTGGAGGGGGCGTTCAGGGGCTGGGTGCGCGTGGCCCCGGCCAGCCTCGCCACCCACCCCACGGGCCCCCCCGGCACCTGGATCGTGATGGCCGCCCGCCGCGTCTGCAGGAAGTGCCTGCGCTCCAGCACCATCCGGAACCAGCTCTGCAGCAGCAGGATCTTCCGCACGACCTCCCGGTGCAGTGTCTCCTGCAGGGCCTGCCGCTCGGTCTCCTTCAGAAAGACCTGGGGGCGGGCACAGGAAGGGTCGGCAAGGCCTCCAGCACCCCTGTACTCGGGTCTGCTCAGCCCACTCGGCAGCGAGCGAGACCGAGCTGGTGTACTGACTACTGACCTGACCAAGAGGAGTTTTTTTTTTTTTTTAATACATGTTGAGATAGAATTCCCATAACATAAAATGAACCATTTAAAGGGAATAATTTGGTGGCATTTAGTACTTTCATGCTATCGTGCAGCTGTCACCTCTATCCAGCTATGAAACATGTCATCACTCCCAGGGGAAACTCCGTATCCATTAGTAGTCACTTCCTAATCCCCCTCCCTCAGCCCCTGGCAACCCCTAATGTGCTCTTGTTTTTAAATGTTTGGGGGTCACATCACACAGCATGTGGGATCTTAGTCCCCAAACTAGGACTGAACCTGCACCCCTCGCATTGCAAGTGCAGAGTCTTAACCACTGGACCACCAGGGAAGCCCCAGCTTTCCGTTTTTATCGATTTACCTGTTCTGGACATTTCATATAAACTGGATCATACACCATAGGACCTTTCGTGCCTGGCTTCTTCCACTCAGCATAACATTTTCAAGGTTCATCCACGTAAGTGCATTATCAGAGCTGACTAAGATTCCACTATGTGAATGGGCCACGTTCTATTTATTCATCATCTGCTCAGGGACACACGGGCTATTTCTACCCTTTGGCAACTGTGACTAGAACCGTGCCGCTATGAATGCACACGTACTAGGATTTGTTTGCACATATTTCAGTTGTTTCGGGTTTATATCTGGCAGAGGCACTGCTGGGTCACCTGGTAACTCTACGTGATTAACTTGCTGTGGGGCTGTGAGACATCACAAAGGTTACTGACCAGTCCCTTGAACACTTTGTGCTATGGTATGATGGTTCCTAGCCTACAAATGAGAAACTGGGGAACTGATGCCTGAGCCCCACACCTTAGGTCTGTCCCTCTGCCTTCCAGGAAGAAATAATGTGCTGCACCCCAAGAAAAGTACTTCCTCAGCAGACCCCTTATTTTCCAGGGAGTGGCGTGGGCTGTGCGAGGACCCCGTGTGGAGTGGAAGGTATGGGGACCAGGGCCCTCTGAGGGCTGCGACTGCGGACCTTGGTCTTGCCGATCTGGTAGCTCCTCTTGTCTACGTCCATCTTCTCCAGCAGGGCAGAGATGACCTCCCTGCAGGGCTGGGCGTTCTTTGGGAGGAGCACCTGGAACTGCTCCGTGAAATCCTGGGTGGTTTTGGGTGAGAAAGGAGAGTCTCCATGAGGGCTTCTGCCACCACAAAGAACAGGGCTCCAGCAACTCCCCAGTCAAGGCGTTTCCAAAGCCACAGCTTGGATTGATATGAACAGTGTTGACAAAACTGAGATCTGGGACTTTGTGAAACAGTCTGAAGCTTAAGCAAGACTCCCGCAGACACGGAGTGCTGGATCTTTCAGTCAGGGGGAGAGTGACCATCGTCACGAGGACCTGCTGGCTGCTGGCGTTGTTGGGGGAGAGCCAGAAGATGAAGCTGACTTTGGGGGGCTCACAGTCTGTGATTCATTAGAGGGCTGAACCGTAGCTGAAGTATGCTTTTTTTTGACTGCATGGCACATGGGATCTAAGGTTTCCGACCAGGGACTGAATCTGCATTCCTGCAGCAGAAAAGCAGCAGCCTAACTACTGGACCACAAGGGAAACTCCCAAGGTATGCCCCCTGACCTTTTCTTGGCCATGCTGTGCAGCATGTGAGATGCTATGCCCCCAATCAGGGAACAAACCTGTGCCCCGGGCATTGGGAGCATGGAGTCTTAACCACTGGACCATCAGAGAAGGCCTGGTATGCCCTTTTAAGTAAACAGTTATGCTGAATTTTTAATAGCCAATCATGAGTGAAACACACCAGCATTTTCTCCCTTTTCGGCAATTTGCCTTTCCTGCTTATGCAGGTCAGAAAGATGATATTCCCATTTCTGAGGATGAGAAGAGGGAGGCATGCCACAATGAAGCCATGTACCTGAGGCCACACAGGTAAAGCTGGAGTGGGGACCAGGGGCTTCCACCTCTAGGTTCAGGCTCAGTGCTCACTCAAGCACTACACAGCTGCTGCCAGCTCCCCGCATAAGCCAAGGGTTCTCCACCTGGGCTATGCTAACCCCTGGGGATGTTTGGTGTTAAATGGAGACATCTTGGGTTGTTAGAACTCAGGGGATAGTGTTCCTGGCATCTTGTGGGTGGAGGTCAGGGATGCTATTCAATACGCAATGGTGCACAGGGTGGCCCTCACCACAGAGCATGCTGCTGCTGCTGCTAAGTCACTTCAGTTGTGTCCAACTCTGTGCGACCCCACAGACGGCAGCCCACCAGGCTCCCCCATCCCTGGGATTCTCCAGGCAAGAACACTGGAGTGGGTTGCCATTTCCTTCTCCAATGCATGAAAGTGAAAAGTCAAAGTGAAGTCGCTCAGTCGTGTCCGACTCTGTGTGACCCCATGGACTACAGCCTACCAGGCTCCTCTGTCCATGGGATTTTCCAGGCAAGAGTACTGGAGTGGGGTGCCATTGCCTTCTCCCCACAGAGCATGACCCAGCCCCAACCATCAGTGGTGACATAGTTGAAAATCTGTTGAAATTTCGTCTTCACCAGTTTGGTGTTACTAGTGATTCTCTGGTTTCTAGAAAGCCCAGGGACCCTTAAGTCATTTCCTTGGGTCTCAGAGGAGCCTGGTAGGCTGTGGTCCATGGGGTCACTAAGAGTTGGACACGACTGAGCAACTTCACTTTCACTTTTCACTTTCATGCATTGGAGAAGGCAACCCACTCCAGTGTTCTTGCCTGGAGAATCCCAGGGACGGGGGAGCCTGGTAGGCTACCGTCTACGGGGTCACACAGAGTCGGACACGACTGAAGTGACTTAGCAGCAGCAGCAGCAGCAGTTTCCATATTGGGAAAACTGGAACCAGGGCCCCCTTGCAGCTGGCTGGCAGAATAAAAGAGCTGGGTATAAAAGTGTCTATTACAAGCACAGAGACAAGTCAATATCTTGTAATAACCTGTAATGGAAAATAATCTGAAAAAAAATATATGTGTGTACGTATAACTGAATCACCTTGCTGTGTACTTGAAACACTGTATGTCAACTATATTTCAAAATATATATATTAAAAAAAAGTAAAGATTGGAGAAAGAAAAAAAAAGTGCCTATTACAGAAAATGCTCAATAAAGGGCCAAGTTGCCCAGGGATCTGCTCGTGTGATTTGCTCTTCCCTGTTTGGTTTAACAAGCCTCCTGTGAGGAACTAGGGCCCCCCCCCCAACTATGAGAAAGAATGATCTGGTATAAATACCAACAGTTATTGTTGTTAGTCTCTTAGTCGTGTCTGACTTTTTTGTAGACCCCCATGGACTTCAGCCCGCCAGGCTCATCTGTCCATGAGATTTCCCAGGCAAGAATACTCAAGTCGATTGCCATTTCCTTCTCCAGGGGATCTTCCCTACTCGGGGATCAGTATCAGGGTGGAGAAACCCTGATGGAAAGTAACCTGCCAGGCTCAGGCTCCAGAGAAGGGTTCTCTCTGGAGGTGGCCAGTGTCCCAGATAGCCATACGTGTGCATGAGTGTATCCTACCTGAAACGTGTACTTGGCGCTGTAGCCTGACCTCCGAATCCGCACAGTCTCCAGCATGCCTGTGTAGCGCAGCTGCTGCAGCACGAGCTCATCATCGAAACACAGCTCTTTCTGAAATGCGATTGAGCGATCAGGGAAGATGTATGCAGGTGGCTGGGGACAGGCAGCCCTGGGAGGAGGTGCTGATTCCCATGTGACTGCCATCCCTCTGGACTACAGATATGGATGCAGTCAGCGCACACCCATGGGCTGGGGCTGGTTTGGGAATTGTCCCCAGCCTGGCAGCTGCGGGCACCTGGTTTTTTTCTTTGCCTCAGTCATGCTTTTTGAAATAAAGAGGTGGGGCTGCTCAGCAGTGATACCTGAGGCATTCATCTCTTCTAGGAAACATGGCATGTGATCTGCTCTGCTCTATTCCCTGCTGTCCGGGAGACAGATACTACTTCTCACTGCCTAACTTAAGATAACTTGGTGCAAAGATTTATTTCCTAAAGGCCTCTTCCCAAACCTATGTTGAACTCATACCCCGTGCCAGGGATCAGGATGAGTACTGGGGATCTAGCAGAAAGAACACATGGGTGGGTCGTGGGAGGTGTTACAGGAGAGGGGACCCTGGACCATGCCTTGAGAGCTGAGAAGAGGACAGGTAGGGGAGGAGGGCAGGAAGCAGCTAGGTGAAGACCCAGAGGAGAAAGGGGAGCCCAAGCCATGGACAGCAGGGAGGTGCTTGCTGCTGGAGGGTTGGGGGTAAGGGGGAGGAGAGGCTGCAACGAGGTGGATTCAGTGAGCTTTCAGCCTAGAGCTCAGGGGCCTGGACGCCATGCTGGTGCATGTTATTTTAAGTGGAGAGAGGGAAGGGAAGGGCATGAGGCGAGGGATGTCATGACAGGGTAGGAGGTGCTTCTGGTATCTGGTGGACTCTCCAAGGCTGGAGAGAATGCTACTCAGTACCCTAAAGAGCACAGGACAGATGCCCAACAGCAAAGAATTGGCCGTGAGCATGGCTCCTGCCCAGAGCAGGTGTTGGTGGAGTGTCTTCTGAGTTGTCCAATGTTGAGGCAAAATCCAAACAGGTGGGGCAAGTGGGCCTGATTCTGCAGCTGGTGGAAGGTGGGGGTGGGGACAGAAACCTCCGAGATGCCATCGCTGGGGGACCAGGAATGGGGTGGGGGAGGAGGAGACAGCCTGAGTCCAAGTCCTCGCCTGGTGATGGAAGCCTTGGCACCTGGCAGGGCCAAGCTGGGCTCTGGGGGTTAGCAGAACATCCCAGGAGCAGGGGAGAGGAACAGAAACAGGAAGAGCAGAGACAGAGAGCGTGGGTGAACAGTCACCAGGATGTCCTTGCTCAGAGATCTGCTCATGCACGGGAGAGAGCCCAGGTCCTGAACAGCTCCAGCAAAGTTCTTGAGGGCACAGAATCGCCAGTGGACCTCTGGGGTGAAGAAAGCCTGGCAGCAGGGGCTGAACTGGCTGCTGGGCCCCACCTCTGGTGCTCTGTCCTCCCAGGAAGTTCAGGATAAGCAACAGGCTCTGAGCTCCTGTTTTCTGACCTCAACCTTTCCCATCTGGCACATTTTCTGCACTGACTGCTTTGGGGATATATCTGAAGAGCACCCTGATCTGTCCGTCCTCGAGCCAACTTTCTCTGGGGCCCTTCCATGTTCCAGGGTATGTGTACTCAGTTGCTTCAGTCGTGTCTGACTCTTTGCGACCCCATGGACTGTAGCCCGCCAGGCTCCTCTGTCCATGGGATTCTCCAGGCTAGAATACTGGAGAGGGTTGCCGTGCCCTCCTCCAGGGGATCTTCCCGATCCAGGGATCGAACCTGGGTTTCTTGCATTGCAGGTGGATTCTCTACCGCTGCGCCACTGGGGAATCCCCCATGTTCCAGAGGCTATCTCTATTCCTGGCTGGTCACTAGATGGCCCCGGCTGTCTCCTGCTGATCTCTGCCACCCCCGGCTAGCTAGAGCACACTTTTGAAATACACGTCCAACGAGGCCAGGAACCCTGGCTGATAGCAGAACCAGCTTCTTCCAGTCCTCGGAACCTGTGTGGACACTTGCTTCCTCCAGGTGGACACTCTCCTGACCAACCCACCTGACTCCCAGCACTCCCCCACCCCTAGACACACAGTAACACTGCCTGCCAGTCTCCAGACCTGGGCTTGGCTTTCGCCTCCCCGGACCTGGGGGAGCCCCTTACCTTCTCAGCGTTGGAGCGAATGCAGCGGATGAAAAAGGGCTCTGCCTTCCCCAGTGCCTCCAGGAGCTTATTCAGCGAAGTCTGAGGAGAGAGATGGGGGAAGGTGTTGGACTGGGACCCCCTCGGGGGCAGGTCCTTCAAGGGAAGGGGATCCAGGTCACCTTCCTGCATCAGCGGGGGTGTATCTGTGCTGGCAGGGAACAGGGGAGGTTGCAGCAGGAGACTATGTTAACCCAGAGGGCCCCCAAGGGAGCTGTGGGTCCCTGTGGCCGAGGGCCGCCATGTCTCTGTCTCAGGTGAAAGGGGCGGGGCAGGTGGTGGGATCAGATTGACTCTTTCTAGGGATTTAAATCACATGTCAAAGGAGGCCAAGAACACTGGTTAGTAACAGAACCCGTCTCCTCCTGCCCCCACGGAAATGTCAGCACCAGCTGGCGGCCACCCTCTTATCAGAGGTTGAGCTCTGCAGGGCCTCACTTCCAAGTGCCTAAATTTTAAGAATCCCAAACTGTTCCTTTTGTTCCTTCAGCCTTAGAGGTACAAGCTCCTTCCCATGGTGACTGTCTCAATGGTCTCTCTCTGTTCCCCTTCTGCCTTTTCAGTCCTCTAGTACCTGTTTAACCAGTTCCATATGTTAAATTCTCTGATTGAAAAAAAAAAGTCAGCTTCAGAAGGGATCATGGTTGCAGTGATTTTGGTCTCTGGCCTGCTATTTCCAAAAGAGCATTGTGGGAGTTTCTAAATGATGTATTATATATATACACACCCACACATAAAAGCTGAAGTGGAAACAAAAGACTTAGATTGTGGAGAATGGGAAGGAACAGAAAATATGGTGAGAGCCCGCGGCCATCTGTTGTTTAGTTGTTAACTCATGTCCGACTCCTGCGACCCCACTGACTGCAGCCCACTGGGCTCCTCTGTCCATGGAATTTTCCAGGCAAGAACACTGAAGTGGGTTGCCATTTCCTCCTCCAGGGGATCTTCCTGACCCGGGATTGAACCTGCGTCTCCTGCATTGCAGGTGGGTTCTTTACCACCGAGCCACCAGGGAAGCCCTCACTGGCCACTGGACCCCACTGAAAGAAAGAAAAATGTGTCCCTGAGCTTCCTGGCAACAGGGAAAACAGCGAAATGTGATCTAAGGACACAGTTCAGTGTTTGCATTAACTCACACGCTGACTCATGACTCTTTCAAGATGGTGGTTCTCCACCAAGGGTGACTGTGTTCCCCTAGGGAGCCTTGGCACTATCTGGAGACGTTTTGGTAGTCATGTCTGGACAACGCTACGGGCATCTGGTGGGTGGAGGCCAGCAATGTTGCTCAACGGCCCACAACACACTGCATGGCCCTCACCATGGAGAATGACCCCACCCCAAATGGCAAACGGTGCTGCAGTCAGAACACTGGGGATAATGAGAAGCTCCCTGTGCTGGGTTAGTTTTGGCCCACCCATGTGAGTGCCAGGCAGAGCTCAGCACCCCCTTCCACCCCGCTGGGCCACCCACCTGGAACTGGGCACTGATGCTGGGCGGCTTCTTCTTCTTGTGCAGGTGTAGCAGGGACTTGGTGGTACGGTCATGCAGGGTCATACTGATAATCAGCTTCAGGGATTTGGAGTCCAGCAGGTTCTAGGACAGAATCGCAGGGTCTGGCCTGCCCTCCCAAAGCCCCAGGGGGCACTGGGAAGCATCTTGTGCTGCCCCAGAGCCAGGATAATGCCCCCCTGGGGTGGCAGCTCTTAGGCTCAGTCTGGGGGCTGTGCTGTCAGAGACGGGGTTGGGGCAGGAGGGCCTGGTGGGCAGTGCTGGTGACCTGACTGGGGGCTGAGCCTGAGCTGCGACCTAGGTGGCACCTAGGAGGGTGCCGCCTCCTAGAGGGCTGATTATGTCCGCCTGTGGCCTGAGTGCCCAGAAACCAAGAGCTGCGGAGTGCTGGCTTCCCTCTGTGCAGCTCGAGGCATGCCAAGCACCCCGTGTTGCTATGAGTGCTCATTCGGCCAGGCTTCCTGTGGGCCAGCCCTCACCGTCGATACAAGGTGGGGGGCCTTAGTGCTGTCTCACCTGTTGGCC
The DNA here is from genome assembly GCF_014754425.2 of Oryx dammah. Classification (NCBI taxonomy): domain Eukaryota; kingdom Metazoa; phylum Chordata; class Mammalia; order Artiodactyla; family Bovidae; genus Oryx; species Oryx dammah. The sequence goes on along the minus strand of NW_024070189.1, from coordinate 101,656,961 downwards.
AGACCGAGTGGACTGAGCAGTCGCTCTCTCTAATTTCAGAATCCCTCAGCACGCTGTACGCGCAGACTAGACAGGGTGCTTGGGTGCACCTGACCCAAGGCTGGCTGCCGGGGTCTAGGCTGCCAGTGATGCACAGCTGCCCCCTTCCCAACAGGACCACCCTGGCTGACAGGCCTTGTCTCCCTGGATGCCCAGGAGGTGACGAAGCCCATCCCACCCTCTTGGGGTTGGCTTGCAGCTAAAGACACCCAACGTGGGGATATGACAGGAGGGTCCCATTGCCTCTTGGTGAGATAAGCTCTGTGGTACGGCTGCCACTCCTGGGTTCCCTGGGATCCGGCTGAGCCCACTTCCTGCCCTCCCCCACCTCAGGTTTCCCCTGGGAGTTCCCCGCTGTACACCACTTGTGCAAAGACCACATCACAGGCCCTGCTTCTAGAAAACCCAAACAAAGACCCCTCTGTGTCATTTCAACAGGAGATAGTTTTTCAGAGGGGAAAGGGGAGAGAGAAGGAAAGAGAAGGAATTAGAGAAGCTCGAGAAGGTAAAAGCCCCCGCCCCAACCCACTTTCTGGAAACAGGACGCAAGCCAGCTGCTCGCGAGGTGGTGTTGGGCGGTATTGTGTGTGTTTACCTTTGGAATGATCTGCTTTTGTTTGATACCTTTACTTTTCCTGTCAAAATATTAAAAATGGTTTTGTGAACAGAAGGAACACAGTGTCTGGCTCTGGGTTAGTTCAGCAAGCCACGCCTTGCAGGTTAGATGGAGCGAGAACAGAGAGAGCGACAGAGTCCGGAGGCACAAGTGCAACGAGGCCACCGCCTCGCCAGGGGCCGTGCACACCTGCCTCACCGGGCCAGCGGCTGCCCCTGAGGTGGCAGGGGCCCTGGGTGTCTGGGAGGATCTGGTGGATCTCACGGAATGACAGTGAGACGTCCCAAAGGGGGCTTCGAGGGGCCCCATGCAGCTCTGAGCCTACCAGGTGTCCCAGCTCTACTTGCTAGGCGTTGGGAACCATCAAAGCGGTCTGAAGACCCTTCTGGAGCCCCTGCCCTCGTGGCTGGGTCAGGTGTCTGTCTCTCAAAGAACTGAGATAGGGCCTGGGTGTATGGGTGCTTTATGGACTTGAACTGGCAGAAGGTTAAAAAACAAAAGCTGATCTTTTTGGCCGAGGGAGAAGGGAACGCCCACACATTCTTAGACACTTTATGGAATCTTGCAGACAAGAAAAGATTTTTTTTAAAAATTGCAGCCTGGGCAGTTTCTAAGACCCGCTGAGGAAACGGTTCCCTGCGGATCTGCCAGAGGCTTGGCTCCGAGGCTCTCTGCCTCGTTTCACGTTTGTCCCCATGGGGTGGCATGAGGCATCATAAAAATGACTTTGCAAACAGGCATCACTGCAGGCACAAGCTTTGTTCTCAGTGGCCTGAGCCCTAAGCAGCTGCTGGTGCCCACTGGTTGAGGTGGCTGCCTGTTGGGTAGGAGGATATGGAAACTGTCACCCCTGCTTTGCAGACAGAGGGTGAATGCTCACAGCACTCAGGTCAAACAGTGATGAGGGGGGGTTCCAAATCTCATCTGTGTGGCTTCCGGCCCTTTCTACCGCATCATACCCACAAAGCAGGGTCATGGGATGCGCAGAGGTCCTCAAGATTGCACACCCTGCCTCTGAGGCTTCTTTATAAGCTCACAGTGACAAAGGCCGGGGTGGGGGAAAGCAAGCCTTGCTCGGCAGGTTTGGGGGCAGAAAATCAGCTGCTTCGTGGCAGGAGCATTGCTGGGAAGCTGTGCTGGACACCGTGGGGCTGACGAGGATTCGGGTCAGGGTGCAGACACCAGGGCGGGAGTATGCCGAGGGCCACTTAGCGACGGCGGTGTGAGGACAGGACCACAGGACAGCGTGGCACGGGCAGCGGCTCATTCAGTGCCATGGGAAGCCCCTGTAGACAGGGGGCGGGGAGGGGGTATCTGGGGCGGGGAGGCGCTCGTTGCACTTGTGGGGGAGAGGGGGTGCCCACAACCTTGGGGGGGACTCACGGGATGAAGGTGCGGGGTTTCTGGAGCCGATTGAGGGACTGGAGAAGCTTACGGGGGTCGTCACCCTGCCAGGGCAATCCTTTGATACTCCGGATGATTTGGTCATGCAAATCGCTGAGGGGGGGAGGGGGTGCAGTGACAGAGAGAAGACGGAGTTAGAGCAGTGGGCCCGCCACCTCAGGGTCCCTGGCACGGTCGGGACCGTCTCCAGGCCACTGGAGCCAAAACATGCAACCTGGGGAAGGTCTGAAGGCTGCTGCCACTCCCTTCTGCATGGAGAAGTGAGGGTTTGGCCACCTCAAGGAGGTGCCGCCTTCCTCCGGTGGTTAGGGAGGGGCTGGGCACACGGGGGGGCTGAACGGAATTTGCAACCTGGCATCTCGGATCACTGGGAAAGGCCTCGTGTTTGAGCCTGTGGGAGTCTATAAGAAGCACCCAGGGGTCACTGAGAACAGGAGGCCCGGGAGGGCTCGTGGGAAGCAGCGGGTGGGCTTCTCGTGATGGTTCTGTGGCTCCCTGTCTGCCTCCTGTTGGCTTCGAGAAATGCCTTGGGAGGAATGAAGTGGAACTCACACAGGGGTTATAACTGGGGTGGTGCTTGACTGTTCCGACTAGGGTGGGGGCCAGGGAGGCTGCCCCACCCCTTGCAGCACCCAGGATGGCCCCACTACAGCGTGGCCCGGCAGAGGCCCAAGGGTGAAGCTCTAGCTGAAGATAATTACCCCCAGAATTCAATCTTATTAACTGTGTTCTGTTCAGTCACCATGGGTTTAGGGCTGAGTGTACATATTAGGTGAGAATGACAATGGCTTAGGGACAAAAATCAAATATGCTGAAAACGGGACATTCGTGAACAATGTCTTGATAACAAATGTCTAGGGCAGAATGTCTAGAAATGAGGGAGTGATGACTGCCGGATGATCTGGGAGTCTGTCTCTCTTTTTATAAAAATTTCCTCATTCCAAGGGACTTCCCTGGTGGTCTAGGGACTAAGACTTCATGCTCCCAATGCAAGGGGTCCAGGTTTGATCCTGGTCAAGGAACTAGATCCCACATGTTGCAACTAAGAACTGGTACAGTTAAGTAAATAAAAAGATTAAAAAAACACTTCTTCATTGCAGTTACCTGAATACATGTTTAAGCCCTGAGCAGTTGGCCTGGGAAGACCCCGAGCGGCAGCCCCTTGCCTGTGTTCCATGCACCATGCCCAGGGCCGGATGGCCGCACTCACCTCTGTTCCCTCACCCTCCAGGGAGGCACCAAGCAAAGAAAACAGAGGGGCCACATGTCACCTCTGCACCCTGAGCGGCCAGTGCAGCGCCTACTCCCTATGATGACGATGAAGCCCCTGGCTTCAGCCCACACCCCCCTGATTAGGCCAAATCTGGCGAGAGTGCCCCCTGGCTTGCTGATCCCCTCTCTTCTGGCTCTGAACGCTGGGCTGAGCGCCTTGGGATGATGGCTTCTCAGGGCGTGCCTCCCTGGTCTCGGGTTCTAAGGCCCTTGCTTCTACTTACTTCTTGCTTTCATAGAAAGCAATGATGTCTTCAAAAGCGTTAATATCGAACTCCTCAGAGCCGTCAAATGAGAAATCTAGCATTGAGCAGCTGAAAGGGAGAATCTGTATAAACTAAATGTGCTTTTGCGGGTGGGACCTGTAGCCCCAGGGCCAGGCCTTGGGGAGACCAAGTGGGTCAGGGGCCACTCTGAAATACGGGGCAGTGTTTTTCTTTTTCACCTTCTTTGGGGTGAAAAAGCTGATTTAAAAATGCATCTTTAAAAAAAAAAAAAACCGCATCTTTTTATCAAGAGAGAGGGGACACAGGTATACCTATGGCTGATTTGTGTTGATGTTTGGCAGAAACCAATACAATACTGTAAAGCAATTATCCTTCAATTAGAAGGAAAAAAATCAAAATGTATCTTTTTAAAAGGAGGAAAATGACACACTGCCTTCAGACAAATGGCACAGGATCACTTACCTAGGAGCTATCTCTAACTCCACACATAAGCTTTCATGAACCTCTTGGGGGTTTTCTTACAAAGTGCTCAAAAAACAAAATGACTTTTTCATGTTTCAAAATTTAGGGGCTCACTCTTTGGGAATTTTGCTGAGTCTTAAGAAAGAGCTTGGGGAGTCTGCTGCCCCAGGGCCTTCGCACCAGCTGTCCCCCAGGTCAGCACACACTGTTTGCCTTGTCTGGTCCAACTAGTCCCCTCTCAGTGTAGTCTGCCTGGCTTGGCTCTCGCAAGCTGCCTGAAAGGTCCCTCCTCTGGCTTTGCCATGGCCTCAGATGGCTATCAAGCATGACCTTTTATACCCTGCCTTCCTAGAAGCACAAGCCTGCTCACTTTTACACTCAGTACCAACTGGGGTATCTGGAGGAACCCTGACCGTCACTAGGTGCCACAGAACACCCCCATGTCATCTTAGAGCCAACAACGCATCTCTGTTTCTGACTGAGAGTAAAGTAACTTAGCAGACCGGGGTTTGGGACATCCTGGTCAGGCTAAGGGAGGAAGCGCTCTTAAATCAAGCTTGCTGCTCTGCGAGACCAGCAGCCTTTTGGCCCCGCCCACCAACGGTCACAACCGGCCCTGAAAAGGATCCTTTGTAAACTAAGCCACCCACATCCCCCCAGACAGATGATGGACGAGGTCGGCCTCTCTGTGTGCAGAAATGCGGCCACCAGATGCCGCTGCGTCTGGGTGTTTCTGATTCAAGCGGTTGCCGGGTTCCTTATTCAGGTCAACCCTGACCTGGGTTCAGGGTGTCGGGTTTCTGGCACTGTTTTAAACAACGCCACTGCCTACAGGCTCCGGCTGGGACAAACCAAGATCTCGCTCACCGGTACAGTTTTTCTGACGGGGTGCTGGCTCCTCTCTGTAGTTCTCCCAGGTGACCTTGGGCACCAGAGCTGTCCAGACCTGCTGGGGAGACAGAGCACATGAAGTTTTGAGGTGAGTGCTGCTTGGAGCTGAAGGGCTTCTTAATGTGAACCCGATTTAAAAAAAAAGGAGGCGGCGGGGGCGGGGGGGCCTGACACACATTTGGGCACAGCAGGGAACCATGAAATGTTCCATTTCCTCCCCAAACAGCACCATCTATTTCCTAAAACAGATGCCCCAGGACATTTGCACATGCTGCCTGCCCCCATGGCCAGCCCACCCTGCCCACCCTGTCTGGCCCAAAGGGTACCGTCTCAATGTAGTGGCTTTAACCTTTCAATCCTCCTTTAACCGACACCCCACCCTTCCTAAAATGGAACCCTGGGGCTGGTATCTGGAGCTGAGTGATCCTGGGAGAGTCACTCAGCCCTTCTGGGTGTCAGGCTGTTCTCACAGAAAAACAGGAACACACCTTCTTGCCTTGTGAGGATGAGCAGGTTAAATTATATATCCCGCTACAAATCTTCTGTTTTGCAAAATCAAAAGGCTTGGGAGCTAATTTACGATAGCCAAGACATGAAAGCAACCTAAATATCTATCAACAGATGAATGGATAGGGAAGACAGGGTATAACTATACAATGAAATATAACTCAGCCATAAAAAAGAAGGCAACAATGCTGTTTGCAGCTACATGGGTGGGCCTAAAGGTGATCATACCAAACGCAGTTATGTCAAATAAAGACAAATTTTATATGGTATCACCTACATGTGGCATCAGAAAAAATAACACAAATGAACTTATATACTAAACAGACTCACAGACATAAAAAACAAACCTATGGTTACTGAAGGGAAAGGATGGGGAGACGGATAAATTAGGAGTTTGGGATTAGCAGATACAAACTATTATATATGAAATAAACCACAAAGCCCTGCTATATAGCACTGGGAACTATAGTCAATATCTTGTAACGAACTATTGTGTGCTGAGTTGCTTCAGTGTGGATGACTCTCTGTGACCACATGGACTGTAGGCTGCCAGGCTCCTCTGTCCATGGGATTCTCCAGGCAAGAATACTGGAGTGGGGTGCCACGCCCTCCTCCGGGGGACCTGCCCGACCCAGGGACTGAACCCACATCTCTTGCATCTCCTGTACTGGCAGGCAGGTTCTTTATCACTAGTGTGAAAGAAAAAAAAAGTTTGGGGAACAAGACAGAAGTGCTGGTGGCCCAACCTCAGGAATGCGCTAAATGTGATGCAGTTTTACACTTTGCGATGGACTTTGAGCACCCACTTCTCGACAGTGGCATAGGGAGCCTCCTACCTGCAGCCTTTTCCGCTCTCTCGGCCCGCAGGCGCCCAGCCTCCCGGAGCACAGCCATGGCCTGGACGGCAGCCCGGAGCACCGCCCAGCGGAACACGGCCACGGGGTCCATGCCGATGAGCTCCCGCACATAGGAGCTGTCACTGCCCCGCAGGAGGGCCACGATGTCTGGCCTCATGTAGTCCATGTTCTTCTCTCGGAAGTCCTGGCGTGGGGAGGATGGGTAAGAAGGGTGGTGGGTGGTCCCTTGCTATAGCTGAGGCCCTGGGGTCAGCTCGGGAAAGGCTGGGTGGGGAGTGGGGCCCATCTCCACGACAGGGGAGGGGTTCCTGCCCATGGGGGCCTCGAGAGCAGAGCCAGGGGTTTGACACTGGGTCTGAGCGCCCTGGAACCTTCCCAAGCAAAAGCAATAAAGAGGGGGCACAGAGCAAGCACCAGAAGGAAAGGACCTCCACGGTACCCAGGGGTCCCATTCCCATCCCCTGAGCGGAGCACAACTTGATTGACAGTGGTGACAGATGGCTATGTACCTTGATCTGATATTTCACCTTCCCTGCAAAGTGCTGGATGATGAAGGCCGGCTCCATGACGGGGGTGCCGAGGAAGTACCTGTTGTCCTCGTGCTGCTGTTTGAACTTGGCCAGCAGAGTCTGGCTCGTGGCATGCGGAAAGCTGGGAAGAGCACGGGAGACCTTTAACTGCAGGAACTGCAGCCGGTCACCTGCTCTGTATTGGCAGGTCACAGGCCTTCCATGGAGGAGGCGGGCGGGTGCTCAGGCTGCGGTGACCTGGGCACGAGGCTGAGGGCAAAGTGATGCCCTCAGGGCTGGGGAGCAAACTTGAAACAGGCAGGGCACCCCAGTGGCCCGGCCCATGTAAAAGTCTGGTCCAGGCAAGATTGTGACTGGGGCCCATCATGGGCAGTTCCTGTAATAATCCTAGGACAGGGGTGACTTCTGGTCTCAGGTGCATCTGTACCTGGGTGCTGTTCTTGCAGTGGGTCTTGTCCATGCTCCCTGTTAGAGGCAGGGGCTGGGAGATGCATGAAACAGGGAGGTGAACGGGGCCTGACTAAGGGAGCCGCTGTATCTGGCTATTTTGGCCTCTCAGGAAGGAAATGCCGCAGCCAGCTTTGGCATCCAGCCTGCGCCCTGCCTCACTGCAAACTCAGGCAGCAAGGTATGCCTCTGAACCCCTGATGCCCAGGTTTCATGGCTTAACAGGGCATAGAGGGGGAGACCCTGTAACTATGAGGCACATCATTGCCAGGGTCAGGGTGTGGAGAGCAAGAGGCCCATTCACTCAGCTGCGGAAATAAGCAACATCTTCACACGCTATTTCAGAAAATCCAATTTGATGCCCCCCAAGCCCCTCTAAAATGATGAACTAAAACAATAAGATTTTATTTTTTTTAATCTTGATTTTTTTTTTTTTTTTGCTCACCATGGACTTTCTTTTTTTTTGGCATCCATTTTTATTTATTTTTTGGCCATGTCCCAAAGCACACGAGATCTTAGTTCCCCAAACAGGGACTGAACCTGTGCCCCCTGCATTGGAAGCACAGAGTCTTAACCACTGGACTGCCAGAGAGGTCCCCTAAAATAGCAAGATTTTAAACAAAGACAAATCCAACCAGGCTCAGCCTGGCCCTGCCTTGCATGCCTTTCCCAGATTTGGCTCTGGGGAGTTTGCTGGGAGGGACAATTAACCCTTCCAAGTGCCCTGCTCCTTCCCTTATCTGAACATTTTCTCCCTGGATTCTGGCCTAGAATGGATGTGTCTGTCCTGGATGGGACTCGGCTTGAGGCAGTTGGTGAGCCCTATTCACCCCAGGCCTGAGGGGACGTTGGCAGCAAATGAGGGGCCTGATAAAAGTTGTTGATTAAAAGACTTTCCAGTGGATAAGGATCCACCTTGCAATGCAGGAGATGCAGGTTCCATCCCTGGACTGGGAACTAAGATCCCATGTGCCGAGGAACAACTAAGTCTACGTGCTGCAACTACTGAGCCCTGAAGCCACAACTCGAGAGTCTGTGCACCTCAACAAAAGACCCCACAGGATGCGACAAAGATCTCACATGCTGCAGCTAGGACCCGACACAGTTAAAAGAAACCCCAAACCCTCAAAACATGTCTACGCCCTGGCACACTGAACCTGCGAATGTGGCCTTGGATGCAGTCAAGTCAAGGTGAGCTCTTTAGGGGGGCTTTACTGGCACTCCAGTGGCTAGGACTCGGTACCTTCACAACCGAGGGCTCATGTTCAATCCACGGCTGGGGAACTGAGATCTCACAAACTGTATGACGCGGTCCCCACTCTCCCCTAAAGAGATGAGGTCATTCAAGTGGGTACTAATCTAATAGACTGGAGTCTTTATAAGAAGAGGAGATGAAGCAGAAGGACAGAAGATGATGTGACTAGAGGCAGAGACTGGAGTCACGCAGCCAGAAGCCAGGAACACCTGAGGCCCCGGAAGGTGGAAGATGCAAAAAAGTCGCCTCCTTGGAGGGAGGGTGGCCCTCCCACACCTGGGTTTTGGCCCATCAAGGCTGATTTTGCACTTTTGGTCTCCAGAACTGTGAGAGAATAAATTTCTGTTGTTTTAGGTTGTCCTGCGATTTCAGGAACTCTGGCTGAGTGACTAAGCACAAAGCGGCTTAAAAACACCCTCTCCAGCCTTCATCATGTCTTGTGGACGAGGGCTGGCCGGCTTGGTGGAGAATCTCGTATCTGGGGCCCTGATTCCTCTCCCTGCCCTTTGCAAGGCTGCACCAAGCCTGTGACCGGCTTCTAGATTCAGGTCCCACAAGTCTTTCCCAAAGACTCCTGGGAGGGCGAGGGTGTGTTCCTGAGTTCACAGCTCTTGTGAGTGTTAATATTTCTCTGGTGAACGGCAAATGTGGGGTCAGGATTTGCAGCCACATAAATCTGAGCAACCTGGAAGTTCCTGGGATGGAATGGATTCGAGTAAGGCCCTGGGGCTGCAGAACCGGATGCAGGGACACTCACTTGCTCTCTTCGTCCAGCAGATAGAAGAGGCCGGTGGGCTTCTTGCTGATCAGGTGGATGCAGCCCACGTTGTCCGTGTAGTCGATGTTGTGCCAAGAGATCCCTTCGCTCTGGTACTCCTCCTGCGGGGTTCAAGGGCATCTGTTACGTTCGTCATTTCATGGACACAGTAACATCTATGTAGCACACGTCCTATGTAAAAATATTTATGTATGCACATACGTATTTATATATAAACGTGCAAATAACATAGAATGCATATTAATGTATCAATAGAAATACATCAATAAATACATAAAATTATCTGAGAAATAAGCAATTGGCAACAGGGAACAGGAACGCATCTTCTCAAAGATCTTCAGTAAGTCCTCTATACACGAACCTTCAAGTGGTGAACTTTCAAAGATGGGACTGTGCGCTCACATGTCCAATCATGTGAGTGAGTTCGCGTGTCTGCTGGCTCCTGCCACCTGCACATAGCCTCTGTACGTGGTTGTGCAGCTTGCCCTCTGCCTTCCATTGCTGGCAATCTTCAGTTCTATCATCTCCCACCTCCTCTCCCTCCTCCAGTCAGTAACTCTTCTTGCCAATTCACTCCATGCCAGGCCCTGTTGTACTGTACTACTGTACTTTTCAAAGTACTAGAAGATTAAAGATATTTTCTTTCTTTTTTGCATTTGTTTTTTTATCTATTATCTGTGTGAAAATTATTCTAAACCTGTAACAGTACAGGTTTATGTTTTAACTGTGTGTGTGTGTGTGTGTGTGTGTGTGTGTGTGTGCATGCTCAGTCGCTCAGTTGTATCTGACTCTTGGTGACCCGATGGACTATAGCCCCCACCAGGCTCCTTTGTCTATGGGATTTTCTAGGCAAGAAAACTGGAGTGGGTTGCCATTTCCTCCTCCAGGGGATCATCCCAACCCAGGGTAGAACTTGCATCTCTCCTGCACTGGCAGGAAGACTTTTTACCACAGCACCACCTGGAAAACTCAATTAGGTGCCTAGGCTACCTTTGGGTGACTTACGAACATACTATCAGAACAGAACTGATTCATGATGTAGGGGGCTTACTGTATCACACCAGAGTGCTTAAAAATCATGCTTAAAATCACCCAGGGGTCAGCAAACTTTCTTTGTAAAGAACCAGATGGTAAATATATTAGGCTTTATGAGTTAGATGGTGTCTGCATGATGACTCAGCTTTGCTCTTATACCATGAAAGGAGACAGATGCTGTGTTGACAAAGGGGTGTGGCCATGTGCCAGTAATTTTGGGCAGCCCCTGCTCTTATATGAATGTCCCTACAATCATATAGTGTGAGAGACCCATGTCACTTTGAACTTTCTAACAGCCATGTTTAAAAATGTGAAAAGAAAGCAGGCGAAGTTAACTTAAACAATACAGTTAATTTAACCCAAAACACCCAAGGTGTATGATGTATGTCAACATCATGACATGTGATTTAACTGACATAAAAAATTACAAACACGGCCCTTTACAAATGAGACAAAAATGCCTTTTTTAAACATTTTATTTTCTGGCCATGCAGCATGGCATGCAGGATCTCAGGTCCTGGACCAGGGCTAGCACTCGTGCTCACTACAGGGGAGCTGACTGTGGCTCAGCCCATGAACTCCTTACTGCAAGATGAACACTTAAATTGAAGGAAGTAGGGAGAACCACGAGACCATTCAGGTATGACCTAAATCAAATCCCTTACAGTGGAAGTGACAAATCGATTCAAGGGATTAGATCTGAGAGAGTGCCTGAAGAACTATGGACAGAGGTTCGTGACATTGTACAGGAGGCAGGGATCAAGACCATCCCTGAGAAAAAGAAATTCAAAAAGGCAAAATGGTTGTCTGAGGAGGCCTTACAAATAGCTGAGAAAAGAAGAGAAGCGAAAGGCAAAGGAGAAAAGGAAAGATACACCCATATGAATGCAGAGTTCCAAAGAATAGCACAGAGAGATAAGAAAGCCTTCCTCAGTGATCAATGCAAAGAAATAAGAGGAAAACAACAGAATGGGAAAGACTAGAGATCTCTTCAAGAAAATTAGTGATACCAAGGAAACATTTCATGCAAAGATGGGCACAATAAAGGACAGAAATGGTAAGGACCTAACAGAAGCAGAAGATATTAAGAAGACATGGCAAGAATACACAGAAGAACTATAAAAAAGATCTTAATGACCCAGAGAATCACGATGGTGTGATCACTCACCTACAGCCAGGCATCTCGGAATGAGAAGTCAAGTGGGCCTTGGGAAGCATCACTACAAACAAAGCTAGTGGAGGTGATGGAATGAATTCTAGTGGAGCTATTTCAAATCCTAAATGATGATGCTGTGAAAGTGCTGCACTCAATATGCCAGCAAATCTGGAAAACTCAGCAGTGGCCACAGGGCTGGAAAAAGTGTTTTCATTTCAATTCCAAAGAAAGGCAATGTCAAAGAATGTTCCAACTGCCACACAACTGCACACATCTCACACACTAGTAAAGTAATGCTCAAAATTCTCTAAGCCAGCCTTCAACAGTATATGAACTGTGAACTTACAGATACTCAGGCTAGATTTAGAAAAGGCAGAGGAGCCAGAGATCAAATTGCCAACATCTGTTGGATCATCAAAAAAGCAAGAGTTTCAGAAAAAACATCTAGCTTTGCTTTTTTGACTACGACAAAGCCTTTGACAGTGTGGACCACAATAAACTGTGGAAAATTCTTAAAGAGATGGGAATAGCAGACCACCTTACCTGCCTCCCAAAAAATCTGTATGCAGGTCAAGAAGCAACAGTTAGAACTGGACACGGAACAACAGACTGGTTCCAAACAGGGAAAGGAGTATGTCAAGGTTGTATAGTGTCACCCTGGCTATTTAACTTATATGCAGAGTATATCATGTGAAAAGCCAGGATGGATGAAGCACAAGCTGGAATCAAGATTGCTGGGAGAAATACCAATAATCTCAGATACACAGATGACACCACCCTTATGGCAGAAATTGAAGAAGAACTAAAGAGCCTCTTGATGAAAAGTGAAAGAGGAGAGTGAAAAAGTTGCCTTAAAACTCAACATTCAGAAGACTAAGATCACGGGATCTATTCCCATCACTTCAAGGCAAATAGATGGGGAAACAATGAAAACAGTGACAGACTTTTATTTTGGGGGGCTCCTAATTTACTACAAATGGTGACTGCAGCCATGAAATTAAAAGATGCTTGCTTCCTGGAAGAGAAGCTATGACCAACCTAGACAGCATTTTAAAAAGCAGAGACACTGCCTTGCCAACAAAGGTCCATCTAGTCAAAGCTATGGCTTTTCCAGTAGTCATGTATGGACGTGAGAGTTGGATCATAAAGAAAGCTGAGCGCCAAAGAATTAATGCTTCTGAACTGTGGTGTTGGAGAAGACTCTTTAGAGTCCCTTGGACTGGAAGGAGATCAAACCAGTCAATCCTAAAGGAAATCAGTCCTGAATATTCACTGGAAGGACTGATGCTGAAGCTGAAACTCCAATAGTTTGGCTACCTGATGTGAAGAACTGACTCACTATAAAAGACCCTGATGCTGGGAAAGATTGAAGGCAGGAGAAGTGGATGACAGGATGAGATGGTTGGATGGTATCACTGATCCAACGTACATGAGTTTGAGCAAGCTTCAGGAGTTGGTGACGGACAGGGAAGCCTGGCGTGCTGCAGTCCGTGGGGGTCACTCTTCCCCCAACCCCCCTCCCACCCAGGCTGCCCAAGAAGCATGGAGTCTTAACCACTGGACTGCCAGGGAAGTCCCCCAAATGCCTTTCTCCCCCGCGCTGTGTCTTTGCAACCCGCTACGTCTTTGCAATCCGCTATGTCTTTTGCTCTTCCTACTCAACTCAATTTGGACCAGCCACATTTCAAGTGATAAATGTGAGTTTCAGCTAAGAGACATAATAATAAAATTAGCTAAGTATTAGCTAAATATAGGGGCTTCCCTGGTGGCTCAGACGGTAAAGAATACGCCTGCAATGCAGGAGATCTGGGTTCGATCTCTGGGTTGGGAAGACTCCCTGGAAAAGGGAATGGCAACCTACTCTAGTATTCTTGCCTGGAGAATTTTATGGACAGAAGAGCCTGGCGGGCTACAGTCCATGGGGTCCCGAGGAGTCAGACACGACTGAAGGATAACACTCGCACTCTCACATATATGTGTATAAACCCATCAGCTTTCTTTCATCAGAATCCATCACAGGAAGGACAATACTTGGGTAGAAAAGGCTGGTTATTTTGAAGTGAAAACACCTATAACATGGGATATCTTCATTGTTGACTGAAGCAAATCCTTACAAGGCAACTCAACTGTCTCCCACTGAATCAACTTTCACCTCTGAGCAGACAGAAAGTACAACACTGACCTGTGGCGTCAAATATCCCTGCCTTTTGCCTCATCTGGGGCTGGGTGGGAATGTTCCCGGACTCTCCCTTTTTTGCAGAGAAAAATTCTGGGGCGGGTTTGATGACAAATCAGGTCCCCAGGGGGATCCCGGTTCTGGCTCATTCCCTTCCTCCTAGGACTGGATGGGTGAATAAGCCGGTATTTCCTTACCTGCTCTAGCTTGAAAATGTGCTGGTTGAAGTAATACTGGAGCTGCTCATTGGCGTAGTTGATGCAGAATTGCTCAAAACTGTTCCTCTCAAAGTCTTCAAACCCAAAGATGTCGAGGACTCCGATAGACAGGCACTGGGGGAGATCGTGAGAACGGCCATTACTGGTGAGCACTCCCTTGGGAGCAAGCTGTCTGATGCTAAGGGTCTTAGAACCTGTAATTTTTTTTTTCAAACTTTCAAGTTTTTATTTTGTATTGGGGTACAGCCAATTAACAATGTGATAGTTTCAAGTGAACAGCGAAGGGACTCAGCCACACATACATCTCTATTCTTCTCTCCTCAACCCCCCTCCCACCCAGGCTGGCACATAACACTGAGTAGATACAACCTGTAATATTAAACAAAGAGCCCTGTGTTTCTGACTTCTGTTTGGGGCTGCACTGTGTGGCCTGCAGGATCTTAGTTCCCCAACCAGGGATGGAACCCATGCCCCCTGCAGTGGAAGCAGAGAGTCTTAACTGCTGGGCCAACAGGAAAGTCCCAGAGTCCCCTGTTTTGTCTGCACTGGGCCCTGAGAACCGCATCCTGTTGGTTCCCTGGGGCTGCTGAGGGGAGAACCGGCCTCACGCCTGACCGACTGCAGCCAGGGTCACAGGCGGCCAGCCGAGGAGATGCGGCCCTCACCGAGACGGACTCTTCCATGTCCTTCTTGTTGAGGAGAGCATGGTTGATCCGCAGCACGATCCAATCGAACAGTGCGCTGTACAGTGACTTGGCCATGGAGTCACGGGCGGTGATGGCCTGTGGGCACAGAGTTTTGGGGGGTCACACCTTGCCGAGGTGTGACCCCGAGGTCTGTGCATGGGGAGATCAAGGTAGTGACTGGAAACACTCAGCTCCTCTGATACCTCCCCTTCTCACTCTGCCTGCTGTTCTGTCCACTCAGACGCCCTTGTACACCAGAGCATGAAGCTCTGATCTGGCAGCCTGGGGTCTGGCCAAGTCTTTCTCATGGGACGGCCTGCTCCTCAGAGGACCCTGGGGACTGCTGGGGTGGGCACATGGGCTCTGGGAGGGTGCTGTGGGAGAATAAACCAGGAGCTTGGGTTGGGTTCAACCCCTGCGGTTCTGGGAGCACCATGGGCCAAGCCACTGTGTGCCGAAAAGTGGTGATTGATGTTTACAATTTTTTAAAAAGGCTTATTGGGGTCTAATTTACCTACAAGAAATTCCTTCTTTGTATGCTCTCAGATCTAAGTTGTGACAGGACTTACTCAGCCTGCTATCAAGATCTAGATAACGAGGTCCTCTGGTGTTGTGGAAATGGAGCTGTGTAGGATGCTGCCCTGTACCTGGCCTTTATCTCCCCTGCTCAGCTCAGTGGCCCCAGGGAGCAGCTGTGTTGTGGGCTCCAGTGACCTGTGGCACCTGTCACATACCACGGCTGAGTACCTTTTGCCCACAGGGGCTCCAAGTGTCTAGGTATCCATTTTAGATGCTTGAGCAGCTTCTCCCATGAGCTAAAAATACCCCCCAGCCCCCGTGGCTAGGTACTTTCCTGATGCTCCCCAACCTGCAAGTCTAGAGGTGTAAAAACGCAAGAAGAACATGCCACAGAGAAAACACTGAGACTGGGGCAAAGGCTAGAGAGAGGCGTCTTATCAACACGTAGGGACCCACACAACGGTTGTAAAGGTCACGCTCTAACCCAGGGGTCAGCAAGTTTTTTCAGGCAAGGGCCCGTGAGTCAACGTGGTCAGCTTTGCAGGACAGCTCTGCCACTGGGGCAGATCATCATGTGCATGAATGGTTGTGGTCAAGTGCCAATAAAGTTTTATTGACAGAAGCAGGAAGTAGGCCGGGTTTGGCTTGCAAGCTGCAGGTGGCTGTCCTCTGCTGGTGAGAACCAGCGTGCCCACTAAACAGCTTGACACAGAGACCATCACACGTGGCTCTAGCTCTGCCCCTTGAGCTGTATAAGCTGGTTTGAGCTTCCAAGGTTCTCCTCTGTCAAACTGTGCTGTTAAATGCTCAGTTGTATCTGACTCTTTTGTGACCTCAAGGACTGTAGCCTGCCAGGCTCCTCTGTCCATGGAATTTCCCAGGCAAGAATACGGGAGTGGGCTACCATATCCTTCTCCAGGGGATCTTTCTGACCCAGGGATGGAACCAGTGCCTCCTGTGTCTCCTGCATTGGCAGGTGGATTCTTTACCATTTGAGCCATGAGGAGGTCAAATGAGGGGCAGGAAAATGACCACCCATGCCAGCTATTTCTGAAGGCTCTCCCTATCCCCACCCTGCGCACCTATGTTTTTGGGCCTGGGCACCCCATGAGAACCCGGGGCAGCACTCACCTCGCTGAGACTATAGGGAAGGATGAGCTTGTCATTGGAGGTCACTGTTTTTCTTTTGGTCAGAACTTCCACTAAGATTTCTCGCTTCACCTGTTTCAAGGTCAAGGAGGAAGAGGGGTGGGGAGGGACAAATTAGGAGTTTAGGATTAACAGATACATTTAATCTATATAAAATATATAAACAACAAGGTCCTACTGTATACCACAGGGAACTATATTTAATATCCTGTAATAACCTATAATGGAAAAGAATTTTAAAAAGAACATATGCACATACGTTGTTGCTGCTGTTGTTTAGTCTAAGTTGTGTCTGACTCTTTTGTGACCCCATAGACTGTAGCCCACCAGGCTCCTCTGTCCATGGGGATTCTCCAGGGAAGAATACCGGAGTGGGTTGCCATGCCCTCCTCCAAGAGATCTTCCCAACCCCGGGACTGAACCTGGGTCTCTCACATTGCAGGCAGATTCTTTACCTACTGAGCCACCAGGGTAACCCAAAAATACTGGAGTGGGTAGCCTATTCCCTCTCCAGGGGATCTTCCTACCCAGGAATCGAACCAGGGTCTTCTGCATTATAGGCAGATTCTTTACCAGCTGAGCCACCAGGGAGGCCCATATGCAGGAATATGTTCATACACACACATACATGAATCACTTTACACCAGAAACAACACTGTAAGCCAACTGTATGCTTCAATTAAAAATAAATAAATAAAAACTTAAAAAAAAAAAGGAGAGAAAAGCTGGAGAGCTTATTGACTAGATCCGTGTGTCACTGAGGCAAGGCCTGAGGAGGGCGGAAGAAGGACCCCCCAGCAGCTGGGCCAGGAAGTGGGCCCAGAGCCCACCCTCAGGGCTGCCAACCCGCAGTGTGTGGAACACCGGTGTGCCTCATAATGTTCACACCCACAGGCTTGCTCGATGGCCTAGACTGTGGTCACACAGGCCTGGGTGTCACTGCAGCCCTCTGGCCCAGGTGCTGCCTGTGTTTATAGCTGTCGCTGCTGGAGTGGGTTCCTGGTCTCGGTACGAGGGCGAAGCGAGGAGACTGCTCCTCCCTGACTGCCAAGTGCTGTCCAGGGCGGCCAAGAGTTGCGCCAGGGGAGCTGTCTCCATCTCCCGGCAGACGCACTCACTCATTCCCATGAGCACAACGGGAGCTGGGGCTCCTGCATGCAGGCGCACTTTAAAGAGCCACAAATGGAACACACGTTCAGAAAACAACCTTGGCATCACAGGCATTTGGGACTGGGTCCTTCTTTGAGCTTCCCCAGGGGCTCAGGTGGTAAAGAATCTGCCTGCAACACGGGAGACCCAAGTTTGATCCCTGGGTTGGGAAGATCCCCTGGAGAAGGGAATGGCAACCCATTCCAGTATTCGTGCCTGGAGAACTCCATGGACAGAGGAGCCCGGCGGGCTATGGTCCATGGAGTCGCAAAGAGTTGGAATGACTGAGTGAATAATGCTACTGCTTTGCTGTGGGGGCTGTCCTGTGCATTCTGTTAAATGGCATCCCCTGCCCACCAGATGACACTGCTGCTGCTGCTGCTAAGTCGCTTCAGTCGTGTCCGACTCTGTGTGACCCCACAGACGGCAGCCCACCAGGCTCCCCCATCCCTGGGATTCTCCAGGCAAGAACACTGGAGTAGGTTGCCATTTCCTTCTCCAATGCATGAAAGTGAAAAGTGAAAGTGAAGTCGCTCAGTCGTATCCGACTCTTTGCAGCCCCATGGACTGCAGCCCACCAGGCTCCTCCATCCATGGGACTTCCCAGGCAAGAGCACTGGAGTGGGGCGCCATTGCCTTCTCCACCAGATGACACTAGTACCCCCCACATGACTCCAGACATTGTCCAGTGCTCCTGGGGTTGAAGACAAGTGGACAAGGGGATGGTCCAACCACAAAACGACGTTGCTGATCAAATGATGATTTAAAAAAAAAATCATAGTTCATGTACAACATTAAGTTATTTTCAGATATACAGCAAACTGATTCAGTTATACAAATATATAAAAACTTTGATGGGCCGTTCCAGTGAGGGGCTGAGATGGGAGATGGCCCTTCCCAGAAGGAAGATGGGTCAGAAAGATACCTGCACCTCAATGTTCATAGCAGCACTAATACAACAGCCAAGACACGGAGCAACCTAAATGTCCATCAACAGGCGAAAACGGGTAAAGGAAATGTGATGTGAACATTCATGGAACACTACTCTGCCAGAAGAAGAATGAAATAAATATATAGTGTACAGCACAGGGAACTACATTCAATATCTTGTAGTAACTTATAAAAGAATATCTATAGAACTGAATCATTTTGTTCTACATCTGAAAGCAACACAACATTGTAAAATGACTATATTTCAATTAAAAAAAAATAAAAGGAGATGAAGAAGGGATGGTCCTTGAGGGTATTATGTTAAGTGAAATAAGTCAGAAAAAGACAAATATCATATGATATCACTTATATGCAGAATCTTTAAAAAATGATACAAATGTTAAGTGTAAGTATGTGTTAGTCGCTCAGTTGTGCCCGACTCTTTGCGACCCCATGGACTGCAGCCCACTAGGCTCCTCTGTCTATGAGATTTTTCAGTCAAGGACACTGGAGTGGGTTGCCATTTCCTTCTCCAGAGGATCTTCCCAACCCAGGGATGGAACCCAGGTCTCCCGAATTGCAGGCAGAGTCTTTACCAACTGAGTTTTAAAGTATATACATTATTATAAATAAAATAATCAACTGCATAGCTTACAGCACAGGGAACTATACTCAATATCCTATAACGAAAAAGGATCTAAAAAAGAATATATGTAGAACTGAATCATTTTGCTGTACACTTGAAAGTAACACAACATTGTAAATCAACTATATTTCAATTTAAAAAAAAAAAAGGAAATGCGGAGGGGATGGACCTTGAGGGTATTACGTTAACGGATATGTCAGACAAAGACATATTGTATGATCTCCCTCATATGTGGAATTAAAAAAAAAAACAAGAAGAAAACACCCCTCAAACCTCCCAAACTCATAGATACAGAGAGCAGACTGGTGGCTGCCAGGAATGGAGGATGGGTGAAACGTGTGAAGGGGGTTCAAAGGCACAAACTTTTCGTTGTAAAATGTCATGAGAATGTAGTGTACAGCATGGCGACTGCGGCTAATATGACCGTATTGCATAAATGAAAGCTGCCGAGAGAGTAGATCTTGGACGTTCTCATCACAAGAGAAAACAAATCCCACAGTCACTGAGGTGACAAGCATTAACTAGCCTTCTTGTGGTGGCCATTTGGCAACAGATGATACAGACACTGAATCATTTATGCTGTCCATCGGAAGGTAAAATCAATCATAGCTCGATTAAAAAAAGAAAAGAAAAGAAATGAGGAAGGGACACGGCAGGGATGGCGGGGGAGGAAGCAGCTGACAGGCTCAGCCAGTGCAGGAAGCTTGGGCCTCAGTGGGCGGCCACTGTGGCTGAGGCCCAGGGACAGTACCTTCAGGAGCTGCGACAGCGTGTCCAGCGCCTCGGGGGGCCCAACCTCCAGGCCTTCGTCTCGGCCCGTGGCTCTCTTCCTGTAAGTGATGTTGCCTAGGTACAAGATGGCCGAGAGGATGGAAAAAATCCTGGGGAGAGAAGGAGCCAAGGTTGGGGCACGTCCGCAGTCTCGAGACAGCAGAAGCTTCCAGTGAACTGCGCTCAAGTTTCCAGTGACCTGGGCTGTATTCGTAAAAGCAGCCATTCCAGTCGGAACACGCAAAATCCAAAAGACGTCCACTCCTCTGTTGGTGACTCTCTGTGAAACAGGACTTTGGAGGCACATAGCTCTATTGTTTTTTGTGGTGGTTTGGGAGAGCTTAAAAATTTTCTTATGGAGGCATCACATGCATACCCCCCCCCCCCCCCGAAGAAATGCGCAGAGTTCCCCAAGTGTAGATGCTGTTTTCTTTTTCAGCCACACTGTGAGGCATATGGGATTTTAGTCACCCGAGCAGGGATCGAACCTGCACCCCCTGCATTTGAAGTGTGCAGTCTTAACTACTGGACCACCAGGGAATTCCATCCCCAGGTGCTGAGGTGGATGAAGTGTCACCAAATGTAGAGATGCTTGTGACTAACACTCAGACCGAAGAATAGAACAACATTTCAGGCCCTGGACCCTCCCTAGCTTCCAAAGAGAAACCGCTGTCCTGACATCTAACACCATCTGTGAACGTGACTTTGGTGAAATCACGTGTACTTACATCGGGCCTGCTGTTGAAAAGGTGTAAGGTGGGGGAGTCGTGTGTTACTGCATGTAGCATTGCTCATTCCTTTTTTTTTTTTGAAAAGACTTACTTATGTATTTTTCTTTTGTTCTGGTCAAGCTGCCTGGCACGTGGGATGCCAATTCCCTGATCAGGGACAGAAACTGCAGTGGAGTCCTAACAACTGGACTACTGAGGAAAGTTCCCCCATTCTTTATTCTTAATGCTGCCACTTCTCAGCCTTGGCACTGCTAGTATCTGGCTTCTACCCACCTGGCCTCTCCACCTACACCTGCAGTGTGACACTCAAAAGTATCATCAGGCAAGGCCAAGTGTCCCCTGGGAGCACAATCAGGACCCCAGTGAGAACCATTGCTGTGCAGGGGTTGGTACCTGGCCAACTGGGGCCTTTTTCTGCATAGCCCGAGCTGAGGATGGTTCTTAAGCTTTTAAAGGGTCGTTAAGAAAACAGAATGCAAAGAACATGCCACAGAGATTGCGTGGCCCATGAAGCTGAAAAACATTTGCTATCTGTCCCCAGAAAGTGTGCCAACTCCTGCAGGGATATTTTACTGTAATGTGTTGATTTATTTAATCTCTGGTTGGTGGGCATTTGGGAGGGTTTCCTGGGGTTGGGGACTGTTATAGACGAGGTTGCTGTGTGCATTCCTGTGCGTGCCGCTGGCCAAGCACGTGTATACGTTTGGTTGTGTACATGCATTGGCAGTAAAAGCTGCCCAATGGTTGTCCAAAGGGGTTGGCCCCGTGGTGTCCTCCTGGCAGCATGCTGGGCAGAGGTGTCCCCTCTGGGTATCTCGGTCACCCGGGAAGGTGTGGAGAATGCTCTGAGTGGTTTTGAAGAATTAAAATAATTTTTAATTGTGGTTGAAGACACATCATATAAAATTCACTTTCTTGGCCGTTTTTAGCCATATGGCTCTGTAATGTAAAGTATACCCACGTTGTTGGGCAAAAGCCTTGTGGGTTTTTTTTGTTTTGAGTAAATATACCTGAGTAAATTTTCTTTTATTAGATTTTTTTTTCTGCCTCTATTGAGATAGTGTAGCTTTTCTGCTAATTAACAAAATCTCTAGTCTGTTAATGAAGAAATTAAGATTTTTAAATGACAGAGGAATTCCCTGGTAGTCCAGTGGTTAAAACTCCACACTTTGATTGCTGAGGGCCCAGGTTCGATTTCTGGTCTGGGAATTAAGATCTCACGAGCTGCGAGGGTGCGGTTGAAAAAAAAAGAAAAGGATTTTTAAATGATGAATGACCTTTGAAAAGCCCTGTTTGTTTGTTTGTTTTAATATTCATTTATTTGCTTGGCTGCACTTGGTGTTAGTAGCAGCACGTGGGATCTAGTTTCCCCACCAGGGACCAAACTGGGGCCCCCGCCATGGGAGCATGCACAGTCTTAGCCCCTGGACCACCAGGGAAGTCCTGCCCTGTGGTTCTAACTGGCATCTCCCAGTGGCTAATGGGGACAGTCCTCTGTGACTCCTTGGGCTACTCTCCTTAGCGAGGTTCCTACCGGGGGAGGTCAGGTCTCCGAGCGACTGGTACCTCCAGTTAGGGGGAGGTGCCTGGCTGGGACCACCCACTTACTGCTTCTTGGTGGCAGGAAGGAAGCCCACCATCTCCATGGCCTGCTTGAGTCTTTCAAAGTCGTGCTTCAGGTCCTCTCCGTCTTCGATCTTCAAGTTATGCTGAAAAACAAAGTCAGCAGTGCTCTGGGTACTTCTGGGCTGGGGAGGGTGGTGTGTGAGGATGGTTTTGGCTGGAACCGATGGGGCAGGGCCGGGGGAAGGCAGGGAATGAATGGACTCCTTTATGCCGCCCCGCTCTGGGCCTCCTTGGAGCTGGTTTGGGAGCTGGAGAGGGCCAAGGCGGACGGCCTCTGACCCCCTGGCAGAGCGTAAACAGCCCGTGGGGAACACAGGCTGCGTTTGTGGTTGGGGCTCGAGGCTGTTTACCTGGTTGAGGTAGAAATAATCTTCAGGCTGCTTGAGCTGAAATTCCCGACGCTCTTCCTCGCTGACGCCAAGTAGCAAATAATAAAACACGTGGTAGTTCCTGTAGGTCAAAATTAGGAGAAAAAAGTTGTTTTTGGAGGCCGAGCGATAGCTACTCTTCAAACCACTACTAATATTGCTTTGGAGACTAGGCCAGGGAGGAAAAAGCACCTCGATTATGTACAAATTGGAGACAATAAGTCGATTCTTATGATTTTTTTTTTTTTTAAAACAAACTCCAAAAATCAAACTACGAGCTTCTCCAGCGAATAGATTCCTCAGAGGGTGGGCATCTCTCACTCACTGGCGGACCAGAGATGATGCTAATCTGACCACATTTCAGCAGACACCCAAGCACCTACTCCAGAGAAAAGCCCCAGGGAGGCACAGAAATAAGCAGGAGGAGGTGGCAAAGCTCACACTCCTAGGAGATCCATCAGGGCCTCCTGTAGATATTCCCATCTCAGGACATCTGCTTTTCTCCTTCATAGGGAAGAAGGCAGACATCAGGGATCATCAAGGAAATATCCCCCTACCTCTCATCCTTCTCCTGAGAGACCAGGCGAGACTTTTCAAGCAGGTACTTTTCGACAACCGCTCTGTCATCAAGCAGAAAAAGAAGAACCAAGTGTTACACGCTAATGTTGCTTCCCTGAAGAACAAGAATGATTCATGACTGTGGTAAAGCCAGCTGCAGATTAACAACCTTGGACCCAAGGTAAACACAAGGACGAAAGGGTGATAGCTCTTGAGTGTCGTAAACAAGCAACCTAAATGTCGTAAATATGATTTCATTCTTAAGGTAAATACTATTGTCGTAAATCCACCTCACCCTACTACTACAATCTATAAAATAAGGGACCTGGGCTGGCCACTTCTGCCCTACACACCCAATGTGGGCTGACAGTTGTATGGAAGCCCAGTCTGGCAGCACTCGGGATGGCCCCCCAGGCGGCAGGAATTGAAATGATTAGACCCATGTACTCAAGTATAACACTGGAAGGTTGAACCCTGCTTCCACCATCTCCCCAGCCATAAAGTGTTTCTCCAATTGAAAATTGATATACAAGATAATGGATTCACTTTTCTATTCTTCTTAAAACAGCTTTACTGAAGATTGACATATGAGCAAATATACATACTCAAAAGCATGCACTCAGATGAGTTTTTCACTGGGTCCTTCCATAATCTCTATGTAATTTTCAAAACCAGTTTTAGCAGGTATAGCTGATGCACAACAGATATAACGTGTATGACTGCACGAGCTGTGAGACATGTGAATCCCTGAGAGCCCACCACCGTGACCGAGACAACGAGCACGTCCATAATCCCGAGAAAACTCCTTGGGGCCTCCGTCATCCCTCCCTGCCATCCACCCCCGAGCAGCCACGGACCAACCCCACTAAAGATTACTTTGGATTTTCTAGAATTAAAAAAAAAAAACTCAAAAAACCAAAACACTCATTTAATATGTATAGTTATCTCCTGAATAACACAAGTTTGAACTGTGGATGCACTGATAGGTGGATATTTGTTTCAATAGCAAATGCCGAAGCCCTACATGATCTGCGGTTGGTTGAATCCACAGATGCGGAACCACAGATATGAAGGAACTGGAGAACTGGAGGAGCCTCGGATACACAGGGCTGACTCGAAGCCATCTGCAGATTTCTGACTAACCCCTGCGTTGTACAAGGGTCAGTTGGATACTAAATCTGCCTTCTTTCACTCAACTCAATGGTTCTGAGATTCAGCCACTTGGGAGCATGCATCAGAACTTCATTCTTCTTTATGGCTAAGTAAGGTCTTCCCAGGTAGCTCAGTAGTAAAGAATCTGCCTGTCAATGCAGGAGGTGTGGGTTCAATCCCTGGGTGAGGAAGATCCCGTGGAGGAGGAAATGGCAACCCACTCCAGTATTCCTGCCTGAAGAATCCCATGGACAGAGGAGGCTGGTAGATTATCCATGGGGTGGCAAAGACTCAGACATGACTGAGCAAATCGGCACAATAGTCTACATGTCTACTGCTGCTGAGTCGCTTCAGTCGTGTCCGACTCTGTGCGACCCCATAGATGGCAGCCCACCAGGCTCTGCCATCCCTGGGATTCTCCAGGCAAGAACACTGGAGTGGGTTGCCATTGCCTTCTCCGAGTCTACATGTCTAGACACACATTTTGTTTATCTGTTTATCACTTGATGGATGTGTGCTGGGCCCGGGTCCCTGAGGCTGTGTTGTTCCTGGGGCAGGAACGAGGTACTCACACAGCCACACCCTCAATGCTAATAGAGACTTCAGACACTTCATGGTGCTCTACTGCGAGGTTCTAGGCAGGTTTTGCTGAGATTAAATACACTGGATTTAAATGCCCTCCGGGAGGGGCAGTGTGGCTCCCACTGATGGAGGAGGTGTTAGCGAGCTGTCCAGGACCCCACAGGAGGGGGGTGGCCTGGTGGGGACCCGATTCTCATGGGACCCGCTATCACCAGGTATGTGAGCTGCACGGCTCTGCAGGTCACCCTCGTCTGAGTCCATCCTGTGATACAGAAGAGGGAGCTGGGGATTAGGGCCCTGGCCCCAGGCCTGCTGAATGCTTCCAGGCTGTCTCCAGGACGGCAGTCTTCCGGCGGCAGCCCTGCGCCAGCGCACACACACGCTGAATGGACGCCTGTGCACACAGCCTAGATGGGTGGGCCCCCAAAGGCTCGGCGTGCACGTGTCCTCTCTCCTTTCAAACTCCTATTTTCTTCCACTCCCTCCTCTGACCAGTAACTTGGAGTTCTCAGCAGTTTTGTTTTCCTGGGCGGGAAGGCTGCCTCTGGTCCTAGACTCACGTTTCCATCTCAATCTGCGGCCAATTCCCTGTGCTGTCTCACCACATGGGCAAGGACAGTGACCCCTCAAGGGCACCGAGCTGTCATCTGACAGGCCACAGCCTTTGGTGATTACTCGTGAAGCCTGGGCCCCTACAGGGGTGATCTTGCACACAGCCAGGGATCCCCTCCGTACTGAGCCCTTGAGCCCACAGGAACACGAGGCCTTGCAAATTGGGGAACTGGGGGGAGGGGTGGACTGCCCTTGAACCTTGGCCTTGTCGGGAAGCGGCATCGAAAAGTGTCACCTGCCCAAAAGCAGAACCAGGTCTGGGCCTGCTCCCTGCAAGCTGGTGGCAGCCACTCCCTGGACGGGAAGTGCACCTCCTTCCACCCAGCGTGGGCAGGCCGCCGTCAAGGGCTGAGGCAGGACCTCCTTTCCTGAATCTGAGGCCACAGACAGGATGCTGCAGCTGATCTATGAGATCCAGTGACCCAGGACCATAGCTGCCCTGAGCCTGACAAGAGCCGAGGTGTGCAGGGCAGGCTGGCTGCTTCTCTGAGGGCCAGCCCTGCTGATGTGCTGGGCCAAACGGTGGCTCCCAGAAGACACGTCCACCTGGAACATGCGACTGTGTTTCTGAAAAAAACACTTTTGCAGATGGAATTAAGTGAAGGACCTGGAGATGGGGTTTCCTTGGGGGCTCAGCCAGTAAAGAATCTGCTTGCAGTGCGGGAGACTCGCGTTCGATCCTTGTATGGGAAAGATCTTCTGGAGAAGGAAATGGCAACCCACTGCAGTATTCTTGCCTGGGAAATCCGCGGGACAGAAGAGCCAGGCATGCTACAGTCCATAGGGTCGCAAGAGTTGGACACAACTGAGCAACTAACACTCTCACCTTATTTTTCTAGAGATGAGATCCTCCTCCATAGTCCAGATGGGCCCTAAATTCAGGGACAAGTATCCCAGAAGACAGAGGAGGAGATCATAGAGAAATTCAGGGGAGACGACCGCACGGAGACTGAAGTGAAGACTGGGGTGATGGGGCTACGAGCCAAGGGTACCTGGGGTCCCCGGAAGCTGGAAGAGGCCAGGAGGGATCCTCGCCTAGAGCCCCTGGAGGGAGCATGGCCCTTCCCACACCTTGATCTTGGACTTCTGGCCTCCAGAACCACGAGGGAATAGTTGTTTTGTGCTCTTATTGCTGTGTGCTGACTGGTCTGTGATACTGTTTCAGCAGCCATGGGACATGAAATGGAGAGCACAGGAAGGACTGATCTGGGGGGAGAACAGGGTCATCGAGGCCCCCACGGGCAGCAAAGGCTCTGGCTTCTGGCCTGCAGAGCCAGTCCGGGACCCAGGAAAACGTGAGGCAGCCTCTGGGTGTCTCTGCTCCCAAGGGAACCGCTGGAACGAAAAACAGTTTGTTTCTGCGTCTTCTACTTAGTAAGATACCATGGGCTTCCCTTGCTAGTCAGAGGCTCTGCAATGTGGCAGATACAATATGGACCCATGGGAGAAAATCAGATTTAAAATAAGGAGTGAGGGGAAATTCCCTGGCAGCCCACCGGTTAGGACTCTGTGATTTCACTGCTGTGGCCCAGGTTCAACCCCTGGTTGAGGAATTAAGATCCCATAAGCCTCGAAGCACAGAAGAGTGGGATAGAATAGAATAAAATAAAGAGTGAAGGTCTTTCTGGAGAAAGGGCTGAAACCTGCGGGGCAAGTGGGGGCAGGAGAGTGGTTCTGCCCATGCAGAGACCACGCTGGGCCCAGTGGCAGTTGGGAAGGGACTACTGGACAGCCCATGGAAGGCGGGGGCCATGGGGAGAACTGCCCACTCTTGAGTGTCCTTGAGGGGGCTGAGGGGCCAGAGGAGATGTTGCCTTTAGCGAGGGTCTCTCTCCCTACATCACTTAAGAGCCTGGGCAGAGGGAAAAAGGAAAGAAGCCAGAGGCTGAAGGATCTGGGAAGAAAACATTTCTGCCCTTGTCTTGAACCTTCACCATCAGTTGAGATGATCCTCAGTCAGGCTCAGGGTTATTTTTTTTTGCCACGCCATGAGGCATGTAGGATCTTAGTTCTCTGACTGGGGACTGGACCTGTCCCCCTGCAGTGGAAGCACAGAGTCGTAAAACCACTGGACCAATGGGGAAGTCCCAGTCAGATTTAGATGGACAGAAGAACCCGGATATTTTGAAATCAATTCTCCTGGAGGACCTCTGCCTTCCCGAAACACATGCGCCTTCGTGCAGCCTGTATGGGCCTGTTGCTTGGATCTCCCCGCATCTAACATTTACGGATTCTTATTCTACTGCTCAGAGCATCACCTGGAGCCTTTGCAAATCCCACCGCCACTGTGGACCCTCACACCAGAATGTGGAGCGGGAAGGGTTCCTTTAAGTCACCAGCCAATGGACTGTGCTGAAATGTCTTTTTTTTTTCCCACTGTGAAATAGTTTATGGCTCATAAGACCTTTGCATGTTAAACAAAAATCCAAAACACTATGCAATATTAAGTCACAATTATATTTTTTTAACTACTTGAAACTCCCCAGAACGTACATCTTAAGAGGAAAAAAATCCTACAGTATTAACTGCGGAAATCACAGTATGACCAAATAGATAATTCCTTGTAACATTAACTCATTGCATAAGGCTGCCAAGTATTTTTATTAGCATAACATTGCACAGAATACAAATAAACACAATTTCTTTTTCGTTTTTTTGGGGACACAATTTCAAAGTTGCACATTTAGTTGAAGTAACTATACCTTCACATAAGGAACTCACATTTCTGGCACAAAATGTAAATCTGTTTTAACTTCCGCCTGGCAGTCAACTTCACAATCCAGCTACCACCTATGAACTCATTTGTCTCCTCATCCATCTAGCCATCCAAACCACCCATCAGTCTATATACTCATTTATGAATCCATCCATCTACCAATGATCCTATCCATCCATCCATGAATCAAACCACCCCTCCATCCTTCTATCCGTTCATCCATGAACCTACTCACTCATCATCCATCCATCTTTGAATCTATCCACCCATCCATGAACCTACTATCCATCAATCAATGTATCCATTCATCCACGAACCTACCCATCCAAATCCATCAGTCTACATATCCATCCTCTCATTTATTCTCTACCAATGAGTCCATCCATCCATCCATGAATCTACGCATCCATCCTTCTATCCATCCATCTGTGAATCTACCCATCTACCATCCATCCATCCATCCATCCATGAATCTACACACCCATCCTTCTATCCATCCATCCATGAATCTACGCACCCATCCTTCTATCCATCCACCTATGAATCTACCCACCCACCATCCATCCATCTAAAAACCTACCCATCCATTCTTCTAGCCATCCATCCATGAACCTTCTACCCATCCATCGTCCATCCATCATCCACCCATCCATGAACCTTCTACCCATCCATCCATCCATGAACCTACCCAACCATCACCCACCCATCTATGAATCTACCCATCCTTCTATCCACCCACCCACCCTGGAATCCATCCATCAGTCTACATCCTGTCCTTCCCTCCCTCCCTCCATCCCACTCACCCACCTACTTTCAGCACAACTGGACAACTGCCTTACTTTGCTACCTAGCATCATGTCTCCTTCCAGCTAAAGGGGCACATTTGGCAAATGCCAGAGTCCACATCAACTCTTCCTAGACCCATGGAATTAGAAACATCAAGATCAGGAAATAGGTTGGTGGCCCTCACCTGCTCTTGACAAATCCCATCATGCTAGGAACTCTAGCTCATTGTACTTAACTTAGTGGGTGCCTCAATGCCCTAGGCGGTGCCCCGTGGCAGGTAGGTTTGGTTATGAAGGTGCCGCCCCCCTCCCCCACCCACGCTTCCCGCCACCTCTCAGACTTTCATTATCAATGACTAAAAATCACACTTGTTTCCCTTCATGATTCACAAATGCCTGCAAGATCATGACTTCAGCATTCAGTTCCCTGCTGACCCAGTCCTGGGTCCCTGCTGCAGGGAAGCCCAGGACCCCAGACCAACGGTGGAGTGCACAGCGTGGGCACCAGCTGACTCACCCTCTCACGATGCCGCTCTCCAGGTAGTTGACCTGGATGAATTTCCCAAATCGGCTGGAATTGTTGTTGTGAGCTGTTTTAGCATTTCCAAAAGCCTGAGAGGAAAACAAAAGCAGGTTTTCAGATTGTGAGGATGAAATTTCTACAGGCCTCAGCCTGGAGGCTCCCTCAGGGTGTTGTGGACCATGGTTCACTGGAAGCCACTCACAGACTCCAGGTGATGCCTGGAAAACACACAGGTAGGCAGCCCAGCGCGTCCCAAGTGTGTGCACACATGCTCAGTCATGCCTGACTCTTCGAGTCCCCATGGACTGTACCCACCAGGCTCCTCTGTCCATGGGATTCTTCAGGCAAGAGTACTGGAGTGGGTTGTCACTTCCTCCTCCGAGGGACCTGCCCGACAAAGGGATCAAACCCACGCCTCCTGTGGCTCCCACACTGGCAGGCAGATCCTTCACCACTGAGCCACAGGGGCTTCCCACACAGCTTATGGGCTTCCTCTTTACCTCTGTGTTGAGGTGTAGGAAGGGCTCAAGTTCTAAGTCCTGGACACTGGAAACACCAATTGTAGGATTTTTTTTTTTTCAGTAATAACTGTTCACGTAGCAAACTCTGGCCTGTGGTCAAATCCAGTCTACTGTATGTTTTTGTGCTGCCTGTGAGCCAAGAGTGGTTTTTACATTTGTAAATGGTTTAAAAAAAAACAACCCAAAAAACCCAAGAAAAGTAATATTTCCCGCCATGTAAAAATCCTATTCAAGTTTCAGCATCCACAAATGAAGTGTCCTGGCACACAGCCAGGCCTGTTCATTTACCGACCATCTACCACTGTCCTTGTGCTGTGACGGTGGGGAGCTACGACAGACACCATCTGGCCTGCAAAGCCAGAAAATACTTACTATCCAGAATATTTATTTTCCAGAAGGAGTTTGCTGGGCCCTGGGTTGATACCAGCTCCAGGCCACCTGCCAGCCTGCTTGTGAGGAAGCAGACATGGGGAGTCGTCCCTTCCTGGAGGGTCTTGCAATACCATGGCATGACAAGCTGGTTGACAGCAATTTTTTTTTAAAAATTAGGGTCAAAATGACATAACATAAAACTAAGTTTCAAAAGTGAACACTTCAGCGGCACGCAGTACATTCACAATGCTGTCCAACCATCACCTCTGTTTAGTTCCAGAACATTTCTATCTTCCCAAAATGAGACCCATCCTCCTCAGCAGTTACTCCCCAGCCCCTGGTAACCACCAATCTGCTTTCTGTCTCTCGGGATTTATTTGCCTGGTCTGGACATTTCACATTAAGTGGGGGCACACACTAGGTGGCCTTTCGTGTCTGGCTTTCACTCAGCATGATGCTTCTGGGGTCCATCCTCGTCATGGTGTGAATTAGGGCTTCATTCCCAAGACAGAGAGGAAGTCTGTGCAGTGCTCAGAGCCCATGGCTTGGCAGTGCCCCCTGGGGTCTCCCACGTGACCACCATCCAGATGAAAACAAAAGAACACCCTCTGTCCCCTACTCAGGTTCCTGGTGTTACCTCTTTCCCACGTGGTACCCAGATAAGGGGAGGGCTCGGTGGAGTCTTGGGGGAACTTGGGGCAGGAGAAGTACCTGGGCAGTGGTGGTCCCTCTTTCAGGGAGTGACAGGCCGAAAGAAGTGAGGGTGGCGAGGCTGGGCAGAGGAGGGAAGAGAGGCAAAGATGGGATAGGGGCGGAGGTGTCGCACGAGGAAAGGGAAGCTTTGGCAATAGCGAAAAAGGTGTCAGGCTCATGCTGTTCCCGTTTCAGGAGGCTGAGCCCGGCAGGAAGGCCACAGCTGGGAGGAGGTGGGAAGGCCACTGCCAAGGTCTGCTGTGGGGTGGGGGACAAGGGCAGGCTGGAGAGAGGTGGCCAGGCTCTCAGGGAGACACTGAGAGGAGCTCAGATTTTCTCTAAGCGCTCATTTGGCAGGCAGGATGGATGCAGGTCAATCACTGAGGAGCTTCCGACTCGATGCCTGGAGGCAGAAGCCCCATCAAAAAGCATCTGCTGGAAGGCCAGGGACACTTCCTCAGAAAACGGCTCTTCAGTGGAGCTTGCGATCCGGGCAGCAGCCCCCGCTGGGCTCATGCACCGGTCATGCTCCCGGATGACGAGGTCACGGGATGCATGACTTCCTGCCCCTGCTGCCCCTGGGGCTCCAGACCCCAGAACCGGGCCTCGATGTAGAACCTGAACCAACCGCCAGACTGCCAAGCAGGGGACGAGTGACTGAGGGAGAGGAGGTCCCAGGGAGGAAACCAGGCCCAGTTGTAAAGGGGGTAACTTCAGGGCTCAGACAGTAAAGAATCTGCCTGCAATTCCGGAGACCAGGGTTCAGTCCCTGGGTCAGGAAGATCCCCTAGCTGAGGGAATGGCAACCCACGCCAGTCTTCTTGCCTGGAAAATTCCATGGTCAGAGGAGCCTGGCGGCCTACACACCATGGGGTCCCCAAGAATCGGGCACGACTGAGAGACTAACTTGCAGGGGAGGGGAGGGGTCTTCACCTGGCCATGTGGTGGTGGAATCTAGCCTAACGAGGTGCTTTCCAGAGTCAGACAGCGGCCACAGAGCCCCCTTCTCTTCTTCACAGGGTCTGGATGTGTGTGACTGAGCTCTAGGCCAGTGGCTGGGGCCCGGGCCTCCATCTGCTCTGCCCTCCCGAGTGTCTGTGGAACCCAGTGCAGGGTTCCCGGCCTCGGCACTGCTGACACTCGGGGAGAGAGCACTCTCCGGGGTAGGGCTGTCCTGCGCACTGCAGGGTATCGAGGTCATCCCTGGTCTCTACCTGCCAGAGGCCGGCAGCATGTGGGACAACCCGAGAAGTCCCCACAGGGACTTGCCTGCTGGTCCAGGAGTTAAGCATCTGCCTTGCACTGCGAGGGGCGTGGGTTTAATCCCCAGCTGGGGATCTGAGATCCCACATGCCTCAGAGCAACTAAGCCTGTACCCTGCGACTACGGAGCCTGAGGGCTCTGGAGCCTATGTGCCACAACTACAGCGGCCCAACTGACACAACTATAGAGTCCATGTGTCGCAATGAAAGGTCCCACATGATGCAACTAAGACCTGATTTGTTGTTCAGTTGCTAAGTCGTGTCTGACTCTTTGCGACCCCACGGACTGCAGCACACCAGACTTCCCTGTCCTTCACTATCTCCTGGAATTTGCTCAGATTCAAGTCCATCAAGACGGTGATGCTATCTAATCATCTCATCCTCTGCCGTGATGCAGTCAAATAAATAAGAAAAGTTCCCAGCGAGAGCTGAATTGCTGGGGATTGAGAAGCACAGATGAAGGTAAAAGGTGTTTGTAGGAGCAGGCTGTCTGGGGCTCCTTCTTGTAATAAAGGCCCCCATGAGTGCTGTAGGCCCTGATGGGCCCCCTGGTGAAGAAAACTGTCTATCCAGGTTTTAATCTCCTGTTTCCCTCATGTTCAGCCTTTGGGGTAAACCTCACGGGCTCTTGAGCCACGGCTCTGGGAAAAGCAGACAGCAGATCCATCTCCTTCTTTCCTTCCAGACCCTGCAGGGTGGTGTCTGAGCTGAGGACAGGCCTGCTTTGTGATAAAATGAGCTCCCACGAGCGAGCATGCAAAGTGCTGCCTGTCCTAACTACAAACAGATGGCGAGGGGGGTGCCCGACCCCAAGTGACACCCCTCCAGGGCCAAGTCCTGAATCGCCGCGGTGGCTGGGTTCAAGGCCTGCCACAGAGACCCCCCAGAAATGCACATTTTCACCCAGAGAAGCCACGGTGGTCCCTTATGAATGTCGGACATGTCTCTGGTGAGTTTTAAGGAAACATCCAGGCCCAGCATCCTGGGGACCACAGGGGATGTCTTTGGGACCGGCTCTCTGGTTCTGCGATTACCAGCGCGGTGACCTCATGCGTCTGGTATGTGGTCTCAACACACTGCGACTTTTCAAAGCTGATCTAAAAATATCCGGTTGGTGCTATTATACGTCCGTTGGAGGAGGAGGAGGAAATGCTGGCCTGGCACCCGAAGCGAGGGGAGCTATTGTGTAGCTGTTCCCGGGGCCGGCCAGGGGTGTGCAAGGCCTCCAAGCACAAGGGTGGTTGGTGTGCCTGGTGGATCATGTGGGGCTGGAGATAAAGGGGAGGGAGGAAGTGGGACCCGGGTGCCAGCAGTGATGCGATGTGAGTTGGCTCTGGGGCGGGGGAGGCCACAAGCTCGTGCTGTCTTCCCGGCATGCCAGACGATCCACAGCCCTGGCAAAACGCTATTTGGGAGAGGACTCTACTTTCTCAGAAATGCTGTTTCCCTTCCCTTTATAATATAAAAGACCTGTTTCTTTTTCCTTGTTTTCCTCCCTTATGTCTTTTCTTTTGGCCATGCCGTGCTGCGTGCGAGATCTTAGTTCCCTGACCAGGGATCGAACCCATGCCCCCCTGTGTTGGGGGTGTGGAGTCTTAACTACTGGACGTGTTTCTAATATAAAGTATATGCTTTGAAAAAAACATATGGAACCATGCTAAAAGTTTACCCAATAAAAGGAAAAAAACCATAAAGAGAGGATCCATTAATCCAACCCCACCTCCAGTCACGGTTTCTAGGTTTAAATGAACGGAGCAGGGGCGCCCTGGCCTTCTCGGACCTTCTGCTCCCCAGGTAGCCACCTCCGCCCCGGCCAGGGATGCTGGCAGCTGGGGGAAGTCTGGCTGTCTTCTAACTGCTCTTGTCTTTGAGGTTCTTCTTCTGTGAGACTCAAAAAGGTTTTATTAATTTTTTTTCTTCTAAATTTTGGGCCATGCTGCCCAGCATGCGGGATCTTATTAACAGCTCCCCGACCAGGGATTGAACATATGACCCCTGCAGTTGGAAGTATGGAGTCTTAACCACTGGACTGTCCAGGAAATGCCCAAATGAGGATTTTTAAACCAAAGATATCCAAGATTGAGCAGCCTACGTAGCCAGAAATTTCTAGAAAGTGCGTTGGCTATCTCAAGAGGGTGGGTCTTCTCTCTGTTGGAATGCATGGTCAATATTTTAGGAAGAATGGCGATATAACATTAAGTAATTGCCTGTGGTATGTGCCAGCCACATGCCAGGCTTGCTATGGGCTTGCGACTCTTTCTTTTGCTTGAATTCCTCTAAGGGACAGACCTGGCCTTCCCCGTTTCTGATGAGGAAGCAGGAGCAGAGAGGTCAGCTGACCTCCTTGAAGTCCAAGAACAGGTGGGTGATGTGGCTGTGGGCTGGAACCCAGGGCCTCTACTGTGAGTCCAACCCCTGGCTATTGCCCCTCAGACCCTGGTCCAGACTGGTTCTTGGTGCTAGGAGCCAGGCAAGTCGACCCAGGGCTTTTTGGGGTGTCTGCCTGCCCTGGCTCGAAACACCTCACCCAAGGTCTGGCAACCAGGCAGGCAGATGCCCCAGCCCCAAGCTCACACCTGGCCTTGGTACATCCCACACGAAAACCAGACAAGCTTCGACGGACTGCATTAGACAAACAATGTTTTGCTTTCAGATTTCAAAAGTGAAAAGCCCCATGGAATGAGGTCACCAAGGCAAGCGTGCTTGCTATATCTCCTGTGTTGATAGGTGAGTCTCAAGTTGGGGGTGGGGGGGTGGGGGTCGGGGAAGGATTTCCCCTGGAGAGTTCTCCAGCCTCACCCTTGCAGGGTGGTAGTCCTTCCAGCTAAGTAGAGGTGGCCTGAAAATGGTAACTCCATTGCCCCCCAGGTATACCCATGACTGTCTTCAATCGCTGTAGTGAATTCATCGTGTGTGGGGCTAGCTTTCTGTTTCCTGATCTAGCCATGGGGACCCCTCCCCCCAGCCCCTTCCCAAGTGTACGTGGTGCTTGT
The DNA here is from genome assembly GCF_014754425.2 of Oryx dammah. Lineage (NCBI taxonomy): Eukaryota > Metazoa > Chordata > Mammalia > Artiodactyla > Bovidae > Oryx > Oryx dammah. The sequence goes on along the minus strand of NW_024070189.1, from coordinate 101,621,747 downwards.
ATATACGTGGTTTCATTTATTCATTTGACAACAATGTACTGGTTGGTGGCCGTGTGCCTGGCACCACTCTAGTCTCAGAGATCCCCTCCCTGGTGGGGCTCCGACAGGGACATTCCGCACGTTCACCTTGGCCGTGGCTGGGACGTCACCGCCTCTGGACTTCCTGGAGGCTGCCCACTGCCTCCCATGACCTTGACGTTGCCCTGCCCCCTGCAACGCCAGGTCAGGGCAGAGCCTCTATTCCCCGCCCTGAGACCACGAGCCACTCCACACAGGATTTCCAAATCTTGTGTCCACCTCCAGGTCACACACCAAGACAGAGGAGTGACTGGTGGCGCCAGGAGAGGCCGCGAACTGTAAGACAACTCCAGCAAACACTAGGCTACCGTGAAGCCCAGAGGCGGGGCTGGAAGACAGCCTGGCTTCCACTCGCCCTCTTGTTATAGCCGTGGCTGGGGTTGCAGAGAGCAACACCCGAGAGTGACCGGGACCTAGCCCTGGAACTCCAGTTGTTCTCCAAGCACTCTCCAAGTTCCAGGCATAACTTTCTACGTGGTCGTATCTGTCTGGGGACACAAGCAACTGTCACGTCCGCAGAAGGAGACCTGGGAGGCGTCCCACAGCCCCTGGCCCTGGGCGCCCAGGAAATGTGCTCCACTGAGTCTACTGAGCAAACAGCCCCAGGGGGCCATCCAGTCAGCCTGGGGCTTTCCTGTGTGGAAATGCCAGGAAAATAATGCCTCCGGGTGTGTGCGGGGTGGAGGGCTACCTCTGGTGAGCAGCCCGGGAGAACAGCTCCATGTCGACAGGGAATTCCAGCGGGTCCTTGTGGTCCCGGGCTGGGGGGCTGCGCCAAGAGGGACAAATTAGTTTGCTGCTCGTGAGTTTCAAGTTCCTCTTCTGTAAAACGAAGGGGTAAACCCCTGCCTTCTCAGATCGTTCAAGGACGAAAGGCGACCCTCTGTGTGAACCAGGGGCGGGCCAACTTGTCCTGTGAAGGGCCAGCTAGTAAGTATTTGGGGTTGCCGGTGGAGCGTGAAGCAGTCACAGATGACCTGTACACAAATGTGCATGGCCATGGGGAGGATGCCTATGTAATGCTCAGGAATGGGCGGGGGGATCAGGCTTAGACATGGACCTCCACCAGGGTCAGCAAATTATGGCCAGCCACCTGTTTCTGTGTGGTGTGTGAGCTAAAAATGGCAGTCACTTTTTTTTTCCCCCACACTACTTGGCGTGTGGGATCTTAGTTCCCTGACCAGGGAGTGAACCTGTGCCCGCAGCACTGGAGGTGTGAAGTCTTAACCACTGGATAGCCAGGGAAGTCCCAGATGTTACATTTTTAAACACTTGAAAAAATCAAAACAGTACGTCCCTACACATGAAAGTGATAGGAAATCCAACTTTCAACAGCCATGAATAAGGCTCTGCTGGCGCACAGTCCTGTCTGTTTACAGGCAGTCTGTGTCTGCTTCTGGACTGTGGCAGGGTTGAGTTGTGGTGGGGGAGATTGCTCCGGCAGAGAAAACACTGACACCTGGATCCTTTACAGGAAAGGTGTGTCAGCCTCTGTACTAGGGGCTCTTGGGAAAATGCCTCCTTCTTCCCAAAGGGGCCAGGGCAGTGCTGAGGCAGGGAGAGGACGTCAACACTCTGACATGCAAGATGCTCATAAGAGGGCCCGAGTCGCCTAAGCTGACTGGTTTCCTTGCAAAGACATGGCAAGGACACAGAGAAGTGGCACCAGGAAGTACGGAGGGCGGAAGGGGCCAGCGGAGTCACAGGCTCAGAGGGGCTGCGTGGGAGGGGACGGACAAGCCTGCTCCTGGAGGATGGGAGTGGACGGGGTGGGAGGTGGGGAAGGAGAAGCATGGCCAATGGGACTCCCACAGCCGCTGCTGCTATGCAGGGAATGGGTGGAGGGAGACAGAGCCAGGGGAGGGGAGGACACTGGGAGACTTCCCTGGCAGTCTCTACTCCCAGTGCAAAAAGTCGAGGGTTTGATCCCACGTGCTGTGTGGCATGGCTAAGAAAAGGGATGACAATGGGAAGTGGGTGGCAATGATGGTGAGAGGTGGTGGCTGGGGGGCAGAAGATTGGACCCCCCAGTTACCAGGTCAGCCCACGCAGGTGACAGCTGCAGGCTCACTGGGCCTGTGGGTGCAGAGCAGGAAGTAGAGCAATCACCCCCAACCTCATGCTCCTCGACTCACAGATGAGGAAGTGGAGGGTTTTTAGGGCCCGGCTGACACCCAGCTTTAGCTTGGGTTCTGTTCTTTCCCTGTTGCCCACAGGGCTTGAGATACCCAGCAGGCTCCCTCTAGCCAGTTGCCGGCTGCACGGACAGACGGGCAGATGGCAGCCATGTAAAGAGAGCCGAGTGCTGACGGGACATGACGCTGACTCCCACTCCGTGGCCCCAGCTCCTAACAGACTCTGTCACTCTCACCCGGAAGGGCACTGGCTGTCAGCCACAGACGTGAACAGAAACACTGAAAAACATACCAAGGGTTCCTGGGCCCAGCACAAGGTCCTTTGAGATGCACAGATTCTTACCAGGGGCTGAAGTTTCACAGTGGCTGTGCCAGCGGGTGGGTGCGGGGGAGGTGGGGTTATGGAATCTTAGGGGAAAAAAAGAAACCAAGCATGAAACAAGCTATTGTACCTCGTATTTCACTAAATTTTGGTTTAGGTTATAAATGAAACCACGTGCTAGGTTACAGAAAGAACAAAGAACAAATCAAGCTTTGATGGGGGAGGGTCTTGCTTGGTTCTTACTGCACCAAAAATATTGGCGGAACTGATGAATTCCCGAGGGCTTGTCTTATCCATTTGACACTCTTTGGGCTTTCCTGGTGGCTCAGATGGTAAAAGAATCTGCCTGCAGTGCAGGAGACCTGGGTTTGATGCCTGGGTCGGGAAGATCCCCTGGAGAAGGGAAAGGCAACCCACTCCACTATGCATGCCTGGAGAATTCCATGGACACAGGAGCCTGCAGGCTATAGTCCATGGGGTCACAGAGTCAGACACAACTGAGCAACTAATACTTCACTCTCTGCGATGTACTTGGTTCGTTTTCTCAGGTTTTTGAGTTGGGATGTTAATTCATTTACTTTCATTTATTCCTATTTATGGACATAAAGTATTTATGGCTACGAACTGTCCTGCTGTTACTGATTTAAATACATCCCATGGATTCTGATACTATACAGTTTCAATTAACGGTTTCTAGACTATCTATAATTTTGATTTACGGGCTCCCCTGATGGCTCAGCAATAGAGAATCTGCCTGCCAAGGCAGGAGACACAGGAGATGCAGGTTCGATCCCTGAGTCAGCAATATCCCCTAGAGAAGGAAACGGCAACCCACTCCAGATTCCTTGACTGGGGCATCCCGTAGACAGAGGAGCCTGGTGGGCTACAGTCCATAGGGTCACAATGAGTCAGATACAACTGAGTGACTAAACTACCACCAATTTTGGTCTAGAGATTCCCCCTTCATCTAAGAGTTAACACAGGTTACTTTTTCTTTATAACAAATTTCCATATGAAAGGACCTTAAACATTAATTCTAGTTTTACGGTATTATAAAGAGAACTAACTGATGATGGTATTTCTACTTTTGGAAGCTCTAGGATGCTTTCTCTGTGACTTGACATAGGGATGACTACTTCCACAAATACTTAAGATTTATTCTCATAATGGAGCGAAGGGTTTGTGGTATGGCCAAAAGATCTGCCTAAATGTGAGGTCTGGGCATCTTATAGCCCTGTCTATTTGCTGTCTACTCAAGGAGCCTTTCACTTTTCACTTTCATGCGTTGGAGAAGGAAATGGCAACCCACTCCAGTGTTCTTGCCTGGAGAATCCCAGGGATGGGGGAGCCTGGTGGGCTGCCGTCTAATGGGGTCACACAGAGTTGGACACGACTGAAGCGACTTAGCAGCAGCAGCAGGAGGAAGGAGGCTTGTCGTATGTTTTCATCTATTTCTCCCAGTATCTTTTATAATTTCTGCTTTGTAAAAGCAGCTGCTGTGTTGTGATGCATAGATACTGACGATTATATCTTGAGAGTAAACTGAGGATTTTGGCATGATGGTGAATCTTCTTCATCATACAATGTTCAGAGGCTCTCCCTTTTACACATCAAAATTGCAACTGTGTTCTATCCCATTTCTATCTATCTGCTACATCTGTGCCTGTCCCTTCATTTTTAGCTTCCTGAACTACTTTGGTCTGGGTGTGTCTCGTTCATAAAGCATGGAGTTGAACTGCGCTGGGAGAAACCAGCTGAGCACTCCCTTTAGGCCGAGTGCACCTCTGTAAAGTTAGCAACACAATGGACTCGTTACCTCTGGAAGCTCAGGCTTCCATCCGTGGCTCTCTTTCCCATCTGCTGCTCATGGGTGTGGCTGAGTAACTGGGGGTCAGAGCAATTCTCCGGGTCACCGCTGATGACTTCCTGCAATCATGCACCTTTTGCAAGATTTTTCAACCTCATTTTGCAACTGATTTACTTTGTATTTGTGTGGTGGGATAATCTGGGAAGGAGGACCCACCAGGCCTGGTGGGCTGGAAAGAGTCACACTTAGGCTGAGCTGAGCGGGGGAGGTATGAGTGGAGGGCTTGTTTTGTAAGTGGGTGGTGGCTCACTATGGAACGTTTCCTTTTAGGATGATGTCTGCTTCCCTGTGCGTGTATGCTAGTCACTCAGCCATGTCCAAGTCTTTTGCAACCCCACGGACTTTAGCCGGCCAGGCTCCTCTGTCCACGGGATTACCCAGGTGAGAATACTGGAGTAGGTTGCCATTTCCTATTCCAGGGAGAAGGAAATGGCAAATTTCCTTTGCTTCCCTGTATGAATTTCTCTACAAATCAGGACTTCCCTGGTGGCTCAGATGGTAAAGAATCTGCCTGCAATGCAGAAGACCTGGGTTCGATCCCTGGGTCCGGAAGATACCCTGGAGAAGAAGATGGCAACCCACTCCAGTATTCTCCCCTGGAGAATTCTATGGACAGGGGAGCCTGGTGGGCGTCCATGAGGTCACAAAGAGTTGGACATGACCAAGCAACTAACATTTTCACAAATCTCAAGCTGCACGGTGCTGCTGCTGAGAGCAATAGGGACTCTCTTAATACGTTCCATGCAGTAAAACTAAGCATTTGCCCTTGTGAGGAAAGGTGAGCTCCCAAGGGTGGGCTGGAGGGAGAGACTAGAGTCTGAGAGCATCGCTCCACTCTCCCTACAGGCCCTATAGCTTCTCCCCCGCCCCCTGCCCCCGCTGGCTACCCTTGGGTCCACCCTCCATACCTGGGGTGAGCAAAGCTGTCTTCCTGAGGCTCCCCCGCTTACAACAGGGAGGAAAAAGAGAACTGTCAAGATTCCTCTGCTTTCCCCCATGAGTCACCTCTACCATACTGCTCTGGTAGGTTGCGATAAGGGAGAGGAAAAGTTGAGAATCCAAGTATGGGCTGTAGGGACTTGTTAAAGATGCAGACTTGGGCCCATTCCAGACCTGCAGGATTTCTAGAAAGGCTAGGAAATCTAAATTCTTAAACCAGAGCCTAAGGCTGTTCTGATCCCTGGAAGGGTGAGAACTACTGCTCTAGGGTTTACTACAAGAGTGAAGGCTCTCTAGGGAGAAATAAAGCAAGAGGACACTTAGTTACGCCCTTCCCTCTTTCCTGAACATCTGGAGTAAGGGTCTTGACGATTAGAAGCAGGGCAGAGCAAAGAGCTTCGTGCTCAGTATACTTAACCAGGGCGCTCCGCCAGTGGCTCAGCGGTAAAGAATCTGCCTGCAATGCAGGAGACACAGTAGACTCGGGTTCGATCGCCGTGTCAGGAGGATCCCCTGAAGAAGGAAATGGTGACCCACTCCAGTATTCTTGCCTGGAGAATCCCATGGACAGAGGAGCCTGACAGGCTACAGTCTATAGGGTTGGAAGAGTCAGACATGACTGAAGCAACTTAGCATGCATACTTAATCAGATTGCTTTCCTAATACTTAGCCCCAAGAGATGGGAAACTTTCATAGTCCAGGGTTTCACTGACAGCAGCCTCTCCCCACCTGCACCCCAATCCCAGACGGGTCCAGTTCCCAGCGTGCCTCCACTTGGTAGCCTTGTTCAGCCAGACACAGTTAGGTGGAGGGAAAGTGAGCAGAAACTAGGCCCCCCGGTGACGCAGGAACAGGTGCAGGAGGAGAGAACATCACCACCCAGAGCTGCCTTCCAGCTGTGACTCCTCATAGCCCTGGAAGGTAAGGGGCTGTGGAGGGAACCGAGTTCAGTGGCTGGGCCCCAGTCGTGGCGTGGGCCCTTCGGGAAGCAGGTGCCCTGGACGCCACCCTGACTGCTGGACACTGTCACCTGCGCACACCAGCGGGGCCACCAGCCGGAGCCCGGGCACTGGCAGGAAACGCTTCAGAGGAAGGGACGGCAGGACATGGCGACAGCGAGCACGCGGGCCACAGAGGAAAGCACCAAAGACCATCGACGACGCTCAGCTGATGGCATGGGACAGCGCGGGAGGCTGGGGACCCGTCAGGTTGATGCTCACTGTGTGAGGGTCCCACCTGAGACCTGCTCTGCACAGCTCATGGACAGGGTGGGAGCCTGTCTGTGCAACAGATCTGGCCTGTGGGGGATTGTCTATGGACCCCCTTCCCTCCACACACACAAGCCAAGTCTGGCTTGACATCCTTCTTTTTCTTTAAAAACCTTTTAATTTTAAAATAGTTTTAGATTTACTAGGAAGTTCTAGGAATATCACAGAGGGCTCCCAAGGGCCCCACGCTCAGTGTCTCCTACTGTCAATATAACGATGGCACAGCTGCCAGAAAAAGTGAACAGACCAATACCGACTGACCCTGCGTGTGAGCTCAGTTGTGTCTGACTCTTCGTGACTCCAGGGACTGTAGCCCACCAGGCTCCTCTGTCCATGGGATTCTCCAGGCAAGAATACTAGAGTCAGGGACTGAACTCGGGTCTCCAGCATCTCCTGAATTGCAGGCAGGTTCTTTAAAGCTCAGCCACCAGGGAAGCCGATACTGACTGATGCATTATTACGAAATTAAGCTTGCATACATTCAGATGTCCTCATTTCCCCTGCAATGCTGTTTTCTATCCTAATATCACGTGTTACATGGGCTTCCCTGGTGGCTCAGTTCGTAAAGAATCTGCCCACAAAGCGGGAGACCTGGGTCCAATCCCTGGCTTGGGAAGTTCCCTTGGAGAAAGAAATGGCTACCCACTCCAGTATTCTGGCCTGGAGAATTCCATGGAGTGTATAGTCCATAGGGTCACAAAGAGTTGGACGTGACTGAGCAATTTTCATTTCATCATGTTACATTCAGTCCTCCCACATCAAGCATCTCAGGCTTATTTTTGAGACCTTAACAGTCTTAAGGAGGATAGGGTGAGTATATTTTAGGATGTCCTTCAATCTGGGTATCTGTTCTTTTTTTAAAAAAGTATTTATTTTATTTGGCTGCACCAGATCTTCTTGCGGTATGTGGGATCTTTAGTCCCCCAACCAGGGATTGAACAAAGGCCCCCTGCACTGGGAGCCTGGAGTCTTAGCCACTGGGCCACTGGGGAAGCCCCCAATCTGGGTATCTTTGATGCTTCTCTCCCACTGCCTGTTTTTGTAAATGACGTTTTATTGACAGACGGCCCCACTGTTCATTTTATCCTGTCTGCGGCTGCTTTCGCTCTATGATGCAGGGTGAGTAGCTGCAAGCTAAGTAGTTGCGAAACAGACCAAAAGGCTGTGAAATCTGGAAATGCTAATTAATGTGGCCTTTTACAGAACCAGTTTACAGACCCCTGGGGTAAACTACTATACCAAGGCTTAAGTGTAAACTGCTGAATCCAGGAGACATTCCACAGGAAGAGCCACTGCGAACCTGGTCTAGCCGATTTTATGATCTTTCTGTCTTGGGGGAGGGTTTCGCCAATTCACTTCGAAATGAAACGTTCTCTGGGTGGAAATGGTGATGTTAAAGATAAGTGGCTAGATGAAACATTTTGGAGCACTTCCACACTTGCGGGAGAAATTTTACCTAAAGGGGCTCAGGTCTAACCTCAAGCCGGTCCTGTGTCCTGTTGCTGGATCGGCGGCTTGCGTGGGGCCCCAGGAAGATGGAGTTTGGGTGTACTGGGGGCCACTCCAGAGGCCAGAGCCAACAGGACCGGCTCTGGGACGGCTACACTTCTGCCTGCTAACTTCGAGATTGATGGGAAGGATTCCAAGAGGCTGATGTGGCGGGACCTGTTGTTGATTAGTTGCCCAGTCACGTCCGACTCTCGTGACCCCATGGATTGTAGCCGCCAGGCTCCTCTGTCCATGGGCTTTCCCAGGCGAGAATACTGGAGTGGGTTGCCATTTCCTTTTCCAGGGAGTCTTCCCAACCTAGGGAGTGAACCTGTGTCTCCCACGTCTCCTGCACTGGAGGACAGCTTCTTTTCCACTGAGCCACTGGAAGCCCGTGGTGGGACCTGACGGGGAGCGTTCCAGACGTGTTTGTTGTCGCCCAGTCGTGTCTGACTCTTTGCCACCCCGTGGACTGCAGCCCACCAGGCTTCCCTGTCCTACCATCTCCTAGAGTCTGCTCATACTCATGTCCATTGAGTCAGTGATGCCATCCAACCATCTCATCCTGTCACCCTCTTCTGCCCTCAATCTTTCCCAGCAGCAGGGTCTTTTCCAGTGAGTCGGCTCTTCACATAAAGTGGCCAAAATATTTAAGCTTCAGTCCTTCCAATGAATATTCAGGGTTTTAACTGTGGTAAATTTTAATGCACCGTTTCAATCTACGATTTGGTGGCATCTGGCAGGCTTGCTACGTCAGGCAGCAGTCACCTCTATCGCGTCCCAGAACGCTTCATTACCCCACAGGAAACCTTGTGCCCATAAGCAGCCGCTCCCCACTCCCCCTGCCCCGGGCGACCACTCATCCGCTCGCTGTCCCCTTGGCTCGGCCTGTTGCGGACCCTTCGTGTCGACGGGGTCAGGAGCACGTGGCCCTGTGTGCCCGGCTTCTTCCGCTCAGCACGCCGCCGCCGTCCACCCTGTAGCGTGTCAGTGCTGCCTTCCTCTTCGGTCGCTGTTGTCCAGTCCCTCGGTCGTGTCGGACTCTCTGCGACCCTGAGGACCGTAGCGCGCCAGGCTTCCCTGTTCTTCACCATCTCCTGGAGCTTGCTCAAACTCACATGCATTGAGTTGGCATTCCTCTTTACGGCTGAGCCATCTCCACCGTGTCCACTCTGCTTTGGAAAGGGGCAGTAGAAGTAACAGCCAGGCCTGCCTTGGTGGGTCTCTCCATCTTCCTTGGGTCTGGGGGGGCCACGGCTGGCGCTAACCTGAGTCCAGGAGGACCACTGCAACTAAGGCCCTCCAGTGTCCCCCGTGCTCTGGGATAAAGTGCTTCTAGTCACCTCTTTTTTGGATTGGCGCAATCCTCCCTCTGATCTTTCATCACAGGCCTGCTCCAGCCTTCACTTCTCTCATGGAGGCCTCTCCCCAGTGTCTCCCATCTTTTAAATTTTTTTTCAAATATTTATTTGGCTTCACTGGCTTGTAGTTATGGTGTGCAGGCACAGCTGCCCCGCGGCACATGGGATTTTAGTTCCCCAACCAGGGATCAAAACTTAACACAGGTTAAGAATGCAGGTTCTTAACCACTGGACCACCAGTGAAGTCCCTCCCATCTTCTTTAAGGGGCAGCTCTGGAACGGGCGTCGAAGGCCACCCATGCACAGGAGGGCTTGGATCCCCACGAGGTGTGCCCCCAGCCTCAGCACTACCATGAGCGCATCACGGTGCTTGCTTCCTCCCTGCTCTGCCACAGCTGAAATTTGGGGCTGCTGCAGGAAGCGAATGGGCCCCGAGCACCGGAGGGCCTCTCGGAGCCTCAGGATGTGGGGCTGGGAGTCGCACTGTGCTGGTGCTGGGCCAGGACCCTGCTGGCCTCGGGACCTTCTGGAGCTCTCCTCTGTCTCTCCCAGGAAGCCTCGGGGGCGGACCCAGCTAGATGATGGTGCAGGAGTGTAGGCATGTACAAAGGCCCTGGGGCAGGGGAGAGCAGCAGGCTGTAGGCCACATGGCACCTATGCAGCCGAGCTGGGCTTCCGGGCAGAGTCAGCTCTTTCCCAGAGGCACTGGAGGTGGCCAATTCTGCGGGGAGGGGTGCAGTCACGTGCTGAGGGGGAACTGGTCCAGGCTCTATGGCAGAACTGGAGACGCTCCTCCAGGGCTGCGCGTCCTTGTCACCGTCTCTCCCCACTCCCCCTCCACCCCCACACCCTCACCAACACTGATACCTCCATCAAGCAGCTCTGTGCAGGCAGTGGCTCCTGGATCCACATGGCCCCCTGAAAGACCCCGTCCAGAACCCCAGGCCTGATTTTCAACTGCACATCCTAAAGGCCCCTAAACTAGAGCAGGTGTCTTGGCCTCGGCTGATACATGCTTTTGGGGACGTATCATTCTTCACAGAAGGGCTGTTCTGTGAATCGTAGGATGTTCAGCAGCACCTCTGGTCAACAAAAGAACATCTCCAGGGACTTCCCTGGCGGTCCAGTGGTTAAGACTCTGCTTTGCAATGTGGGAAACTCAGGTTCGATCCCTGGTCAGGGAACTAAGATCCCACATGAGAAGAGCAACTGATCCTGTGTGCCAAAACTAAGACCTGATGCAGCCAAATAAATAAATATTAAGGAGAAAAAACTTCCAGATGTTTCCAAATGTCCCCTGGTGGTAGAATCAGCCTTGGCTGAGAAATGAGACTTAGACTCTTCTAAGAAATTAAAAAACTGGCTGCTCTGCGTATCCCTGGACAAAACTCTAATTCAAAAAGATACATGCACCCCTATGTTCACAGCAGCACTATTCACAACAGCCAAGACATGGAAACAACCTACATGCCCACCAACAGATGACTGGATAAAGGAGATGCGGTGTAGATATACCACGGAACACTACTCAGCCACAGAAACAAACGACTTAATGCCATTTGCAGCAATATGGACGCAACTAGAGATGATCATACTAAATGAAGTAAGCCAAAAAGGGAAAGACAAATACCACATGATATCACTTATATGTGGAATCTAAAATATGGCGCCAATGAATCTATCTACAAAATACAGACAGATTCAGAGACACAGGGAACAGACGTGTGCTTGCCAGGGGGTTGTGGGGTGGGGGAGGGCAGGACGGGGAGTTTGGAATTAGCAGATATAAACTATTATACATACAACAGATAAACAACAAGGTCCCACTGTAAAGCACCGGGAACCATATTCAACAGCCTGTGATGAACCATAACAGAACAGAATATTAAAAACCAAGCCCGTGCGCAGCCACCACTGAGCCCACACTCCCAGAGCCTGCACTCTGAATGAAGAGTAGCTCCCGCTCGCTACAACCAGAGAAAGCGCGAGTGCAGCAAAGACGACCCAGTGCAACCGAAAATAAATTTTTTTAAAAAGAAAAAGAGAGGGTAAGATGTCTGGAGAGAGTAACGTGGAAACTTACGTTACCATATGTAAAACAGAGCGCCGATGGGGATTTGCTGTATGACTCGGGGAAATCAAACAGGGGCTCTGTATCAGGCTAGAGAGGTGGGATGGGGAAGGGGAGGGGGAAAGGTTCAAGAGGGAGGGGACATATGTGTACCTATGGCTGATTCTTGTTGATGTTTGGCAGAAGACAACAAAATTCTGTAAGGTAATTATCCTTTAATTTAAAAAAAAATGTCTATATGTGTACAACTGAGTCACTCTGCTGTCCCAGCAGAGATTGGCACGACATTGTAAATTGACTATGAAAGAAAGTAAAAGTGTTAGTCACTCAGTTGTGTCTGATTCTTTGTGACTCCGTGGACTGTGGCCTGCCAGGCTCCTCTGTCCATGGGATTCTCCAGGCGAGAATAGTAAAGTGGGTTGCCATTCCCCTCTCCAGGGGATCTTCTCGACCCAGGGTTTAAACCCAGGTCTCCTGCATTGCAGGCAGAATCTTTACACCATCTGAGCCACCAGGCAAACTTCAAATTTAAAAAATCGGCTGTCCTAGAGATCCCTGGACCCTCAGGAAGGGCTAACTAGAACTTTGTAAATTCTCATAGGTGGCTGTGACTTACTCTCCCGTAAACGGGTGAGGATTACATTGAACATTCCCTGACAGCTCACACCATGGAAGACTTTGAGCCCAGGCACCTGACCATTGCCAGAGGGTGGCCATTTCCCCCTCCATCCAGGAGGAGCTGGTCAACAGTTACGAGCTGGGGTCAGAGGACTGATCAGTGGCTGGGTGGTGGACCGAGAGCCTTGAGTTTGACCTCCTGGCCTTTCCAAAGGACAGGTCACTTCCATGGGCCTCAGGTAACTGAGGTGGTGCTGGGCCTGGCCTTGGGGGCTGGCTGCGGCCAGCAGTGGCTGGATGACACAGAAGCAGACTTTCAGAGGGAAAGTACCCAGTGGCGCTGGGGACAGAGCCCTGAAGCTGCTCCATCCTGGATGATCACCAGGAAACAAATCGGCTGCCAGGCCCTGTGGCTGCCTGATGCCTGGCCGCATCCCCGGCCCAAAGAGCAAGGCAGACGTAGCTGATGGGCTGATGGATGGTGGGCAGACACTCTCATTGCGCCCCCCGCCCCCGCCCCCCGCCCCACTCCACCAGCCCTGTGCCCAGAACGTTCGGAAAGGGCGGTGGCTGTGGCAAGGGTGTCCCAGGCCCGGAGCTATGCTTTGCCTTTTAATCAACTCTTTTTGCAAATTCCAAGGAGGCCTTTCTGGGTGCTTAAAATATACCCATAATTTCACTCTTCTCTTAGACGCAATGTTCCCCAAAATATAACTTTCACTTTGGTCTAAAATAGCCTCAGATGACTGCAAGGCGTCAGGGCTCTGCACTCTTAGGCAGCAAGCCAGAGAGGCAGCCTTGCAGGTCTGCGAGGCATGGGAAGGGCAGAGAGTGCCTGTTGGACTATGTCTTCCAGGTGGCTGTCCCCTCCCTGACACTTCCAGGGGCCCCCTGACAAAAAGGCATAGGCAATCACAGCTGTAGGGCACCCTGATCCTCTCCACACCCCCAAAGACAACCCCTCATCTTTCTGTACCCCCTCCTGCTCTGGTGAGGCCTTACTTCTCAGCTGGGCAGTCTGCAGGCTGTCATGCTGCCTCGGATCCCTCCTTCCAATCAAGTGGTTCCTCAACGCGGCTCCTGCCATTTTCCGCATCTTGTGACATCCTTGTGGTGAGCTGGGAACACCCACGCCTGCTGATACGTACTAAGCACCAGGGCTGGGAACACATCCACCCCCCAGCCCAGGCTACGAGAAGCTTGTCCCCAGGCTCATCTCTCTGGCTGAACTATCCGCGTGCCGTGAACTCCAGGGCCTCCTTCTGGGCACACATCTGGCACCCGGATGCTAGCTTCCTCCAGGGGTGCTGTGGCCCTCAGTGTACGCCGCTGGCCTGGCCGCCAGCCTCAGTGAGTTCACGCTGGCTCTCTCAGCAGCTTGTGGAGGGTCCCCGGGCTGGTGTGGGGGAAGGGCAGGGCTGGGAGGCACTGGGGTCTTGTTTGCTGTCTTCATCCCACTGTGCCTGGCAGATTATGTTGCCCTGCAGGCAGGATGCAGGTGGCCTCAGGGCCCAGGGTGTGTCTGGAAACCCTCCGAGGGCCCCTCCGTGGAATGAAAGATAGGAAAATGATACTAAAAAACTGAAGCAATATATGAAAAAAGCCAAGTACATGAGGTGAAACCAAAAGCTGCAACAAAATACGTCACAATTCTGCCAAGCGGTGGAGGGCGGGGCGGTGCAGATAACCTTGCGTGCTCTCCGGCAGCGAAAACCACCATTGCAGTCTTGGTTTGTTTCCTGTTGGGGAGTTGCTTAAAGAAGAGGTGAACCACAGTCAGCGCCTGGCGCGAGGTTCAGAAAGTTACCCCCAGGAGGACAGGGATGGGAGGGGGTGATGAAATTCCAGTGCAGAGAAACCAGCGTGAAACGCACCAGAAATCTTCTAAAGTCCTTTCATGACAGTTGCCTGAAAGAAAGCCTGCAGGGAGCGTGTGACTTCTCAGCTCTGGGGGTATCACCACATGGGTGACTGCATTTTTTTTTTTTTGCATTGACAAGCAGCTTTTCAAATAACATTTGAAGACTTTGCCCTAAGCACAAACTTGGATGGAAAACCCAACCCTATTGGTGAGGAAGATGGGAGGAGGGACTGCCCTGGTGGTCCAGTAGTTAAGAATCAGCCTGCAAATGCAGGGGACATGGGTTCGATCCCTGGTCCGGGAAGATCCCACATGCCTCAAAGCAACTAAGCCCGTGCGCCACAGGTACTGAGCACGTGCTCTGCAACAAGAAGCCACTGCAATGAGAAGCCTGTGCACTGCAGCTAGAGAGTAGCCCCTGCCTCCTGCCTCAGCTACAGAAAGCCCGTGCGCGTGCAGCAATGAAGACCCAATGTGGCCACAAAAAAAAAAAAAAGAAACGAGGTTTCTGGTGATGGGTGGGCAGTTCTCCTGGTTGTGGCTGGCCACAGGGCGGGAAGCAACACCAGGAACGAAGCAGATCGCCAGCCGGAAACAGCATCTCCACCTGCCACCCGCCCTGCGCTGAGGTGACGGACGAGATAGAACTGAACAGAGTTGGGGTGACGTATAACCATAACGGCACGATGTCACGGAGCCCCCCCAAATCTCAACCCATCTGGGCACCGGTTCTGTTAACACTGAAATCAATCTTTGCCCGCAGTCGGCCTAGAACTTCTCAACTGGGGAGATTCTGCCCCTCAGGGGACACTTGGTGATGTCTGGGGTCATTTATGACCGTCCTGACCAAGGGAGGGGGTGCCACTGGCATCTGGTGGGTGGAGCCCAGGGATGCTTCTCAACAGCTGACAGTGCACGGGGATGGTCCTCATCCCCGATGTCAACGGTTCAGACATGGAGCCTAGGTCCCCGGGTGTTTCCATCTGTGAGGCGTGAGGCTGATTCTGCACGAGGCCTCCTTCACCCTCTCTCATCCTCTGTGGGACAGGCCCTGCTGCCGTCCCCCCCGACCCTGGGTTGTGGCTTCCGCTCCTGTCCTCCCTCAGCCTGCTCTGCCAACCCAGGGACCCCCCGGTGACTTCTTTCAACATCCTGGGGAGGCCACACGGGGGGACAGAAGCTGCCAGACGTTCTACTGCCCGCTCCCAGGGGCCACCCTGCCGGGGCCTCCCTCGCAGGCTCTCGAGTGGCTCAGCCTCCTGGCCCCACAGCGCCCCCCGCCCCTGCCTGTCTCCCTGTCATGCCCACCTTCCTGGGCATCCACCCTGGCCTGGCTCTCACTCCCCTTCTTCCCACCCTGATGTTCACGTCGCTGACATTCTAGCCACTGAGCCTCAAGGTCAGCCTTAGGCCAGCTGAGCCTTGACCACTGGCTGGGGTCAGGGGACGTCTGGCTGGCACATCTCACCCTGAAGTGCCCCAGGTTGCTGTCCTAGACTCTCCCGAGCCTAATTCCACCACCTCCCCACCCAGTTAGCTGCCTGCTGACACCTGACGCTCCCCATCAGCAGATCACGGAAACACCCTCAAATGCCTTTGTACATACAGGAGATACAATCTGGCCTCTGGGTTCCTATGATCCTGGAGACAGAAAGACACACACCGGATAAAGGCTCCCAGCCCTGACACTCCTTTTGCTTTGAATGCCCTGGCCCCTTTGTGGGTTTGGTGAGGGGTTGCACAGCGCACGACACCAGTGATTTCCCTCCTTCTGTCCCGATCCCGAGCGTCCTCTATGCTGTGGCCCATGCCTCCAGAATGGTCCCCAGAGACCTGTCCGTGGCCACATGCCCCTTTCTTAGCATTCAATCTTCCTGGCAAACTCACCTCCTCCCGTAGCTAACAAGCAAGACCAGGAGGTGCCCCAGCTTGCTGCAGGTCCCCACGTGACTGGACAACCTCTAAGGCCCAACAAGTGCTGAGGTCCAGGGGGCTCTGTGTTCCTGGCACATCCCTTGGATGAAACCCGCCCCCCAGACCACAGTCCTCACCAGCATCCTGGGAGAAGCCACAGGCAGCACACGCAGCCATCTCCGACCCCGTCTCTTCCTCCTACTGTCTACTTTGATCAGATGCCTTGGCTCAAGAACCTGGCCTGCGAGGCTCCTGGTGGCCTGCCCCACACATTAACTCCTCACTGCTCCCAAATGCCAGATGCCTTCTGGCCACCAGGCTCTTAGCACATGTGGCAGGTCCATGCAGATGGGTGATGTCCTAGGTGTGTCTGCTGGCGCCCATCCAGCCCTCAGCACACCCCCGAGGCCTGCATACCTGGAGCAGGCTGCTGGCCAGGGCTCCGCTCTCCTCCCGGGCTTGGCTCAGTCAACCCCGAGAGTCTACAGTGGGACCACCTCCACGTCTGCCCAGTACCCTCTACCCTCCTGTTATGGGTGGAGGGGGATGCTGGCCTGGCTGGGGCAGGGAGGGGACCCAGGGCCCAGGAGAAAACTCAACTGTAGAGTCAGACAAAGGAGTGAAATGCTGAGAGAGCTGGTAAAAGATAAAACAAAATGCAGTCTTATCTGCAGAGCAGACTATTACTCAGCCAGAGAAAGGAATGAAGCACTGACACACACTGCAGCAAGGACGTGTGCGTATTTACTGCTCAGTCGTGTCTGACTTCCTGTGACCCCCGTGGGCTGCGGGCCACCAGGCTCCTCTGTCCATGGGATTCTCCAGACAAGAATACGGGACTGCCCTCCTCCAGGGGATCTTTCTGACCCAGGGAGGAACCCGCGTCTCCTGCATTACAGGTGGATCCTTAACCGTCGGAGCCACCGGTGAAGCACAGATAAACCTGGAAAAAACCAAGCTGAGTGCAAGGACTCAGACAGAGACCACAGCTTGTATGGCCCCATGAAACGTCCAGAAACGCCCAGAACAGAAAGCAGATCAGTGGTTGTCAGGGGCTCGAGGCGGGGGAATGGGGAGTGACTGCTGACGGGGTCTCCTCTGGGGTGACGGAAATGTGCTGGTACTAGAGGTGAAGGCGGCACCACACTGGGGCCATGCTGAACACACGCTGAGCTGTTCACTGGAAATGGGCGAGTTACATCTTAACCAAGCTCTTAAACAGAAAAACCTGAGCACAGAGGCACATCCCTGGCTCTGGAACCTTCTATCATTCCAGCTGAGTGGCTCTGCCCGTGTCCCCAGTGATGGGCAAGGACCGGCCCATCCTTGCCCCATGGGAGGGAAGGACATGGTTTGCGCAGGTATCCGTATGAGGAAAGGTCAAGGTGAATGATGGGCGGCATGTTGATTCAGGATGACACGCCCAGGTAGCTGGCAGGTGCTGCCAGGGGACAGACAAACAGTGGCTGATGGGTGGGTGGGAGGGAGGCTGGAGGAGTCTGGGGTCAGGTGATTTTGGGTCTGTGGGGCCCTCAGTGGGGGCTGGTGCTCAGGACCCAGGCTGGCACAGTCCCAGGACATGCTCTTTTAGGGTCCCTGGGGTGGGGGTGGGGGGTCAGGGGCAGCAGAAAGCTCCGGTAGCCCCGCTGTCCTGTCACTGGCCTCCCGCAGGTGTACCCAACAGCTTGGGGGGCCATCTCCCAGCCTTCCCTCTCTGTGTGGGCCAGGCCACAGTGGCTACATGGAGGCGCTGAAATCCCAGCTTCTGGCCGTTTGGGAAAAGAGTAGCCGGCAAGGATCCTCGTTTCATTTCTGCTTTCGAAATTAAAACCCCATGCGCGTTGGCAAATATTAGTGGCGAGTGTTACAGTTCAGTAAGGACAGACAGAACTCGAGCCTAAGCACCGCCCCCCACTGCAGCCCTGATGCCAAGGCAGAGGGGCACATCCCGGGTGGGCTGTGCGGCCAGACCCGTGGCCAGTGCCAGGGCTGCATCCCCGAATTGCCAGGTTCTTAGAGGGCATACAGCGTGAGTCACGGCCCCCTGACTGCAGGGCCTGGCTAGCCTGTCTTCTGCACCTTCAGCGTTTCTGAGCTGGAACAGCAGCCCTGCGTGAACGCTGTGTTTCCGGGGGTGGTTCGCGGGGCGGCCGCAGGGCAGCTGAGCGACACCGTGTGAAATGGTGACGGTGACAGTTCGCTCTGGCGGGCAGGCAGACCAGCTGATTGCAACCGGCTTTCCACGCGGCCCCCTTCCTGTTTTCTGGTCAGAACTGCAGAGCAAGTTTGCAGCCCGCGCCCAGGGTGGGCGCCCAGCGACACCCAAACCTCAAAACAACTCCACTTCTCCTTTCAGGGAGCTGACAAAAAGTCCCAGTCGGCTTTCTGTGGCCCCAGGCAAGCTGAGAGAGGAAATCTTTTTCACAAAGATGCAGAGGGGCACTCAGGCTCAGGCTGGGTGTTAAGCGTGGTCCGGCTGTGGCTGCCTGTGGTGCGGCCTGGGGCACCCAGACTGTACTGGGTGGACTTGCATTCCTCGGTAAGATATGCCCAACTCCTTATCCCTGGAGTCTGGGAGTGGGACCTTCTTTGGAAATAGGGTCTCTGCAGATGGAATTAATGGGCTTCCCTGGTGGCCCAGTGGTAAAGAACCCACTTGCCAATGCAAGAGACGCAGGTTCAATCCCTGGGTCAGGAAGATCCCCTGGAGAAGGGCAAGGCACCCCCCTCCAGTGTTCTTGCCTGGAGAATCCCATGGACAGAGGAGCCTCGAGGGCTACCGTCCGTGTGGGCACAAGAGACGGACAAAAGACTGAGCGACTAAACAGCAGGTGGAATTAAGGGAAGGATCTGGTGGTGAGGTCGTCCTGGATTTAGGGGAGGCCCTAAATCCAATGAGACAGTGCCCTTATAAGAGAAAGGAGAGTGCTCGCCTCGGCATCACATATACTGCAGTTGTGACAATGCAGAGGTCAGCATGGCTCCTGTGCAAGGGTGACGTGTAAATTCGTGACACATTCCATAGTTTGGGAAGCTGTGGGACATATATCCAATGGAGTATTACTTAGCTATAAAGACGAATGTATCTGAGTCAGTTCCAATGAGGTGGATGAACCTAGTGCCTATTATACAGAATGAAGTAAGTCAGAAAGAGAAACACAAATGTCATATCTTAATGCATATATATGCAATCTAGAGAGAGAGTACTGATGATCCTATCTGCAGCGCAGCGAAGGACACACAGACATAAAGAACAGACTTGTGGACACAGCGGGGGAAGGAGAGGGTGGGGCGACTTGAGAGAGTGGCGTGGAAACATACACACTACCATATGTAAACCAGAGAGCCAGTGGGGGCTTGCTGTATGGCTCAGGGAACCCAAAGCCAGGGCTCCGTGACAGCCTTGAGGGGTGGGTTGGGGAGGGAGGGGACCTGCATGCCTATGGCTGACTCACATTGATGGATGGCAGAAACCAACAGAATAGTGTAAAGTAATTACCCTCTCACTAAAAACCTCACACAGTTAAATTTTAAAAATTAAAATAAATAAAAAAATTAATACTTGTTAACAAAAAAAAAAAAGAGAGAGAGAGAGAAAGGAGATTCAAGATAGAGAGACAGATGGGGAGAAGGCCATACGGAAACAGAGGCAGAGCCTGGAGTGATGTGACCACAAGCCAAGGAACACCAGAAAGGCGGCCACCAGAAATCGGGAGAGAGATGTGGGAAGGACTCTCCATGGGGGCCTTCAGGAGCAGCCCATCCTGTCCAGACCTTGATTTCAGACGTCTAGCTCCGAGAAATGTGAGAGAAGACATTCCTGTTGTTTTAAGAGCCCTACCTCCAACTCTGTCCCGCGTACAGTGCCCTGGGATAGCAGCCCCAGGACATTTACACAGCAGCAAGCCTCTCTGGGGCTCTGTTTTCTGGTCTTTAAAATGAGCAGAGCTGCTGTGAGTCCTCAGAGAGGTGATGATGACTGTGGCACCTGAAGCCTGACACCCTGTGGGCCTGAAGGCTTGACAGCTAATTATTCCTGTTATTAACAAGTAACTCTCAGGCTTCCCTGCTGGCTCAGTGGTAGAGAATCTGCCTCCCGAAGCAGGAAACATGGGTTCAACCCCTGATCCAGGAGGATTTCACATGCCTCGGAGCAACTAAACCTGTGTGCCACAGCTACTGAAACTGTGCTGGGAGCCTGGGAGCCGCAACTGCTGAGCCCATGTACCACAGCTACTGAATCCGCTGCACCCTGGAGCCCAAGCTCCGCAAGCAAAGAAGCCACCGCAGTGAGGAGCCTGCACACCACAACTAAAGAGCAGCCTCTGCTCGCTGCAACTAGAGGAAAGCCTGAGCAGCAACAAAGACCAGGCATGGCCAAGAACAAAGGAGGAAAACTACACATCAAATATTGCATTAGGAAAAAAGTAACTCTCAAGTTAGCCCAGGATGGTCGGGATGGACTTAGGGACAATTCTAAGCCATCAGCACTTGAAAGGAACCGTGCCTGAGTCTCGTGGGACCACCAGCTGTGACTAAGGCAGCTATTCTCACCCGGAGGAGACTCGGCTCCCAGGAGACACTTGGTGATGTCGGGACATTTTGCGGTTGTCGCCACTGGGGGGGGATGGGGTGCTATTGGCATCGGGTGGCTGGAGGCCAGGGGTACAGCTCAGCACCCTGCAATGCACAGGATGGCCCCAAGCCTGGAGTGACCCGGCCTGAGATGTCAGCAGTCCTCTGGCTGCACAGCCCGGCTCGACACTAAAACCACCTTCTCCCTTTCCAAACGGTCGCCTCAGGAAGCACATTTACGGCGATGGCATGCTTTTGGCTCAAGCCTGTTTTGGAAGCTGGCATGGGCTCCTCCCTCCTAAAACCCCTGGAGAAATTTAGCCTCGCCGGCTCACACTCTCGAGGCTCGAGGGACGCAGCCGGGCGAGGTCAGAGGCATCTGACTCACCAGGTGCAGACACGCCATGGAGGTGACTAACAGCCCTCAAAGAAAGGGCCAGAACCCTCTGGGGCGGGAGGAGCATGGAGGCCCCAGAGGAAGGAGGGGTCCTCAGGATGGCCCCTGCGGAGGAAGGCATGAGACACAGTCAGCTGTCACTTGGCAGGGCGTTGCTGTGGACTGACTTATGTGCCCCCACAGAAGGCTTGTATATATCATCTTGACACCGGAACCTGTGAACGTGGCCTTATATGGAAACGGGTCTCTGCTGACGTAATTAGTTAGGATGAGGTCATCCTGGACTGGGGCCGGTCCTAAACCCAATGACTGGTGTCTTTAGAGGAAGAGAAGGCGGCGTGATGACAGAGACCGGGATTATAGCGATGTGGCCACGAGCCCAGGAGCGCCTGCTCGGAGCCCCGGAAGCGTCCTTTCCTAGAGCCTTTGGAGGGAGCGAGGCTCTGCCCACACCTAGCTTCAGATTCCAGGCCTCTGGAACTGTTGGAGGGAGGGAATTCCTCTTTTTGACGCCAACGAGCCTGTGTTTTGCAGCGCTAGGAACCTCATTCTGGTGCCTGAGATGCTCCTCATCTAAAGGAGGCTGAGCCATCCTGCTCCCCGGCTGTGCTGCACTGAACCTGGGGCTTGGCATCCCTTGGTGTGGCCCGCCCCTTGCCCACCTGCCTGGTTCTGTGAGGGGTGAATGGTCCACTTGGCAAATCGCCACGCTCAGGAAATGCTGGGTCTGCTCTCTTGTTGCTGTCCCCAGTTCTAAAGTCATGGAGTGTCTGCACCATTTTATCCGGCAGCTGCTGGGAGGACAGTGGGGCCCAGTGGTTCAGACTCTGCACCTCCAATGAGGGGTTCGATCCCTGGTCGGGGAACCAGGAGCCCACGTCATGAGTGGCACAACGAAGTAAATAATTTTTTTTTTTGAAGCTAAGATACCCTGCATAGCTCCCATAACACACAGGACCCACCCCGCAATCCTGCAAGGCCTTGAATGACCTGTCACCTCCCTGTCCCCACCGCCTTCTGCTCTGCCCCTTCTCACTTCACTCTGACCCCTTCCCATGCCCTCCAGGACCCGACTTTCCTTCCATACACCAGGCACGGTCCAAGCCTCTCGGACTTTGCTCTGGCTGTGTTCTCCTTCCAGGCCTGGCTCACATCACCTTCTCGCCTCGTTTCCCTACCCACTTCCTTGAGCCCACCACTGTTCTTTTTTTTAAAAACACTTGTCTATTTGTAATTGGAGAATAATTGCTTTAGGATATTGTGCTGGTTTCTGCCATCCATCAACACGAATCAGCCCCAGGTATACATATGTCCTCTCCCTCTTGAACCTCCCACCCTTCCAGGCGGCGCTCCCTGCGTTGTGCAGCAAATTCCCACAGCCTGTCTTGCAAATGGTAATACATATGTTTCAGTGCTGCTTTCCCGGCTCGTCCCACTCTCTCCACCCCCACCGTGTCCGCAAGTCTGTCCTCGGTCTGCGTCTCCACCGCTGCCCTGCAAACAGGCTCCTCAGCACCGTCTTTCTAGACTCCATAGGCGTGTTAATGCACATCATTTGCTTTTACTTTTCGGGCTCACTCCTCTCTCTTTCTCGTTTGCTTGCTTTTGGCTATGCCATGCAGCAGGCGGGATCTTAGCTTCCCAACCAAGGGCTGAACCCATGCCCCCTACGCAGGAAGCACAGATCTTAACCTCTGGATTGCCTACTCGTTCTTGCTGGCTCATAGCTCACACTTGAGACCCGCTGTTTCTCTCTCTGCCTGCCTCCTTGCCACGAGCCCGCAGCTCCCTGTGGGCAGGCCTTTGTGTCGGTTTTGGCCACTGCATAGCCCAGTGCCGAGAACAGCGCCTGCATGTGAAGCATTTGCGGAAGGAACGGATGAGAGGAGGGAACGCATGCAGGGAACATGGTATTGAAGAGAAAAATGTCTATTCTGTGGCCAGATCACTTGGGAGTTTTTAAAACACGCCTGTGCAAAAAAAACACACACCACCCAAGGAATCTTTACGTTACGTGCATAGAAGAAGACAGAAATAGGCAATGTGTGCTGGCACAGGGCCCGGCTGGACAGCCCCAGCTAGTTTCTGGTTGATGATCTCAGAGATCGTCAGAGAGGAAGAGGAACTGAAACGTACTCAGCAGGCGCAGTCTAGATGGGATTTCACTGAATCCTGGCTACTTAGAAGCCAGAGGTCAAGGCTTCAGGGTGGGTGGGGGTCTAGGGTTCTATGGATGGGCTGTGGCAAACCCAGGGGTTGTCACTCGGCAACATGGAGACATGAGGTCTCGAACCGAGCAAAGATGCAGAGCACCAGTATGGAGTCCTAGGCAAGCGACGCTGGGCTGTAAAGACGACAAACCGTATGATTCCAGCCATCCAGCAACCTGGAAAAGGCAAAACTGTGCAGACAGTGGGGATTCCCAGGTGGTGCAGTGGTAAAGATGCGGGAGACACAAAAGACGCGGGCTCAACCCCTCGCTCGGGAAGACCCCCGGAGTAGGAAATGGCAACCCGATTCAGTACTCTTGCCTGGAGAATGCCATGGACACAGGAGCCTGTGGGTTACAGTCCCTGGGGTCACAAAGAGTCAGATATGACTAGGTGTTAACACACACACACACACACGCGGAACACACACACACACGGAACACACACACACACGCACGCATGCACGCACGCACGCACGCGCGCGCGCGCGGAGGCGGTAACAGGCTCAGTGGTTTCCAGGAGCTGAAGGGAGGCAGGGGGACGAACAGGCAGAACACGAGGACCTCTAAGGTAGTATAGCTGCTCTGTATGATCCTCATGGTGGACACATGACCTTGTGCATCTGTCCAAACTCGCAGCACGTGCAATGCTGACTGGATCCTAATGCACTCCGTGGACTGTAGATAATAACACTGTGTCAATATTGGCTCACCAATAGTAAACAAATACACCAAGCCAACACAACACACTGATGACAGGGGGAAGTGTGTGTGTGTTGGGGGGTGGCGGGAGAATATGGCAACTCTCTGGACCACCTGTTCAGTATTCCTATAGACCTGAAACTGCTCAAAGACACAGCACGGTTTGTTGGTTTCTTTTCTGTAACATCGGAAAAACCCAAATGAACTTTTGGGTCAACCCAAAATGTTGCTATATTTAGTAAAATTTAACTATTTAAGGTTAAGTTTCATGCTCGAAATTATTTAATTGTTGTAAAATCTTATTAGAAACAGAAAGAAAGAAAGCAGGGTCTTAGACCCCAAACCCAGAGGTGCACACCCCCGGGCCCCCATGTGGCCCTGGCTCTCACCAGGAGACGATGGTTAGGCTACGTTCTGCGATATGGCAGAATCTTGTCCAAAGACCCCGAGGGTGAGGGCCACTGGGACCAGTCCCACGGCCCGCGTGTCCAGAAGGCTCATCCCCAGCGACACAGCCATGACTCCTGCGGCGTCTGGCCTATGCGGACGCTGGAAAAGGCGCAGGAGGCTGAGGTGCCAGGTGGCCCCCTCCTCTAGTTGGTCCCCAGCCACCAGGCCTGCCCTCACCTCACTGGCTTCTTTCTACCCCACAGCCCCACCCCCACCAGAAACACCCTGCCACAAACTATTCAGTTTGGACACGCCACCCTTTTCCTTCTGGGACCCAGTGTGCAGACTGCCACCCCTCCAGACATCAGGAGTACACTGAGGACCCTGAGGCATCCATCAGGACTTGTTATTTTCTATATCTGAGGCTTTGACACCTGGGGCCTGGCTGACCCCACGGGGATTCCTAGAGAGAAGAAAGGACCCTCCTATGAGCATGCCTTCCAAACACAAACCAACCATTTCAGAGCCCACATCATCCCCCTGCTACCTCTGTTTTTATGTTTTCACCCTCAAGGCTGCTCTCCCCAGGCCCTGAATCACCCCAGGGGAGACCATTCGACTAGGCCAGTCCTTATGCCCTCAAACTCTGAAATTATTCACACCGGCCACTCCTAAGCCTGCTTGCCCTGACTCATTGGACCTTTTCCATGAAAACCATGACACAGACTCCTGCCTACACCCTCCCCTGGCTCTCGCTGCTTCCGATGGACCCTGGTGCCTCCCTGTGTGGCCCTGCCCAGGGCACGCTGAGCCTCCTGTTTCTGAGAAATCATGACCGTAAATGCCTTCTCCACGGCTGCTGCTACGCCGTATCTGAACGATCATGGAGTCTGCACGGGAAGGCCCCCTCCTGCCGACCGGCCCCCACTCACCTCCAGCACGGGGCCAGCGCCGAGGATGGTCCTCTCGACACCGCTGGCGTAGCCCTTCTGGCTCAGGGCGGTGAGGCAGTGGATCAGGAAGTTGGTGCTCTGCGTCTTGCCCGAGCCGCTCTCGCCCGAGATGACGATGCACTGGTTGACGTGCTTCCGGAGCATGGAGTAGTAGGCCACGTCGGCCAGCGCGAACACGTGAGGCTCCAGCTTGCCCAGCTGCTGGTTCTCGTACATCTTCACGTACTTCGGGTTGTAGATGGGGAGGAACTTGAAGGGGTTGACGGCTACAAGGATGCTGCCGGCGTACGTGTAGATCTTCTGCTGCAGGAAGCGGTGCCTGAGGTTCTTCAGGAGGTTCTCCTCCGTCAGCTCGGGGAGGTTGCACAGGTCGTCAAAGTCCGCCTGTGGCCGGGGCAGGAGGCCGCGCTCCACTAGGCGCCGAGTGGCTGTGGCCTGGGACGCAAGCTGCATGTGCAAGTACTTGATGGTGCCGTCGGGGTCGCGCTCCTGCAGCAGGAAGTAGTAGCCGTCCTCCCGCGGGTGCTCGTCGTGCGCCCGCCGCGGCCACAGCAGCACGCGGTGCACAGGTGAGTCGCTGGCGTCCAGCACCCACTCCTCCCCACCCGTCTCCTTGACCTCCACCAGCACGTAGCGCTTGCTGCCGTCCAGCTGCAGGCGGGCGATGGCATCCTGGATGACGTCGGATGTGGTGCTGTCCTTGGTGGCCGGCACGCGGCATGAGGCCAGGGGTGGCGCCTGGCTCTCGGTGGTGGCCAGCTGCGGGTAGATGTGCAGGTGGTAAGCCGCCTGCCCCCGGCGGCCGGCGCTGCCCGCCTCGTTCACACTCATCCTGCCGGCAGCCTGGCCTCAGCATGCCTCCCGGGCTCGGGGCGCACGTCCTGGAGCTGGAAGGGAGAGGTGGCACCATCAGAGGGGGTGGAGGGCAGAGGGGTGGTTCAACACTGACACCCACCTCCGGACAGAGCCTCAGGCCCATGGCCTGGATCCATGGGCTCTCCTGAAGCCAGAAAGGCCAAGGAGTCTCGTCTGTCCTTAACGTGATCCTGACTTCAGGTTCGCGGCTCCCGCAGAGCGACGTCACTGGAGTCTGTCCACATCCCAGGCCGCGGCCCTCCCTACCAGCCTCTCAACCCTCAGGTCCGGGGGCCACAGCCATCTCTCAGCTCAGTCCTTCCTGGCCTCTCCTCTCTGACAAAAACTCCCCTGGCAAGTTCCCAAGCAGAGGAAGACTTGGCCCCACGTGCCTTGGTCATGTCCCCCAAACACAAGAGGGGCAGAGAGAGGAAGGGTGGGATGAGGAAGACTGACCTTGCCCGGAAACTCAGGGACCTCGAAACCCCACTGAGGAGGATAAAGTCAGGGAGTGCCCCCTTCAAAAAAAAAAAACTTGCTCCAGAGAACTCTTCAGTGGACATTCACTTCTAGAACCCACAACTCCATCCCCATCATGCCGAGAACATCTGGCAGACCCATATCAGAGGCCCAGGAGTTCTGGTCAATTTTCCCCAAGGCTGTGAAAGACTGAGGAGCCGCCCCAGCCAGAGCAAACTGGGGAGCTGTGATGACTGAATGTCCCAGGGTTGTCTGCACAGGGTCATGACTGGAGAGAAGACGTGAAGGAAGAACTGGTGATGTCTGAATAAGGTCAGATGGCTGGTGAATAGCAGTGTGCTGGCGTCGGTTTCTTAGTTGTACAAACGTACCCTGATAGTGTGAGGTGTTCACATTCAGGCAACATGGGTGAGGGGTTCAGGGGACTCCCTGTTTGGTCTTTGCAACTTTTCTGGAAACCTAAAATGATTTCCTTGGTTGTCCAGTGGTTAAGAATCCACCTTACAAGGAAGGGGATGTGGGTTCGATCCCCGGTCCAGGAACTAAGATCCCACATGCAGCTAAGCCCACAGGCTCTGGAGCCCACACGGCCCAACAAAAGGTGTGCTTCAACTAACACCTGATGCGGTCAGATACATATTTTAAAGGATGACCACACCAGAAACAGCCTATTTAGAAAAAAAATTTGCTCCTGAAGACATTTTGAGAAAAGAGAAAAGGCAGTCAATGTTGGCAACAGCTCACCGCAGTGTCTGAGGCGAGAGGCAGGAACACAGAGTGGGCCACGTGGGGCTCACTGTGTGCCACCCGAGTGTGGCCGCAGATACAAAGATGAACCAGACCTTGGCTCAGAGCCCAGTGGGAGATGCCGATACGCAAATAGATGTGAGAGGTTATCAACCATGAGCGTGAGAAACTACTGTCCCCGAGAGCCACAGAAGGCTTTAGGGAAGTGGTACCATCTAAGAGGGGTTCTACAGGATGAAGAGGAATTCGTTCAACAGGAAGGCAAAGGAGGGATGAGAGTGTGCTAGGCCCATGGTCTATTTTGTTAAAAAAAAAAAAAAAAGTTTCACTGGAATGAAGCTCTGCCCATTCACGAACATAGTGTCTACATCTGCCTGTGTTATAACAACACAACCACGACAGAGACTAGTAACCTGAAGGCCTGGAAAGCTGAACCTTCTTTTTCCCCAGTCCTTTGTGGAAACAGTAGGCTGACGTCTGCATGACTCAGCCCTGTGGACATGAGGGGCCACCAGAGGCTGTGATGATCTGGACTCTGGGAAACTGAGTCCCACAGCAGTGCTGGGAGGGCAGGTGACAGGTGAGGCTGAGCAAACTAGATGTAATGAAGCGGCCACAAATAGGTAGGTAGGTCGCGGCAGCCCGCAGGGAGGCTGGGGTAGACGGGGACGTTTAATTTCCTAAACTTTTCCCCAGATTATTATGGAACTTTGGTCTATTTCCTTCCAGCTTAATATTCAACAGATGTTACATGTTTTAATAAAGCCTGAACTGCTCTTCATGGGATATGTTAGTACAAATGAACATGTCTCCATGCCATGAAATATGCTCTGAAACATGATTTCTGAGTTCCTGGACACACAACATTGTGTAGAACTCTTGAGAATTTCCTTGGAATCAGTTAACTCAGGCAGAATCAGTAGATAAATGGATGTGAACATTGCTAAGCGTCTTTCCTCAAAATGCCACAGTATCCTGCAGAAAAATGATGAAATGATAGAAAACACTTTGGCAGTTTCCTTAAAAGTTAATATATGCCTAGCGGGTGACCCACTCCTAGCGATGGAACCACTCCTAGGAGTTACTCCAGAAACATGAGGCAGATGTTCATACACAGACTGTACATAAATGGTCTCACTGACACTGTTTCTAAAAGCCCCAGACTAGATACACCCTCAATGCACACAAACTGGCGAATGGACGCATAAACCGGCCACACAATGAACACGACTCAGCTGTGAGAATGGACCGACCTCTGACCCTCACAACAGCACGGAACAACACAGACCAATCCTGGAACCTGAGTGCTGAGTGGAAGAGCGAAGATGGAAAGGAATATATACAGACCCCAAAATTCCACTCCTAGTATGAACCCCAAGGACTTAAAGACAGGTATCCAGACAGACACTTGTACACACACGTTCACAACAACCCTATTAGCCAAAAGGCAGAAAAACACCCAAATTTCCATCTGCTGATGAAAGAGTGGAATGGTCCTTGCTACAACGTGGATGAACCCTGAAAACATCACGGTGGATGAAAACAGCCAGACACCAAAGGCTACGTGTTACAGGACTCCGTCTATTAGGAAATGTCCAGAATGGGTAAATCCATAGAAATGGGCAAAATCACACACTAGCGGTTGCCAGGGGCTGGGGAGTGAGGTGGGGGAATGGGGAGAGACTGCTGACGGACGCAGGGTTTCCTTTTGGGGTGATGGAAAAGCTCTGGAGCTACACAGAGGTGATGGCTGCGCCACATTATGAACGCGCTAAGTATCAGTGAATCGTTCACTTTAATGTTATGTGATGCTGTATGTTAATTTACCATGATGTGAATTTCACTTCAATAAAAACTTCAAAGCAGTATATATATAGCACATGATTCCACATACTCCCGACGCTTGAACAACTCCGGGGGTCCACTTATATGCAGATTCTTTTCACTATATATGTACTTGGCATGTTTAGTCGCTCAGCCGTGTCCGACTCTTTGTGACCCCATGGACTGCTGCCCCCTAGGCTCCTCTGTCCATGGGATTTCCCAGGCAAGAACACTGGAGTGGGCTACCATGCCCTCCTCCAGGGGACCTTCCTGACTCAGGGACAGAACCTGTGTCTCCTGCATCGGCAGGTAGAGTCTCTACCACTGAGCCACCTGGGAAGCACACACACTTTATGGACTTTAGTACGACATGACCTGTGGTTGGCTGAATCCCAGGGTGGCGTGCTGTGTCTAACTGTAAAGTGATACATGGACTCTGACTGCGTTTGTGTGTGGAGGTCTGCATCCTTAAACCCCACATTGTACAGAAATTTCTAGAAAATGCAAACTAACCTACAGAGACAGAAAGCTGACCGCTGGCTGCTTGAGGGGGGGTGACAGGGTGGGAGGAGAAAGGAACTGGGGAGACTTTTCGGGCGATGGACGTGCTCTTTATCTTGATGGCAGCTGTGGGCTCCTGGGTGCTTCACGTGTCACAACTCATCCAATTACACACTTCAAATCAGCCCACTTATAGTGTATAGGGTATAACCATATAGCCAATAAGGCTGTTCAGGGGCATCATGGTGGTCTGGCAGCTAGGACTCCGAGCTCTCTACCCTGTCCCTGCCCCCAAGCCCAATGCAGGGGGCCTGGGTTTGATCCCTGGTTGAGGAACTAGATCACACATGGCAACTAAGACCTGGCCCAGCCAAATAATTAAATACAAAATAAATATTACAAAAAGCTGTTTATGTGTGGCTGAGCCCCTTTGCTGTTCACATGAAACTATGGTAACATTGTTTGTTAATCGGCCATATGCCAATATAAAATAAAAAGTTAAAGATAAAAAAGCGCTATTTTTAAAAAAGTATGTGAAACTATGAAAGGACTCAGTTCCCTAGGAATGCAGCTTTTTGGAACTTCTTGCTTTCTTTCCAAAATGCCCAATTCTTGAGCCCTGTCACCAAGCTCCTCAGATGCCACCACAAGGAAAATGGCTCGGAATCTATGAGCTTGTCTATGTTCAGAGGTTATCGCCCACTTGACTGTCCCCCAGAAACAATGAGAGCTAACCTCAGGACTTTCCTGCGGAGCATCACAAGGCTGTGGAAGCTGGGCATCTGTGCACTTCTGAGCAGGTGAGACAGGTCAGAGTGCAAACTGCAGATCTGCACCTTAATCACGGTCATGTGAACGCATGTGTGTGCTTGTGAACATACACCGAGCACGAATGTGAGCATACGTGTGTGGACGCGGACACACAGGCATCAATACACACTCTCACACAACCATGCTCACACCTGTGCATGCACAAACACAGACACATGAGTACGAATAGAATTTCATCTGAATATACCCACGCTCACGTGAGTGTAGACACATGGCCCAGGGCTTCAGGCAGGGCCCGCCCCACTGTGGCACACACTTGTGGAAATGTGACCCACGTGCACCACAACTTCCAGGGCATCGATCCAGCTCAAGGATGGGGCAAGGGCGGGGAGGGCTCTGGATGGTCTCAAGCCCAAGCAGCTTGGCTGCAAGTGACAAAGGTCACGTGGGTGCATCTGTTCTCTCCTCCCAGCAGACACTGGGCTGAGCGAGAAGCCACCTGGGCTGACCAGGGTCTGGATGACGCTTGGATAGGCTGAGGGCTGCGTGGCCCATATCCGCCAGGGCTGCCTGGTCATCAGGCACCCTTGGAGCCCCACGGGGGACTTTTATTGCTCTGGGCCCCTTGCTGAGAGGCACAGGAGACCCCACGCTCATGGGGACAGTCACAGGCCCGGCTGATGCGCACCCCACCCCCGGGCCAGGAGGAAGCAGATAAGGCTTGCTCAAGGCGCCTGTTGACCGCTGGAGCTGCAGGGGAAGAGGCGGGCCAAAAGAAGGGGTGGGGCAGGGCAGACGCCAGCTGGGGCCCCTTGCAGGAGTCCCAGCAGGGCCCGACTGACCCAGCCCAAGGCAGCTGCCCCTCCAGGCCCCACCACATCTGCATCCTGGGAAAACTCCCCCTGCACCTGCCTGTGGGGCCCTCCCAGCACCCTCTCAGCCTCACCTGAGCCCACACTCTCCTCTCAGAGTGGCTCCCTTTCCCCTCCCCAGGGGGAGGGCCCTCCCACTGAAATAACTCATTTGTCTGAAAAACAAGAGACACTAGTAAATTCTCTAGCCGAGGGTCCAGTTCCGAGTTCCCGCCTCACTTCCATGCAGCCTGAAGCCAGCCCTTCCTGCTCCTTCCCCCGCCTTGGTCAGCCATCACCCTTCACTGCCCCCGCCTCGGGCTGCCAGCACCCCCGGTTCGCCCCGCCGGCCCACCCCCCCCCCCCCGCCCCGACACCTCCATCTGCCATCCCCTTACACAGCTTCCCTTCCCAAAGATGCTACCAAGCTCCTGCCAGTCACTTTCCTGGTCCTGCCCACTTGCTCGGCAGCCCTGGGGACCAGGTGGCACCTGGACCTACCGCTGGGGCCCATCCACTCTGTTGTACTTCCCGTTCAGTGGCTAAGCTCCTGCCCAGGGACGCCCACCTCTTGCCCTAAACACCGGAAGGTGTTTGCTCCCTGCTCCTCCCACTGACCACATCCTGTCTGCTGTCCCCAGAACAGCTTCTCTTTTCACCAAGAGGATGGGAGGACCCCTGAGGGACCCTTGCCTCCATCCCCCGGGCCGCTGCAGGGGAGCCCCTGGCAATATCGGTCTAGGTGTGAGTGTCCCAGTGCATAGCCCCTTGGGGCCTCCCTCTGGCCAGCCCTCCGCTCCTGGCCGTCAACCCCCATGCAGCAGAGCCCCTCTTGGGTAGGTTGGTGGCAGCCAGGAAGCAGTTGCTGGACATGCTCTGGCTACTTCTCACTCAGCCAGGCCCAGGCTCACAGGCCAGACCTGGCAGGGCCCCATCAGTCATGGAAAAGCTGCCCAAAGCCCCCAACCCACAGTGGGAAGTCTGGTTCCCACAGCTCGGGCTACAAGCCCAAGAATCACTGACCAGGCCACTGCCAGGGGCTGGCACCCTGCCCTCCCCTCCCGCTCAGACAGAGGCAGGCACCACCCCGCTGCCTCCTTCCAGTGCCATCCGTGTCTCCTGTCCCTATTCTCAGGTTGGGATGTCCCTCGGACCCCTCCAGCAGACTCTAGGAAGCTCTGCTCCCAATGCAGTATACCCTCGTAGATCCAGAACTGCCCCGCCCCATTCTCTAGGTGGTACCATTTTAACCTCAACACTTGGCTGATCTGATCCCCTCTACAGCCTCACTTTGAAGGCCGGACTCCCTCTTCCCAACTGACTTCCGTAGAGGCCTCCCCCGACCACCAAAGAGAGAGGTCGGCCCGGAGCAGCCTCACTGGCATGGAGGATTAATATTTTTCTCAACCTGTGGCTATCCGTGGGCACAAAAGAGTGCTTTGTCACATTTAATCCTCTGACTGTCAGGCTGGTTTTTGGAGAATTAAGTGTATTCAGTAATGATTTTTCTGTTTATGGAAGCTGTTTAATGTCGGTCGCCCATTTTCCCCTCATTGAACCATGCCTACCTAGCTTACTGTTTTGGAGCAGCTTTTTGTATAGGAAGGGTATGATGTCTTCACGATATCTGATGAACTTAATTCATACAAATTTACTTTTTTAAAAGAAAACATTTATTTTTTAGCTGTGCTGGGTCTTCATTGCTATGCAG
Source organism: Oryx dammah (assembly GCF_014754425.2). Lineage (NCBI taxonomy): Eukaryota > Metazoa > Chordata > Mammalia > Artiodactyla > Bovidae > Oryx > Oryx dammah. The sequence continues at coordinate 101,588,859 of NW_024070189.1, read as the reverse complement.
GCTCTTCCCTACTCTCTAGTTGCCGTGTGCGGGCTTCTCACTGTGGTGGTTTCCCTGGTTGTGGAGCAGGTCTCCAGGGCAAGCGGGCTCAGTAGTTGCAGCTTCTGGGCTCTAGACTGCAGGCTCAACAGTTGTGATGCATGGGCTTAGCTGCCCCATAGCATGTGCCATCTTCCTGGACCAGAGATCGAACCTGTGTCTCCTGCACTGGCAGGCAGATTCTTTACCGCCGACCCACCAGGGAAGCCCATACCAATTTACTTCCGTGTATGCTGTTTTTTGATCCAGATACTACACTTTCTGAGCAGACACATCTGTGGGTCGTTTCTCCCATGATGTCGGCAGCTTGCTCTTCTCCCAGACATGAACCCACACTCTGTCTTCCTCTCCCTGCCTGGACTTACTTGCCACGTTTAAGCCTTCATTCATCTGCAAGTTATACTGGAGGGTATAAGTTTCCTACAGCTACTCTAACAAAGGACTGTAAACCAGGTGGCTTAAAACAAGATGTATTGTCTTGCCTTTCTGGATGAGCCCAAAAATCAAGGCGTGGGCAGCGCTGGTTCCTCCTGGAGATCGTGAGCGAGAAACTTTCCTGTGTCTCTCCTGGCTCCTGGCGACCCTCGCGCCTCCTTGGCTGCTAGGTGGATCACTCCGGTTTCTTTGGAGGCCTTCTCTGTCTCCGTGTCCTCCCCGCTTCTTATGAAGACATCAGATACTGGATTCAGGATGCAGACTCTGTGAGATCTTTAATTACATCCGCCAAGACCTTATTATCATTATTTTTTAATGTTTATTTGTCTGTCCACTTTTGGCTGCATCGGGCCTCAGTTGCGGCATGCAGGATCTTCCCTGCGGCACGCGAGATCTTTCTTTGTGGTGCGTGGGCTTCTCCCTAGTTGTGGTTTGAGCTCCAGAGCACGGAGTGGCTCAGTAGTTCAGGTGCCTGGGCTCAGCTGCCCCACAGCATGTGGTATTTCAGTTCCCCAACCAGGGATCGAACCTGCGTTCTCTGCATTGGAAGGCGGATTCTTAACCAATGGGCCACGAGGGGAGTCCTAGGACCTGATTTCTAATCAAAGTCATATTCTAAGGTTCTGGGTGGGACGTGAATTTAGGGGGACACCAATCAACCCAGTACGGTGTGGGAGCTGAAAGGAGGATCCAGACGAGCTTCAAAGAATGAAACAAGTGTTTTCCTGCTTTTTCTTAAAGAATCTGTCTCTCCCCTGACCAGGGAGCTTCTTTGTTAAAGGAGATAAGTGAAGTTACGTTACACACGCGTGGGTCTGCCTCTGGGCTGTTGATACCTGCCTGTCGTGGTGCTGTGATGACCACAGCGTCGGGGGATGTCCTTGAGCAGTGGACATCAGCTCACTGAGGCCCTCAGCTGATTTCTCTGGCTTTGCCCTCCGCACAGAGTCTAAATACAGCCTGAGACCTGGAAGCCAGTCACACTGTAGCTTAAGGTCTTGTCCCAAGCGCATGTGAAACCTGCACCCCAGGAAGCCCCAGACTGTGTCTGGAATGAAAAGAAGCACGTCTAGGGCTGAGGAACTGGGGGCCCCGGGTCCCCAGGAGGGATAGCTCAGCAAAGCAGCAACTGTTCACTGTAGCTGTGTGTCGCGCATGGCAGGTCCTGAAAACCTATGTCTGTCTTTGATTCAAACCACCGCTCCCAATGCCCCCAAGTTAAAAGCCTGTTCTGCCTTCTGACCAATGCTCATGGAAGCACACGCAGTGTGAACAGGAAGGAAAACTCATCCCTGAACTGAGAGGATCTGTCTACCTGGAACTTGGCGGACAATTATGCGCTCATCACTAAATCGAAGTCAAACTGCAGACTCTAACATTCCTGGATTAAAGAGCCCAAGGTGGACTTGAAATGCCCATCGAAGGACGAGGGGAGGGACTCTCCCGGTGGTCCAGGGGTTAAGAAACCTCCTACTATGCTGGGGACAAGGGTTCGATCCCTGGTTCAGGAAGATCCCACATGCAATGTGGCAACTAAGGCCGTGCGCCACAATTACTGAGGCTGCACTCTAGCGCCTGCAAGCCACAGTTAACTGAGCCTGTGTGCCACAATTACTGAAGCTCACGTGCCTACAGCCTGTGCCCTGCAACAAGAGAAGCCACCGCAAGGAGAAGCCCTTGCACTGTGACAAAGAATAGCTCTCGCTCGCGGCAGCTAGAGAAAGCCCATGGGCAGCAATGAGACCCGGTAAAGCCAAAAATATAGAAATTGTATTAAAAAAAAAAAAAGGATGAGTGGATAAACAAAATGTAGTCCATCCACCCAGTGGAATATTATGCAGCCATAAAAATGAACGGCACTCTAAGGCAAACTACAAGGCGGATGAACCTCCAAAGCATCAGGCCGAGTGAAAGAAGCCAGATACCAAGGATGATCCCATCGACAATGAAATGTCCAGAACAGGCAAATCCATAGAGACAGAAGGCAGATGAGTGGTTGCTAGAGGCTGGGGGAGAGGGGATCGGGACTGAGCACTGATGGGCATCAGGTCTACTTCAGGGGTGCTGGAAACGTTCTGGAACTCGACAGAGGTGGTGGCTGCAGACACTGGGAATTCACTCCCTCTTAACTAACAGCCAGTCTTCGGGGCACGATAACAAGAATTCCCACTGAAACACCTGAATGGTGAAAAATGAAAAGGCCTTGGCAAACACCGTACCAGTGTCCCTTCTGGGCCCTGAGGAGATATGAGCCTCAGTTCAGGGTCTTTCTCAGAGAAAGGAGGTGCAGGGAAGAGGCGGAGGCAATCCACAGTCCAGCCCTGGGGGCAAGTGACAAAATGTGAAAAGAGCCACTCTCTCTAGTCCAGCCAAGGCATGAAAAAGCCCAGATTCTGCCGATCGGCTTGGCGAAAGATTCGAAATTGACTGGAAAATGAGGCGGATGGGGGCCTCTAGAATGTGTAGCATAGCTGCTTCGTTTATATAAGGCCATAATTTGAAGCCACATGTTTACTGGATGAAATCATCCTCAAGCTAAAAGGAGGCGGCCAGGGTTACAGCAGCATCAGTTAGGGTGCTGTCTTGGAGGCAGCGAGTTTCCACTTTTCCAGGCGTGTTTCCTTGAGCCTGCTGGGATTTTTTTAAAGGAAATGATGACATGAAGTTACTGGTAAGATGGACCTGCCGAGAAACAGCTACAAAAGAAGCATGTTTCTTAGTCTTGGCGGCTCAGAGTTGTAAGACAGCTTAGGGCTTAAGTTAGGGGTCGGGGAATGTATCCAGAGGCCATGGAGCCCCCAGAAGCTGAAAGGGGCAAGGAAGGGTCCTCCACCCACCCCCGGAGTCTCTTAAGACAGTCATGGACCTGCTGATGCTCTAGTTTGGGACTTCCGGCCTCCAGAACTTCAAGGGAATCCATTTCTATCATTTAAGCCACGCAGGCTTGTAGTGCCAATTTACAGAAGCCCCAGGACACGGGTCCAAGGTGTCATGTTCATAAGGTGCTGAGTTCCCCAAGAGAGGCTGTGATCAGGAAGGGCCACCACCTTTCTTCCGCTTCTTTTAAAAACCCCTGGAGAAGCCCCTCCCAAACACCCTCTCGTGACTGTCCCTTTCTCTCTTAACTCATCCCTTAGCCTTCCAGTCTGGCCCAACCAGTCTGTGAGTCTTAGAAAAAGTTCTTTCTCCCAGGCCCATGCTGGGGCAATGTGGTCCATTCATCTCTCCCCGAGGCTGATCCTTCTTGGAGCCTGCTCCTATATACCCAAAGAGGATGCCTCCTTTCAAAATCCATCCAGTCAACAAATGTTTCTCTGCTGCCCACCCCACCGGGCTGGGCCAGGCAGCTGGTAAAATAGGGAGTGAGAATGTGGCGATGAGGTCTGACCTTCAGGCAACCTGACAGATCAACCCACTAGCGAAGAGGCATTTCCAACAGCAACGGTGCTTTTGGAAAGAAAAAGTGCAGTGTATTCAAGCAGCAGCTTTCAACTGTGGGGTGGGTGAGGAGGTGATCCTGCCCCACCCCACGGGACACTTGGCAAAGGCTAGAGACATTTTTGGTTGTCACCCCTGGGGGGAGGGGAGAGACTTCTGGCATCTGGTGGGAGGAGACCTGGGACGCTGCTCAACACCCTGCAGCATGCGGGATGTCCCCAACAGCAGACAGGGATCTGGTCCTAGATGTCAGTGGTGCTGCCACGGGGGTGGAAACTGACCAGAGCAGGGTGGTCACTTTGGACCAGCCAGGGGGCTGCACAGGGGAGTGCCCAGTGGAGAGAGCTGCCTAGGCCTGCGCAGTGCGAGAGGATGGATGGGCTGAGCGTGGTGATGGCAGCCTAGGCGAGGGCGGTGAGCTCCAAGGGCAGGGCAGCCGGGGCTGGCCTCGGAACAAGGGGACCAGTGTGGCTGGCAGGGCCGAGGCTGGAGGGGGAGGGGCCGGGGTCAGGAAGGTCAGATCCCACAGGGCCTTGTGAATGTGGGAAGGAGTCTAGATTTTCCTGCAAGGCTGATAGGGAGCCCTGGGGGGGTTGGAGGCAGAGAGGACCAAGACACAGTGACATCAGGAAAGGATCAGCCAGGCCTAGCGTGGCAGGCAGAGCAGGGGGGGCAGTGAGGGGTACTGGGCAGCCCCTGCAGGCGTGACAGGTTAGGGGGACTGATGGCGGCTTGGGTCAGGTCCCTGGGTCAGGTGGGGTCTGATTACGAGGGGAAGGCAGACCTGCAAGGCCCTGTGGGGGGCTGGGATCTGGGTCCTTCCCTATAGACTAGCGGGCTGGTGAAGACTCAAAAAGTCTTCTGGGAAGCGGGTCTGGGCAGGCAGAGGGGGGCCCCTGGCAACCCCCTCCCTCCGATCACACAGTCCATCTGTCATTGTGCCCAAGTAGAAAGCCACCTTCAGAGCCTAATACGGGCGGAGCTGTGGCGACAACACACAAAGGCCCTGCCTGAGAGCAGGCCGAGTAGCCCCCAGAGGACAAGGGAACCCCGCTTGGTGTCTACAGGCAGTTCAGACCCGGCATCCCTGGCGGCTCAGATGGTAAAGAATCCGCCTGCAGTGCAGGAAACCCAGGTTCGATCCCTGGCTCGGGCAGATCTCCTGGAGGAGGGCATGGCAACCCACTCCAGTATTCTTGCCTGGAGAATCCCAGGCAAGAGGAGCCTGGTGGGCTACGGTCCGTGGGGTCGCAAAGAGTTGGCCAAGACTGGGCAACTAACACTTTTTTTTTTCACTTTCACAGAGCCTCAGGTAGGGCTTTGGGGGTTGCAGTGCTAGCTCCGTCATGGGGGGGGGGCGTGACTCTTCTCCCAGGGGACACCTGACATACATGGGAGACATTTTTGGTTGTCACAACTGGGGGGGGGCTGCTACTCACAACTGGTGGGTGGAGGCTGGGGTCACTGCTGAACACCCTGATGGGCAAGAAGGCTCCACCACAGTCTATGATCCAGCCCCAGTCAGCACCAGTGCCAAGGCTGAGGAAAAATGCTTTGAATAAAGAACCAAAAGCTTGCACACTTTAGGGTCTCTCCAGGGCCTCAAAGACATGTAAGATGCTCGCTTGATTCCAAGTCCATGTTCATCTGACTACACAAGATACAGAAGGAGGGAGCAAGAGAGGGAGAGAGAGGGAGCCAGCCTGGTGGGGTAACTGCCCGAGCTGCTGGGGCCTAGAGTCACCTGTCCCGGTCAGGTCACTCTTTCCACTTTCAGACACGTGTTCCTTAGCCTCCCCATCTTCATCCTCTCCTCTTCCTGCGAATCCGGGGGCAGACTCCCCGGGGACCACCAGGAGGAGACGGACCCGCCCTGAGGGTCTCCAGGGCAGGCTGCTGTGCTCTAACACTGGGTGCCACCTGCTAATCCAGGGACCCCCAGGAGGGGAGGGACCCGCCCTGAGGGTCTCCGGGGCAGGCTGCTGAGCTCTAACATTGGGTGCCGCCTGCTTTTGTGTGCATCACGTGGCATGCCGGATAATGGCTCCCCAACCAGGGACTGAACTCACACCCCTCGCACTGGAAGCAGGGGGTCGTCACCACTGGTCGACCAGGGAAGTCCTGTGTGTCATCGTTCTGATAAACAGCATTTCCACATGACAGCCAGGGACTCTGGCCATCTTCCCAAGCAGTGGCCTTGGACCCTGGCACACTCGCCAGGAAACGAAAGCCCCTGGGTGCACCCATGGGACCTGAGATGCAAAGATCTCCAAGTCTTCTCTGCTCGGCTCCCCAGGTTCTGTCTACCCTTGAATGGGATGGAGACGCTCTGAGAGATGAGTGGGAAGATCCTGGCAAAGCCCTCCTGGTCCTGATGCTGATGCTGTTTTCACCCCATTTGCGAGGAGGCAGCAGCAGCAGTGGCCTTGGAGGGAGATGATCACGCCAGGGCTCCAAGTCTTCCTCTTCATCAGCCACTTCAGGCCAGGCCCAGGTTCCAAGTCTGCCCAGTGCCAGGCACTTCACCGCCCTCACCAGGCTGGGGATCTGACTTTAGCGGGCATGACTGCTGGCCAGACACCTGTGCTTGGGCAAAGAGACCAGGGCTACTCCTGTTGCTCAGCATACCTGAGATCGCCAAATCTGTCCCAGGCTTGTCGACATTTCTTGTGGAATGATTTTCAAGTCTTCCAGAAACTTCTTTTGTCTCATCACCAGTGGAAGCAGCTGGTCCCAAAGTCACTTTGTTCCATGAATGGATTTGATTTTGGACTCCCCCTCTTGATTCCGGCAAAACTGAGGACAGGGACTCCCATATACCTCAGCTATAAACCTTGGCTAGCCCCTGGGTGGGCACACACGGTCTCCCAGGTCTGGCTCTAAACACATCCCTAATAAAGTCCCACAAGATCCACTCCCCCTGAGTCATGTTCTTGCCTCTCTCTAGTCACTCCAAGTATAAGGACACGTGCAAGACCTGGAAAATTCCCTAAGAGGGCACTTCCAAAGGTGACGTGGCCAACCTGCCCATCTCCCCTACAATGTTTATTTCACTGAATGAGACAAAACTGAGTGAACTTTTCTCTATCTGGATGATTATCTATCAAAAATCCCCTTATTAAATGAAATTTCCCTTATTAAATTCATTTCATAAAAAATGAAACCTGTCTCCTACTTAGTGTCCTGAACTGTGCCCCCTGCCAACCCTCTGCTGGCCCCCATAGGGTTTCCCTGGTGACTCAGAGGTAAAGAATCTGCCTGTAATGCGGGAGACTTGGGTTCGAATCCTGGGTTGGGAAGATCCGTGGAAGAGGAAATGGCAACCCACTTTAGTACTCCTGCCGGGAAAATCCCATGGACAGAGGAGCCCGGATGGCTGCACTCCTTATGGTCACAGAGACTCAGACACCACTGAGCACACACCTGCCCCCCACGATTCATTATATCGAAGTCCTACTGTTCCAAGGACCTCAGAATGCGACTGCACTTGGAGACAGGACTTTTAAAGAGATGATTCAGTTAAAATGAGGTCACTCGGATGGGCACTGATCCAAAGGGGCAACTGGACATGGACTCGCACAGAAGGAAGATGCGCTGAAGACTCAGAGAGAAGACGGCGAGCGACAAGCTGAGGAGTGAGGCCTGCGTGCATCCTTCACTCGTGGCCCCCGGAAGGAACCAACCTTGCTCACACCTTGACCTGGATTTCTGGCCCCCAGATGCACAACACAATACGCTTCCATTGCGTGCGCTACCCAGCTTGCAGCACTTTGCTACGGTGGCCCCAGGAAACGCGCACAGGCGGCAGGGACAGTCATGAAATGCTCGGAGCTGGCTTCCCTCTTACACACACAACCTCAAGAAACAGGGCGGAGCTGGGATGTAAACCAATGAGTCAGACCAGGACAGCTTATTCATTGCTCCGACTAAGCCACAGGCTGAACCCTTGAATCACTACTTTATTTATCATCGGGACTCAGGCTCAGAGTCCCAACGAGGAAATGAGTAGAACCCAAACTCATCCATCGGCTGCATTTTTGAGACGTGCCTAATCTCTGGGGCCCTTTGGGGGCCAAAATGAAACAGGCAAAGAGGTGAAGTGGGGGTCTCTGAGCTGCAGCCGGCAGCGGGCTGGCTTGTTGGGGGCCCCGGCCGTGCTCAGACAGAGCTCTTTGTTCTGTTTCCCCGTCTCCGGGACGAGGGCAGAGAGAAGGGCCTGTCTTGCTCGGCGGGGAGGCCGAGCAGGGGCTGCCTGGCACAGTTGATTGGGGATGCTGGCGGCACAAAGGGCCGGTGGACGGGGGCTGGGGGAAGGCGGCCTTCAGAAGGGGTTGGATGGCCCCAGAATGTGCCCCTTCTGCCCCCGGAGTTAAAGCAGCAGTGTCAAGGTCGGGGAACAAGCAGAGGAAGATGCACGGAGCGCAAAAGTTAGCCTGAGCTTGAGAATGGACCCGTGTCTGGAGCCAGGACGGCAAACGGGAGAAGAGAACGTGGCTTCGAGAGCCACAGTCATCTGGCGCTGCGTCCAAAGTAGCTCTTTGAGAAGAGAATCAAATACCTCTAATCTCGGAAGAAAAGCAACCATTTGTTCTGAGACAAGGATGGTGCCTGCAGAAATCCAGGTCAGTGGGAAGACAAAGGAGACAAAGACAATGGCATCTGCTGTGCCAGCGAATGACAAGTGCTCCGGCTCACCTCCTCTTCCTCCTCCGTGCAACATTCTCAGGGCACGTTCCCTAACTCCCCCTTGGTCCATTCCCAGTGGCGTCTCCTTTTTATCGGGACTCCAGATTAAGAACTGAGTGGACGGCAGAAATCAGTTGCTGGCCTCTTTTCCCCATGCCTGCTCTTGGCAGCAATTTGCTGGGAGCCCAACAAACACCAAAGAGTCACTGAAGTGATGGTAGGCCTGGTGGCAGGAACCAGCTTTTACTGGAGAGTTCCCGTCTGGGCGGGGGGGCGGGGGGGCGCGGGGGCGCACACAAACCATGTCTGGAGACACTGTGGTTGTCACGACTTGAGGTGGGGATGCGTTACTGGAATCTTCTGTGTGAAGGCTAAGGCCGCCGCTGCACAGCCTGTAATGCACTGGGGGGCCCCACAGCAAAGAATGACCTGGCCCCAGATGTCAACGGGGTTGCAGTCGAGACAGCATTCCAACAACTGGGTCTTTAGCAAACTGAGCTTTCTAATGATCCTTCACGCTTCTGGAAAGCGCGGGGAGCCATCTCTTGAAGTCATCATGCTCCTGACCCTCAGTTTCTGTATCTAGTAAATGGGAACCACAGTCTCCCTGCTGATGCCTGGCAGAGTAAGAGAGCTGCGTATGAAAGTGTCTATCACAGAAGATGTTCAATGAAGAGCCACGCAGGGATGTACTTATGTGGTTCCCTCTTCCGGCTTGGTTCAACACCTCCGTATCCTTCAAGGCTTGGCTTGCAGCCAGCCATCTCTTCTGAGGAAACCTGCTGGAATCCCCCATGCCCTGAAGCTTGAGCTGGTCATTCCTGATTCTGTCCCCACAACTTCTTGTGTCATTTCTGCTACTGAACTGACCAGTTACTGTGAACTCATCATGCCTGTGGGGGAGGGTGGCCCACTAGAATGTCCCTCCATTAGGGCACAAGGGCTCATCCCTGGCACTCAGTCCACAGCGTCTGACACAGTCAGCCCTTGCTTTACTGAACTCTGGACCTACCCAAGACACACAACTTTAGGAAGACAAGGAATGGGAAGCAGTAGGTTAACAAGCCCCCCTCCCCCAGGGATAGAGAACACATCCTACAGTGAAATAGAAAAGGGAGACTCCCAAGTCCCCACCTGCTTCTCTGAGTCACAGGCCTGGACTCAACAGAGGGTCTCACCTAGGGATTTTCAGCCAGAAGGATGCAGCTGAAACCCTGGGAACGGTACGACGTGTGAAAGCACGTTTGGCACTGCAATTTTCTACATGGAAGATAAGGGAGCGGTACAATAATTATTTTGAGATATAAACTGTAGATTGGAAAAATGGGATTACTGCAGGGGGGATTCATCTGTCAGGGGCTGCATAAAGTTAATGGAGGCTGCCTGCTGGAGAAGCCAAGGTTTGGGTTTCAAAGTTGAGAAACACTGACTAGGCCAATCCATTCATTTTGCAGGTGGAGAAAGACAAAGAGACTTGATTGGAGGTTAGAACCCCCAACACAGGACCCTCCATGAGAGTGTGCCTGGCCACACTCCTGGTACAGGAAGGAGACAACAGCAGGGCTTTGGAACCAGAAGATTCGGGTCCAGTTCATGCAGGGAGAGGGCGAGGGCGGGGGGGGGGATGGGGCAGTGGGGTGGCGGGGGAGTCCCGGCCAGGGCAAGTCCAAACGCAAAACCTGCAGGAGGCATTACTGTGGGCTCTAATCATGTGTTCTGGGGAAACAAGGCTGAGAGTCTCGCTTACAAAGGTTCCCTAAGGGCCAGAACATTTTGGAAGTGAACGGGTGGTTATCTTTCCGTGGCCTTCTTCACATTCAAGCTATCCAGACTCCTGTCCTGAACATGCTATAAATCCAGGCTCTCTAGCCCTTCTAGCAGATTCCAGACAAGGATCCCCAGGGTTGGGAAAGAAAAGAAATGAATGCTGATCAAAACCATTTAGTGCAGGGATTTCCCTGGTGGTCCAGTGCTTGGGACTCCGAGCTCCTGATGCAGGGGACCTGGGTTCAATCTCTGGTTGGGGAACTAAGATGCCACATGCTGTGTGATGCAGTCAAATTAAAAAAACAAACTGTTCAGTGCAAGGCCCTTGCCAGAGCCAGGCCCATCAGACAACTTTTCCAGCTGGCCATGTCACCTTCCATGCTCCCGGATGCCTTGAGGGTCTGGGGACTCCAAGACTAGGACATCCCTCAGGAAGGTAGGAGCTGGGACCCTTCAACTGTAAGGCACAATGTTCCCCAGCAGCTCCCACCTCAGAGGTGTGGGAGAGGCTTTCCCTTAAAGATTGCTGGTCTACAGAGCGCCCACCAGAGGCTGTGCCTGTCCTGGGTTGAGCTCTGGGCCGCTGGAGAACAGATTTCCTGTATGTCATTTTACCCATTTAAGTCCAAGGATGCAACTGGGAGGAGGTGGTGACAGCCTAGCACATGTGAGTGTGTGCACACCCACCCCCTCGCCTCTGAAACCCAGTTCCGGCCCCAAAGGGGGGGCCCAAGAGCTCCTTCCTTGCTCCCTAGAATCCCCAGGCAGTCCAGTCTTAGGAGGAGTGTGCTGGGTTTTCAAGTTCTGAATATCGCTCAGAAGGCGCTGGGACTAGCCTGGGTCACCCAGCAGTGGGCGGGTGATATTAGTAACGGGCTGAATCAAGAGGGGAAGATGGGTCCCCTCCTCAAATCTCCATGGGGTGTACGCCAATATCTGAAAGGGGCCACTCTAGTCCTGTCCTCCCCTCCTCCCCTGCCTCTCCCTGGACCAGACCTCAGTTTTCGCCATGGCTTCGACCCCTTTTTTGCCTCCTCTCCCATCCCCCATTTCCCTTCGTACCGGCGGCCACCGCACCAGTGGGTCCAGAGCCCCTCACATTTATTGAGCACCCAGTGAATCGCAGGCGCTGCCCTCCCGCAGGCACCATCCGTCTACCTCTTCACCGTAAGCAGACGCCCCCAGGCCGTCCTACACCTCTTCCTCCCAACGCACCCCGGCTGTTCCCCCACCGGCCTCGCTCCTCTCAACCCCCAGCCTGGGCCTCTCAACCCCGCCTCCCTGCCGTTCTCTCTCCCAGCCCCGTTTCCTGCGACCCCCCAACTACCACTTAAGCCACGTCCTCTTCAGAGAAGCTGCTCAAGCCACAAGATCTGCCCTCACACCCGCCCAAAAACTCCCTCACCAGGCCCATCACATCAACTTTCTCCTTTATCGTCCGGTTCCCACTCCGCCTCCTGCAAACTCTCCAAGACCCTCAAGCTCGTTCCCGCCCCCTCGACCCCTGCCTTCGCGAGACCCCTCCCCACAAACCCTTAGTCCCGTCTTTCTCCGCAAGGCAGCCCGCCGGTGCGAGCTTCGAGATAGAACATTCAACCCGCGGCCGCCAGGCACTCACCTGGGCCTCGGCCGCCGCGCGCCGCCGGTCCCCGGCCAGGTCCCCGGCCAGGTCCCCGCCCGGCCGCCAGCCCGCTGCTAGACTGGCCGCTCCGCCCCGCCGCGCCCGCCGCTCCCCCGCGCGCTCGGGCTTCCGGGTTCCGGAGAGGCGGGCCCGGGGGGGCGTGACGCAGAGCGCCGGGGGGCGTGACGCAAAGCGCCAGGGGGCGGAGGGCCGCGAGTCTCCGCCCCTCGCTTCCGAGTTCTTGCCCGTGCCCCCGCCCCCTGCCGCTGGTGAGCGAAACCAAGTGTGAGGGGAGGCCAGAGAGCCGCGCGCGCAGGCGGCGACCTCTCTACTCCCGGTCACCCCTCTTGCGGCGTCGCGATATGGGCTGGTCCGGGAGAGGGCGGGGGGTTCGACTTAAGAGGCAGGCCTTTGAGTTGAAGGCGGGAAGATGGCGGACTCCTCGGGGCGGGGCGCTGGGTAAGTTGTGGCGCTGCGGGCCTGGGTTTGTGGGTGTCAGCTGGAGGGCTGTAGTCGAGGGCTGGGGAGGTAAATGTCCTCGGGGTGGGTTCGAATCTGAGCCCCTCCCCAAGAACCACCGAGATGCGCGGGTTCTGGGAGGTGGGACGAGGCCTTGTGCTTGCTGGGGAGCGTGGGCGCAGGACCCGAGGACGAGTTCGAGGCCCTGGTCAGAAGTTTCCATCCGGGGTGTTCTCCGGCGGGTGACTTAACCTCTCTCTGCCTCGCTTTCCTCCCTAGAGAAACCTGGCTGATCACGCCGCCGCCTAGTGTGAGGTTTAAAAGCGTTCAGAGCCGTGCCTCGCCGCTAAATGTGATCCGTAGTTCTTCCAGTTATCTTTTTTGTAGTGGACAGCTGTTGAACCGCTGAAATATCTCCTTTCATCTACATTTTTGTTTTTAATCCTCTGTTCCTCATTTACAAATGAGATGATGGAAGCTTAGAGGGGAAAGATTATTTGCCCAGGCTCACACAGCAAGAGACAGGTGTGATTCCGGGTGTCAATAAATAGTCACAACCTGAAAGTTGAGAGTTATGTTTTATTCAGCGGAAATTTTTAGGACTTAAGCTTGGGAGGCAGCATCTCAAGTAACCGTGAGAAAACTGTTCTGAAGGGGCAGGGAGGAGTCAAGTTAGATGAAAATTTGTGTTGAGGCAGTCTGAGTTCGAGTTGGAAAAGAATTTCCAGACAGCATTTCAGAAGGCAGTGAGTTTATTAAGAGCAAAGAGAGATAATGAGGGCGCTGTAAATGCAGCGAGTGGGTTGACAGGTTTCATGGATTAATAGCCAAGTTTTATAGCCTTAAGACCAAGAAAATTCCTGCTGGAAGGTTGGCGTTAGGGCACCTTAGGGTGAGTACAGCTTTGGGTGTTTTTGCCTAATTCGGGGTCTAGAAGCCCGCTGGTGATGATCATGGTGGGTGGGCTTTTAGCAGTGGTTACAAAGAGGCTCAATTTCAGAGGTGACCTTGGTTCTAGGCTTCGTGTCTATGGCCTTGGTGCAAAGCCTCCAACCTGTGGCCTGGGGGAAGGACTCAACAGTTGGTAACAAAGGGCAGATAGCCTGAAAGTCAAGAGATTATTGTGAATTAAAGAAAACCAGGTGTCTCAAATTAAGGAATCTAGCGCTTTTATATGTAGGGAAAGATGCAAGATTCTGGGCTCACTGAAATCATTCCTTTCATATTCATCTCAACTATCTGGGGCCAGCATCCTGCACTGAGCTCTTCAGGGCTCCCCATATGGAGTGGCTGTGGCCTAATGGCTGCTGGGTTGCCTAGGTATTTGTCTCCTTCCTGCGTGCCCTAGAATCATTGACGACTGGGATGTTTTTGTTTATTGATATGACAGGAAATACTCCATGTCTCACAAGGCTTTGTGTATTCCACCAAGGTTTATTGTGCTTGTGTGCATGAAAATTTAGTGGGCTGCCTGAAGTCACTTGTGTTTATTCCACAGCCCCTTTTCCTAACTGAGATTGACATTATCCTCTCTGAAGTTCAGGGGAAGTGCTTGAGGCTGGGCGCAGGTGTAGTGCCACCCTTTCCCCAACCCTCCAGGTCCCTGCAGGTTTGGCCTAAGTCCCTTTGCTTTGTCTCCAGAGCCCTGGTGCAGACCCCAGAGGGAATCCGTGGGTGTGTGTGTGTCTCTGTCTGTCTAAGTCTCTGCAGTCATGTCCGACTCTTTGAGGCTCTGTGGACTGTAGCCCACCAGACTCTTCTGTCCATGGGATTCTCCAGGCAAGAATACTGGAGTGGGTTGCCATGCCCTCCTCCAGGGGATCTTCCCAACCCAAGGATCGAGCCCTCGTCTCTTCTATCTCCTGTATTAACAGGCAGGTTCTTTACCACTAGCATACCACCTGAGTAGCCCAGAGGGAGTCTTTGCTGTGTCCCTTTCTAGCTCTGAGACTCCCTAGGGGTGACCTGTATGAATCCCAGGTCCTTGTCTGGAAAACAAAGAGAAAGCAGGCCAACAGTTAGGTGTCTGCGGGGTTGGGAACATTGCATGAAGGAGCAGAGCGCCTGGTGCCCAGCCAGAATTTGTTAAGTTGCCTCTCCCCACTGTGGCTTGGAGGCACCCCCAGCCCTGGCTTGGGTCTCACCTTGGATCAGAACCCATAACACGGAAGGTGGCTACACTGAGCTGAACAAGGGGCCCAGCACCGCTGTCGCCAGTGGAGCCTGTCTTGTGACGTCAGGATTGACAGCGGCCAGACCCCTGCCTGGCATCCCGCTGTAGTGGTCTCTGCCATACGTCAACTCAAATCAGTCATAATTACATATGTATATCTTCCTCTCGTGAGCACTCTGCTTTCTGTCTCTACGGATTAGCCTGTTCTGGATATTTCCTATCAGTGGAATCATACAACACATGATATTAAGTGTCTGCCTTCTTTGACTCAGGACAACATTTTTGAGATTTGTTTCAACACGTACCAGTACTTCATTCCTTTTTAGGGTTGAATAATATTCAGGGTTCATTTTTTATTTAAAATTTTGTCTTGGGGTATAGCCGATTAACAGTGTGATGGTTTCAGGTGACCAGCAAAGGGACTAGCCATACACAAATGTATTCATTCTCCCCCTAACTCCCATCAGGGTTTGTAATTTTTTGACAGGCGTTTTGCAGCAGCCTTGCCTCCCACGCTGCCAGTCACTCGTTCACCGCATCAGGGGTCCCCCAACCTTGGTAGTGTTGACATCCAGAGCAGGGTCATCTCTGTGATGGGCGCCGTCCTGTGTGTTGCAGGGTGCTGAGCACTAGTTTCCCCCACTAGGCCGATAGCAGTCCCCTCTGTTGTGACCGTCACGGGGGTTCAGACACTGCCAAATGTCTCCTAGGAGTCAGCGAGCACTCCTGAGTTACTCGTCTGACTGTTTATCAAGTGCCTCCTACCCGCCTGGCTCCTGGGACTCAGTGTTTTCCCATCCCTCACCACCTCCTCAAATTGCCTTCTCCAGCTAAGCCATAGGGCTCTTACTGTTTAGTTGCTAAGCTGTGTCCGACTCTTGTGCGACTGCAGGCCTCCTGTCCATGAGATTTTCCCAGGCAAGAATACTGGAGTGGGTTGCCATTTCCTCCTCCAGAGGGTCTTCCCGACTCGGGGATCAATCCCACGTTTCTTCCATTGGCAGGTGGATTCTTTACTCCTGAGACATGGGCTCATTGATTCCAGTTTCCGCATCATTCTCTGTGCCCTTGACCCTGATGGGTGCTGTCTGGGAATGTCCTTCCTTATGTATATGAGTTAACGGTGCTTGTTACTCACCCCCAACCCCCACCCCTTTCCCTGCCTTGGGCGTTCCCTCTTCACACTTGCCTGATAGGAAACTGCTGGTTATCCCTCTCAGAGAAGAAATCTAGACTAGTGTTCACCATGTATCCTCAGTGGTATACAGTTGGCACACAAACGCCCAATGAATTAATGAAGTTGAGATCGTTCAGACTTGACAAAAATGCTCGATCTTGGGCCTTCCCTGGTGGTCCAGCAGTTAAAACTCTGCACTTGCGTCACAGGGCCTTGGGTTCAATCCCTGGTGGGGGGACTAAGGTCCCGCATGCCACATGGCACAGCCAACAAAAAGCTTGCTCTTCTCGGGTGTTTTCCCCAGGTGACAAGGCTGGGACTCAGTATCCCTCGTCCCATGGAGGTGGCCCCACCTTGCAGAGATGGGCAAGAGGGGTGGGTGCTGGGACAAGGCTGTCCCAAGGAAGCCCAGCCTCCTGGGTGGCTTCCCAGAGCTTTTTATCCACTTGCATTAACAAGACCCCCCCCCCCCACCCCGTTTCTCTCTTTTAGGAAGCCTCCTGCAGTGGGCCCCAGTACTGCTAGGGGTGCTAGAAGCAAAGGAAGAACACAAGGTGAGTAACATTGGAGAGTCTATCTTTTGAAAAGGAATCCACTGCAATTAAGTGATTTTTGGACTTCTGTGGAACTTCTGGTGCAGTGAGCACTGATTAGGAAACTAAGATCCTACATGTTGCTGACTCGGCCAGAAAAAAAAAAAAACAGTGATTACCCCGTTCCCCCGCCCCCACCGCCAGTAAGTGCTTCTGGGGAAAAAGGAAAAAACAGGTCAGAGCAGGAGAGCTGGGGCTTTCCTTCTTTCTGGTCACACCTTTGGGGACCCTGAGTTTGGTCACCCAGCTCTGCAGCTAAGGGTGTAGCAGGACCTGGGGGGTTTGTTTAGGGCCGTGGGCCTTTCTGGCCGTGGTGGTCTCTGGTTGTGCCCAGGACACACCCACTTGTAAGAGTGGATGAGGAGAGTCTGAGCTGAATTTGTTATAAAACATCAAAGTTTGTTTCTGAATAAATGTGTCAGTCTCTCGGGGGTACCCACCTGTCTGATATCCACCTGTATGTCTGGGGTCGCCGTCAACAGCCCTCCTTGACTCTTGGCAGTACCCAGTTTGGGTGGTAGACCCAAGGTTCTCCCACATTGCAGCTCAAGCCTCTGTTAGGCTGAAGTATTTTTATGCCCTGCATCAGTGTGGATCTCAGAATTTGGAGCAGAATTCTAGTTCCCCAGTGACTGGAGGTTTATATCACCTGGTCTGTAACATCTGTCCTATTTACACATGGTCTAGTTCTTGGACACATTATATCCTTCCTTGTAACATTGCTTCTTTGGAAAATCCAGTGCTATTGAGAACAGGCAGGTGCATTCTAGTTTTCCAGCAACTTGAAACTGCTTTTGAATTGTGCAGGGAACCCAGAATTGCCTTCCTAGATGAGTCAACTCGTTTGCTGATGGTATTAGACCCAGCGTGTTATGGTCTCCTCCACCTTGAAGTGGGGTGTGCTTCACCCCAGTCCCTTGCTGGACACCGGGCAGCAGATCCCAGCGGTGGCTTGATTCTCTACCCTGGACCCTGCCTGCTCTGACCTGGACCCTTGGTGCCTCCTGTCTGACTGAGTGAGCCCACTCTCCCTGCAGACACGGCTCTTCCCTGCCTGGGGCACGCCTGCTAGCTTGAGGAACAGGGGACACGGGACCGCAAGGGGCCTGGAGGCGCTCAGCCTTCAACAGCTCTTGGACCCACCAGACAGCCTGCTGTAGCTGCCGCAGGGCAGTGAGCCTGGGGACACAGTGCATCAGAGAGGAGGGTGCGGCCAGTGTGCTGCCCACTGCTGCGGCCTCAGGAGGAGCGCTGGGCTCTGAGCTGGAGCATCTCAGGGGGCTGGCCAGAAGAAATTTCTTCAGTGGCCTCGTGATTGTGAGGGCCAGACTGGGGAGGGGGGGATTCCAGGAAAGCGGGGAGGAGAGGAGGAGCCGGCATAGTAAAGGGGAGCAGAGAAGTGGGAGGGGGCTGGGGTTGGAGTGGAGAGAGAATGAACAGTGTGACCCGTGGGGAGGGGAAATGGGGCAGTATAGGGTGGGGCTGGGGGAGTAGGTTTGCCAGGACAGTTGCCTAACTGGGTAAGGGCTGCGCCCCAGTCCCCAGAGCTGGGGGTTCGTTTTACCCCCAAGCACGGAATTCCCATCACATGGGGGAGCCCAGGTTATGGCCCTGAGGTTGGGAGGCAGCTAGAGGCCCAGATGGGAGGACCTCCTGGGACTGCTGCTGTTTTCCCAGTGAAGTAGGGAAGGTGTCACCAGCTGGCCAGAGGGATGGCCCGGGGTAGGAAGTGGAGGGTCAGAGCAGAGG
This sequence comes from Oryx dammah, assembly GCF_014754425.2. NCBI lineage: Eukaryota > Metazoa > Chordata > Mammalia > Artiodactyla > Bovidae > Oryx > Oryx dammah. The sequence continues at coordinate 101,570,722 of NW_024070189.1, read as the reverse complement.
ACTGGGGATGAGCGCTGGGTGTGCAGTGAGAGCCCCTGGAGGGTGGAGGGGACACGTGGGCTTCCTCCCTCCACTTCCAGCATTCCGGGGTCGGGTGTGGAAGGGGGCCTGGGGCTAAATTTTCACCAAGGGATATGGCTGTGTTCCAGAGGGAGATTGGTACTGTGTGAGTCTCAGGGGAGCAGTCCTGAGCCAGCAGTGGGTTTGGGGGATGTAAAAGGCAGTACCATGGTTGGGTCATAGGCGGGCTTGGGTGGGAGAAGGGCATTTGGCGTCACAGCACACAGAGCAAGTTGGGGCTGGAGGAGAAGGTAAACAGGTGGCCATCTTTGCCTTTTTTCTATTTCTGGCCAAGCAGCAGGGTTTGTGGGAATCTCAGTTCCCCCAAGCAGGGATTGAACCTGGAGTCCTAACTACTGTACCGCCAGGGAATTCCCAGGTGGCCACCTTGGAAGCTCTTTCTTCCATTCCCTGCCCCACCCCGAGTCCACTTTCTGTTCTGACTGTTGGCACATATTCGTCCTCTTCGTTTTTTTAAAAAAATAGTTGTATTTACCTATTTATTTTTGGCTGTGCTGGATCTTCGTTGCTGCGTGGGCTTTTCTCTAGTTTCAGTGAGCGGGGGCTACGCTCTAGTTGCAGTGCTCAGCCTTGTCACTGAAGTGGCTTCTCTGTTGCCGAACACAGGCTATAGGGTGCTGGGGGCTTCAGTGGTTCCCAGGCTCTAGAGCACAGGCTCGGTACACCAGCTTAGTTGCTCCAAGCCATGTGGGATCAGGGATTGAACCCGGGTTTCCTGCATTAGCAGGTGGATTCCAGGGAAGCCCCCTTGCTCCTCCTTGATCATAGTTTCTTGGGTCTCTGTGGCTCCGCCTCTAGCCCAAGCACCTGGGTACTGTGTGTGTGTGTCTGTGTCTGTGTCTGTGTGTCTGTGTGTGTGTTCCATCAGTCAGTCATGTCCAACTCTTTGTGACCCTTTGGACTAGCCTGCCAGGCTCCTCTGTCCATGGGATTTTCTAGGCAAGATTACTGGAATGGGTAGCCATTCCCTTCTCCAGGGATCTTCCTGACCCAGGGATTAAATCCACGTCTCCTGTGCCTCCCGCATTGGCAGGCAGATTCTTTACAGCTGAATCACCTAAAGCCCTTACATGAAAAAGGCATCTCATACGTGTTCTTGCATACAATAGATGTCTCCTGCATGCGCAAGGCTGAGCAGGGAGGGCTGATAGTGCCCAGCTTTCGGGGTGGGGTGTGGGCATCCTGGGTACCTGGTGGATCCGTAACACTTGATGCCGTAGTTTTAGTGTAAACCAACTGTGTGTCCCTTACAGGTGGAAGAATAGTCGAGTCACGGTACTTGCAGTATGAAAAAAAAGCCCCCAGAAAGGTAACGTATAACGTACATCTGAAACAGTTCTGAACTTGGAGTTCTGAGACAAGTTGCACCAGCCAGACACAGCCTGGTCCTAAAGGAAACATTTCGGGGGTTTGGCCCAGTTTGGCTTTGGGACTGTCACGCCCTTCGTGCCAACGCATGGATCTCTGTTATGGGTGGCTGATCACTTTAAGAATCCCTTTTGCAAAGCCGTGAGCTCTAGTGAATCATAAAGTTATTCCTGTCTCTCAACACAGTAATTCCTTTCTGGATTCTGTCCTGAAGCTGTTCCTTCTAATGCCTGGCACACAGTTCTCTGGCCTTGGCTGGTGTCATTAAAAAATACCTGTAGGATGTGAGAGAAAGACTGTGGGGAAAAATGACGTGCCTGAATCGCCCAGTGTTGCAGGAAGGGCTTAGTGACTTACACCACGAGAATGATGAAACCATTGAAAATGACAGCAGAAAACATTTAATAGTTTGAGAAGCTGCTTTGTGTGATGTTTAATGAAAACAGTCTTTAGATTACCCAATGACATTTTGTTTCAGTGTGTATGGACAGCCAGTGTGTGTAAAGTTTGTGTTATCCCATTTTCCAAATCTTTGTTTATGATTTGGAAAAAAAATCATAAGATTTGGTAAAGTTTAGTTAAATATTTATTTCTACTGCCTTTCTTTTATATCGGTAGGGTGAATGGCAGGTTCTTTCTTAATTAATGTGATTTAAGACCTGGCTTGAAGGAAAAGGATACCTTTGTGCCAACTGATACGCTTCTTGGACTGATTTTTTCTTTTTTATGGACTTAATTTTTTTACAGCAGTTTGAGTTTCAAAGCAAAACTGAGTGGAAAGTACAGAGCTTGCCCATCCATCACCCCCACCCCACCCCCTCACATGCCTGTCCTCCCTGTTGTCAGCATCTCGCACTGAGGAACCTAAAATGATGCATCTGGACCCAGAGTCCGTGGTTTACGTTATGGAAGTAATTTTCAACAAAGGCTAACAGTCCACACTTGATAATTTTAAAATTCCCTGGACAGCTTGGTTACAGCACCCCCATGTGTCTACATGCTTAGATAGTCTTTTCAATTTTTAAGAGCGTCTCCATTTTCTTTGTCTTCATCTTTTAAAGTAAGGTGTAGTTTCCATAAAGGAAGCATCACTCTTTTTAGCGCACAGTTCTGTGAGTTTTGACCAGTGCATCCAGTCACAAACCCACCACAGTCAAGATGGAGAAGTCTGTCACCCCCGAGGCCCCTTGTGCTCTGGTGGAACCGGCCCTTCCCCATCCCAGGCAACCACGATTTGTTTTCTGTCCCTGTAGCTCGGCTTTTCGAGAAGACCTTTTAAAAGGCACCATCCAGGTTGCAGCCTCTTGGAGACTGGCTGCTTTCCTGTGAAGGGCCCCTGCCTGACACTGGGCAGTTAGTGCGGGCTCCCGTGCTGGCTGGTGGACATTCCACTGGATGATGGACCACAGTGTGCTCAGCCATTCCCTGGCAGAGGACATGGGGTTTGTTGCCTGTCTTTGACAATTATGAGTAAAGCCACCTTAAACATTGCTGTTCAGGATTCTGCGTGGATGTGTTTGCATTTCTCCCAAGAGGGGAATTGTAAGGGGGTTATATGTTTGACTTTGTAAGAAACTGCCCGACTTATCCAGAGAGGCTGCAGCCACAGAGGAGAGTCGTTACTTCTAAGATGACGCCATCCTAGTGGGGTGAAGGGGCATCTCACTGTGGTTTCATAACAACTCAAGACACTGAGCATCTTGTACTTATTGACCATTCCTATATCTTTGGTGATGTGTCCATTCAAATCTTTTGCCCACTTAAAAAAATTAGGTTTTTTTTTTTTTTTCTCATCCTTGAGTTGTGAGAGCTCTTTTTATGTCCTCGATACCAACCCTTTGTGGTGATTTGCAAATATTTTTTTTCCAGTGTGTGACTTGGCTTTCCGTCCTCTTAAGTGTCTTGTGAACAGCAGAAGTTCTCGCTTTCGATGAAGTTTATCAGTTTCTGCTTTAATGGAATGTGCTTTTGGTGTCTTATCTAGGAAACCTTTGCCTTAGCGAAGATCACACACATTTTCTCTCGTTTCTCCAGTGAGTTTTATAGTTCTGGGTTTTACGTTTAGGCCTGGGATCCGTTTTGAGTTAATTTTTGTATCGGCAGTGATGATGGAATTCAAGTTCATCTTTAAGTGTGTAGATGTCCTCATATTCCAGCGCCATTTGTTGAAATGACTCTCCTTTCCTTACTGTATTGTCTCATCACTTCTGTTGCAAAGCAATTGACTGTACATGTATACACCATTTCTAGACTGTTGTTTTCCACTGTTCTGTGTCTGTCCTTTGGCCATTTATACACCGCCCAGATGACATAGTTTTGTAGTAAGTCTTAAAGTTGGGTCCTGTGAATTCTCCCCCTCTGTTCTTTTCCAAAACTGGTACTTCTAGTTCCTTTGCCTTTCTGTACAAATTTCAGACTTACCTTGCCATTTCCTACCAAAACTTCTGGAATTTTAACTGTATTGAATCTGTGCATCAGTTTCGGGAGAATAACATCCTAAAAACACCCAAGTCTTTCAATCCGTGAACATGGTATTCCTCTCCATTTATTTGTTTTTGTTAGATTTCTTTCATCAGTATTTTGTAATTCTCAGCATACAGATCTTCTCCATGTTTGGTAAGGTTTATACCAGTGGTTTTTAATGCTATTATACAAGATATTGTCTTTTCTTTCTTTTGTTTCTTTCTGTGATGAGATTTTATTAATTTTTTAAATTAAATAATTCATGTATAACATTGTATTGGTTTTAGGTGTCCAGCATACTGGGGGGCTTCCTAGGTGGCTTAGGGGTACAAGAATCCACCGGCAATGCAGGAAGCCCAGACTTGATCCCTGGGTTCAGAATGATCCCCTGGAGGAGGAGATGGCAACACATTCAGTATTCATGCCTGGATAATCCCATGGACAGAGGAGCCTGGTGGGCTACAGTCCATGGGGTCGCAAAGTTGTTCATTGATAGAAGTATCTTTTTATATTGGCCCTGTATCCTGCAAACTTGCTAAACTTACTTTCTAGTTTTAGCAGTGCTTCTAAACCTCTTTTGGCATTTTCTATGTGAAGTATCCTGTCTGCAAGAAGGGAGTTTTCTTTTTCTCTTTTGCGACTTGCTTGCCTTTTATTTCTTTTTCTCAGACCTCTGTTGGGAGGCTGAATAGGAGTGGTGTCTGTACATCAAAATATTTTCACTTTTTTTTTTTTTAAATATTTTCACTCTTTACAAGGTTTTCTTTTTGCTTTTATATTACTGTGATGGCTTGCCAGCTGCAAGCGTTGCTTGCTTTTTTATAATTTTTGAAGAGTAAGACCTGTACAGAAGCTTTGTTTATTTTGACTACCAAATTAATATGTTCTCTCTGTAAAACTGGGCAATACTAAAAAGTGTATAGAAAATCAGTCATCTGTAATCTGCTACATCAGATATCACTGCCAGCAAATTTTTGATAGTTTCCTATGTTCAACGGATATGAGGGTATCCTTTTTGAAAAAAGTAACATTTATCCTGTATGTGCGGGCGCGCATGCTAAGTTGCTTCACTCGTGTCTGACTCTTTGTGGCCCCATGGACTGTAGCCTGCCTGTCTCCTCTGCCCATGGGATCCTCCAGGCAAGAATACCGGAGTGGGTTGCCACGCCCTCCTCCAGGGGGTCTTTCCCACCCAGGGACTGAGCCACTTCTCTTATGTCTCCTGCATTGGCAGGCGGGTTCTTTACCACTAGCACTGCCTGGGAAGCCCTCATCCTGTATACATGCAATTAAGTGTCAGAACTCCTTGAGTCTATCCCCTTGCCTCCAAGTAAGAGCAGATGCAGGCTTTGCAGATGGCAGGAAGGAAGGTGTCTTGTCCCCTGAAGGTCATATATTCCCCTAACAGACTCCTGCAGCAGATGCATTAAAGGCCGGTGGAACGATGCCTGAAGGTGGAACAAAATCGAGCCAGCTCCAAAAGAGTAAAGGTGGGTAGAGATGCAAGGAGGGTGTGAAAGAGCTCCGAGGCTCAGAGGGTAATAAGCACGATGGAGAATTTTGTTTCTAAGTACGCTGGGTTAAAACTCCCTTTCCTTCATGGGAAGCATGAAGGAAAGGAACTAGGCAGAGAGTTTCAGTATAAGGACTGATCTGGGATGTGTGAGGAGCTGAAGGGGATGGCAGAGGAATGAGGGAGCCGGTCCCTTCCTTCCTGTGTGGCCCCAGAGAAGAGCCACATTGCTGTCCTGGTGCTCCCTTGTGGCACCAGTTCCTTGCTCACGTGGCCGTTTCCCACCAGAGCTCTGAGAGCAGGACTTTCAGAGAGGGTATAAGGCCACATCCTCCTGCCTCTCACTATCTTGGGTTGGATCGTCTTCTAAAAGCTTTCACCAGAGCGATACGAAAAACTTTTCACACTTTCTGATTGTAGACGTGTCATGTGTTGGTCATTTACAAAATGGGTAATGGGGACTTCCTTAACAGTCCAGTGGTTAAGACTGAGCTTCCAGTGCGGGGCGGGGGTAGGGGGGTGGGGCACGAGTTTTATCACTGGTCGGGGAGCTAAGATCCCACATGCTGTGTGACCAGAGAAAAGGGGGAATGTAGCCCAGGAGGGCAGAAGCTCATCCATGACCTACCACTCAGAGGATCATTATTGGTGTATTTGCTGTTCAGTTGTAGTCAGTGTGCTCATTCTAGAAGTTGGGGAAGACTCCTCCCCAAAGTAGCACATCACTCAACTCCTCATGTGCCTGCCTCACTGGTGGTAGTGGGCAGCTCTTCTCTTGCAGAAGAGCAATTCACAAAAAGCAAAACTTTCTTGGCCCACAAACCCTCATTCAAAGTGGCAATAACTTTGAGTCCCATAGGAGAAAACTAAATGTGTTCTTTTACGACTTAGATTTCTTGCTTTATTATTTAGATCAAGGGTCAGCAAAACTTTTCTGAGCCAGTGGTAAATATTTTAGACTTTGCAGGCCAGACAGCCTCTGTTACCAAACAGTTAACTCTGCCTTTCGCCGCGTGAAAACAGCCACAGACCATGTGTACACAAATAGGCATGTTTCTGTGTCCTAATAAAACTTTATTAACAAACACAAGAGGTGGGCCGGATTTGGCCTGCAGGCTACAACTTGCTGATCCTATTCTAGCTGTTTGTCAGAAATTATTCTGTTCCTTGACCCAGGCACGACTGAGAAGCAGGCACACAGAGCTGGAGCCAGCCTTTTAGTCTTTTCTCATGCAGATGGGTTGAGGGCCATGTGTGAAGCTGGGAAAGCTGGCATGGTCAGAGGGGTCAAAACTGGGCCTGCCACATTTATAACCCAGGGTTCTCAGCTGGGGTTATTACGGGGGTGGTATGAAATGCTGGCGGGTGGAGGCCAGAGATTGACACTCTCAGAGCACAGGATGGCCCCACAAAAAAGAATGATCTGTGCCCCCCATGTCAGTAGTGCCAAGACAGAATTATAATTTAAACATAGCCATGACAGTTTAGAGGGACTGCTTGAGTTCCATTGTATGGCTTGATAGGAAAGTACTTTCCTTAATGGAAATGCTATACATGCAGATGACAGAACATTCAACCAGTGGAAACAGAGAAAGTCACCATCTCCTGCCTCTAGTTCCCGTTCCTCACCTAGGAGGCAGCCAACTGCTCCTGATAGATTTTTTTTATCTAATGAGCATTTTTTTTTTTTTTTTTATTTATTTATTTTTTTTTAATTTATTTATTTATTTTTAATTTTTACTTTACAATTCTGTATTGGTTTTGGCATAGATTGACATGAATCCACCACAGGTGTACATGCGTTCCCAAACATGAACCCCTAATGAGCATTTTTTTTTAATTGGAACACAAAAGGTACCACCATCTATACTTTTTGTCACTTTACTCTTGTTTCCTCAACTGCATAGTTCTTCATTGAAGAGTTTTCTGTTTACTTGCTAACATGACTGTATTTTACAGGCTCATTCTGCAGCCTTCTGGAAACCTTGTTTAATTGAAACCTGCAGTTCACCAAACGCCCATTTTAGACAGTACACAGTGTAATTTCACATTTTTAAGTAGAGGCTAAAAAATGAAGCTACAAGAGAAAGACCAAGAGCAGAGGGCAGAACATGTGTATTGCATGCTATTAGACTTGTGGCCTTCTCTCGTGACTCGGACGGTGAAGAATCTTCCTGCAGTGCAGGAGACCAAGGTTCGATCCCTGGGTTGGAAAGATCCCCTAGGAGAAGGGAATGGCTACCCACTCCAGTGCTGTTGTCTGGAGAATTCTCTGAGCAAAGTACCTTGTTTGTTTGTTTATACGTTTATTTTTTCTTTATTTTTGACTGCACCAGACAGCTTTCAGGATCTTGGTTCCGCAACCAGAGGTCAAGCCCAGGGCCCTAGCAGTGAGCGTGGATTCCTCACCACTGGACTGCTAGGGAATTCCCTATTTTTATATTTTTATTGAAAGATAATTGATTTACAGTGTTGTATGAGTTTCAGTTGTACAGCCCAGTGATTTAGTTATACATATACATTTATGTCTACTCTTTTTCCGATTCTTTTCCTTTATAGGTCTTTACAAACAATTGAGTGTAGTTCTCTGTGCTATAGAGTAGGTCCTAGGTCTATTTCTGTTTTGTATGTTCATATGTACACAGCATCTTTTATTTAAACTAAGCAGAAAGGCTTATTTGGGTCTTTTGGTCATAAAGAATGCCTCTCTTTTCTAGTTCTACTTTAAAATATATTCAAGTTGGTGGGTGGGAATTTCCAAAGGTTTTTCAGCATTCTCTACTGCTTCTTTGCAAAAAACTGAGTTTTTGGAAGCAGGTGGTATTGTAGAGAAAAGTTTCCTGCTTCCTGGCTTCCACATCTTGCTGACTGTGCTGACTCCTGGGAATTCTCCTTGGGTCCCATAGATGGCAGTGGAGTTGACAAAGGCAACCTGCAGTCTACCTTGCTGGAAGGGCATGACACTGCCTTGTCTGACCTGGATCTCTCCGCCATTCATGGTAAGTCATTCACTGTCCCGGTCCATTCCCCCGCTGGGGGTGGCAGTGAATCCGAGGGCTTCCAAAATCTGCTCTTCTCACCTTAGAAACACTTTTTTTTTTTTTAACATATAGTTGATTTACAATGTTGTGTAAATTTCAGATATATAACACAGTGATTCATATATATATATATATATATATATATATACATGTAAAGATTATGTAGATTTTTTTCCAGATTATTTTTCCTTATATGTTATTATAAAATACTGAGTATAGTTCCCTTACTGTACAGTAGGTCCTTATTGGGTATCTATTTTATATGTTAATTCCAACTTCCTAATTTATCCCCCCCACCTTTCTTCTTTGGTAACCATAAGTTTGTTTTCTGTGTCAGTGGGTTTGTTTCCATTTTGTGTATAAGTTCTTTTTTTTTTTTTAGATTCCACATTAAGTGATATCTTACGATATTTGTCTTTCTCTGTCTTGACTTCGTTGAGTATGATAATCTCTAGGTCCATCCATGTTGCTGCAAATAGAATCATTTCATTCTTTTTATGGCCTAATAATATCCCATTGTAGATATATACTATGTGTTATACTAGTATAGTATAGATACTAGATATATACTAAGTGTTAGTCGCTTAGTCACATCTGACTCTTTGCGACCCCTTGGACTGTAGCCCGGCAAGCTCCTCCATCCATGAGATTTTCCAGGCAAGAAATCTGGAGTGGGTTGCCATGTCCTTCTCCAGGCAGTCTTTCCAACCCAGGAATCGCACCCACGTCTCCTGCATTGCAGGCAGACTCTTTACCATCCGAGCTGCTAGGAAAGCCCCAGATACATACTACGTCTTCTTTATCCATTCATCTGTCAATGGACATTCAGTTGCTTCCATGTCTTGGCTCTTGTAAATAGTGCCGCAGTGAACATTGGGTGGCCTGTGTCTTTTCCCTTCACGGATAACACTTTTCTTCATCTTAGATAAAAGTGTGGTCCGAAAGACTCCACAAGTAAAAAAACAGTCACAGAAAGCCGAGTTGTCATCCTCTTCTGCCGCGAGTGAAAAGAGCCCAGTAAGTGTCTGAAATGAGAGGGCAGCTGCCACTGCAGGTTGACTAAACCTGTTTCAACTCCTGCGTGTACCAGGTGCCCCTCGATGCCTTGCTCCAAGAGCGAACAAGCCAGCTGTGCCTTTCAGGACAGAATCCCATAACGTTCTTAGAGGATTTTCAGGGTTTCATCTTCCCAAGTATACACCTCTGGGAGGAGATACAAATTCAGGGTCATGTGAAAAACGAGATTGGGGTCTGGTTTTCTGGTGCCACACTAGGGTGGTCTATAGGCCAGGTCCCGACCATGGCAGGGAGGGTGGCTGGGCTGTGGTCTCGCCTGCGGGGGAACCCCAAGTCCTGGTTCTGGTGAGTCGCCGGGTTGGTGGGTGCCCTCCAGCTGGCACTAGACCACCCAACTGCCAGAAAGGGACCAAAGAGAACCCTCATCCTTTCACAGAGGCCCCAAAGACTAAGTGAGAAAACAGGCCGCCTGGTGATCCACAGTCAAGAAGCAGCAGGTTACTAGTTTGAGGATAGTGCATATGGGTTAGGGTTCTGCCCCTTCTCTCCCAGCGGGAGAGAACTGGATTTACACCAGTTCTTGGGGAACCAGGAGTATCTTTTTCTTCTCCTGAAGGATGTGTCACAAGCAATGGAAATGATGGAGTCCCAGACTCTCCTGCTGACCCTGCTGACCGTGAAGGTAAGGATGGAGCCTCTTTTCATGTGCGTCGCAGATGGAAGGGTGGCTGCTGTCAGCCACGGAGGCAAGGTCCCCTCTGGCCTGAACTTTTGTTTTGCGTTTCCCAGATGGAGAATGGCCTGTCTGCATTCGAAGAACAGGCAGAGAAGAACCTAGAAATATTGTGTAAAGAGAAGGAGAAACTCCAGAAAAAGGCATATGAGTTGAAGCGCAGGCTTCTCCTCTGTCAGAAGAAGAAGGAGCTGGAGGGTTTCCTGGATGCACAGGTCAGGGGTGACCACGGCCTCCGAGCCTCACGTCCCAGCAGCATCAGTCCTTTGGGGGGTTGGAGAGAGCCTTTATTCTGAGTGTCCCTCCTCATTTGGCTTCAACTCTGTGCTCGGCCTTTGACACCACTGGGTATTTCTGTGTGGCAGTTTATCAGCGGACGTGACGGTAACGTCAGAACCAACCTGCAAATGGGCCTATCTCTTAACACACACGGGCCCTGGGAGGCTTCTCCAGCGGTCCACTGGTTAACACTGCACCTTCCAGTGCACGGGGCATGCATTCCATCCCTGGTTGGGAAACTAAGGTCCCACATGCCGTGGGGCATGGCCGAAAAAAAGAGAGACATGCTCTGGCCAGCCCAGGTGGGCCCGGGTGCTGGTGGGAGATCCAGGCTTGGTGCCAAACGGACAGGAATGTCCATGTCGAGGAAGGTCACAGTGAACCCTGGGAACCTAGGAAGGCTCGACCAGGAAATGGGGCTCCTCACCCAGTAAGTGTGTGTCCTGGGGCCACCATAACAAAGGACCACAGATGGGGTGGCAGCTTAAGCAACTGACACTTATTCTCCCTTCATTCTGGAGGATGTGCATCCGAGGTCAAGGTGTCAGCAGGGTGGGTTCCACCCAAGGGCCGCGAGGGAAGGAATGTCCCAGGCTCTGTCCTTGGCTTGTCGGCGGCCATCTTCTCCCTGTGTCTCATTGTTAGCTGGCCTTCTCCCCGTGAGCGTCAGTCTCCACATTGCCCCTTTATGAGGACACCTGTCATACTGATCAGGGCCCAGCTTAATGACCTCACCTTAATTGGATTACCTCTGTAACGTCTCCAAGTCAGGTCACGTTCTGAGGTGCTAGGGGCTGGGGTATCAACCAAGGAATTTGTGAGAACAAGTCCAGCCCGTGACACCCAGCACATGCTTGTGAGTGTTCCCTGTGGCCTCCCCCCAAGCTGAAAATGGGGTCCCTGTCCTCCTGGACCTCACAGTAGAAGAAAAAGAAAAGATAATCACGCCAAGGAATCTTTACAACCCCCAGACGGCGTGTACAAGGAAAGAAGGCTTGGCGGGCACGGCCTTGGTGGGTGGAGGCCTGTCAGCTCCATGCTCTGAAGCAGGAGGGCCCAGCCTTCCTGGGTCCACTATGATCCCCGTCGAGGGCTCAGCCCTGGAACATGCTGGAAGGCCAACACATATTCCTGGTGAGGAGGCCTGGGCCACCTTGCTACTGGCCGGCTGAGACTCGGGAGAGCCCACCACACCCTTGGAAGCTTCCCAGGGAGACCTGGAAGGACCGGTGCTATGTCTTTTTTATTAACGTTTGTCTAATCAAATGTTTTAAATGGTGCTGCCAGTTTCTTAAATGATGGTATCCGCATCACTAACTCAATGGACGTGAAACTGATCAAACTCTGGGAGATAGTGGAGGGCAGAGGAGCCTGGCATGCTGTGGTCTATGGGGTTGCAAAGAGTCGGACACGGCTTAGCGACTGAACAGCAACAATCGGTTTCTTTATTTTTATTTTCTTTTACTTTTGCCCACGCTATGCAGCCCGTGGGATCTGAGACTCCCCAGCCAGGGATCGAACCCGCATCCCCCGCAGTGGAAGCACTCCAAGTGTGGAGTCTTCACCTCTGGATCCCCCAGGGAAGTCCCAGAACAGTGCTGAGTCTTTACCTCACACGTGCTGTCCGGTGAACTTGCAGGGAGGGGAGCGCAGGGCTTGGACTCACAGGCTCTTCCCTCCCTGCCTGCAGATTGAGATGCTGAGCCCCTTGGAGGCTGTGGCCAGCCGCTTTCGGGAACACTACAAGACATTTGCAGTGGCCCTGGACACCACACGGCACGAGCTGCCTGTGAAATCAGTCCACCTGGATGGAGACAGGCAGCTCTTCTTAGGTAAAAGCTGGGGTGGCTGCTGGGCAAGGGGCAGGACAAGCCACTGGTACATGTTGGCATCTCCTGTGTCCTGGGTACCTTTATCCCTCTATGTCATGTCACAGGCCTCGCAAGTAGATGGTGTGCCCCCCATCAAATGGCAGAGGTTGCAGGGGGCCGGCGAGGCTGATATTTGTTTAGGGTCGGGTCCTGAGTCAGAGCTGCATTGGGATTTGAACCCAGGTTTGTAGGATGACCCTTCAGTGATCTCTTGTCCTGAAAGGCATGCTGGGAGCCTGCCGTCTCTCAGCCTTGGGCAGATCTAGTAAGGTGCTTTGGCAGCTGGGAAACCACAGGGCCACCACCCCCTACCTTGTCCTGTCTTCTAAGCAGAGCGGAGATGGTACCTTTGCCGTAGGGCATTCCCATCTAACACTTCAGTTGAAGAAGTTGACAGGTGTGAAGAGCACCATCCAAGACCCTACGGTTCTCTTTAGAGCAAGTCTCTTTCTCGAGCAAGTTCTCAGCTGCCCTAGAGTTTGCCTCCTTCCTTCCTTCCTCTCTCACTCTCTGTCTGTCTCCCTTCCTTCCTTCCTCATTTACGTATAATTGAATTACACTGTTGTGTTAATTTCTGCTGTACAGCAAAGTGACTGAGCCATGCGTGTGTGCTCAGTCCTGTCTGACTCTTCGTGACCCCATGGACTGTGGCCCACCAGGCTCCTCTGTCCATGGGATTCTCCAGGCAAGAGTACTGGAGTGGGCTGCCATTTCTTCCTTCATGAGATCTTCCCAACCCAGGGATTGAACCCAGGGCTCCTGCTTTGGCAGAAAGGTTCTTTACTGCTCAGCCACCAGGGGAGCCCAATTCACTCTACGTATATGAATATATACAGTCATTTTTTATGTTCTCTTCCATTATGGCTATGGAGAAGAAAATGGCAACCCACTCCAGTGTTCTTGGCTGGAGAATCCCAGGGACAGAGGGGCCTGGTGGGCTGCCGTCTGTGGGGTCACACAGAGTCAGACCTGACTGACGGGACTTAGCAGCCGTTATGGCTAATGACAGGATACTGCATATGCCTCCCCGTGCTATACAGTAGGACCATACTGTTTAACCATTCTGTGTATACTTTGTTTGCATCTACTAATCCCAAACTCTTACTCAGCGATCATTGCAAAGAAATAGAGGCAAACAATAGAATGGGAAAGACGAGAGATCTCTTCAAGAAAATTAGAGATACCAAGGGAACATTTCATGCAAACATGGGCTCAATAAAGGACAGAAATGGTATGGACCTAACAGAAAATACTAAGAAGAGGTGGAAAAAGTACACAGAAGAACTATACAGAAAAGGTCTTCATGACTGACATAACCATGATAGTGTGATCACTTACCTAGAACCAGACATCCTGGAATGCGAAGTCAGGTGGGCCTTAGCATCACTACGAACAAAGCTAGTGATGGAATTCTAGCTGAGTTATTTCAAATCCTAGAAGATGATATTGTAAAAGTGCTGCACTCAAATGCCAGCAAATTTGGAAAAGTCAGCAGTGGCCACAGGACTGGAAACGGTCAGTTTTCATTCCAATCCCAAAGAAGGGCAATGCCAAAGAATGCTCATACTATTGCACAATTGCACCCACCTCCCACATGCAGTTCAGTCGCTCAGTCATGTCCGACTCTTTGCGACCCCATGAATCGCAGCATGCCAGGCCTCCCTGTCCATCACCAACTCCCGGAGTTCAATCAGACTCACGTCCATCGAGTCCGTGATGCCATCCAGCCATCTCATCCTCAGTCGTCCCCTTCTCCTGCCCCCAATCCCTCCCAGCGTCAGTTTTTTCCCAATGAGTCAACTCTTATCATGAGGTGGCCAAAGTACTGGAGTTTCAGCTTTAGCATCATTCCATCCAAAGAAATCCCAGGGTTGATCTCCTTCAGAATGGACTGGTTGGATCTCCTTGCAGTCCAAGAGACTCTCAAGAGTCTTCTCCAACACCACAGTTCAAAAGCATCAATTCTTTGGTGCTCAGCCTTCTTCACAGTCCAACTCTCACATCCATACATGACCACAGGAAAAACCATAGCCTTGACTAGACGGACCTTAGTCAGCAAAGTAATGTCTCTGCTTTTGAATATGCTGTCTAGGTTGGTCATAACTTTTCTTCCAAGGAGTAAGCGTCTTTTAATTTCATGGCTGCATTCACCATCTGCAGTGATTCTGGAGCCCAAAAAAATAAAGTCTGACACCGTTTCCACTGTTTCCCCATCTATTTCCCATGAAGTGATGGGACCAGATGCCATGATCTTCGTTTTCTGAATGTTGAGCTTTAGGCCAACTTTTTTGCTCTTCTCTTTCACTTTCATCAAGAGGCTTTTTAGCTTCTCTTCACTTTCTGCCATAATGGTGATGTCATCTGCATATGTGAGGTTATTGACGTTTCTCCCGGCAATCTTGATTCCAGCTTGTGTTTCTTCCAGTGCAGCGTTTCTCATGATGTACTCTGCATATGAGTTAAATAAGCAGGGTGACAATATACAGCCTTGATGTACTCCTTTTCCTATTTGGAACCAGTCTGTTGTTCATGTCCAGTTCTAACTGTTACTTCCTGACCTGCATACAGATTTCTCAAGAGGCAGTTCAGGTGGTCTGATATTCCCATCTCTTTCAGAATTTTCCACAGTTGATTGTGATCCACACAGTCAAAGGCTTTGGCATAGTCAATAAAGCAGAAATAGATGTTTTTCTGGAACTCTCTTGCTTTTTCCATGATCCAGTGGATGTTGGCAATTTGATCTCTGGTTCCTCTGCCTTTTCCAAAACCAGCTTGAATGTCAGGGAGTTCACGGTTCACGCATTGCTGAAGCCTGGCTTGGAGAATTTTGAGCATTACTTTACTAGCATGTGAGATGAGTGCAATTGTGCGGTAGTTTGAGCATTCTTTGGCATTGCCTCTCTTTGGGATTGGAATGAAAACTGACCTTTTCCAGTCCTGTGGCCACTGCTGAGTTTTCCAAATTTGCTGGCATATTGAGTGCAGCACTTTCACAGCATCATCTTTCAGGATTTGGAACAGCTTAACTGGAATTCCATCACCTCCACTAGCTTTGTTCATAGTGATGCTTTCTAAGGCCCACTTGACTTCACATTCCAAGATGTCTGGTTCTAGATTAGTGATCACATCATCATGACTATCTGGGTCATGAAGATCTTTTTTGTACAGTTCTTCCGTGTATTCTTGTCACCTCTTCTTAATATCTTCTGCTTCTGTTAGGTCCATACCATTTCTGTCCTTTATTGATCCCATCTTTGCATGAAATGTTCCCTTGGTATCTCTAATTTTCTTGAGATCTCTAGTTTTTCCCATTCTGTTGTTTTTCTCTATTTCTTTGCATTGATTGCTGAAGAAGCCTTTCTTAATCTCTTCTTGCTGTTCTTTGGAAGTCTGCATTTAGATGCCTATATCTTTCCTTTTCTCCTTTGCTTTTTGCCTCTCTTCTCTTCACAGCTATTTGTAAGGCCTCCCCAGACAGCCATTTTGCTTTTTTGCATTTCTTTTCCATGGGGATCGTCTTTGATCCCTGTCTCCTGCACAAGATCACAAACCTCCATCCATAGTTCATCAGGTTTACATACTGTTACAGCCTGGCTTGGAGAATTTTGAGTATTACTTTGCTCACACATTAGCAAAGTAATACTCAAAATTCTCCAAGCCAGGCTGCAACAGTATGTAAACCATGAATTTCCAGATGTTCAAGCTGGATTTAGAAAAAACAGAGGAGCCAGAGATCAAATTGCCAACATCTGTTTGATCATCAAAAAAGCAAAAGAGTTCCAGAAAAACATCTACTTCTGCTTTATTGACTATGCCAGAGCCTTTGACTGTGTGGATCACAACAAATTGGAAAATTCTTCAAGAGATGGGAATACCAGACCACCTGACCTGCCTCCTGAGAAATCTGTATGCAGGTCAAGAAGCAACAGTTAGAACCAGACATGGAACAACAGACTGGTTCCAAGTTGGCAAAAGAGTATGTCAAGGCTATGTATTGTTACCCTGCTTATTTAACTTCTATGCACAGTGAAGTTAGAAGTTAAGTTGCTCAGTTGTGTCTGACTTTTTGCAACCCCATGGACTGTAGCCCACCAGGCTCCTCCATCCATGGGATTCTCCAGGCAAGAATCCTGGAGTGGGTTGCCATTTCATTCTCCAGGGGATCTTCCCAACCCAGGGATCGAACCCAGGTCTCCCGCATTAGAGGCAGATGCTTTAACCTCTGAGCCACCAGGGAAGCCTCATATGCACAGTACATGATGCGAAATACCGGGCTGGATGAAGCACAAGCTGTAATGAAGATTGCCAGGAGAAATATCGGTTACCTCCGATACACAGGTGACACCACCCTTATGGCAGAAAGTGAAGAAGAACTAAAGAGCCTCTTGATGAAAGTGAAAGAGGAGAGTGAAAAAGTTGGCTTAAAACTCAACATTCCTACCATTATGGCAATCCAGTCTCATCATTTCATGGCAAATAGATGGGGAAACAATAGAAACAGTGAGAGACTTTATTTTGGGGGGGCTCCAAAATACTGCAAATGGTAACTGTAGCCATGAAATTAAAAGACCCTTGCTCCTTGGAAGAAAAGCTATGACCAACCTACACAGTATATTAAAAAGCCAGAGACATTACTTTGCTGACAAAGGCCCATCTAGTTAAAGTTATGTTTTTCTAGTTGTCATGTATGGATGTGAGAGTTGGACTATAAAGAAAGTTGAGCACTGAAGAATCGATGCTTTTGAACTGTGGTGTTGCAGAAGACTTGAGAGTCCCTTGGACTGCAAGGAGATCCAACCAGTCGATCCTAAAGGAAATCAGTCCTGATTATTCATTGGAAGGACTGATGCTGAAGCTGAAACTCCAATACTTTGGCCACTTAATGAGAAGCACTGACTCATTGGAAAAGACCCTGATGCTGGGAAAGACTGAAGGCGGGAGGAGGAGGATGAGATGGTTGGATGGCATCACCAACTCCATGGACATGAGTTTGAGCAAGTTCTGGGAGTTGGTGATGGACAGGGAAGCCTGACGTGCTCTAGTCCATGGGGTCGCAAAGAGCTGGACACAACTGAGCAACTAAACTGAACTGAATGCCAAACTTAACTGCATCTCTCTCCCAACCCACTGCTGCTTGGTAACCACCAGTCTTTTCTCTGTGTCTGTGAATCTGTTTCTCTTTTGTAGATGAGTTCATTTGTACCCATTTCTTTTTTACTTCCCACACATAATGGGTAACATATGATGTTTGTTTCTGTCTGGCTACTGCACTGAGTGTGATGACCTCTAGGTCCGTCCATGTTGCTGCAGTGGCATACTTCGTTCTCTCTTTGACTGAGCAGTAGTCCAGTGTATGTCTGTACCACGTCATCTTTATTCATCCATCTGTTGGTGGATGTTTAGGTTGCTTCTGTGTCTTGGCTGTTGTGACTAGTGCTGCTATGAAGATAGGAGTGCATGTATCTTTTTGAATTAAAGTTTTGTCTAGATAAATGCCCAGGAGTGAAATTGCTGGTTCACAGGGCATAGAGTTTGGTAATTTCTAAGCTGAGCTCTCGTGAGCCACTTGAATATGTTTTGTTTGAAGCTGATGTAAAATCAAGCCTTTTCCAATGTGAAATAGTATATGTATGACACAGGACCTTGAAACATGAGCCTTGTTGAACTATCATCCATGTCCAGGTTCCTAAGTTTATTTGCAACTTTCAGTCTCCATGCCTGATAAATTCCTTAGATAGTTGGGAGGAGTTGGGCTTGGGCACTGTTAGAGCTTCCTAGGGCTTCTGTAACAAAATAGCACAAACGGGATGGCTGAAAACAACAGATAACGTGTACCCTCCCAGTTGAGGGGGACACATTGGGATTGGATGCTTCTGGAATCTCTGGTGGAGAACGTATCCCCTGCCTCTCTCCTGGCTTCAGTGTTCTGGCAGGTGTTGGCTGGTGGAGCATGTCTCCAAACTGCCTCTCTCTCTCTTTTTTTCCAGCTGTTCCTTTTGTTTTATTTATTTGCATTTAATTATTTATTTTATTTTTGGCTGTGCTGGGTCTTCGTGGTTTTCTCTAGTTGTCACGAGATGGGGGCTGCTCTCTCAGTTCTGTGTGCAGGCTTCTCTCTGACCATGGGCTGTAGGCGCACGGTCCTCAGTAGTTGTGGCGTACGGCTTAATTGCCCTGAGGCAACTGGAGGTCGGGGATTGAACCCGTGTCCCTTGTGTTGGCAGGCGGTTTCCTAACCTCTGGACCGCCAGGGAAATCCCTATTGTTATTAGGTTTATTTTGGCTTTGCTTTTTGTTTTTTATTACAGTGTTGCGGCACTGTCTCTGTCTTCACATGGCCTTGTTTCTGAGACTCCTTGTCTAAACTCTCCCCTTCTTACAAGAGCACCAGTGGCTGGATTAGGCCCCTCTCTAATGGCCTTGTTCTAACTCATTTACATCTCTGGAGACCTCATTTCCAGTTCGGTCACGTTCACAGGTACCTGAGATTAAGACCTGAACGTGGCTTTTGGGGAGGACACAGCTGAGTCTCTCAGCAAAGAAGACGTGTTTATAAGAACCCTTACGCGGGTCCCCAAATGTCGCAATGTACAGTTGTGACGTGTAGTGTTGGGACGTGTACCAGACTCAGAGATGCTGGTTTTGCTAGAGCAGGTGGGGACCCAGCGCTGTTGCAGGCGGCTTTCCACGTGGGGCTGGGTGGGGAGGGGTGCAGAAGTGCTGGGACCGGGGACTGAAAACCGTGGGTGTGTTCTTAAGTTACTTCTCACCCAGCTCTTCTCTGTCTTACCCATTCGTTTCTGTAGTGAGGACACCAGTATGTCCTTTCAGGTGTGTTTCCGTAACTTCCTGGACAGCAGACACACCTGACCCGCCGTCTCAGACCCCTGTGATCTCTGGCAAAGGGGCCCAGAGGCAGTGCCAGTGCACAAACGTCTTCTTTCACTGCCCTTTCTTCCTTCGAGCCTTTCACGGTTCTGGCATCACACGACAGCATTCCAACAAAAGGAGGAAAATCTAGCTGGCCACCCAGCTTGTGTGTCCATTGCTTGGGGCACCTTGCAGCCATGGTTGCTGCTGCTGCTGCTGCTAAGTCGCTTCAGTCGTATCCGACTCTGTGCGACCCCATAGACAGCAGCCCACCAGACTCCCCCGTCCCTGGGTTTCTCCAGGCAAGAACTGGAGTGGGTTGCCATTTCTTTTTCCAATGCATGAATGTGAAAAGTGAAAGTGAAGTCGCTCAGTCATGTCCGACTATTAGTGACCCCATAGACTGCAGCCCACCAGGCTCCTCCATCCATGGGATTTTCCATTGGTGACCCCTTTTTCCCTCCAGACGAGTTGCAGCGGGAATTGATGACCACACGCCATCTGCTGGGAGAACTTGGCATTGGCAGCTCAGAAGACAGTGCGAAGGTCTTTGACGTGCTGAGGGAACTCAGGGAGGTGATCCAGAAGAAGGACCTGGAGCTCCGAAGGTACTGCAGAAAATAAGAAAAAGATGGCACCCCTCCCTGCCACCTCCCCTTTGGGCAGAGAGGGGCTGTTGGCAGCTGCCCTGTGGAGGGTGTGCTGCCCTGGAGGGTGGGCAGCTCTGATATTTCCAGGGGCCAAGGGTACAAAGGTCCAGCAAGGCAGGGAGAGAGCAAGATTCTTGCAACCCAAGAAAACCCCAGTGTGTGTTCTTTTTCTAAGAAATTTTTTGTTTTTGTTGTTGGATGTGGATGGTTTTAAGGTCTTTATTGAATTTGTTACAACATTGCTTCTGTTTGATGTTTTTCCGTTTTTTGGCACGGAGGCATGTGGAATCTTAGTGCCCCAACTGGGGGTTGAATCCACACCCCTTGCATTGGAAGGTGAAGTCTTAACCACTAGACCACCAGGAAAGTCCCCTGTGTGTGTTCTTGAGCAGCCAAAATAGAAAGGGGCAATCATTCCCCAGGGTAAGATAGCACATCAGGGACCCTTGGATTGGTCTTTATGTGTTTTTCAGAATAGGGGCTTTGAGAGATCTTGGAACCTCTTATTAATGTCTGAATACATGTAGAAAAGCCATAGGTGGTAACGATGGCTCTTGTGAACAGGCACCCTTGTATAACCAGGGCCCAGGTCCATACAGCCAATGGCTAGTCCCACAAAGCTGCCTGCCTGCCCCCACCCACGGGACTTTCCTAATCATGGGGCTTTCCTCCACCTCTTCCAAAAGAGAATCTAGTTTTCTTCTCCTTTATGATGTCAAATGTACTTCCTGAGGTGCCTGAAAAGTTTGAAAGGTCCTCATGACAAATCCACCTGCTGTGGCATCTCCTCCCTCTGTGTGCCTGGGGTGAAATGAGACAGGCCAAAGGATTCTAGGTCACCAGGATCACAGGAGTGAATGGAAAACACACGAACGGGAAAGCACGTTTTATGCCGGCTTCCCCACCTCTGTTTACGTCGTGTGATCCCTGGGATGGTGCCCCATTCACTGCTCTGCCTCCTGCCCTTAGGATGGTGTTGGTACTCCTTAAATATTTGTCGGGTAAACGACTCTTCTCCCTCACACCTGGCCAGTCCTGTTCTAGGGGCTTTGCTGTTTGAGTTCTGCTCAGACAAATCTTACTCACCTGTACTTTCCCACAAGCCCAAGGAAAGTCACTCTGAACCTGTCTTCCCCGTGTGGCAGCCTCATAGGCGCTTGGGCAAGCTGGTAGGGGTGGTAAAAAGTTTCCACCGTCTTCTTGTTGATGCAGGAGCGTCGACCAGGTTTTGGAACTTTCCGCCGAGGCAAGTAAAGAGGCAGCTTTAATCAACCAGGAGGTCTGGGAAGAGGCCCAGGGCCCTGAGGCCCTCAGCCGGTGGTATTTTAATCCCAAGGAGGCCACTGGTGGGGAAACTCAGGAAGAGGTCAGGAGCCCCTTGGGCCACGACGAGCTGTGAATCCACGTGCAGAGTGTGTCCCCACCCCAAGCAAGGACATTCCTGCACCCCATGGGGAAGGAAGCACGTCCTGTGCCCCTGGTTCCGGGGGGCAGGGAACCTGCAGCGACCCCCCAGGTTCTTAAAACTTGAGCACTTTATGCACTTAGCCTAGCCATATAGTTATTTTTGTATGATAATCTCATTTGATAATTTAACAAATAAAACTGTTTTGCAATGGAGCCTTGGCTTTTCTATAAGGGGCTGAAGAAGGCGCGTGTGGTCCCAGCTTTTTCTGAAAAGCTGGTCCTGAGCCTCAGAACCTCCCAGACATTGTGACCAGTTGACCCTTGAACAGTGTGGGTTTGAACTGCAGGTCACTTATACATGATCTTTTTCAGTAGTAAATACTACGTGATGATTTAGTTGCTAAGTCTTTTCTGATTCTTTTGTGACCCCATGGACTGTAGCCCACCAGGCTCCTCTGTCCATGGGATTTCCCAGGCAAGAATACTGGAGTGGGTTGCCATTTCCTCCTCCAGGGGACCTTCTGAACCCAAGGACTGAACCCACATCTCCTGCATTGCAGACGGATTCTTTACCACTGAGCCACCAGGGAAGCTCAAATACTGTGTAGCATGAAGCAGTCCTTGGTTGGAAGAATCCACATTTCAGAACTTGTAGGTATGGAGGCGTAAATTCTGTGAAGATTTTTGATTGTGGAGCCTCTAGCCCAGTGCTGTTCAAGAGTCAGCTGTATTTCTCTTTCAAGATGGCTTCATGTCCTCAGTCACCAGGCGGTTCTGTTGAATAGCCGACAGCGGGTTAGGAGCTGGCCCTCAAGTGGGAATGCTCCGTGCAGTCCAGAGCCCTAGTGTCTGTGCTAGGGGCACACCTACAGGGGTTTGTGGCTGCCGTCTACACTCCACTCAGGACCGTGGCGCAGGGAGTGGGTCCAGCCCGTGCGCTGGCTCCCGTCCATGCCGCTTGGGCCTGGGCAGTCTTCCTGGTTCCTGTGGGCCACGCCTCTGTTGACATCTGGCACTTCCTGTCTACAAGCCTTCTGTGGTAGGACACCAGGGAGGGGGAGCGGTCTCCAGTGAGATGTAGGATCCATCCCCATGGCACTTAAGTTCTGTTTATATTATTCTTAAGGTTTGATCTTTGAAAAAATATTTATCATTTTTTAAATTTACTATTTAACTTTTGGCTGTATGGGCTCTCTCATTGTGGGACGCAGGTTCAGTAGTTGCAGTACGTGGCCGTAGGTGCCCCTTGGCATGTGGGGTCTTAGTTCCCTGACCAGAGATCTAACCCGGGCCCCCTGCATTGGGAGCTCCAAGTCTTAGCCACTGGACCACCAGGGAAGTCCCCCATGATGCTTTTAGATTAAAGAAATGTGGCCTTTTTGCCCAAGGCCTGTGTAAACACCCTCTCTTTTGTCCCTTTTCCCCTAACCCTGCCAACACTTCCCCCTCCTCGCTGGGGCCTCTGGGCCTCCATCAGAAGGGGTGTGGGTTTACAGTTGCAGGTAGTGGTCCAGCTGTCCCCACAGACATGGGAGCCGTTCCCGCAAAACCCATGATCTCCTCCCAGCAAGCTGGTTGAAACTTCTCAGTTTGCATCCACACTGCCAACCCTTCCATTCTTATATCTCCAAATCCATTTGAAGCCCTCATTGGAGTTTCCCGTGGAGCTCCTATATCAGAGTCCCAGAAACGTCTCCACATCCTGACCCATCTTCTTCCACCATTTGTGTGGGCTCAAAAGTTAACAGTTCAGGTTTAGCTACTCCGTGGCATATGGGGGACTTCATTTCCTGACCAGGGATGGAACCTGCATCCCTTGCGTAGGAAGGCGGGTTCTTAACCACTGGACCACCAGTGGAGTCTCTTGAATGGTATACTTGACGGTAGTAAGCACGTACATGTACACAACCCTCCTGCAGCCTTCCCCGCCTCCACCAATGACAGCCCAAACTTGTAACCCTTAGGCCAGGCCCTCCGGTGGCCCTATATTCAGGATAAGTGTCTGATATCCTGCCACATGCTTCCTTTTCCCTCTGCTCTTCTTTGTCCTTTCTCTAGCAGCTTTTAGACTATTCATCTTCCCTGTAGTTCCCTTCATCTTTTAGCCTCTATCAAACAATTGTGAAATTATGCCACCCACTGTCTACAATGGGCAGCGGTGTCCCGCATGCCTCCATTTAGCAAGGGCTGTGAAGCAGCTTAGCACACACGCACCCCAGAGGGCTGCAGAATGAACAGATGGTATGTAAAACACGCTCTGTCGTGTTAAGAACTAAACTGAAAACTCTTCAAAGAACAACTATTCATTGTGAAAAGGAACCACGTGGACTGGTTCCCATGAATTTTTAAGTGAAAATAAATCAAAATAACGTGTAGGGTGTAGAATGATTCCTGTTAAAATTTCTAAAAGGATGAACAAAAGTGTTGAGAGAAGCTGTCTCTAGGGTGGAGTCACTGGGAACCTTGAGGTGGGAGGAATGCTTGCTTGGGATTCTTGTTGCATCTTTGTGTTCCTTTGTCAAATTCTTTCTCATGTGCATGTATCACATTTCCACAAGAAAGTCATACAGTGGAACTCAAGAAAACAGGCTCTCTTAAAAAATGTTTATTTTTATTTATTTATTTGGCCGCGCTGGGTCTCAGTTGCAGCACGTGGTATCTTTGATCTTTGTTGCAGTATGTGGGAACCTTTAGGTACAACATAGTGTTGGTCGTTTAGTCGTGTCCAATTCTTTGCAACTCCACGGACGGCAGCCTTCCAGGCTCCTCTGTCCAT
The DNA here is from genome assembly GCF_014754425.2 of Oryx dammah. Lineage (NCBI taxonomy): Eukaryota > Metazoa > Chordata > Mammalia > Artiodactyla > Bovidae > Oryx > Oryx dammah. The sequence continues at coordinate 101,546,653 of NW_024070189.1, read as the reverse complement.
GGGATTCTCCAGGCAGGAATACTGGAGTGGGTTGCCATTTCCTTCTCCAGGGGATCTTCCCAACCCGAGGATTGAATCCAGGTCTCCTGCATTGCATCATGTTGAGATCTAGTTGCCTGACCAGGGATTGAATTTGGGCTCCCTACACTGGGAACATGGAGTCTTAGTCACTGGACCACAAGGAAAGTCCCCAAACAGGCTTTCTGAATTGTCATGCTTATGTTTAAGTTATAGTGTCTCAATCTCAGCACTGTTGATGTTTGGAGCCAGGTCATTTTTTGCAGTGGATGCCATCCTGCACACGGGGGGGTGTTGAGCAGCATCCCTGCCCTTCATTCGCCACATCCAGCAGCATTCCTCCAACCAAAGATGTGTCTGGACATTGCGCAGTGACCCCAAGGGTTGGAACCACTCTGTGTGATAACCCCTGTGATGGGAGGGGATGCTGGTCCATTCCTTGTGCCCGCCACCACCCTCACCCCACCAGCCACACCGTCTTTCTCTGCTTCATTCATTAACGTCATTCATTCGTTGCGAAAGAAAAGACTGGAAGGCAGATCTGTGTGACTGCCCCTCTACCTTGACTGTGCTGAGAATGAGCACAGACACTGGAAAAAATCTAAACCAGGGTTGGCAAACTACAGTGAAAGTGAAAGTGCGAACTGCTCAGTGGTGTCCAACTCTTTGCTACCTGAGGGACTGGAGCCCACCAGGCTCCTCTGTCCATGGGATTCCCCAGGCAAGAATACTGGAGTGGGTTGCCATTTCCTCCTCCAGGGGATCTTCCTTACTCAGGGATCCAACCTGGGTCTCCTGCCTCACAGGCAGATTCTTTACCATCTGAGGCATCAGGCAAACTTATACAGGCTTCAGGCCAAATCTGACGCGTCTCCCAGGACTGCACGTAGTTTCACTGAAACGCAGTCACACCCTTTTTGTACAAACGGTCTGTGTTTGCTCTCACTCTCTGATGGCAAAGTTGTCTTTGTGATGAAGACCTTTAGGTCTGCAAAGCCTAAAGTACTTTCCATCTGATGTAGTAAAAGTCTGCTGACCCTGATCTAAACAGTAAAGTAGGAAGTCTAAGTTATAAAAGAATGTAGTCAGTTTTTTTTTTTCCTACGAGACTCAAAGCTGTCACCATTTTTGAATGAAAGTTTATGGGCCAAGAAATAGATTTGCTTTTTGTGAATTGCTCCCATGCAAAAGAAGAGCTTCCCACTAGTGCTGGAGAGGCAGGCATGCAAGAGGTTGGACAAAGTGGTGCTGGGGAGGGTCTTCCCAGATTCCTTAGAGAATGAGCACATTGACAAAAACTGAACATCAAATATCCCAACACCGATGGTCTGAGTGACAGGCCATGAGAAAGCTTCTGCCCTCTTGGTCTACGTTTTCCTTTTTTTTTTTTTTTGTAATGAGCACAAGTCAGGTGTACAACCAGAAAAACTATGGTTTCATATCAGTTTCTTGACAACTTATAGAAGGAGGGGTTAGGGTAAATTGTCATAGCAAATTGGAGATAAGACACAACCCAAATGCTCAAATTCTCTCTGAAAATCTTGCAGTCAGAGCACCCACAAAACAAATAAATAATGCAAATAAGCAGTGTCTGTATTCTTGCCTCAAAAACTTCATGGACAGAGAAACCTGGCCGGCCATGGTCCAGGGGTGTGGCAGAGAGTCAGACACGACTGAGTAACGAATACACGCACGCACGATGGTGACACAGCACTTCTCCAGGAGCACACGGGGAAGGAGTGACCATCTCTGTGAGGGGGGTTACAGCCGGCCTCCCCTCCCACCTCCTTCTTCCCCAGACCTTCCCTCACCCCTTAACACCTCCACAAGCTGCCATTACGCCAAAACTCCTTGCCAGCTCCTCCTTCTGACTCTTCCAGTAAGGAGAGAGGGATTTTTAACTTCATACACCTGAAAACCATGCTCATCACTACCTAAAAATCAGGGCTGTTTCATGCCCACCTTCTCTGTTAAATTCCTTTGCAGTTCCCTTCCTAGTTAGATACACCAAAGAATTGGAAACAGGTTGTCTTAGACTGTCTGGACTGCTGTAACAATACCATAGACTGGGCAACTTACAAACAACAGAAACTATATTTCTTGCAGTTCTAGGACTCCAAGATCAAGGCATCAGCAGATTCAGTATCTGGTGAGGGCTGCTTCCTGGTTCTTAGATGGCGTCTTCTTGCCGTGTCCTCACATGGTGGAAGGACAAGGGAGCTCTCTGGGGTCTCCTTTATGAGGGCACTAATTCTGTTCATGGGGCTCCACCCTCATGACCAAATCACCCCAGAGGCCATGTTGGAAGCTATCTGTCAAACTGGACAAAGTCAGCATGTGTTTCAGAACATGAAGGATTAAAGGAAAGACTTTAAACCTGCAGAGAAGGAAGAAACAGAAATGAAAGTCCTGGTGTCTGAATTCTCAGTAGCAACATGGGCAGCTGGAAAGGGTTGGAACTAGACCTTGTCTGGATGACACTCAGGTTTTTCAAAATGAAAAAAACATCATGGGGGCTCCATATACAGGTGGTGGAACTGACAAAAAGCAAGACAACAGTTGCCACACACAAATTGATAGTTACTTTCAAAAAGGAAGGTGAGGTCAAGGAGTAGCAACACTTTAACCTGGGGGTGAGTGAGTTTATAAGAGTGAGTCTGTTATTAACTTTTGACCTTTGCCTAGAAGGTTTTTTTTTTAACACATTTATTGAGATGTAATCCACACATCACATAATTCATCCATTTAAATTGTATAATTAGGGGAAAGGAGGGAGGCTCAAGAAGGTGGGGATATATATATATATACATGGACAAGATTCACGATGTACAGCAGCTACTGACACAAAATTGTAAAGCAATTTTCCTCCAATAAAAAACTTTCAAAAATTAAATAAATGTGTGTGTGCTCAGTCATGTCCAGCTCTTTGCAACCCCATGGACTGCAGCCCACCAGGCTCCTCTGTCCATGGAGTTTTCCTTGTAAGCCTACTGGAATGGGTTGCTATTTCCTCCTCTAGAGGATCTTCCTGACCCAGGGATGAAAACTGTCTCCTACATTAACGGGCTGATTCTGTACCACTGAGCCACCTGGAAAGCACCCCCTCCCCAAAATAAATAAAGTATATAATTAAAGGGGGATATGGCTGAATGCTAGAGTATGATGATTCTTTGTGAGGTGATGAAAAAACTTTAAAATTCATTTTGGTGATGGTTGCACAGTTTGTGGATATACTAAAATGGTATCTCATTGTGGGCTTGATTTGTATTTCCTTAATGATTTGTGATGTTGAGAATCTTTTCAAACGCATACTGACCATTTGTATATCTTATTTGGAGAAACGTTGTCTTAGTTTGTGCTGCTGTAATGAATCTACTGTAAACTGAGTGCTTAAACCAAGAGCTTATCCAGTAGTCATATATGGATGTGAGAGTTGGACCATAAAGAAAGCTGAGTGCCAAAGAACTGATGCTTTTGAACTGTGGTTTCGGAGAAGACTCTTGAGAGTCCCTTGGACTGCAAGGAGACCAAACCAGTCAATCCTAAAGGAAATCGGTCCTGAATATTCATTGGAAGGACCGATGCTGAAGATGAAACTAATACTTTGGCTACCTGATGCGAAGAACTGACTCACTGGGAAAAGACCCTGGTGCTGGGAAAGTCTGAAGGCAGGAGGAGAAGGGGTTGACAGAGGATGAGATGGTTGGATGGCATCACTAACTCAATGGACATGAATTTGAGCAAGCTCTGGGAGTTGGTGATGGACAGGCAAGGCTGGCGTGCTGCAGTGTATGGGGTTGCAAAGAGTCAAACACAACTGAGTGACTGAGCGGAGCTGAACTGAGTGCTTAAACAGCAAACTTATTTTTCACAGTTTTGGAGGCAGAGGGAATCTGAGATCACGGTTAGGCTCTTGGTGAAGACCTTCTTCCTGATTTACAGATGGCCATCTTTTCCCAGGTGGCACACTGGTAAAGAATCCACTTCCCAAAGTAGGAGACTCAGGTTCAGGCCCTGGAGTGGGCAGATCCCCTGGAGAAGGAAATGGCAACCCACTCCAGTATTCTTGCATGGAAAATCCCGTAGACTGAGGAGCCTGGCAGGGTGCAGTCCATGAGGTCGCAAAGAGCTAGACACAACCAAGCGCATGCGTGCATACACGCACACACACAGATCTTTTCGCTGAACCCTTACGTGGCAGAAAGGAGAAAGAGAAGAGATCACCTACTCTCTGGTGTCTTTTCTTACAGTCTCATTCATGGGTATTCCATCCTCATGACTTAATCACTTCCCAACCTCTCAACCTCCTAATACCATTGCTTTGGATATTTTAATTTCCGACTGTGAATTTAGGGGGGACACAATATTCAGTCCATGGCAAATATCTATTCAGATCCTTTGTCCATTTTTAAAAAGATTCCACCTCTACAAGAGATCATTTGGTACTTGCCTTTCCCTGATTTATTTCATTTCATTATTGCCATCAAGGTCCACCCATATTGTCACAGATGGCAAGATTTCCTCCTTTTTATGGCCAAATAATATTCCACATGTACATACCTTCCATTTTCTTTATCCACGGACACCTAGGTTGCTTCTGTGTTGGCTACCGTAAGTAGTGCTGCAGTGAAAATGAGGGTGCAACTATCTTTTTAAAAAACTATTGTCTTAAAAAATTTTTTTTATTGATTTATTTTTGGCTGTGCTGAGTCTTAGTTGCTACATGCAGGCTTTCTGTGGTCGCAATGCCCAGGCTTCTCACTGCGGTGGTTTCTCTTGTGGCTTGAGGGCTCAGTAACTGGCATATGGGCTTGGTGGCTACACGGCGTGTGAGATCTTCCTAGACCAGGGATCAAACCCACGTCCCCTGCATTGGCAGGCGGATTCTTAACCACTGGACCACCAGGGAAGTCCGCAGATATCTTTTGGAATTAGTGATTTTGTTTCCTTCAGATGAATCCTCAGAAGTGGAATTGCTGAACTATATGTGGTAACCTCTAGTCTGCACAGAATGGGCTGAGGTGGACAGAGGAGATGAGACCAGAAGGAAGAGGTCCCAGAGATGCAGTCCTGAGGTCACCTGTGCCTCCAGTTATCTTTGAGGTGCCCACTCTGGACCAGGCACCTCCCTGGGAGGTGAGCTGGAGCATCCTCTCTCTACAGTGTCAGCTGGGCAGCAGTTCTATGGAGGGGATGGCACTCAGGTCAGTTGGGAAGTAGGCAGGGGACCCAAAGTGGACAGCGCCCCTGCCCGTGACTGAGGTAAGGGAGAAAAGCACCCTGAAGGACCACTGCCAGGCCAGATATTCAAGGAGGAGATGAGGAAGGGGGCTTGCAGGAATCAGAGCACATACTTACACAGCCTTTCCGCCTGACTTCATGCCCTTCCATCTTCCCTTTTCTGGTCCTGGTGCTGAAGTTCTCCCGATGGACTCTAGGGGGCAGCAAGTCCCCAGCTCGAAAGCATCCACTTTTTCAGTCCCCTGGCCAGTTGTGTCCTGCTGCGGCCATCACCTATCAATTCAGATGAAGTTGTTCATGTCTTTTCACACTTAAAAAAAAAAGTCTTGATGCTCACATTGTATTTGTGTTTTAGTGTTTCTTACATCTTAGACTTCTTTTGACAGTTTCATTGTAGAAAATTGAGATATCGAAAGTAGAATTGTAAATCATCAAAAACTGTCACCAGCGGCAGAGACAAGCACAACTCATCTTCTGGAGCATATGATTCCATTCAAATTTCAGACAAAAATGAAGTGGAAATGCACCCTGGCGATATGCCATCTGCAATAGCATGGGCATCTTTTTGTGCCAAATGTCATCTCTTCATGGCTTTGTTTCACGTTTTCCTGTTGCACCAGAGTTGTAGGGGTGGGTTGTGAGCCCCAACTCTCTCCTGGAACCTCTCAGCTCTGCACCCTGGATGGTCACCAGGCCTTGTGTGGTCTGTCTGACTATGTCATGTGGAACATTCAAGTGGTGGTGAACTGTGGTGGAGTTTCGTTTGCTTGCTTGTTTGTTTTTTGGCTCCACTGAGTGGCATGAGGGATTCCAGTTCCCTGACCAGGGATGAAGCCTGTGCCTCCTGTGGTAGAAGCACGGAGTCCTAACCACTGGACCACTAGCAAAGTCCCATGATAGAGGTTTCAATTCTGGGGTTGTTGGCCTTCAAAGAGAATTCCGCATCCTGAGAAGGTTGAGTCTGTTTGGGGCACTACCTGGAAGAGACATTAAAAGAACGAGATTTTCCCAAAGGACCAATGAGGCTCAGGCAGACACCTGGTCCTCATGGAGAATGTGCTTGGGTGCCATAGTAAGGTGAAATTTGCGCCCCTGCCCCAAGTTACCTCTGAATCCTGACCCCTGGATCCCGTGACTGAATTTATTTGGAAAACGGTCTTTGCAGATGTAATAAAGTGAAGAATCTCGAGATCTGGGTGAGCACTAAAGCCGATGACAAGTGTCCTTACAAAGGAAAGACAGAGGGAGATTTGAGACAGAGAAAGAAATTTGTGAAGACAGAGGCAGAAATTGGAGTGATACGGCCACAAGCCAAGGAGTGCTGGGAGCTCCCAGAAGTTTGAAGAAGCAAGAAGACACCTCTCCTAGAGGCTTTGGAGGGCACACGGCCCTGTTGACGTATTTTTTGTTTCTTTTTTCTTTATTTAAATAAAGAAATGTATAGGACTTCGCTGGTGGCCCAGTGGTTAAGAATCTGCCTGCCAAAGCAGGGGACATGGGTTTGATCCCTGATCTGGGAAGATCGCATGTGCCGTGGGGCAAGTAAGCCTACATGCTGCGAAGCCCGAGTCTGTGCTCCAGAGCCTGTGCTCTGCAACAAGAGACGCCATCGCCATGGGAGAATGGAAACAAATAGTGGCCCCCACTTACCTCAACTGGGGAAAGCCCGTGCACAAAAATGAAGACCCAACGTAGCCAAAAATAAATACATAGTTTATGTATAGTTTATTTCTAGTGTTGTGTTAGTTTCTAATGTATGGCAAGGTGATTCTGATAGAAATGTATATATATTATATATATATATGTATAATATATTCTTTTTCATATTGCTTCCCATTAATTGGTTAATACAAGGTACTGAATATATTTCTCTATGCTATACAGTAAGCCCTTGTTGTTTATCTATTTTATATGCAGTGGCTTGATCTGCTAGACCCAGTCTCCTCATTTATCCCTCCCCACCTCCTTCCCCTTCAGTAACCGTAAGTTACTGACACCTTGATTTCAGACTTCTGACCTCCACAACCGCAAGAGAATTTCTGTTGTTTGAAGCCACCCAGAGTGTAGCTGTTCGTGGCAACAGCCCTAGGAAACTAATACAGGGTCCAATCAGACACATGGGGAGAGGAGGCATTTCTGCCTCCTGAGCTGACCCCTTGATCTCAGGTGGCCTGCAGCAGCTTGAAGAAAAGCTTCGGTTCCCGGCTGGAGATTGAGGTCAGGTCGTGGCAGTGAGGCCACTGAGTCCTAGCCACTGGACCAGGGGTCAGTGACAAGGGCCCTGGCTTCTTGGTTTTGCAGGAAAGAATTTCCACAAAGATAAAAAGGAGTGAAACAAAGTATTTTTTAGGAGGAAAAAGTGAGTACAGTGCATGTGGACAGACACACGGGTGGGCTCAGAGGGAGAGGCATTGAGCCACACCCTTGTGATAGTTTGATTTACTGTTATGGGGCATTTCTTTGGGGTTTCCTTTGGCCAATCATTTTGATTTGCCTGGCCCTGAGTCTGCGTTTCGTATATCTCAGGCTCCTTCCATGTATGCACATGCATTTCTTAGCCAAGATGAATTTAGTGCAGAGGCTTATAGTAGTTGACATCACTTAGTGTGAGGTGATGTCCCACCCCTTTTTGACCTCCAAGGTCTTCTGTGCATGTGTATGGGGGAGGTCTCCTTAGCTTCGGGAATGAGGAATATGTGGTCTGTTATCTGGGCAGGGTGCAGCCTCCTCCATCATCCTGCTATTATGGAGTTTTTGTCCACAGGGGAGAAACTGTTCAGCCTGTTGTTGCTTTTCAGTCGTGTCCAACACTTTGTGACCCCATAGACTGCAGCATACCAGGCTTCCCTGTCCTCTGCTAACTCCCTGAGTTTGCTCAAACTCATGTCCATCCAGTGGGTGATGCCATCTAACCATCTCATTCTCTGTCACCCCCTTCTCCTGCCTTCAATCTTTCTCAGCATCAGGGTCTTTTCCAATGAGTCGGCTCTTTGCATCAGGTGGCCAAAGTATTGGAGCATCAGCTTCAGCATCAGTCCTTCCATGAGTACTAAAGGTTGATTTCCTTTAGTATTGGCTGGTTTGATCTCCTTGCAGTCCAAGGGACTCTCAAGAGTCTTCTCCAGCACCACAGTTCAAAAGCATCAATTCTTCGTCACTCAGCCTTCTTTATGGTTCAACTCTCATGTCCATACGTGGCTACTGGAAAAATCATAGCTTTGACTATATGGACCTTTGTTCGGCCTGGGGCCCCAGCTATCTCCTGCCTCATCTTCACTGCTCAGATTGGGGGTGGAGGGTCCTCTGGCCTAAGGTTGTTTAGTGAGTCTGGACAAGATGCAGCTTTCAAACTTCTCCCTTGGCTACCTCGATTCAAGGCAGGAGCTGTGGATGCCAAGTGTAGGTGCTGGAGTGAACCGGTAGAGGTGGAGAGAGATAGACCCAGGCATGTGAGAGTGACTTGACGTGACTGGTGAGAGCTACATGGGCCATTATCAGAACAAGGCCAGATAATTTGAACCTGGACTGTCTCACCTGCCATAACTCAAGTTCAGACACTCCTTTCCTAGGACCTGCAACAGCCAGGGGCTGGGACGGTTTCTACAGGTGAATCACAGACTCTGCTTGACCCCAGGAAAGGACAGTGAACTTGGATGGGGGTGAGGGAGGCGAGACTGAACTTGAATCTCGCCCCATGGCACTCCTGGTAACCACTGGATGTGAAACTGTGTACAAACGCCTGTGTCCTTTTCTTTTGAAGTGAAATGCTGACTGGAGAGTGATTGGTTGGGAGATGCAAAGACGTAAAACAAAGAATAGCTGTTAGGCTGGAGAACTGGTAACAGTTTAGAGTATAATTCTGTCACATAACAGAATCAGGGAACTCCCAGTTCCCTGAAAGATATAAAGGCCTGACAAACATGCCTAACTTGTTTTAACAGGAAGCAGACCCCCACCAGATCAAAACTGCCGACCACAAAAACATAGACGCTGTTGTTATTTTTGTTTAGTCGCTAAGTTGTGTCCTACTCTTTTGCGGCCCCGTGGGCTGTAGCCTGCCAGACTCCTCTGTCCGTGGGATTTCCCAGGGAAGAATACTGGCGTGGGTTGCCATTTCCTTCTCCAGAGGATCTTCCCGATCCAGTGATCCAACCCTCATCTCTTGTGTCTCCTGCATTGGCTACCTAGGAAGCTCAAGGTAGACCCTATACTGGTTGAAACCAGAAGGCTGATGATGCCTGAAACTTCACCTTGATGCCAGCCAGTCACAGAGTTGTCCCGGGGCTGCTCACAACACTATATAACTATGTACTACTCCCTCACGGTGGGTCACACAGTCCTGAGGGCATCAGCTCCCTGTAGCCCCCTTTGCCTGGCAAAGCCTTGAAAGCGACTTTTTCTACCTCACCCCAAACTCTGTCTCTGTGTTTCTATTTGGCACCTGTGAACAGAGGCCAAGTTTTGGCAAGAGATGGACAGCTTGGTTTCCCTGGGCCACACATCTGTTCCCTGCTAACAGGGGCCGTGACGGCCCCTTTCAAGGACTCTGGTTTCTGTGCAGAAAGCACCCAGTTAGTTTTTTTGTTTTCTTTGCCTTGAATGAGCGCGGTGTGATAGACTCTACACATAACAAAACTGATCATTTTTGACGTTTGGAAGGGCCATTAAATGCATTCATCATATTATATAGGGCGTCCCTGGTGGCTCAGATGGTAAAGAATCTGTCGGCAACACAGGAGACTCAGGTTTGATCCCTGGGTTGGGAAGATCCCCTGGAGAAGGTATAATCATCACCACTATCTATATGCAAGAGTTTTTCATCAACCCCAATATAAACTCTCTGCTCACCAAAAACTAACTCCCCATCCCCACACCTTCCCCCGCAAGCCCCCGGACCCTGGGAATCTTGATTCTACTTTCCATCTCTATGGATTTGCCTATTCCAGGGACCTCATACAAGTGGAATCATGCAGTATCTGTCCTTCTCTGTCTAGCTTACTGAAATGTGGTTTTTAAACGATCGAATTAACTATAAAGGGTGGTGTTGCTTGATCCTGTGGCCTGGCAGCTCCATCGAACAGGGAGACCCATTGACCGTGAGACCTGGGTTCCTTCCCTTCCTCCTCTGGTTGTGGACAGCACCCACACCTGTTTCCATGAGGCGGCCCGTGGACCGGGCCCGCTCTCCTACCGAGAAGCCCTTTCACCCTGCTCCATCCACAGCACACATTCCTGCCTTTTCTGGTTAATTGGAACTGATTGGGTTCCAGGGAGTTCCGGAAGCCCCCCTCAGCGATCGCAGAGAACTCTGATGTCCTGAGGATTAGTTCAGTGAACCGTCAACCCTGAGCAATTAGGAGTTTTCCTGGCACAATGAGCACGGCCGTGGTGGATGCAGAACTCAGGTCAGGATGCCCTCACTGCGGACCCAGGTGGGGTTTGGCTGGTGCTCAGGTGAATCCTGTGTGTGGGCATGCTAAATCACTTCAGTGGTGTCCGAATCTCTGTGACCCTGTGGACTGTAGCCCGCCAGGCTCCTCTGTCCATGGGATTCTCCAGGCAAGAATACTGGAGTGGGTTGCCACACCTTCCTTCAGGGGATCTTTCCGACCCATGGATCAAACCTGTGTCTTCTGTGGCTCCTGAACTGCAGGCGAATTCTTTACTGCTGAGCCACGGGGGAAGCCCAGGCAGGTACTAACATATCACTAATCCCCATCACGGGATCCATAGCTCTCATCTTTCCTCTTCCTTTGTGGTTCTCTTTCCTTTTCCTGAAGGAGATCCAACCAGTCCATACAAAAGGAAATCGGTCCTGAATGTTCATTGGAAGGACTGATGCTGAAGCTCCAATACTTTGACTACCTGATGCGAAGAGCTGACTCGTTGGAAAAGACCCTGATGCTGGGAAAGATTGAAGGCAGAAGGCAAAGGGGACGACAGAGGATGAGATGATTGGATGGCATCACCAACTTGATGGACATGAGTTTGAGCAAGCTCCAGGAGTTGGTGATGGACAGGGAAGCCTGGCGTACATGGGGTCATAAAGAGCTGGACATGACTGAGTGACTGAACTGAACTGTGCTGAGTCAGAATGTTCTGGTTCATACGTGGGAGAGATTTAGTTTCCTCTCCTTTTGAGAGGGGAGAGGGTGCCCTCCTCTGCTGAAAAACGCTGTGGGATCTTAGTTCCCCAATCAGGGATTGAACCCAGGCACTGGCGGTGAAAGTGCCAAGTCCTAACCACCGGACCCCCCAGGGAATTCCCTTCTCTCACTTTTAACATATTAGCAAAATAAGACTCTTGGAGACTGTTTTCTCCCTCCAGTAATCACCCTAGAGCCATCACAGGCACCCTTCTGATAAGCATGTGAGGGGCACGATAATTTGGCAAACAATTTGTTGACAGTGGAAGCCTGTTCTGTCTCCTGACTGCAGTGGGTTAGTTCACATGATCAGAGGCCACTAGGAGGTAAGAGAAGAGAGGTTAGTGTAGCTCCAGCATCTGAGACTGCAGGAAGAGATTCCACATGGCAGGCCCGTCACACACAGCCCTCAACCTTCCCCAAAAGACGGACAGACACATATTATCTCTTGCTGCCTTGTGAGGAAGACATGGCCTCTGTTCCCAGTTGAATTGTGTCCCCTAAAAAAAGATATGTTGGGGGCTTCCCTGGTGGTCCAGTGGTTAAGAATCCATCTGTCAATGCCGGAGACACTCATTCCATCCCTGGTCCAGGAGGATCCCACATGCCACAGAGCAATTAAGCCCGTGCACCACAGCTACTGAGGCCCACGCTCTAGAGTCCCAGAGCCGTAGCTACCGAGCCCGAGTGCTGCAACTACTGAAGCCTGCTTCCCCAGAGCCCGTGCTCTGCAACGAGAGGCCACTGCATGAGAAACCCGCACACCACAGCTAGGGAGTAGCCCCTGCTCACTGCAATAGCTGGCTGCGTGCAGCGACAGACTCCGCACAGCCATGAAAAAGAAAACGAATCCTAACTCCAACTACGGCAACGTGTGGCCTTAGTTGGAAACAGAGTCTTTGCAGATTTGAACTGGTTAAGATGAGATCCTTAGGGAAGGTCTGAGTCTAAAATGACTGGTTTCCATACAGGAAGGGGAAGTTTGGACACGAGACAAGCAGAGAGGGAAGACAGCATGAAGATGTAGAAGGAGGAAGCTGTGTGAAGATAGAGGCAGAGACAGGGTTGATGCAGTCACGAGCCAAGGCCAGCCGGAGCCCCCAGAAACTAGACACTGCCCTAGCATCTTCAGAGGGAGCACGGCCCTGCCTCTACCTTTATTTCAGACTTCCGGCCTCCAGAGTTGTCAGAGAAGAAATTCCTGTTGTTTAATGCTACACCATTCGTGGTACTTTGCTACACAGCTCCAGGATACTGACCTAGCAGGTAAAAGCCAAGTGCTCCTGAAGCAGCGGATCTTTTAGGTACCCCTACGCACTCCTCTCCCATTGGGAGGGTCAACCCCTACTCTGGATAGCACACCCAGCTGGGGTCCTGCCGCAGACAAAGAAGTGGACTTCCAGTAATGCCCTTTCCTCCCACTTGCCATGCTGAAATCTGCCATTTGATTCATCAGGGCATTTTTTAATGCAAGGCTTCATCACCACGTGAACTCTAACACCAAAAACAGATCACCAAGACAGCACAGGGAACTCTGCTCAGTGTTATGTGATAGACTGGAGGGGGCAGAGTTTGGGGGAGAATGGATACATGTATATGTATGGCTGAGTCCCTTCACTGTTCACCTGAAAATATCAGAAAACATCACAACATTGTTAAACAGCTATCAGTTCAGTTCAGTCGCTCAGTCGTGTCCGACTCTGCAACCCCATGAATCGCAGCACGCCAGGCCTCCCTGTCCATCACCAACTCCCGGACTTCACTCAGACTCACATCCATCGAGGCAGTGATGCCATCTCATCCTCGGTCGTCCCCTTCTCCTCCTGCCCCCAATCCTTCCCAGCATCAGAGTCTTTTCCAATGAGCCAACTCTTCGCATGAGGTGGCCAAAGTACTGGAGTTTCAGCTTTAGCATCATTCCTTCCAAAGAAATCCCAGGGCTGATCTCGTTCAGAATGGACTGGTTGGATCTCCTTGCAGTCCAAGGGACTCTCAAGAGTCTTCTCCAACACCACAGTTCAAAAGCATCAATTCTTCAGTGCTCAGCCTTCTTCACAGTCCAACTCTCACATCCATACATGATCACAGGAAAAACCATAGCCTTGACTAGATGGACCTTAGTCGGCAAAGTAATATCTCTGCTTTTGAATATACTATCTAGGTTGGTCATAACTTTCCTTCCAAGGAGTAAGCATCTTTTAATTTCATGGCTGCAATCACCATCTGCAGTGATCTTGGAGCCCCCCAAAATAAAGTCTGACACTGTTTCCACTGTTTCCCCATCTATTTCCCATGAAGTGATGGGACCAGATGCCATGATCTTTGTTTTCTGAGTGTTGAGCTTTAAGCCAACTTTTTCGCTCTCCACTTTCACTTTCATCAAGAGGAAACTAAAAAGTTCCTCTTCACTTTCTGCCATAAGGGTGGTGTCATCTGCGTACCTGAGGTTATTGATATTTTTTCCGGCAATCTTGGTTACAGCCTGTGCTTCTTCCAGCCCAGCGTTTCTCATGATGTACTCTGCATATAAGTTAAATAAGCAGGGTGACAATATACAGCCTTGATGTACTCCTTTTCCTATTTGGAACCAGTCTGTTGTTCCATGTCCAGTTCTAACTGTTGCTTCCTGACCTGCATATGGGTTTCTCAAGAGGAAGGTCAGGTGGTCTGGTATTCCCATCTCTTTCAGAATTTTCCACAGTTTATTGTGATCCACACAGTCAGAGGCTTTGGCATAGTCAATAAAGCAGAAATAGATGTTTTTCTGGAACTCTCTTGCTTTTTCCATGATCCAACAGATGTTGGCAATTTGATCTCTGGTTCCTCTGCCTTTTCTAAAACCAGCTTGAACATCTGGAAGTTCACAGTTCACATGTTGCTGAAGCCTGACTTGGAGAATTTTGAGCATTACTTTACTAGCGTGTGAGATGAGTGCAATTGTGCGGTAGTTTGAGCATTCTTTGGCATTGCCTCTCTTTGGGATTGGAATGAAAACTGACCTTTTCCAGTCCTGTGGCCACTGCTGAGTTTTCTAAATTTGTTGGCATATTGAGTGCAGCACATTCACAGCATCATCTTTCAGGATTTGAAATAGCTCAACTGGAATTCCGTCACCTCCACTAGGTTTGTTCATAGTGATGCTTTCTAAGGCCCACTTGACTTCACATTCCAGGATGTCTGGCTCTAGGTGAGTGATCACACCATCATGATTATCTTAGTCATGAAGATCTTTTTTGTACAGTTCTTCTGTGTATTCTTGCCACCTCTTCTTAATATCTTCTGCTTCTGTTAGGTCCCTACCATTTATATCCTTTATTGAGCCCATCTTTGTGTGAAATGTTCCCTTGGTATCTCTAATTTTCTTGAAGAGATCTCTAGTCTTTCCCATTCTGTTGTTTTCCTCTGTTTCTTTGCATTGATCGCTGAGGAAGACTTTCTGCTTGCTATTCTTTGGAACTCTGCATTCAGATGCTTATGTCTTTTCTTTTCTCCTTTGCTTTTTGCTTCTCTTCTTTTCACAGCTATATGTAAGGCCTCCTCAGACAGCCATTTTGCTTTATGCATTTCTTTTCCATGGGGATGGTCTTGATCCCTGTCTCCTGTACAATGTCACGAACCTTCGTCCATAGTTCATCAGGCACTCTATCTATCAGATCTAGTCCCTTAAATCTATTTCTCACTTCCACTGTATAATCATTAGGGATTTGGTTTAGGTCATACCTGAATGGTCTAGTGGTTTTCCCTACTTTCTTCAATTTGAGTCTGAATTTGGTAATAAGGAGTTCATGATCTGAGCCACAGTCAGCTCCTGGTCTTGTTTTTGTTGACTATATAGTGCTTCTCCATCTTTGGCTGCAAAGAATATAATTAATCTGATTTCGGTGTTGACCATCTGGTGATGTCCACATATAGAGTCTTCTCTTGTGTTGTTGGAAGAGGGTGTTTGCTATGACCAGTGCATTTTCTTGGCAAAACTCTATTAGTCTTTGCCCTGCTTCATTCCGCATTCCAAGGCCAAATTTGCCTGTTACTCCAGGTGTTTCTTGACTTCCTACTTTAGCATTCCAGTCCCCTATAATGAAAAGGACATCTTTTTTGAGTGTTACTTCTAAAAGGTCTTGTAGGTCTTCATAGAACCGTTCAACTTCAGCTTCTTCAGCGTTACTAGTTGGGGCATAGACTTGGATTACTATGATATTGAATGGTTTGCCTTGGAAACGAACAGAGATCATTCTGTCGTTTTTGAGATTGCATCCAAGTACTGCATTTCAGACTCTTTTGTTGACAATGATGGCTACTCCATCTCTTCTAAGGAATTCCTGCCCGCAGTAGTAGATATAATGGTCAACTGAGTTAAATTCACCCATTCCAGTCCATTTTAGTTCACTGATTCCTAGAATGTCGACGTTCACCCTTGCCATCTCTTGTTTGACCGCTTCCAATTTGCCTTGATTCATGGACCGGACATTCTATACCCCAATACAAAACAAAATGTTCCAAAGGAAAAAAAAAAAGATTACAAAGAGACCCTGGTTATTTTTTCCATTTTCACTTCAGAAATCCTGTTTTTATCCTTACTAAAATGTATGCCCAAATTCAGTGCTTTGCCTTTGTACATCTTCTATTGGTCCATGGGAGCTCTATTGGTCCATTCTGAGCTCTTATAAAAAAAAAAAAAATGTTATGCCTTTGGGAAGCATTCTTGCCTTTTCTTGTGTTTTAAAACAGAAAATATGCTTGTTGCAAAAGTATGTGAGATGAAAAGTGAGAATCCCTAGTTTCTCTCCAACAGTTTGGTGTGGCTCTTTCCTGATATGTGTTTATATCTCTATGCACACTCATACACCTGTGCATTGACACACACACACACACACAGAACTATTCATTCATTCAGTCAAATGTGTAGAGAGTTGATCCGAAGATTCCTGCTCTAGTGGAGTTTATCCTCTAGTGAGGGGACATCGCCAAGACATGATAAACACAATAAATAAGTTATATAGGACATTGGAGGGAGAATAAGTACAGGCATACCTTGGGGATACTGTGAGTTTGGTTCCAGAACACTGCAATAAAGCAAATATCACAATAAAGCAAGTCACACGAAATGTGTTGGCTTCCCAGTACACACGAAAGTTATGTATACACTGTACAGTAGCCTGTTCATATACGGGGCTGTGTGGGTCATACGGCGTCCGTCATCATTACTCAATTCTGCTGTTGTAGCTCAGGCACTATGGAAACGAAGCTATTTACAAAAACAAGCAGCGGATCAGATTTGGCCTATAGGAAATAGGTCCCTCATTTAAATAATAGCCTGGAGATGATTATAGTGTATTTCAAAACAGCAAAGCAATTTTTTTAAGCCCAAGTTTTCTGCATGTTGCCAGCCTTTAGTTAACTGAGTATAAGAAGACATCAAAATAATTACCCTGGAGAAGAGAATGGCAGCCCACTCCAGTATCCTTGCCTGGGAAATCCCATGGACAGAGGAGCCTAGCAGACCCCAGTCCATGGGGTTCCAAAGAGTCGGACATGACTTACAGACTAAACAACTATATATATGTTAACTGAGTCACTTTACTGTTCAGCAGAAATTACAACAACATTGTAAATCAACTATTATTTCAATTAAAAAAAATACTTTTTCCTCTTCTCAAAAAAAAAAAAAAATTACTCTTTTGGCCTAAAAAGCGGCTTTCTCAAAGTATGCATAGTATCTGGTCTAATAGTGGAAGTGAAAAGTGCAAGTGTTAGTTGCTCGGTCATGTCTGACTCTTTGCAACCCCATGGACCGTAGCCCGCCAGGCTTCTCTGTCCATGGAATTCTCCAGGCAAGAATACTGGAGTAGGTAGCTATTACTTCTCCAGGAGATCTTCTTGACTCAGGGATTGAACCCAGTCTCCTGAACTGCAGGCAGATTCTTTATCATCTGAGTCACCAGGGAAACCCTAATAGTAATTTGTAGCAATATTTGAAAATCTGCCAGTTTCCTTAATTAACAGAAGTAGATTTATATGTTTTATCTACATTTAAGTTGTTAAAATAGAAAACAAAATACTTGTGTGCCTTCCATAAATGCATCCAGTATATGGAGAAATAAACTGGGATAAAAGCTGTTTTGAGTTATATTTGGAAAGGAAAAAAATTTCTGCTCATCCACTTGTTACTAAACCTTGATTGTGTAAATTTCAAAAATAAACCTTACATCACCTTCAAGTTATAAGTTTCAGAAAAACTTCAAAAATATGAATAAAAGCACTGAACGCCATTTATTTTAAAAAAGCGTGCAGTAGCATGATGCCTAAAAAACAATGTACATAGCTTAACTTAAAAATACCTGATTGCTAAAAAAAAGCTCACCATCATCTGAGCCTCCAGTGAGCTCTGATAGTAACATCAAAGATCACTGATCACAGACCCCCATAAGCAAATATAACAATGATGAAAAAGTGTGAAATATTGCAAGAATTACCAAAATATCACATGAAGTGGTTATACCTCGGTGGGACCTCTAGGGGCTTCTCTGGTGGCTCAAACAGTAAAGAATCCACTTGCAATATGGGAGACCTGGGTTCGATCCCTGGGTTGGGAAGATCCCCTGGAGGAGAGCATACCAACTCACACCAGTACTTTTGCCTGGAGAATCCCATGGAGAAGAGGATCCTGTTGGGCTACAGTCCACAGGGTCACAAAGAGCTGGACACAACTGAGGGACTAAGCAGACAACATGAAGTGAGCAACTGCTGTTGGAAAAATGGCTTCAATAGACTTGCTCGATGCAAAGTGGCCACAAACCTCCAGTCTGTGAAAATTCTTGTGCAGTATCTTCCAAGTACAATGAAATGAGGTATTCCTGCACAGTTGTCCCTCAGTATCCAAAGGGGATTGGTTTCAGGACCACCCCGGGTACCAAAGTCTGCAGATGTTCAAGTCCCTCATATAAAATGGTGTGGTACAGTAAGCCCTCTTTATTGGTGGGTTCCACATCCTCAGATACATAGAGCTGATCATATTGGGAAAAAGTAAAAACAAAAATAACGACAACAAGGGTGAGGAGGAGATCAAGAAATCAGAACAGCAACTATATCTCTTACTGAGTAGGTGGTGAGTTTTGCCATGGGAGTATCCAGGTGAAGTATGTTACAGGTAGAGGGAACAGCCAGTGCAAAGACCCTGGGGTAAGAGTGCTATGGCCAGACCAGGAGCCTTCACGGGGTTTGGAGCAGAGGAGTGAGGACTATGCCATTTGCTTGTGCCATTTGGTGTGATATCACCCTGGGGGCAAACTAAAGCCCCCAAGGCCAAATCTAGCCTGCAGCCTGTTTTTATAAATAAAGTTTTATTGGCACACAACCACTGTCTTTCATTTATATATTATCTGTGGCTGCTGAATTTCATGCTCCAATTGCAGAGTCAAGGCGTTGTGAATTTCCTGTATTGAAGCCCTTTCTGTTAAAAGACCTCCAGTGACTTCTGTTTCCCGCCATGATCCCTGAGTGATACCTTATGTTGTGATGCATAATAAACTGTGATACATCCATAGAACCAGAACACAATTTCCGCCACCCTCAAGGCTGAATAACATTCTCCCTCGTTGCAAAGATGTTCATGTCCCGATCCTCAGAACCTGTAAATATCAGGTTTATGATGAAATGGACTTTCCAGGTGTGACTATGTTAAAGATTTTGAGATGATGGTTAGATAATTCTCGATTCGCGGGTATGTCCTAAAGGTAATCACAGGCAAGTGTCCTCAGAGGGAAGCAGAGGGTACTCTCCCACAGAAATAGAAGATGTGAGAAGCAAGAGTTGGAAGCGATCCAGGAAGGGGTCATATGGCCAGGAACACAGGCAGCCTTAGAGGCTCAGAAAGTCAAGGACAGAGGTTCTCCCCTTGAGTCTTTCTAAGGACTCAGCCCTGCTCATACCTTGACTTAGCCTGAAGACACTATTTTCAGATTTCCAGCCTCCAAGACGGTAAGAGAATAAGTATGTGTGATTTTAAGCTGCCAGACTGGTGGTAATTTGTTGCAGCGGGCATAGGAGACAAATACAACCATCTTGCAGGTTTTTCTTGCACTGAACCCTATGTCATGTATCTTTCCATGTCAGCGTACATAGCTTTCCTTTGCTCTTTTTTATCAACTTGCTAATATCGCATTGTGCAGAGGGGACCTTAATTACTTAACCACTCTCCCTCCTGATGGCCCTTTAAGCTGTCTCCAAGGTTTCACTGTTGCCTGCCCAACTCCTGGAAGTTTCTTCACAGCATGGTACTCGAGCCTTCATTAACTGCATTTGGTCTTGTTTCCTCTTTTTGATTGATTAAAAATGACTCATGTGTGTTCCTGATGAAAAGGGCCCTGGAGATTATCTGCCCCCCCACACCCACCACCCCCACCCCACACTCTGCTCCCTCCGTGACATTGGCCTGGGACCAGTTCCCAAACAGCTCACTCAGCAGATGTCTGATGATTTCAGAAAGGGAAAGGGTCGCAGGTCACGTCCGTCAACTCTCTGCTGAGTCCCCTTAGGATCACGCCTGTGGCGTTGCCCGTCAAAGCCAAGTTCAGAGCCCTGACCACACCGTGACCACACAGGCTTCCATCTTTACCGTCCCTTCCACAGTGGGCCAGCTCAGCTTACAAGCCAAACACACATCTTCCTGTCAGCACCACATTTGCCCCCGAAGAGCTGGAAGCTGCTGGCCTTTGGGTCCGGAGCTGACTTGGCCACGCGCCAGCCATTCGTGCAATCACACGGCCGCCTCTGCATCTGCCTCCCAGAGCTGCCTTGAGAGGCCCGGGAACACGAGGCCGTGGGGATCAACGTGCACAGATTTGGCGTCAGGGACGAACAGGGTGGGGGCGCAGATCGGTGGAGGTGCAGGGGGGGCCCCAGCAGTGACTGAGCCAAAGCAATTTGCAATGATTCTGCAATTCCGAAGCAGAGCAGGACATGTCTTCAAGAATTCTGAAGATAGTTTATGCAGAATGACTTGTCAAATTACATGATGACCTTCGAATTTGTTGTTCAGTCGCTAAGTCGTGTCTGACTCTTTTCGACCCCATGAACTGTAGCACACCTGATTTCCCTGTCCTTCACTACCTCCCAGAGCTTGCTCAGACTCACGTCCATTGAGTCAGTGATGCCATCCGACCATCTCACCCTCTGTCGCCCTCTTGTCCTTCTGCCCCCAATCTTTCCCGGCATCAGGGTCGTTTATGTGCTGTCCTTTTTTAACTGCCAGTGGTCGGATCACCAGAGGGAAGTCACACAGGGGAAAAGTGATTTGGGGCACATTCTGATCTTCGTTCGTGAGCTGTTTCCTGTGACGCCTTTCCACCTCCCACCCCCCACGGCCCTGAGCAATGTCTCTGCCATCTCCTTTGACAGCAAGGCATCCAGGTGACACCTGAGACCAAAGACCCGATTTCCAAAGAAGAGCATGTTCACGGGTTCCAGGACAAGAATTAGGACGAGGATATAATTTTTGGCCGGGGGACATACTTCAACTCACTTACAGTGGCCAAGCTCTTTTTCCCTCCGATTTTCACAGCACTAACTACTTATTTATTTGACTGCATCGGGTCTTAGTTTAGGCATGCAGGATCTTTGCTGGATCATGTGGGGTTTAGCTGTAGCATGTGGGCATGTGGGATCTTATTTCCCCCAGCAGAGGCTGAACCCCCGTCTCCTGCATTGTAAGGCAGATTCTTAATCACTGGACCACCTGAGAAGTCCCAGCACTTACTTTTTTTTTAACTGATGAAATTTTCATAACAGCAAATTAATCTCAATTTTATAAAACAGATCCTTTATAGTTTCACAGTAAAAACGAGATTTTTCTCTTAGAGATCTGTGTCTTAATGGAAGCAGTGTAGATTTAAGTTAGGAACTGAGCTATGTTATCATGGTATAGTGAAAGATCAGCAGCTGACTTAAGCTACAATATGAAAGGCAGAGTTTAGTCCACGCACTAATACCAATCAAGGATTATAAAAAAAAAATTAAGAGGCTCACAGATTAGTACATCCAACTGAAAAATAGCTCCTTGTTTATCTTTCTTTTTTTCTGATGAGAACAAAAGAGTCAAGTTCTCCGCCTTGTGCCCAGACTCAAGGTTGCCACCCCGGGGAATCCTTGCAAGGACGCGCTTAGTCGCTCAGTCGTGTCCGACTCTTTGCAACCCCATGGACTCTAGCCTGCCTGGCTCCTCTGTCCATGGGAGTTCCCAGGCAAGAATACTGGAGTGGGGCGCCATTTCCTCCTCCCTTGTGAGTACAGGGGCTTGCACGCCTCCACACTCCCAGGAAGAGATTGGGCACGAAAGGCCGCTGCAAACAGCCTTCCAAGCTGAACGTGCAAACAGGGGGCTGCAGAGAGGCATGTTGCTGAGGGGTATGGGGGAAGGAGGGTGGTGGGATCCTGGTTTTGACACTGGGCTGCTGGGGTCCCCTGGATATGGCCTCCTCATCTGAGGACTGGGGATAACAGTCGACCTCATTCAAAGTAGTTATGAGAAGAAAGAAAAATGACATGATTTATACCCAGTACATGAGGTTCAACCCCAGTCACAAAGGCCGACCATTGGTATTATTATTTTGGAAGGTTTTAGTATCTATTTATTGGCTGCACCATACTGCAAATGGGGTCTTAGTTCCCTGACCAGGGATTGAACCCCGTGCTCCCTACAGAGGAAGGGTAGTGTCTTAACCACTGGACTTCCAGGGAAGCTCCAACTGTTATTATTATTAATGCTGTTATTGATGGTGGTAGTCTTTTTTTTATGTCAGAGACTTTGTGGGGCCCCTTGGGGTCCTCAGCAGAACCACAGTTGGCTTACTCCACCAACTCGGATAAGCTGTGAAGGGTACCTCACAAAGGAATCTTGATTATGTGATGCTGAGTGAGAGAAGCCAGGCCCCAGAGCCCACGAGTTGCATGATTCCATTTACATGAACTATTCAGAGCAGGCAAGTGTAGAGCGACAACAGATGAGTGGTTGCCAGGGGCTGTAGCGGGATTGGAGAGTGAATGACAGGGACAAGGGTCTCCTTCTGAGATGATGGAGATGTCCTGAAAGTAGGTCAAGGTGATGATTGCATAACTCTGTAAAATACAAAAAACCAAAAAAATTTGAATTGTACATTTGGAATGAGTGAACTTCCTCTTTTAAAAAATTTTATTACAAGGACCTACTCTATAGCACATGGAACTCTGCTCAATGTCATGTGGCAACCTGGATGGGAGGGGAGTTTGGGGGAGAATGGATGCATATATATGTATGGCTGAGGCCCTTTGCTATCCGCCTGAAACTATCACAACATTGTTAATCAGCTGTACCCCAATACAAAATAAAAAGTTTAAAAAATAAAGTGGATAACCAACAAGGACCTACTGCATAGCACAAGGAACTCTGCTCAATGTTATGTGGCAGCCCGGATGGAAGGAGATTTGGGGGAGAATGGATACATGTGTAGGGATGGCTGAGTCCCTTTGCTGTCCACCTGAAACTATCACAACATTGTTAATCGTCTGTGTGTGTGCTCAGTCGTGCCTGACTCTTTGCGACCCTATCTATGGACTATAGAGTCCATGGAATTCTCCAGGCCAGAATACTGGAATGGGTAGCCGTTCCCTTCTTCAGGGGATCTTCCCAACCCAAGGATCAAACCTAGGTCTCCCGCATTGCAGGCATATTCTTTACTACAAGTTCAGCCACAAGGGAAGCCCATTAATCGGATATACTCTAATACAAAATGAAAAGTTTAATTAAAAATTTTTATTTTTGTTGAAGTTTAGTAGATTCACAATGTTGTGTTAGGTGTACAGCAAAGTGATTCAGTTTTACATACACACATGTATCTTTTTCTTTCTTTCTCAGATTCTTTCCTTTTATAGTTTATTATAAAATATTGAGTATACTTCCCTGTACTACACAGTATGTACTTGTTGGTTATCTATTTTATATATAGTAGTGTGTATATCGGAGAAGGAAACAGCGCCCCACTCCAGTACTCTTGCCTGGAGAATCCCATGGATGGAGGAGACTGGTAGGCTGCAGTCCAAGGAGTCGCTAAGGGTCGGACACGACTGAGCGACTTCACTTTCACTTTTCACTTTCATGCACTGGGGAAGGAAATGGCAACCCACTCCAGTGTTCTTGCCTAGAGAATCCCAGGGACGGGGGAGCCTGGTGGGCTGCCGTCTATGGGGTCGCACAGAGTCGGACACGACTAAAGCGACTTAGCGGCAGCAGCAGTGTGTAAGCTCCCTCTTCCCTTTTCCCTTTAGTAACTATAGGTTTGTTTTCTGTCTGTGAATCTGCTGTATTTCTGTTTTGTACGTCAGTTTACCTGTATCATTTTTGAAACTTTTGTTTCTTGATTTTGGGGCCTTCCTTGCTGCTGGCAGTCTCTCTCTGCTCGTGACGAGAGCTGCCTGCTCGTCATCGAGGAGCCCGGGCTTCTCACTGCGAGGCCTGCTCTGGCTGTGGACCGGGGGCTCCAGGCGCTCGGGCTTCCGTTATTCTTGCTTCCAGGCTCTGGGGCACAGGCTCAGAAGTTGTGGCGCGAGGGCTTAGTTGCCCTGTGGCCTGTGAAATCTTTCTGGACTGGGGATCAAATCCATGTCCCCTGCATTGGCAGGTGGGTTCAACATCAACAGACCACCAGGGAAGTCCTGTATCATTGTTAAAAGATTCCACATGTAAGCAATATCTACTTGTATGCTACTTGTCTTTGCCTGATGTCATTTAGAATGATAATCTCTAGATCCATCCATATTGTGGCAAATGACATTATTTCATTCTTTTCTATGGCTGAGTAATACCCCATTGCATAACTATACCATATCTTCTTTATCCATTCATCAGGTGATGGACGTTTTGGTTGCTTCCATGTCTTGTCTGTTGGAAATAGTGCTGCTATTAACATTGGAGTGCATGTATCTTTTCAAACTACGGTTTTCTACAGGCATTTGCCAAGGAATGGGATTGCTAAATCGTACAGTAGCTCTATTTTTAGTTTTTTAAGGAACCTCATACTGTTCTCCATAGTGGGTGCACCAATTTACATTCCTACCAATAGTGTGCTTCTGAGTCGCTTCAGTCATGTCCAACTCTGTGCGACCCCATAGACGGCAGCCCACCAGGCTCCCCCGTCCCTGGGATTCTCCTGGCAAGAACACTGGAGTGAGCTACCATTTCCTTCCCCAGTGCATGAAAGTGAAAAGTGAAAGTGAAGTCGCTCAGTCATGCCCGACTCTTCGTGACCCCGTGGACTGCAGCCCACCAGGCTCCTCTGTCCATGGGATTTTCCAGGCAAGAGTACTGGAGTGGGGTGCCATTCCTTTTCCTCTGCAGCACCTCCAGCATTTATTATTTGTAGATTTTGTGAAGATGTCCATGCTGACCAGTGTTAGATGATAACTCATTGTGGTTTTGATTTGTATTTCTATAATAATTAGCAACGTCAAGCATCTTTTCATGTGCTTTTTGGCCATCTGTATGTCTTTTTTCAAGAAATGTCTATTTAGATCTTCTGTCCATTTTTTGATTGGTTTGTATGAAAAGGGGAAAAGATATGACATTGAAAGATGAACTCCCCAGGTCAGTAGGTGCCCAATATGCTACTGGAGAAGAGCAGAGAAATAGCTCCAGAAAGAATGAAGAGGCTGAGCCAAAGTGAAAACAATACCCAGTTGTGGAGGTGATAGGTGATGGAAAAAGTCCAATGTTGTAAAGAACAATATTTCATAGGAACCTGGAATATTAGGTCATTGAATCAAGGTAAATTGGAAGTGGTCACACAGAAGATGGCAAGAGTGAACATCGGCATTTTAGGAATCAGTGAACTAAAATGGACAGGAATGGCAAATTTAATTCAGATAACCATTATATCTACTACTGTGGGCAAGAATCCCTTAGAAGAAATGGTATAGCCCTTATAGTCAACAAAGGAGTCTGAAATGCAGTACTTGGGTGCAATCTCAAAAATAACAGAAGGATCTCTGTTCGTTTCCAAGGCAAACCATTCAATATCACAGTAATCTAAGTCTATGCCCCAACCACTAATGTTGAAGAAGCTGAACGGTTCTATGAAGACCTACAAGACCTAGAACTGACACCAAAAAAGATGTCCTTTTCATCATAGGGGACTGGAATGCAAAAGTAGGAAGTCAAGAGATCCCTGGAGTAACAGGAAGTTTGGCCTTGGAGTGCAAAATGAAGCAAGGCAAAGGCTAACAGAGCTTTGCCAAGAGAATGCACTGCTCATAGCAAACACCCTCTTCCAACAACACAAGAGAAGACTCTACACATGGACATCACCAGGTGGTCAACACCAAAATCAGATTGATTATATTCTTTGCAGCTGAAGATGGAGAAGCTAACTGTATGTCAGCAAAAAAAAGACCAGGAGCTGACTGTGGCTCAGGTCATGAACTCCTTATTGCCAAATTCAGACTTAAATTGAAGAAAGTAGGGAAAACCACTAGACCAGGTATGACCTAAATCAAATCCCTTATGAATATATAGTGGAAGTGATAAATAGATTCAAGGATTGGATCTGATAGAGTGCCTGAAGAGCAATGGATGGAGGTTCGTGACATTGTACAGCAGGCAGTGATCAAAATCATCCCCAAGAAAAAGAAATGTAAAAAGGCAAAATGGTTGTCTGAGGAGGCCTTACAAATAGCTGAGAAAAGAAGAGAAGCAAAAGGCAAAGGAGAAAAGGAAAGGTGTATCCATGTGAATGCAGAGTTTCAAAGAAAAGCAAGGATAGAAAAGAAAGCCTTCCTAAATGATCAATGCAAAGAAATAGGGGGAAAAAATAGAATGGGAAAGACTAGAGATCTCTTCAAGAAAGTTAAGAGATAAGAAGGGAACATTTCATACAAAGATGGGCACAATAAAGGACAGAAATGGTCTGGACCTAACAGAAGCAGAAGATATTAAGAAGAGGTGGCAAGAATACACAGAAGAACTATACAAAAAAGATCTTCACGACCCAGATAATCATGATGGTGTGATCATTCAACTAGAGCCAGACATCGAATGCAAAGTCAAGTGGGCCTTAGGAAACATCACTATGAACAAATCTAGTGGATGTGATGGAATTCCAGCTGAGCTATTTCAAATCCTAAAAGATGATGCTGTTAAAGTGCTGCACCCAATATGCAAGCAAATTTGGAAAACTCAGCAGTGGCAGCAGGACTGGAAAATGTCAGTTTTCATTCCAATCCCAAAGAAAGGCAATGCCAAAGAATACTCAAACTACTACACCATTGCACTCATCTCACACGTTAGCAAAGTAATGCTCAAAATTCTCCAAGCCAGGCTTTAACACTATATGAACTGAGTACTTGCAAATGTTCAAGCTGGATTTAGAAAAGGCAGATGAGCCAGAGATCAAATCGCCAACATCCACTGGATCACCGAAAAAGCAAGAGAGTTCCAGAAAAACATCTACTTCTGCTTTACTGACTACGCTAAAGCCTTTGATGGACAGGGAGTCCTGGTGTCCTACAGTCCACAGAGTCACAAAGAGTCGTAGATGACTGAGCGGCTGGACTGAGCTGATGAGCTGTTTGTGCATTTTGAAGATCAATCCTTTGTTGGTCACGACATTTGCAGATATTTTCTCTTATTCTGTCAGTTGTCTTTTCATTCTGTTTATGGATTCCTTTGCTGTGCAAAAGCTTTTAAGTTTAATTCAGGCCCCTTTGTTTATGTTTGTTTTCATTTCCATTACTCTAGGAGACGGGTCCAAAAAGATCTTGCTGCAGTTGTGTGAATTTGACTATGTGAATCACAACAAACTGTGGAAAATTCTTCAAGAGATGGGAATACAAGACCACCTTAACTGCCTCCTGAGAAATCTGTATGCAGGTCAAGAAGCAACAGTTAGAATCAGACGTGAAACAACGGACTGGTTCCAAACTGGGAAAGGAGTACATCAAGGCTGTATATTGTCACCCTGCTTATTAACTCATATGCAGAGTACATCATGCAAAATGCTAGGCTGGATGAAGCACAAGCTGGAATCAAGACTTCTGAGAGAAATATCAATAACCTCAGATATGCAGATGACATCACCCTTATGGAAGAAAGTGAAGAGCAACTAAAGAGTCTCTTGATGAAGGTGAAAGAAGAGAGTGAAAAAGCTGGCTTAAAACTCAACATTCAAAAAACGAAGATCATGGCATCCGGTCTCTTCACTTCATGGCAAATAGACAGGGAAACAATGGAAACAGTGACAGACTTTCTTGGGCTCCTAAATCACTGCAGATGGTGACTGAAGCCATGAAATTAAAAGGTGTTTGCTCCTTGGAAGTAAAGCTATGACAAACCTAGACAGTGTATTAAAAAGCAGAAACATTGTTTTGCCGACAAAGGGCCCTATAGTCAAGGCTATGGTTTTTCCAGTAGTCATGGATGGATATGAGAGTTGGACCATAAAGAAAGCTGAGCACTGAAGAATTGACGCTTTTGAACTGTGGTTTTGGAGAAGATTCTTGAGAGTCCTTTGGACTGCAAGGCAATCAAACCAGTCAATCCTAAAGGAAATCAGTCCTGAATAGTCACTGGAAGGACTGATGCTGAAGCTGAAGCCCCAGTACTTTGGCCAGCTGACACAAAGAGCTGACTCATTTGTAAAAGACCCTGATGCTGGGAAAGACTGAAGGCAAGAGCAAAAGGGGACGACAGAGGATGAGATGGTGGGATGGCATCACCAACTCGATGGACATGAGTTTGAGCAGACTCCGGGAGTTGCTGATGGACAGGGAGGCCTGGCGTGCTGCAGTCCATGGGGTCGCAAAGAGTCAAAGATGACTGAGCGACTGAACTGAGCTGATGAGCTGTTTGTGCATTTTGAAGATCAATCCTTTGTTGGTCATGACATTTTCAGATATTTTCTCTCATTCTGTCAGTTGTCTTTTCATTTTGTTTATGGATTCCTTTGCTGTGCAAAAGCTTTTAAGTTTAATTCAGGCCCCTTTGTTTATGTTTGTTTTCATTTCCATTACTCTAGGAGACGGGCCCAAAAAGATCTTGCTGCAATCTATGTCAGTGTTGTGCCTATATTTCCCTCTAGAGTTTTGTAGTATCTGGTCTTACATTTAGGTCTTTAATCCATTTTGAGTTTGTTTTTATATTAGAGAATGTTCTAATTTCATTCTTTTAATGTAGCTCTCCTGTTGGGTGAACTTTCTAGGGTGTGAATTATATTTCTATATAGAGGTAGCAGGGCCTTCCCAGGGGGCGTTAGTGGTAAAGAACCCGCCTGCCAATGCTGGAGACGTAAGAGAAGTGAGTTCAGTCCCCGGATTGGGAAGATCCCCTGGTGGAAGTCATGGCAACCCACTCCAGTTTTCTTGCCTGGAGAATCTTGTGGACAGAGAAGCCTGGCAGGCTGCAGTCCTTGGGGTTGCAAAGAGTCAGACACAACTGAAGTGACTTAGGAGGCAAGCACACAGAGGCAGCAGCAGGGTAAGGCCTAACCCTGTAGTTGAGACTTGCTGGAGACGAGGCAGGTGAGGCGGGACCAGCCGTGGGGGACCAGCCGTGGGGGACCAGCCGCGGGAGGCCAGCATGAAGCATTTGGCTCACAGGGTAGTGGGTGGCTGAGTGTGCAGGGTCGGGTGGGCTTTGGGCTTCGGGAGCCAGGGTTTCCATGAAAGCACAATGAACTGTTCCTGCAAAGCAGCCCTCCTGGGAGCTGGTCCGTCCTGCTCCCAGGCTGTCTGTATCAAACCTGGGAAGCCACCCACCGCATCACAGGAAGAGGTGTCCTCTTCAGACCGTGGACTACACGCTGGGCTTGGGCTGGCTTTACATCTGGGTTTTGGTTCCCCCTGGTGCCCTGGGATGTGAGCTCCGCTCTCCGAGGTTCTGGAACTCACCTGTCAAAACAGATCTTCCTAAATATTGTGAGCTGCTGAAGGTTGGATTAACCTGGTGCGTCTTAAACACTTGGCTCTCTGGCCTGGTAAGTGGGGTCCATAGTACTTGATGAGAGAAGGGAAGAATGGGAAGGAGCAGTCACCTTACCTAGGGAGTGTCTGCACATATTCACCTCACCTGGGACTGTCTTACCTCACGTAGGGACTGTCTACCCCTGCCCATCTCACCTGAGGACTGTCTACCCCGTCTACCTCATCTGGAAGCTGTCTGCACCTGCCCACTTCACCCAAGGGGCCGTGTCTCTGTCCTCCCAACTGGAGACTGTGTCAGAGGCGCTGTTGGCCCA
This sequence comes from Oryx dammah, assembly GCF_014754425.2. Taxonomy (NCBI): domain Eukaryota; kingdom Metazoa; phylum Chordata; class Mammalia; order Artiodactyla; family Bovidae; genus Oryx; species Oryx dammah. Next base: position 101,516,994 of record NW_024070189.1, on the reverse strand, counting down.
GGGGCTATCTCAGGCTCTGCCCCCTACAGACTTGGTCTCCTGCACAACGAGGTGAGCCCACCCACAGAGGAGTGGGTACCTGGAACTGCTGGTGGTCCGGTGACTCTTTAGTTCCGTCCTGGCCCAGGGTGTGTCCAGAACTTTCCTGGCACTGAGCTGGCATCTTCCCCAGGACAGAAACAGCCTGACTGGCAGGGCCAGGGCATTCACAGTGGCACTTTTATTTCCAGCCTGTTTGCCCAGAAGGGAGAACCAGCCAGGATGCCCATGTGGGGCTGGATAGTCTGTCCCTCAGTTTTCTCCTCCATCAAACTTAAGAGCAGGGATGCCATCTGAGGCGGATTCCTGCTCTCACTTCTCAGGATCTTCCAAGAATGAATGATTAAGCCCAGGTCAAAGTCCAGGGGACAGACAAAGGTGCCGACCACCTAGATGCCAGTGCCTTGAGGAGTCTGACCCTGGGCCACGCCGAGGGCTCTGGTGCTGGTAAGAAGGGCTGCAGGTGTTGCGCTCCACTCCTCCCAGGACAGATGCAGTGCCCCTGCGTGGCGATCTTCCTGAAGATGCGTAGCCCTCGGTGATGTGGTGGGCAGGTGCACACAGCACGTGTTACGGGGACTCATTCGGAGGCATAGTCACCCGGTTGGGGGAGTCCCCCAGGAGGGGCTTAGCAACTGTATTGCTGATCTTGTTCATGACACCAATTGTCCTGATGGTTACACTATTCGCTGAACCCAGGGTAGGCAAGACACAAGCTAAGAGGCTGGACGGAGACTTGAGGGCTATAGAAACCGCAGACACGGCACAGCAGCCATAACACAGCCTCTCTCCTGGCCGACACAGCCTCCATAACATACCATGGTGGCGGTGGTTTAGTCGCTAAGTTGTGTCCGACTCTTGTGATCCCATGGACTGTAGGCTCCTCTGCTCACGGGATTCTCCAGGTAAGAATACTGGAGTGGGTTGCCATTTCCTTCTCCAGGGGATCTTCCCAACCTAGGAATCGAACCCGGGTCTCCTGCATTGCAGGCAGATTCTTTACAGACTCAGCTACAAGGGAAGCCCTAACATAACCGTAATGTAGCTATAACGTAGCCATGACGTAACCTCATATAACACAGCCGTGACGTTGCTCCAGGGCAGCCCCAGTGCAGCAGCAGCCAGCGCTTTCACGGTGAACTCCATGCAGGCACACCACACAAAGCAGCTCGGGACCAAGAGAGCACCCTGTGCTGCGCGTGTGCAGTGCCGTAAGACATCTCAGCCACGGCACTATCGTGCAAAGTCATCGTTTACAAAACAGGGGGCGAGAGTGTGCGAGGCGGGGGGCGAGAGAGCCTGGCTGCTGCCATCTTGTTAATGAACCTACAACAATGCTAAAGCACCTGGACAGTACCTGAAAGATGAGAAGGGGCCGCAGGGGTACAGACGGTGCATCAGTATGGGACCCCCCCACCCTAACGCAGGCAGCCTGCACGGGGATGCCAGGGGTCTACCCAGTGACAATGCGGCTGTGTTCAGGCCCCAAGGGAGAGAGTCGAGTGTCTGATGATGATGAAGGGTGTCTTTTGCTCTGAAAATGAAAACCCAGCAAACTGGGGTTTCCAGGAAATGATTCTGGGGACATCCAACCAGACATTTCTGCTGGAACATGAGGCTGGAGCAGTGAGGCTGCAACAGGTGCTCAGAAGTGCAGGTGACATCCCTGCAGGCCCTCAAGGCTGCGTGGATTCTGCCACAGCTGACTTGAGAACTGATGGGCCAGATGTGGCTTGCCTGGGGACTGCCTGCCTGTTACTTCCCTCCAGCTCCGGGGAGATGGGATGGAACCTGTTGGACCGGGAGAGGAGCCTGGCTTGATGTCTGGGTCCCTCCACCCCAAGATGGCAACTGGACACGTCCTCTCACCATTTCCTCACGTTACTTGGAATGGGCAGGAGCTCCTTCCTGTCAACAGGACCGTGTGTGCCATTTCTGTGGCACACAGGAGCATCTGGGACAGCTGGATTCTTCCAAACCCAAAGTGGACGGAGTCTAAATGTACACTGCAGACCCCTTTGTCCTGCTAGCTCTGAGATGCTTCTGCTTTCTTGCAAAGTCTTGGTCCTGCATCCCATTCTCCTGTGTCTCCATTTTTAATGCATCTTTAATTTTTACTTTTGACTGTGGCTGTGCAGCATGTGGGAGAAGGCAATGGCACCCCACTCCAGTCCTCTTGCCTGGAAAATCCCATGGATGGAGGAGCCTGGTAGGCTGCAGTCCATGGGGTCACTAAGAGTCAGACACGACTGAGCGACTTCACTTTCACTTTTCACTTTCATGCATTGGAGAAGGAAATGGCAACCCACTCCAGTGTTCTTGCCTGGAGAATCCCAGGGACGGGGGAGCCTGGTGGGCTGCCGTCTATGGGGTCTCACGGAGTTGGACACGACTGAAGCGATTTAGCAGCAGCAGCAGCAGCAGTGCAGCATTTGGGATCTTAGTTCCCTGACCAGGAACCAAACCCATGCCACCTGTCGGAGAAGTGTGGGAGAGTGCAGAGTCTTAACTACAGGACCACCAGGGACGTGTTCCCTGTTTTAAAAATATAACGGAATATAGCTAACATTTTCCAATAACTAAACAGAGTATAACCTTTAAAAATTGTATGAAAATAATTTTAAACACTTAAGCAGAAGATGAAACAGCAACAAATAAAATTATGTGTGTTCTAAACATCCCCCAAAATATGTTTCTATTTTTATAAGCAGATTGATAGAGGTATACCTCACATACTGCACGTATGTGAAGTATTTAGCTGTTGTTTTTTTTTAGTTAGCCATTTAAACTTTTAATTAATTATTTCTTCTGCTGCACTGGATCTCTGTTGCCTCGAGGACTTCTCTCTAGCTGCAGTGAGGGGGGCTACTCTCTGTCGTGGTGCGCGGGCTTCTCCCTGCAGCCGCTTCTCCGTTGCAGAGCACGGGCTCGTGGGCACGCGGGCTCACTAGCTGCGGCTCCCGGGCTCTAGGGCACAGGCCCAGTGGTTGTCGTGCAGGGGCTCAGTTACCCCACAGCAAGGGGGATCCTCCTGGACCAAATCATGATCATATCGTGTTTCCTGCATTATCAGGAGGATTCTTTACCACTGGACAACCAGGGAAGCCCTTAACTAGCCAAGTGTTGATACATATACCGGCCCGTGGAACTATAACCACAGACAAGTTAGTGAACACAACCATCACCCCTCAAAGTCCCTCGGGACCTAAAAGAAAACTCCTGTTTTCTGTCCTGTACTCACACAGCACTTCTGACACCAAACATATGGGTTTTCCACACTAACAATTCTTTTCCTTTTACTATAATTTTTTAAGAAGTAAGCTGTGTTTTCATTTATTGTATTTTTATTGAAGTATGTTGATTTATAATGTTGTGTTAATTACTACTGTACAGCTAAGTTATTCAGTTAAACGTGTATGTGTGCTCACTCAGTTGTGTCTGATTCTTTATGACTCTGGGCTGTAGCCCACCAGGATCCTCTGTCCATGGGATTTTTCAGGCAAGAATACTGGAATGGATTGCCATTTCCTTCTCCAGGGGATCTTCCCAACAAAGGGGTCGAACCTGTGTCTCCTGCAGGCAGATTCTTTATTGCTGAGCCAGCAGGGAACATATGCACATTTTAAAACATTATTTTCCATTATGGTTTATCATAGGATATTGAATATAGTTCCTTGTACTGTAGAGTAGAACTTTATTGTTTATCCATCTTATAAATGCAACTTTACATTTGAGGTTTCCCTGGTGGTCCAGTGGCTAAGATATCATGCTTCCAATTCAGGGGGCCCAGATTCGATCTCTAATCGGGGAACTAGATCCCATAAGCCGCAACTGAAAAAAAAAAAAAAGACCCTACATGCCACAACTGAGATCTGGCGCAGCCAAATAAATAAATACATATATTTTTTAAAAAGCTTACATCTGCTAACTTCAACCTCCTGTTCCACACCACCCCCAACGCCCTTCCCCTTGGCCACCACCAGTCCGTCCGCAGTATGATTCAACGCTAACTCCCCAGAGTTAGTGTAAACCCCACAGTAGAGCCCTCAGTCACACAAGACCGTCCCCATTTTCCGTGCCAGGGCTAAGGCCGGGCCTCCAGGACTTCTGAAAGACCTGAAATACACCATGGATTTCAAAGATCCCTTTCTTGGCTTCAACCATTTGCTAGAATGGCTCACAGAGCTCAGGAGAGAACATTCCTTGTTGTTACTGTTGTTACTGTTTTGTTTGTTTGTTTTTAATAAAGTACGGGACTCAGGGACAGCCAGACAGAGGAGACACACAGGGCAAGGTTTGTGGGAAGGTGCGTGGCGCTTCCGTGCTCCCTCCAGACACGTCACCCTTCCAGCACCTCCCCGTGTTCACCAACCCAGGAGCTCTCTGAACCCCGCCCTTCTGGTTTCTATGGAGGCTCCACGACGTAGGCACGACGGACTCATCGTTGGCTTTTAGTGACTCAGTGTCCATGTCCAGTCCTTCCGCTCTCCCTGGAGGTCAAAGCCGACTCTCTAATCACTTGGTTCATTTCCCAGGCAGCCGGCCCTCATCCTCAGGTGCTTTCCAGAGGTCATCCCAGCACCTGAAATTCAGGCGTGATTGAAAAGGGATTATTTTAGGATTTCCCTAGTGGTCCAGTGGATAAGGATCCACCTGCCAGTGCAGGGGTCATGGGTTCAATTCCTGGTCCGAGGAGATTCCACGTGCCGCAGAGCCATTAGGCCCATACGCCACAACTCCTGCACACAGAACAACTAAGCCCTAGCACCACAACTACTGACCCTGTGCTCCAGAGCCAAGAGCCATAACTACTGAGCCCACGCACTGCAACTACTGAAGCCTAGAGCCTGTGCTCCACAGCTAGAGAAGCCATTGCAAAGAGAAGCAAAGCTCCCCACCCCCACAACTGGAGAAAGCCTGCTGTGCAGCAACGAAGACTCACCACAGCCGTAAACATACACAGAATTTTTAAAAATCTGACCTTATTCTTTTTTAAAGAAAAGGGTGTAAACAATAAAAGACACTTATCTATTTCAAGAACGGGACTGAAACCAAATATTTTTAGCAAAATATGCTCCTGTTGCTCTTATCACTTAGGAAATAATAGCGGTTTTAGGAGCTGTGCTGGGGATGAGGAACAGGTATCTATTTCTTGTTGCTGCTGCTGCTGCTGCTGCTAAGTCGCTTCAGTCGTGTCCGACTCTGTGCGACCCCATAGACAGCAGCCCACCAGGCTCCCCCGTCCTTGGGATTCTCCAGGCAAGAACACTGGAGTGGGTTGCCATTTCCTTCTCCAATGCATGAAAGGGAAAAGTGTAATAACTAGAAAACAACAGAACACTTGCTAATGCCTCCTGCCTGTCTCTCCCCTTCTTTCTCAAGCAGCCACTTTGGATCACTATAGCTTGCATTTTCTATAAGTGGAACTCTATAATATGTGCTCTCTGTCTTCTTTCAATCAGAATTATTCTTCTGAGATTTGTCCACGTCATTGCGTGTGTCAGTATATCTTTCCTTTTCATTGCCTCAGGGACTGTGTTCCACTGAGTGAACATGACTCCTTTCTATCAAGTGCTTTCTACATGCCAGACAAGGTCCCAGTGAGTTGAATCGGCAAATTGAGTTTTAATCCCCAAATTGGTCTGAAAGGAAGTGTTGTGATCTCCACTTGGCAGCCGAGGTAATTAAAAGACTCAGCTTCTCCCAGGTTACACAGCCGGTAAATGCAAGAGTCAGAATTTGAACTTCCGTTTGGCTCCAAAATTCACTTGCTCCCCTGGACGTCTGCTCTGTGCATAATAAGAATAGGAAAGAGTTTTATTTGAGCCAGACTAAGGACCAGCTCAGAAGTCATCTTTCCAGATTCCTCTGAGAAGCTGCTTGGGAGAAGCAGGGTTTTCAGCACAGTTTTTATATCTTGAAAGAACAAAAAACATTAAACAAGTTAGGGTTACATTTCTTCAGTGGTTCAAAATAAAGAACAGGCTGGCACGTACACAGTGAGTAGGCATGGCCTGGCACCTGGGAAGGGAGTCTTATCATCAAGGGAGGACTAGCATTGTCATTCCAGGAGAAGGGGCATTTAATCTTTATTTTCTATCGTGGACATTCTTTTTCTGGTCAACGTGGCCTTTACTTAAATAAATAAAGCAGATGTACAATGTATGTGAGCTTCCCAGGCAACACTACCAGGAAAGAATCCGCCTGCCAGTGCAGGAGACAAAGGAGATGAGGGTTCAGTTCCTAGGTGGGGAAGGTCCCCTGGAGGAGGAAATTGCACTCCACTTCAGTGCTCTTGCTTGGGGAATCCCACGGACAGAGGAGCCTGGCAGGCTACAGTCCATGGGGTCGCAAAGAGTCGGACACAGCTGAGCAACTGAGCACACACACAGTGTATCTATGAAAGGCCATGAACAGGCTAGTTTAGTTAGCGTAAAATTCAAGTTAACTTATGCATAAGGCAGAATGACTTCACTATATCTCAATATGTGAATTTTTTATTTTTTAAAATCAAGACCCTCTGGAATCCTGGCCATGCTGAGTGTTCTGGGTTCCTTAGCAGCAAGATGCATTTTTTTTTCTTTCCTGTCTTTTCTTCCTGTTTTTTTTCCTTTCTCTTTTTTCTTTCTTTCTCTTCTATTTTTTTTTTTTTAAACACTTATTTGGCTGCCTCGGGTCTTGTTTGCAGCATGCAGCATCTTCCTTGCGTCATATGGGATTTTTCACTGTGGTACAGAGACCAGAGCACAGGGATTCAGCTGTTGTGTTGAGCGGGCTTAGCTGCTGCACACAATGTGAGCTCTTAGTTCCCCGACCAAGGTTTGAACCCACATCCCCCGCATTTCAGGGCAGATTCTTTTTTTTTTCTTTGATAGCTCAGTTGGTAAAGAATCCACCTGCAATGCAGGAGACCCTGGTTCGATTCCTGGGTCAGGAAGATCCACTGGAGAAGGGACAGGCTACCCACTCCAGTATTCTTGGGCTTCCCTGGTGGCTTAGGTGGTAAAGAATCCGCCTGCACTGTGGGAGGCCTGGGTTCGATCCCCTGAAGAAGGAAAAGGGTACTGACTCCAGTATTCTGGCCTGGAGAATTCCGTGGACTAGTTCATGGGGTTGCGAAGAGTCGGACAACTGAGCGACTTTCACTTTTTTTTTTTTCCAAAATTATTTCTAATCAGACACTTCTGTTTTGCATGTACTCTAAAAATACACCGTTCCTGCTTTTCCTTCTTTATTAAAAGATGCCCACAGGAAATAAAATCTCTGAACTGGCCTTCTCTGAATACTGTGGGGTGGCTTCTTAACCATTGGACCACCAGGGAATCCCTTCTCTTTTCTTTTATGGAGATGAGATCCACACATACCATAAAGGTAACCATTTTAAAGGGAACAATTCAGTTTCATTTAGTATATTCAAGATGTTGTCTCTGTCTGGTTCTAGAACATTTTTTCACTACCCTGCCCCGTACCCATTAGCAGTAACTTTCCCTGAATCCTGAAAGCAGCCAGCAATCAAATTTCCAGCACAACCTCCTCCCCAGGGCATCTGTCCCTGTTGCCAAGGTCAAGGTGTGCCTGCCTACCTCACTTCCCCTCACCCCCGCCCTGGCAGGGTGCCCAGCAGATGTGGGTGGGAAAAGGTGCCCAGGCTCTGTGACTGGAGATCTCCCACCCCCTGCCCGATGCACGACCGGAGCTAAAGAGGAAATCCCTTCTCCTGCCTTGGGGCTTCCACTTCCTAAGGGTCTCCTGTGTCTGCAGAGCCCTGCTGGCCCAGAGCCAGCTCTCCTGCTCGGCACAGACCATCTCCTGTGGCCTGTCCAGGTTCCAGTGATGCTGAAATCTCAGCCTATTTTCCCACCGAAGCAAGCGCAGCCTGTCACTCTTGGAACAGCACGATGGAGAAAAACTGCGGCCTCCCGTGGCGGGGGATGGGGGTGGGAGTGGACAGAAGCCATTCCCAGCACAGGGACGCAGAGCCAGGATAGACTTTTAGATTCACATTTTCAAAGCAAATTCAGCAGCGCCGTCTGGGGCTTCAGGTTGCTGCCCAAGAGGCATGCAGGGCCAGAGGGCAGCCACCAGCACCAGACCCTGCCACACTCCGGCAGAAGATCATGCCTGGGGCTTATTTTTATTTTTTTAAATTATGAAAGCACGATAACACATTTCCAGGAGACTTGGAAGTACAGAACTAGGTTCCATATATTACAATTATTTTTTTAAGTTGATGATTTTTAGTGGGAATTTCAATATCAAACTCTCAAACATTAATAGAATGAATATACAGAGAATTAGAAGGATATATGGAGCTTCATTTTCTTAAGTAACTGCTTTAGTGAGAGATTTCATACTTTTTACCCATTTTTTTAAAAAATGGAATTAAAAAAATATTTATTTGTTTATTTATTTTGGCTATGCCAGGTCTTAGCTGTGGCATGGGGGACCTTGATCTTTGTTGCGGCATGTTTTTTTGTTTTTAATTGTGGCAGGCAGATCTTTAGTTGTGGCTTGTGGGATCTAGTTCCCTGACTGGGGATGGAACTCTGGGTCCCTGCCTTGGGAGCACAGAGTCTTAGGCACTGGACCACGGAGAAAGTCCACAATTCACCCATTTTAAAGGACCCAATTTAATGGTTTACAGTATATCCCCAGAGTTAGGCAATCCCCACCAGAGCCCATTTTAGAACATTTCTATCTCCCCATAAAGGGCTTCCCTGGTGGCTGAGATGGTAAACTGCCTGCAATGCAGGACCCCCGGGTTCAATTCCTTGGTCGGGAAGATTCCCTGGAAGAGAGCTTGGCAACCCACTCCAGTATTCTTGCCTGGAGAATCCCCAAGGACAGAGGAGCCTGGTGGGCTACAGTCCCTGGGGTCGCCAAGAGTCGGATACAACTGAGCAACTAACACACACTTCATTCCACAAAGAGACCCCCTCCCACAGCAGCCGCACCCCCACCCCCACTCCAAGCCACTAAGCTGCTTTCTGCTGTCTCTGTGGAATTTGTTTTTAATAAAATGTTTTTATTTTAATGTGACTGCAAAGAGAACAAAACTTCCCAAAGTTCTCTTTTAACATCCAACAAATAGCTCTCAAAAGTCATGAAAATATTAGATTTTATTGGTCATGCCAATAAAGCGCCCTACAAAACGTGCTATAGAAGTTTCTTCATAAAATACATCTTTCCCCTCATCAAGCTAAGACTCTTTAGTTAAAGAGTGGCAGCAGGTATGAGGACCCTAGTATAATAATATAGGACCTAGGACCCTATATTATGATTAACTATCCATAACTAATAATATAAATGGTGTCTCTGTGGATTTGTCTCTTCTGGATATTTCACATAAACAGAATCACACACCATCTGTCTGTCTGTGTCTGGCTTCCTCCTCTCAGCATTGGTGTTTTTCAAGTTCAGCCGGTTCATCAAGTTCATGTCAGTGTGTCATTCCTTTTTTATGGCTGAGTAATGTTCCATTGTATGAATGGACCACACTTTATTCATTTATCATTTCATTATCCACTGATGGACATTTGGGCTGTTTCCACCTTTTGGCAATTGTGACCAGTGCTGTTGTGGTTGTGTTTGTACAGTTATCTGAGTCCATATCATCAAATCTCTCAGGTATATATTTATATGCATACATACATATATATATATACACACACACATATATGTATGTATGCTAAGTGTCTTCAATCTCTGAGACCCTATGAACTATAGCCCCACAGGCTCCTCTGTCCATGGGGATTCTCCAGGCAAGAATACTGGAGTGGGTTGCCTTGCCCTCCTCTGCGGGATCTTCCTGACCCAGGGGTCAAACCCTTGTCTCTTGTCTCCTGCATTGACAGGCGGTTCTTCATCACTAGGGCTACATGGGACGCCCACATATATATATATACACATATATGTATATACAAGTAGAATTGCTCATTCTGTATTTATCTTATTGAGGAATTGCCAGACTGTTTTCCACAGCTACCACACGATTTTAAATTCCCACCAGCGGTGCACAGATATTCCAATTTCCCCATGTCCTCCTCGACACTTGTTAGTTTCTGCTGCTTTGATAGTAGCTGTTCTGACAGGTTCGAGGAGGTATCTCACTGTGGTTCTGATTTTCATTTCTTTGATGACTAGAGAGTTAGGGCAACTTGTCAGGTGCTAATTGGTCATTTGTGCTTCATCTTTGAAGAAATGTCTATTCAAGTCCTTTGCCTGTTTTTCAATTAGGTTGTTTGTCTTTTCTGGCTGTTGCTGAGTTATAAGAGTTTTTTTTTTTTTTAATATGTATATATTCTGGTATTGATCCCTCATCAGCTATACTGTCTGCAAATATCTCATCCCGATTCGTGTTGTCTTTTTACTTTCTGGATAGGTCACTCCCCACCCTGCATTGCATGGCATGTGGGGTCTTAGTTCCCCGACTAGGCATCAAACATGTGCCCCAGGCATTGCAAGTGGAGTCTTAACCACTGGACTGCCAGGGAAGTCCTTCTTGATAGTCTTTGATGCACAAAAGTTTTAATCTATTTTCTTTGGTTGCTTGTGATTTTAGCATCATATCTAAAATAAAATGGATAGTGAGTCTGCCAAGTGGGGTCCTAGGTTGAGGGATCTCTGGGGACGGATGACTCAGGAGGGGTTGGGGCAGGGGCTCCTGTCCCAGATCGTATTCTGCGATGGCAGGGTGACCAAGTCACACCCCTTCTCTCTCCCGTCTGTTGTGGAGCTCACCTTTTGACAGTGGGCAGGAGGGGATGATGGCTGGGGTGAAGGCAAGAAGGGGAAAGACCAGGAGACTGACCTAGATTTTCTTCCTTCCCTTCTTTCTTCCCTCTTTCCCTCTCTTTCTCTTTCTTTTTATAATTAAAAAAGAATATACTAATCTTCAGTCAGTTCAGTCGCTCAGTCATGTCCGACTCTGCAACCCCATGAATCGCAGCACGCCAGGCCTCCCTGTCCATCACCAACTCCCGGAGTTCACTCAGACTCACGTCCATCGAGTCAGTGATGCCATCCAGCCATCTCATCCTCTGTCGTCCCTTTCTCCTCCTGCCCGCAATCCCTCCCAGCATCAGAGTCTTTTCCAATGAGTCAGCTCTTCGCATGAGGTGGCCAAAGTACTGGAGTTTCAGCTTTAGCATCATTCCTTCCAAAGAAATCCCAGGGCTGATCTCCTTCAGAATGGATTGGTTGGATCTCCTTGCAGTCCAAGGGACTCTCATGAGTCTTCTCCAGCACCACGGTTCAAAAGCATCAATTCTTCAGTGCTCAGCCTTCTTTACAGTCCAACGGATCATGCAGTTGTGGATATATGACATCATACATTTCTGAAAACCCATAGAATGGATTTCCCAGGTGGTGAAGTGGTAAAAAATCCACCTGCCAATGCAGAAGATGCAAGAAACTGGGGCTTGATCCCTGGATTGGGAGGATTCTCTAGAGGAGGGAATGGCAACCCATTCCAGTAATCTTGCTTGGAAAATTCCATGGACAGAGGAGCCTGGTAGGCTACAGTCCATGGGATGGCAAAGAGTAGGACCTGACTGAGGGACTCAGCACACACTTTCTGAAAATAGAATGTACACCACCCTACTATAAACTGCAGACGTAAGTAGTAATATATCAATATTCATATTCCTCAATTGTTAACAAATGTGCCACCCCGGTGCAAGATGTTAATAACAGGGAAAATTGTTGCAAGGGGAACTGTGAGCTTTCCAGTCTACTGTTCTGGAAACTTAAAGCTGTTCAAAAAAACAAAATCTATAAATTAAAAAAAAAAAGAAAACAAGAAATGCTATATGGTAGTGATACAATTTGCAATGATTGCAATTGTATGTGAAAAATGAAAGAGAGAAAAAGCAATATTAATATATTTGGTAAAGATGTGGTCAAATATAAAAAATATATTTTTAATAATTAAAGAAAAGTAAAATTTTAAATGATTTTTAAATTTTTCAATAACTTAAAGTAATTAAATAAAATTTAAATCCTTTTTATAATTTCTTTTGAAATAATTTCAGAATTACAGAAAAATGGCAAAGAACCTCCTTTCAGATGGATTCCCTGAAGGTGGACATTTGATCATGTTTGCCCCCCGTCCCTTGCTTTCTAGATCTCCACTCATCATAGTGACTTATTTTCTGAATCATCCCCGAGCAGTTTACGCATATGCTACCCACTCACCGGACACTATCCCACAAACAAGGACACTCTTCTACAAAACCCACTTGCCTCTGCATGAATCCACCATTACACTAGGATTGTGCCGCTAGGCAGTCTCCAGGTGCCATTTGGACTCCAGCTGACCCTTTAGTTAGAACAATGAACATTTCTCAGTCTTTCCTTTTCCTTCATGGTCCTGATTTAAAAGAATAGAGTTTAAAATTTTTTTAAATTTATTTTTGGTGCTCTGGGTCTTGGTTGCTGCACGTGGCCTTTCTCCAGTTACGGCAAGGGCAGGTTACTCTCTAATTGTGGTGTGTGAGCTTCTCATTGTCGTGGCTTCTCTTGTGAAGCATGAGCTCCGGGCTTGCAGGCTTCAGTAATCAGAGCTTTCAGGCTCAGGAGCTGCATCCTAAGGGCTTAGTTGCTTTGCAGCATGTGGGATCTTCCCCCACCAGGGATCAAACCCATGTCGTCTGCATTGGCAGATGGATTCTTAACCACTAGACCTTCAAGGAAGTCCTAAAGAATAGGGTTTTAATAGAGACAGAAGGCAGATGAGTGGTTGCTTAGGGTGGGAAGAGGATGGAGGGGTGGTATGATAGCCAAAGGGTATGGGATTTCTTTTTGAGATAACGAAAATGTTCTCTAAATGCCTATGACGACACTTACACAAACGTGTGCCTGCATGCTCAGTCCCTTTAGTTGCGTCCAACTCTTTGCAACCCACTGGACGGTAGCCACAGGCTCCTCTGTCCGTGGGATTCTCCAGGCAAGAATACTTGAGTGGGTTGCCATATCCACCTCCAGGGGATCTTCCCAGCCCAGGGACTGAACCCACATCTGCATCTCCTGCACTGCAGCATTTTTACTGCCGAGCCCCTGGGGAAGTACACACACATATATGTGTATACACTATAGTATATATACTAAAAACACCATTGAATTGGACACTTTAAATGATCAAATTGTATGGTGTGTGAATTATATCTCAATAAAGTTGCTGGGAAAAAGAAACACACACACCTTTCAGTCTATAGATGACTTTCAACCTGGAGCTATCAGTAGACCCTGTCCAGAGTCAGGCCCCCGTATTCTTGGCAGAACCACAGAATCAATGATGTATTCTTCTCCGGATACTACATCAGGAGGCTCCCCTGTCATCTGGCCCCTTCACTGGGTGTTATCTTGTGTGTAGAAAAGAATTGAACCCAATTCAAAGAGAGTCTGGACTTTGCTATCGGCTCTTGGGACATGTCCTCTAAACCTCTGGGATATTCTGCCTGAGAAGAGTGTGTTTGTTTACCTGGAAACTTGGGCCACACCAAACAATCTAATTTACGATGGGGACTTCGGGCTGTGTGGTCTCAGGTTGACCCCCAGGTGGCCTGGAGACTAAAGGTCAGGCACATTGGCAGTTGACCTTGGACCTCCAATGAAAACTCTGGACGTTGAGTGAGCATCTCTGGTTTGCAGGACACCGTGTGTGATGTCACACATTGCCAGGAACATAACTCTTTGCTGATTGCACTGAGTGGGGGAGCTTCTGGAAGCCCATGCCTGGATTTCTTCTAGACGCTTCTCTTCTCTTGGCTGATTTTAACCTATATCCTTTCACTGTCATATATAACAACTTTCAGTGAGTTTTGTGAATCCTGGAAAATTGTTGAACCTGAGGAAGTCTTCCGTTCAGCTCAGTTGCTCAGTCGTATCCAACTCTTTGTGACCCCATGGACTGCAACACACCAGGCTTCCCTGTCCATCACCAACTCCTGTAACCTGCTCAGACTCACATCTGTTGAGTTAGTGAGGCCATTTGCACTTGGTGTGAGGAGTGAGGGTGGTCTTGTGCCTCCTAATTTCACACTTTGACACCAAGGGTCTCCACCACAAGGCCCTGTGTTCCCTTTTGCCTCTGGCAAGTATTTTGTGGGCAAACCCTTTGTGTCCACACCAATCACCTGTTCCTGCCACCCTCCTATCATCATTGTTAGCATCTATTATGATCCTGCCTGAACCAGTTATCTCCATGGTGGGTGACAAAGGGCACTTCTGTGTTCCCATTACTTGTCCCAGTTTATTAGTAGTCTATACCACTGATTCTCTTGGTGAGTGACAGCTGATAAAAATGGGCTATGAATCATTACTTGATAGAACTCATAGTATGATGGCATCTTTCCAAACATGGTTTTCTTGGGAAATGGGTATTTTGTGCAAATACCAAGAATTTGGCTTGCAAAGTGAAAAACTGAGGATCTTCTAAACCAGCGATTCTCAACTGGGGGTGGTTCTATTGGCATCTGCTGGGTTTGCTTGTGCTTAGTCACTCATGGACTGTAGTCACCTGGTGAGAATGTTGGAGAGGGTTACCATGCCCTCCTCCAGGGGGTCTTCTCAACCCAGAGATCGAACCCAGGTTTCCTGCATTGCAGGTGGATTCTTTATCGTCTGAGCTACCACGGAAGCCCAAGGATAGCATAGACAGCCCCCACCCACCATGGCAAAGAATAATCTGGCCCCAAATGTCAGCAGTGCTGGGACAGAGAAATCCTGGAATAAAGCCTTAGAGTGGCCCTTACTGGCTTTCTACAGTTAGACCTTCTCTTTCGTGAGTCTAAGTGGGAGCTCTGAAAGGTTTGTTGCCCAGCACTGAGATGCTGCACCTGGACCACTGTTCTTCTCAGGAACCAGCTCCCGATCCTTCACTGGCTTTGGAAAAGCAGGTGGCTTGCAACCGAAGCCATTTTCTGACAATGGGATGCCCGTCCTGTTCTGGGCTGAGGGGCTACAGGAGCTGTGAGTGGGCACATAGAGGATGCACATGCGTGTCCAACCAGCTGTGGGCTGAGCACCATCACATTGTGTTGTCTGGTCAGTCTCTTCAACAGACCCTGTGGGGTCAGAATCTGCCCTCCAGGATGGCCCACGAAATTACCCGGCTGGTGAGTGGCAGAAGTTCAGACTAGACGGGCTTGTCCTTCTCTCTTCCTCCTGCATGTCCCACCAAATCCTGGCCAGAACTTGGGTACATTTGGTGAGATGCAAAATGTTGCAAAGCGCTATGTTGGTCTCTCTGCTCTCTCTCTTGATTCTCAAAGGTCCTTCCTCTTATCAGAGCCATCTCTCTCTCTCTTTTTGGTCACACCATGTAGCATGCAGGATCTCAGTTCCCTGACCAGGGATTGAAATCGTGTCCCCTACAGTGGAAGAACAGAGTCTTAATCACTGGACCATTGGGGAAGTCCCCATTGGAGTTTCTTAAAAACCACAACTAGATGTTCACATCCATGCTTGGCACTTTCCCTTTGCCTGCCCCCCACTCTTTAGGCAAAATCTGAGTTATAAGGGAAATGCAAATCAAAACCACAATGATATACCTCCTCACACCTACCAGGATGGCCAGAATCAAAAAGTTTGACATTAATAAGGATTGTCAGGGAAGTGGAGAAAATTGCAATCCTTGTGCACTGTTGGTGCAACTGTAAATTGGTGTGGCTGCTCTGGAAAACAGTTTGGTGTTCTCAAAAAGTGAAACAGAATTACCCCATGATCCGGCTATTCCACTACTAGGTACAGGCTCAAAGGATTGAAAACAAGTGTTAAAAAAAACCTTGCATATGAATGTTCATAGCCAAACTATGAACACTCACCATTGCCAAAAGGTGTAAACAACCCAAATGTTCACTAACCAGTGGATGGATGAACAAACTGCGGCATGTCCATATAGTGGAATATTATTCAGCCATTAAAAAAGAATGAAGACTTGATTCATGCTAGAGCATGGTTGGATCTTAAAGACATTATTCTAAGTGAAAGAAGCTACACATCAAAGTCACATAGTCTGTGATTCCATTTATACGAAATGTCCAGAACAGGCAAATCTGTTATGCTGCTAAGCCACTTCAGCTGTGTCCGACTCTGTGCGACCCCATAGACGGCAGCCCACCAGGCTCCCCTGTCCCTGGGATTCTCCAGGCAAGAACACTGGAGTGGGTTGCCATTTCCTTCTCCAATGCATGAAAGTGAAAAGTGAAAGTGAAGTCGCTCAGTCGTGTCCGACTCTTAGTGACCCCATGGACTGCAGCCTACCAGGCTCCTCCATCCATGGGATTTTCCAGGCAAGAGTACTGGAGTGGGGTGCCATTGCCTTCTCCTATAGGGAAGAACAAAACCTGACTTCAGGTTGGATCTGTTACTTTAATCTTTGGCTTCCCATTGCTTTTGCTCAGTAAAAGGATCCTGTCTACACATAATGTCTTGCCTGGAGAAACCTTCCTCTCTGAATGTTAAACTAAAGTGTCTTTGTTCAGGGAAACATTCTGATTCTGTTCACCTGTGAATGGCTGGAAGAAAGAAATGAACACATCCCCTCCCCAGGCCTGGCCAGTCCAGGAGATATTTGTTAGATTAATGCCTTGTTAAACTTTACTTCCTCACTGCTTCCCCCTCTGTGTTCTGTGAAAGAAACTGGCATCCAGACCTCAGTATGATGGTTATTTTGAGACATTAGTCTGCCATCGTCTCAATCTGCTGGTTTTCTGAATAAAGTTGCTATTACTCGCCTCAGAAACACAAGCTGGAATCAAGATTGCCAGGAGAAATATCAATAACCTCAGATATGCAGATGACACCACCCTTACGGCAGAAAGAGAAGAGGAACTAAAAAGTCTCTTGGTGAAAGTGAAAGAGGAGAGTGAAAAAGTTGGCTTAAAGCTCAACATTCAGAAAATGAAGATCATGGCATCTGGTCCCATCACTTCATGGGAAATAGATGGGAAAACAGTGGAAACAGTGTCAGACTTTATTTTGGGGGGCTCCAAAAATCACCGCAGATGCTGACTGCAGTCATGAAATTAAAAGACGCTTACTCCTTGGAAGGAAAGTTATGACCAGCCTAGACAGCATATTCAAAAGCAGAGACATTACTTTGCCAACTAAGTTCCGTCTAGTCAAGGCTATGGTTTTTCCTGTGGTCATGTATGGATGTGAGAGTTGGACTGTGAAGAAGGCTGAGCGCCAAAGATTTGATGCTTTTGAACTGTGGTGTTGGAGAAGACTCTTGAGAGTCCCTTGGACTGCAAGGAGATCCAACCAGTCCATTCTGAAGGAGATCAGCCCTGGGATTTCTTTGGAAGGAATGATGCTAAAGCTGAAACTCCAGTACTTTGGCCACCTCATGCGAAGAGTTGACTCATTGGAAAAGACTCTGATGCTTGGAGGGATTGGGGGCAGGAGGAAAAGGGGACAACAAAGGATGAGATGGCTGGATGGCATCACTGCCTCGATGGACGTGAGTCTGAGTGAAGTCCGGGAGTTGGTGATGGACAGGGAGGCCTGGCGTGCTGTGATTCATGGGGTCACAAAGAGTCAGACACGACTCAGTGACTGAACTGAACTGAACTACTCGCCTTAACACCTTGTCTCCCAACTTACTGGCTTATGTGGCAAGCAGAGTGAGCTTGGACTAAGTAACAAATCTACAGAAACAGAAAAGCAGATTAGTGGTTGCCAAGGGCTAGGGGCGTGGGGCGGGGCAGGGATGAGGTATGACTACTTAATGCACACAGGGTCTCTTTTCAGAGTGACAAGATGTTCTGGAACTAGATAGAGGTGATGCTTATGCAGTGTTGTGAATGTACTAAATGGCGCTTTAAAAATGGTTGAAATAATGATCTTTATGTCTCTGGATATTGCAGATATCCACCTGGTAACAGGGCCTTAGGACAGAACAAGACTAGAGGGCCCTTTCAGGTTGGGAGGTCCCCTTGGAAGAGATGATGTTTAAGCTGAGACTTAGAGACTAGCCAAGAGGAGATGGCCACGCAGAGAGCTGGAGGAGGGGCCTGCAGTCTGTGGACACAGCCTGAGCAAAGGTTGGGCGGTGGACCTGGCCTGGTGGAGGCTGGAGCAGCAGGAGATGACCTTGGTCTTGACTTTAGTCCTGAAGGGGAGGGAATCCTTTTGTTAATGTGTGCGGGCAGAAAGAGGACAGAGGAAAGCCTAGCTAGACTTGTCATGGTGCCCCAGGCACCCACAGTGCAGACAAAACCTACTCCCAATTTGGATGGACTCTAGAACCTTCTAGGGGAACATAGGGTGGCAGAGGGAACTGGGAGAGGGTGAGCGGGAAGGCTTCTCAGGTCACAAGGCTCCATGGGACCCTCTTCTCTGCAGGAATGCTCACTGAATCCTAGTACCCCTCTTGGGCTGCAGCTCATGACTGACCCACAATTCATGACTGACCCAATATTTCAGCCGTCATCATTAGCCAGGATGAGATACTGCTGCTGGCATGAGGCCCACATTCTCCAGATTCCAGATTTTGGAAGGAGACCTAGAAGTGGGTGCCCGGGGGAGAGGAGCCCAGAAACAGCTCTGGTTTCCTGGGTGCGGCCCCTGAACAAGGCCCAGAGCTGAGCTTTCTGCACACACCATAGTCTTGCTTAGTCCTAGCAGCATGTAGGAGGGTGGGGTTATGACTATCCCTGTGTGATGGACAAGGAAAACCAAGTCCAGATTGATCAGCACTGCCCCAGATGTGGAGCTGGGTTGGGACCCCTAGGTCTGACTCCAAGCCCCCACCCAGACCCAGCCCTTCACTTGCTGCGATCTGGACTCTGAGGCTATCAGAATGACCCAGTGGGGCCAAACCTAACTTAGGCCAAGGAAGTGACGAACTGGACTTAGGCACAGACTTCAACTTATATAGCTATTATTCCCTTCCTAGGCAGTGCCTAAGAAATCACTTTAGATTATTTGCTGACAGGTCCCTGTATTAGGATGAATAGGATCCGCCTATAATTCATGTCCACCCAGAATCTCAGAATACGATCTTATTTGAGTCATAAAGCCAAATGCATTTGGGTCTTTGCAAATGTAATTAGTTAAGATGAGGTCATACTGGATTAGGGTGGGCCCTCGATCCAATAGGACTGGTGCTCTTATGAGAAGAGGGAAATCTGGACCCTTCCTTTTGGCTTCCCCAGGTGGTGCAGTGGTAAAGAATCTGCCTGCCAGTGCAAGAGACAAGAGACTCAAGTTCAGTTGCTGGGTTGGGAAGATCCCCTGGAGAAGAAAATGGCAATCCACTCTAGTATTCTTGCCTGGAAAATTCCATGGCCACAGGATCCTGGCAGGCTACAGCCCGTGGGGTTGCAAAGAGTCGGACACGACTAAAGCAACTTAGCACAGCACAGCACATGCACAATACGATACAAAAAGGCTACAGACCAACTGCCTCTTCTGAGGTGCCCGAGGCAAAAGCAGAGTACTGCGCATGATCCCTGCGCCCAGGACCAAGAAGAGGGTGGGCAGCCACCTGAGCTACACCTCCTGCCCAACCTACTGATCTGCCCCCACCCCCACCTAAGGAACTATCTCAACTCCGATCTCAGTGAGCATCAGTTTCTTTCTTCTTAAAAAAATTTTTTAAAATATTTATTTATTTATCTTCATCAGGTCTTAGTTGCTGCACTCAGGATCTTTCTTTGTGGTACATGGACTCTCTAGCTGAGGCACGTGGCCTTAGTTGCCCTGATGCACGTGGGACCCTAGCTCCCCAATCAGGGACTGAACCTGCATGCCCTGCATTGCAAGGTGGATTCTTAACCACTGGACAATCAAGGAAATTTCAGCACCTGTTTCCTGTTCTCACTTCCTTGTACTGCAGTCTTGCCTGAATTTCCGGCCTCTTATCAATTTCTATTGATTTAACAGTCCAAAGGGATACGCAGATGGCACTGGGAAGGAACCTATCTGCCAGTGTAGAAGATGTGAGAGATGCGGGTTTGATCCCTAGGATGGAAGGTCCCCTGGAGGAGGGTATGGCAACCCATTCCAGTATTCTTGCCTGGAGAATCCCACTGACAGAGGAGCCTGGTGGGCTATAGTCCATGGGGTCACAAAGAGCTGAACACGACTGAAGTGACTGAACACACACACCAAAGAGTCCAAGGACCCTGGTATGGAACAACTGGAGCAATGTATCAACAAGCCAAGGTACACCAAAGATTGCCAACAGCCACTAAAATCTGGGAGAGAGGCAAGGAATATATTCTCCAGTCTTCAGAAGGAACCAACTGTGCCAACACTTTTATTTTCAGATTTCAGACTGCCAGAACGGTGAGGGAATAAGTTCTTGTTGTTTAAGCCACCTGGTCTGTGGTCTTATACTACAGCAGCTACAGGACTGTAATAAAGACCCCAGAAGTGGTTGTTGCATCTGCAAACAGTATTCACTCCTGCCGTGGACTGGAACTGCAAATAACAACTGGAAAGCCCTCTGCCAACGTGCATCTGCTCTCTACACTGCTGTGAAATTGCTTGGACATTTTCACGATGCAAAAGAGCAGGACATGGCATGTACATAAGCAGCATCGGGGGGGCTGGCTTTGGGGAAATCTGCATGGCAGAGATCTTGTCCTTAGTGTTTGCCTTGACCTCTGCTGAGCCCTGGACTGAGCATCTTAAGGTCGGGTGTGTGAAACCCACCTTCTCGTTACTGATCTTTACAATTCAACTGCAAAGTGGAACTGAGCTGTTTGGGGCTTCTGTGAGATGCTGGAAATACAGAGTCAGAGAGGGAGGGAGAAAAAGCCAAGCCCTGCCAGTGTGGGTATTCCCAAAGCACACTGTTTTCTTTTCGGAAATATATACGCAAACAAGTGTATTTGCATGTATTTCCATGTGCCATCATTGCTCTATTGAGATATTGTTGACATGCCATCAAATTCACCTGTGTTCAGCATACAGATCAATGATTCTTCATAAATTTACAGATGACATAAATTTACATTATGACAACCCAGTTTTAAAATATCTCTTCATGCACTTGTCTGCCATTTGTATATCTTTTTTTGGGATTCTTCCTCAAAGTCCGCCCTGGGAGGGAGCTCACACTAAGCAGATGCAGAGGCCTCTGCTTGTCTGTCGAGCCAGCACCCCTAGTCCTCACACGCTGGGGGCATAGCAGACACGGGGTGAATGACATCCCACAAGTGTGGGAAGATCCCCCAGTCAGCGGGAGGTGAACATGCTTGGGTCTTGCTGAAATAGCCTTCCTGCATCCCTCTCCCTGGTAACTCTTCTCCCCTGACCCCATTCCTGATCTTCCCTGATATGTGGGAATCACCCATGACCCCTCCTTCCTTTATCAGTTCGTCCTTCATCCCCTGGATGGACACAGGCTGCTTCTCACTTTTCACCACCTCTGAATAATACCACTGTGAAAGTTCTTGGCCAGGTCACCTTGAAGCATCCATGTCCTTCCAGCCAGGGTCAAGGGTCACATGCAGTTTCAGCTTCATTAACATCACTGGCCACACCACAGGTGATGACCTGGCTGTGTCCTCCTGGGCAGCAAATGTCGCTCACCGCAGCTGCTCCTGCCTTGTTCCCCCTCTGGCTTGGAGGGACTGGCCATTAGGTGCTGAGCCCCTATCTCCTGCCAGCGGTGAGCTCATCAGATGCCATGTCCTGACTGCTGGGTGCTTGGTAGGCCCAGGACCTGCTGGCTACTTCTTACAATTGGACTGTCTTCTTGTCCTCCCACCCACACCCAGACCCAGATCGCCACGCCACTCATTACCGGTGCACTGGGACCTATTTAACGATCTCTTTCAGTGGGGTAAATGCAGCCAGTTCTGCCCTGACACATGCTTGAAAATGACCACGTTCTTCACACCAACCACAGGGCCCATGGGAAAAAGGAGGCAGGACGCCACTGCCAAAAACTGTATCACTGATGCATTGAAAAAATATAGGCATTTACTGATATCACCGTTGTACACTCATTAAATGGCTACGAAATGACATGCATTAACTACGGCACAAATGGCACTTGGCCTTGGAAAAATCTGAGGTTTGCGTGTGGCTGTGATGTGGGAAGGTTGCAGACTGTGGGCCACTGTGCAGTACTAGGAAGAAGTTTTCTGAAATGAAAACGGGGCTGGGCAGGGTAGCTCCTAACAGCTCAGGCAGTGTCGATGTGGAGGGTTTGTGTGTGTGTGTGTGTGTGGTTTGTAGATTCCCACGTGGCTGTGGTCAGCGTGGTGCTGTTTCCTGCATTCACTCCAGGTTTCTCGCAGACCAAATCCTGGATTAGCAGTACCACATTCCATCAAATTATGTTCAAATCTTTCCCTTATGCATCCATTGTGTTGGAACAAATTTTTGTTTTCAAAACAAGCTTTTAGGGCAGATTTGGCTGTACTCCCCCCCATGGCCAGCTTCAAGCTGCCAGGAGGAAGTCACTACGTGAGAAGAGACATGTCATCATTAGAGAGTCTTTTCACCAACAGATTCAAAGGTCAAGGATACTCCCAAGAGCACAGAGAATAGCATGATGTAGTGAAATAATGAAGGACTGATAACTTTTGCACACATCGCTTTTATTTTTAATATGGATTTTTAATAGAAAGTTGGTCTAACTTAATTTTTAGTAGTTGTTGTTTTTCAGTCTCTCTGTTGTGTCCAACTCTTTGCAAACCCATGGACTGCAGCACGCATGGATCTGTTACCCAGTGGCTCACTCAAGTGCTGGAAACGTGTCAGTGTGGGACTCTTCGCAGTGCCCCAGTGCCGCTCACGGGGGCAGGGAGGCAGTCACATGTGTGTACTGATGCCCACTCCCACCCAGGGGCCCAGCATCCAGCAGCGAGTGGTGCTCAGGCCCCAGAGGAGTCAGACAGGAAAGCAGGTTCCCTGGGATAATAAGGTCACGGCTTCTGTACTGGGCGCCACAGGGCGATGCGGAGGGCTGGATGTCGAGGGCACAGTGGTGTGCTGCCCGCTTCCTATTCACCCCATTAGTGAAGGGAGGGTTGCTGTTCAGTCACTAAGTCGTGTCCAACTCACGGACGGCAGCACTCCAGGCTTCCCTGTCCTTCACCATCTCCCAGAGCTCATGTCCATTGAGTCGGTGATGCCATCCAGCCATCTCATCCTCTGTTGTCCCCTTCTCCTCCCACCTTCAATCTTTCCCAGCATCAGGGTCTTTCCCAATAAGTTGGTTCTTCTCACCAGGTGGCCAAAGTAGTGGAGCTTCAGCTTTGGCATCTGCCCTTCCAATGAAAATTCAGGGTTGATTTCCTTTAAGATTGACTGGTTTGATGTCCTTGCTGTCCAAGGGGCTCTCAAGAGTCTTCTCCAACACCACAGTTCGAAAGCATCAATTCTTTGGTGCTCAGTCTTCTCTATGTTCCAACTCTCACAACTGTATATGACTACTGGAAAAACCACAGCTTTGACTATATGGACCTTTGTCGGCAAAGTGATGTGTCTGCCGACAGAGGATGCCTCACACTAAATAGTACAAGACAGCCAAACACGAAACACCCAACACTGAGCAGGTGAGATGGAGAGCAGTCTGTTAGTTACGTATATTCACAGCTCTGGGCAGGGTGGGGGCAAGACACAGCCAGTCATTCAGGACCACATGGGGGTTGCGCTTGGGAGCTGAGTGGACCGCCAGAGGCTGTGGGAGGCAGGCTTTGCAGTAACAAGAGGGCGGGGTGCCCTGCTTCCCTCAGGAGGGCATGATCAGCTTATCTGGATAATAAAGTGAGGGGATTCCCTGGCTGTCCAGTGGTTAGGACTCTGTACTTTCACTGCTGTGGGCATATTCCCTGATTGGGAAACTAAGATCCTAAAAGTCAGGTGGTGTGGCCAAAAAAAGAGGGAAAAACCAAGAAAGAGAAGTCTGCTAGCTAAATTGGGTGGGGGGCAGCTGGTTTGGCTGCCAGGGAAAGCAGCCAGGTATATCCTGGGTATATCCTCTCTTGCCAAGTGGGGGCTAGATTCGGCAAGAGCAGTGAACTCAGCTCGGCTTTTGGGAACCTGCATAGGCAGTACCTGAAATCTGAGGCCTTATGGGACAGGCAGTCTGGGAAGGAAGGACGGTAGAGGTCCCCCTGAAAGTGGAAGGAGGACAGGCGGATATGAGATACCAGGAGGAAGAAGGCCCCAGGAAGAAGGGGCAGCTGGCACCTAGGCTGGGTGGGGTGGTGGTGGCAGTGAGTTTAGGGTCCATGGAACCCCAGAGGTGTGTGTGACCAGAGCCCAGTGGAGGAGGGAGCACACAGAGGGGCAGGAGGCTGGCCTCGAGACTGGGGAGTGGAGCCTGGTTTATGGAGGAGAAGGGGAAGGCATGGGCTTCCCCGGATGGCTGGCGCAGTGCTAGAGAATCCGCCTGCAATGGAGCAGTTGCAGGAGACTCCGGTTCAGTCTCTGGGTCAGGAAGATCCCCCGGAGGAGGGCACGACTACTCCGCTCCCGTATCCTTGCCTGGGAAGTCTCAGGGACAGAAGAGCCTTGCAGGCTACAGTCCATAGGGTCGCAAAGAGTCGGACAGGACTGAAGTGACTTAGCACGCACGCAAGGGGAGGTGTGGAGGGGTGCGCAGATGTGAATTAAAAGGATTTCACTAGATGGCCCTGCTTGGTGCCAGCATGGCTGGGACAGGAGGCGGGCAACTCCTCCTGGTCTCTCACCATTGCTGCTGCCCTTGTTGCCCCTTGCTGCCCATTCTGGCCCCTGCACAGCCCCTTCCACCGTCCGCGGCAGCAAGTCCTACCTCTCCTGAAGCCCCCACTGCCTGCCCCCTTGGTGCTCACTGGGTGACCAGGGCTTGTGGAATGGACTGGTGGGAGAGACTGCCTGGAGGACCCACTATGCCTGGGGGGCAGGGAGGGTGCAAAGGAAGTTTCTGGAAGGAGCAGGAGTCAGGCAGGTAAAAGAGGAGACAGAGGGGAAGAGTTTAATAGAGGCAAGCAGCGGGGCTCTGCACAGGGTGGCCCAGGGCATCCAGGAACTCGGGCGAGGGGGAGCCACCAGGGCAACCCCCGGTTTGGACTTCTCGGCCTCGATAAACCGAGAGCCTGGAGGACCTGGGGCAGGAGGGGCACGTGGTCAGTTCTAGAGTACTAGAAGTAAGGTCCTGACAGCGTCAGGAGTCCCCCTTAGAGAGACCGCCTGGAAAAGTTTGCCGACCTTGGGTATGGTATGAAAGGGAAGTGCCCCAGGCAGAGGAACTACAACAGTGAGGGCACCCTGGGAGGGGCAGGAGGGGGCACCCTGCTCTCAGAGAGGGAGGGGGTCCCCGCTCACCCCTGCTGTTTGCCAGAGGGGAAAGTGAGGCCCAGAGACGGAGGGGCCTGGCCTAGGGCATCTGTGGATGGAGGAGGTGGGGAAAGGACCAACAGTCTGATGTCTGGAGGCAGCTGCGCGTCTGGAAGTTTCGTCCCTTGCCCTGCCTCAGTTTCCCCAGAGCTCAGCCCCTCCTGTGTGCACACTGAACAGGTTGCCCGGTCAAGGCAGGGGCAGGTGGGGGGCCCTGCAGGGTGTGAGGTGCAGGCGGCGCGGAGACACGGCGGCCCCCGCGTGGGGCGGGGCGGGGCTGGTCCCTGGGGTGGGGGGATGCGGGGAGGCAGTAGAAAGGGAGAGATCCAGGGAGGGGGCGCGTCGGGAGAGAGAACGGGGCTGAGTCCGGGGGTGCGAAGAGGAGGACAGGTCAGGTCCGATGAGGGGGACAGATTGGGCCAGGTCTTGGGGTGCATCCGGGTAGAGGGCGGGGAGGGTCCCAGGAGAGACTGGGGGAGAGTCGGTGGGTGGGCGGATGGGTCCGGAGAGGGGGCGGGGCCGGAGACCGGGAGGGGGTGAGCGGGGCGGGTCCGGGCAGGGGCGGGCCTGGGGACGAGGCGGGTCCGGGGAGGGGGCTGGTCGCCGGCTGCCCCAGCCTGGCCGGGCGCTGAGTGGGGGCGCATGGCGCCAGGCGCACGGCGCGGGGGCTGCGAACAAAGGGCCCCCGGCGGCGAAGCGGGGACGGCCGCGCTCGGACCCCGGCCCTGGCCTGGCCCCGGCCAGGCCCCCTCCCCCGGCGCGGCGCCCCCGCGGAGCCGGAAAATGTGGGGCGCCCAGCTCGGGCCGCTGCTCCGGCTCTTGCTGCTGCTGCTGTCGCCGCGGGACGGCGTGCGCGCTGAGCAGCCCCAGGCCCCGTGAGTAGCCCCGGGGCGAGAGAAGGCTGGGTGCCTTCTCGGGGTGGGGGACGCGGGGTCTGGCTCAGAGAGGTTCAGCCACCTGTCCAAGGCCACACAGCCTCCGAGCTGGGCGGGACCTGAGTCTTGACCCCCTCTAGCCTCACGAGTAGGACTGGCAAAGGGGCAGCCTGAGACTTCAGAAGCGCCCCCGGGAAGGTCCTGGGACTCCCCAGAGCTAAGGCAGAGAGGCCACCCCTATCTCACCTCGCCCCCTTGGTGTGACCAGGGCTGGCTTCTTGGGTGGCGATTTCAAATTATGCGTGGCTTGAAGGTAAGAGGTGCGTGTCTTGGCTGAGAAATGGAAGGAGACCTGCTGTTCGTTTTCCTTGGGAGGGCGTGGCGCTGGGGGAGGAAGTGTTTGTTTTGCTTCCACATTTTTCTTGAAGTTTACTTACAGAGCTTCTGGTGAGCTGACACAGTGAGGAGGGGAATTCTCTAGCTGCTAAGGAGAATTGCCCATGAGTTGGCTTCACAGGGAATAGTCCCAGACCTGCCAAGTTTGGGTGAGCCCTGCGGGGGGTTGTGGGCTCAGGGAGCCTGCCTCCAGCTGCCCAGGCTCAGCCTTTAGTCCAGCCCTGCCTTTATGAGCCTTGTTCAAACAGCCCTTGTATAGGAGTTCCCAGAAAACAGGTCAACAGTGAGCCGAGGTGGGCGGGGGCACCTCCAGTGCTCCTCCTCTGATTCAAGGCTTTGAAAAGTAAGACACCAAACTGCAATTCGAGCCTTGGGATTACCTCCCCTGGGCCCCGTGAAATTGGAACCCAGCAAACTTTTGACCTGATGCTTTCAAAGCTTGCTCCCTTAGGATAGCCGTTTCCAGCTGAGGGGTGATTTTTGTCTCCCTGGGGTCATTCAGCAATGTCCAGGGGTATTTTGGGTTGTCACATCAAGAGGGAGGGCTTCCCTAGTACCTGCCTGAGTCAGTAAAGAATCAGCCTGAAACGCAGGAGTGTGCCTGCGTGCTAAGTCGCTTCAGTCCTATTCGACTCTTGGCGACCCCATGGACTGCTGCCCACCAGCCTCCTCTGTCCATGGGGATTCTCCAGGCGAGGATGCTGGAGTGAATTGCCATGCCCTCCTCCAGGGAATCTTCCCAGCCCAGACATGGAACCCACATCTCTTATGTCTCCTGCATTAGGCCAGCAGGTTCTTTACCGCTAGCGCCACCTGTGAGACCCAGGTTCAGTCCCTGGGTGAGGAAGATCCCCTGGAGAAGGAAATGGCTACCCACTCCAGTATTCTTGCCTGGGAAGTCACATGGACAGGGGAGCCTGGCAGGCCACAGTCCATGGGGTTGAAGAGTCGGGTGCGACTTAGTGACTAAACCAGGTTGAAGGCAGGGATGTTACCATTCACAGGACAGCCCTCCACCGCAAAGCATGACCCTGCCCTCCATGAGAGACCCCGCCTTCTAAGGACCAAGCTCAGAGTCCCCGAGTTGCAGAGCTTTAAACCATTCTCAGGAATGCTCGCCTCTGACTAAAGTTTCCCTGGGGGGAAGGGGGGCGGATCTTACCTACTGTGAGAGGAATGGAACCTCATGAGAGACATGCAATGAGCAACCTGGGGTTCCAGATTAATTCTGGCTATAAGCCAGAGCTGTGACCCATCAGCCCAAAGGATCCCATTTTAGGAATAGCCCCAGATATCTGCTTCTCTGATCCGTGTGATTTTTGTGTGAGGCCTGGTGCTGGAGAAGGCAATGGCACCCCACTCCAGTACTTTTGCCTGGAAAATCCCATGGACGGAGGAGCCTGGTAGGCTGCAGTCCATGGGGTCACTAAGAGTCGGACACGACTGAGTGACTTCACTTTCACTTCTCACTTTCGTGCATTGGAGAAGGAAACGGCAACCCACTCCAGTGTTCTTGCCTGGAGAATCCCAGGGATGGGGGAGCCTGGTGGGCTGCCGTCTATGGGGTCGCGCAGAGTTGGACACGACTGAAGCGACTTGGTGGCAGCAGCAGCAGCAATGCCTGGTGCCAGAAAGCTCCGTGGGTTTGCATACTGTTGTAAGACCCGTACTGTCTACGCTTTGCCAAATACCACCTTTCTCAGGATGGGACTGTCCAAGAGCAACGGATGAGAAGCCAGGATCAGCCCAGCTGTCAGGGCATATCAGGGAGATAGGGATCGACGGGCAAACACTTCATCAGTGGCAACTCCTGAGGCACAGGGAAAGTTAATCTAGTTCCATCAGGTTCTTTGCACCTTTCGGTGAAGATGCTAACTCAGATCTGGATAAGGGCTTTAGAAGTGTGCAAGGAGGGACTTCCCTGGTGGTCCAGTGGCTACGAGTCCATGCTCCCAATGCAGGGGGCCTGAGTTTGATCCCTGGTCATGGAACTAGATCCTGAGTGCCACAGTTAAGACCCAACGCAGCCAAATAAAGAGATAATAAACATTAAAAAAAAACAAGTCCCAAGGAAAATGAACAGGCAAGTTGCTCAAGTGCTCTTCCACACTCAGCAGGTGCTATGTGAGACGGCCTGGGAGTTATCTGGGAGCTGGACACACTCTGTCCTGAAGGTGGCTGTATTCCCAGGTGGCAGTGGGACAGGACACACAGGTGACAGTCCGCATTGGAGTTAGATAGTCCACAACACGTCCCTGGGGTGACTGTGTGCTCCAGACCGTACATAACTGTACCGTACTCAGGATCATAACTCAGGACCATCGCGTGCCCTTGTGTACTGCTGAGGCCAGACCACGGTCACTGCACCTGCAGGTCAGTGCTGGAACCAGATGCTGCCCATCACATATGAAGCCAGGGTCTTCCCAGGTTCGCTCGAGACAGCCCCTGTCCATCCCAGTATCACTGCATGCTCTGTGCGGTGCTGGAGTCAGATAGGACATATGGGATGTGGGGTCAGTACACATGGCCGTCAGTGCTGGATCTGGACAAAACATCCATGAAACCCAGGGGCACTGCATGCTCCAGCTGGCGCAGGTCTATCCACAGGATCAGGGCATGCTCTGTCCACGGCTGAGGCCGAACACTGCGCACAGGAGCCCAGCCATTGCAGGTACTTCTTGGTGCTGAGGTGAAACAGATCATGGGACCCCAGGGTCATTACTAGGTCGATTCACTGCTGGGCAGTGCACCCACGAAAGTAGGGTCTTTGCACACACTTTTCAGCGCCGGAGTCCTATAGTATGTGTACTATAGTATGTACATGTCTCCACGGACCTCTTAGCATGTGGTATGTGAAAGAGTTTGCTCAGTCGTGTCTGACTCTTTGCAACCTTATGGCCTATAGCCCGCCAGGCTTCTCTGTTCATGGAATTCTTCAGACAAGAATACTGGAGCAAATTGCCATGCCCTCCTCCAGGGTATCTTCCCCACCCAGGGATCGAACCCAGGTCTCTTGCATTGCAGGCAGATTCCTTACTGTCTGAGCTACCAGGAAAGCCTGTGTGGTGTGTGGTAAGAGTCTAAATGCCTCTTTCTGCATGTGGACCTGAGGTTTTTTCCAAAAAAAGATTTTGAGAAATAAAATATCTCTCCTGATCTCAATGTTTGGCCCACTGTTTTCCCCTTTTTCCTGTTTCCTTCTGGGTACCTGTAGGGTTTTTATTTTTGTTTTTTAATTTGTATTGGAGCATAGCTGCTTAGCAGCAGGCAGGAGCTTCATTGCAACACGCAGGGTTTCCGAGTTGTGGCAAATGGCAGGTTTCTCTAATGAGTTGCCCTAGGACATGTGGGATCTTCGTTCCCCAGCCAGGGATCGAATCCACATTCCCTGCATTGGAAGGCAGATTGTTAATCACTGGATCACCGGGTGAGTCCCTGCTGTCTGTAGTTCTGCACCGTTGGGATTGTGCTGCCAGGCTCTCAGCATTTGCCATTGCATTATGAGCGGGTCATGTGGTTTTGGATGAGCCTTTGTGATTTTCCAGCGAATGCTGCAAAATAACAGGAGGTGGGGAGGGCCTAGGCCTCCAGGTCAGGTGCCCTAAGAGAGCCCGCCTGGCTGTGCGATCTGGTGGGTGTTCCTTCTCCTTCTGCAACGTTAGCTTTCCCATCTGGAAAACAGGATAAGGACGCCTTTCTTCCAGAAAAGTCCTCGGTCAAACTGAGGACTTTTCAGAAAGAGAGAACTGTTTTGATTTCACTGTTCCTGGTGCTTTTCCTGTTCCAGGCCATTTAGTTTGTGTTCAGGGTCTTATTCTTATACTAGTTCAACACTAATTTTGTGTTGCGTCCTTGCTTCTTCCCACTACGTTCTAGAGCTGCCTGGTTTTGTATCCTAATCTCTCACTGACTTAGGCACGTGATTTGGCTTCTCTGGGGCTTAATTTCTGACTCTGTAAATGAGAGATGTTACCACTTCTCATGGGGTGGTTTTGACCCTGTGGGATCCTGCCAGTACTGAGCCTCCAGGGGAGAGTATTTTAGTTTGTGGGTGCAGCATGCACAAAGGTCCTGTGGCAGAAGAAGCTGAGAAAAAAAGTCCAGAGGCTAAGATGTCGAGATCAAAGAGGGAGTATGGTGCTAAGTAGATCCAGAGAAACTGGATTCTTACCTACTAGGGGAGACTTCAGAGGTGAACAAGCCTTAAGGAGTTCACAGGTTGGTAGGGGACATAGACCCATAAAGTGACAGTGCCATCAGGGTGTGGTCAGGCTTAGGCGGGAGTCCACCCAGGTTGCACCCTAATTCAGCCAGGTGACCCTGAGGCTAGGAATGGGTCAGAAGCCTTCGACCTTCACTGATGTTCTCCTCTTCTGCAGGGGCTATTTGATCGCCGCACCCTCTGTCTTCCGCTCCGGAGTGGAGGAAGCCATCAGTGTGACCATCTTTAACTCCCCCAGGGAAGTCATGGTCCAGGCTCAGCTGGTGGCCCTGGGCAAGGCAGTGGCACAGAGCCAGGGAGCCATCCAGGGTAGGTCCCTGGGGTGCCTGATGGGGCCTTCTTCTCCCTCTACAGAGTTGTCTTAAGGGATCAGGCAGTGTCGGCTTCTTCCCACTCTACCCCGGAACACCGCTAGGGGAAGGAGGGCAGGTTGTATTCTCCCCACTTTACAGATGGAGAGAGTAAGGCCCAGGAGGGGCAGTCCCCTGTCCAGTCTGGAAAATCAAGGTGCTTGTTCCTCAGCAGCTCAGGTTCAGTGGGTGCCCATCTGGGTAGAGTTGGGCACCCTTTCAAGTCAGCTTTGGCTGGAGGTGGAGAGGGGGCCCAGAGGGAACCTGTGACCTTTTCAGACCTTTTTTTGAGCTTCTAGCACCCCTGAGATGTTGGATTCAGACCTGGGCTCACAGCCAGCCTGCCACTGAGTTGAGTTTAGGCCCCTTAGTCAGTTGCTCCTCTACTTTCCTCCATAAACTGCAGATAACAGTGGTGCTGGCCTCCTGGACAGAGGTGTGGAGAGTGGGTTCCAGCCTCAGGGCCTAAAGTCTAGCTGAGCAGGTAACTCATTCATCATACAGAATGAGGTGCGGCTACAGGAGATACTGAGAGAGGATGTCAGGTCTCCAAGGCCAATAAGGCAGCCCCTATTCCCCAGGGAAGCGGGGAAGGAGTGCAGGCTGTCCTGATTCCAGGGGCCAATCCTGAAACCCAAATCCGGTTGGCTTCAGTTGCTCAGTCGTATCTGGCTTTTTGCAACCCCATGGACTGTAGCCCACCGGGCTCTTCTGTCTTATGTAAGTCTCCAGGCAAGAATACTGAAGTGGGTTGCCATTCCCTTTTCCAGGGGATCTTCCTGACCCAGGGATCCAACCTGGGTCTCCTGCATTGCAGACAGATTCTTTACCGTGGTTGCCACCAAGGAGCCTAGTGGGCTACAGTCTATGGGATTGCAAAGAGTCGGACACAACTGAGTAACTAACACTTTATCAGCACAGAGTTTATGGGCTCTTCGTAACTGGAAAAGTCCTTTGGCATCAGTGGGCCAGCCTCCTGGCTCTACTTCTGGATGTACCTTTTACTCCCCAAAGCTCCAGGGGACTAGCAATTCCAGAATCTCTGAGAAACTTCTGGGATTCCCTCTAATTGGCCCAGGTTGGGTCATGTGCTCAATCCTGAACCAATCCCTGTGACCAGAGGGAAGGCCTATGCTGATTGGTCCATTTTGGATTATGTGCTCAACTCAGACCCAATCCCTGTGACCAGGTGGACCATGCTGATTGGCCCATTTTAGGCCATATGCTCAACCCTAAACAAATTGCTATAACTAAGAGGAAATCTTGTGTAGATTTGCATAGAGCCTCAGGAGAGATGAGCAGTGCCCCACTAGGAGCTGGGCAGTTGGCTCCTCCAAGAAAGCAGAGAATGGACACTGGAAGGCAAAACCAGTAGATTCTGGCTAGTCCTAGAGGCCAAAGAGCCCAGACAAGTGTCAGACAACAAATGAGTCATTTGGGTAGAAGAGAGAGGTTGATGGGAGACTAGTTAGACGCATTGGAGTAAGGTCCACTGGGGACCTCAGACTGCTCTCTCTCCACCCTCTCCTTGGTCCGCTCCCATGGAGTTTTCTCTTTGCTCCCTTCACAGCTTACCTTGGGCAAGGGCTGGGGTGAAGTGAATTAAGTATGCAGGCTGGCCAACCTTCCCCTGAATAGGTCGGTTTTGTCCATCTCCTCTGGTCTTCAGTACTCGTCAGCTTGGAGGAAACCTCTCATTTCTGCCAATCCCAACCCAGCCCAGGCCAGACCAGCATGACCCAGGGTGTGTGTTTGTCCACAGAAAACCCCTCTGGGTTGAGAAAACCCTTGTTTGTAAGGCTGTGTCTCAAGGAGGCAGAAAAACACAGCTCCTGATGTAACTGTTTTCATTTTATTTTCATATTTTAGATAAAGGAACCATCAAACTCAAGGTAAGCCTGTGAATTTTTAAAATCAGAGGCCCTACCTTGGGAATAAAGAATTGAGTTGGAATGGAACAAGAGAAGTTGCATGCGTTGTGAAGAAAATCATTAATGGTGATGTTAAAAATAAATAACAAAGGGAAAGAAAGATTAGAAAAGGAGAAAACCCACCCATAATCTCATGCCTCCTACTTTTTACATTTTTATGTTTCCCATAAATCTTTGTCCACATAAAGACATTTTCTTTCATAGTTGCAATTAAAGGGTCTATTGTCTTCCCTTCTATTTTCTCTCAACATGTTGCATAAACATACTTCCATGTTTCCACATCCCTATAATTATAATTTGCCTCCTATTGTAAACAGCATCCCACTGCGTCTCTTTTATATACTAATTTACGAACACCCCCCGCCCTCACACACACAGTTGTACGTGCTTAGATTTTTTTTCTTGTTTTCAGGATTTTGATAATGTAATCCAAAAGTTGAGAGCATATTTGTGCATGAAGCTATATTAACTTTCTGGATGCCTGCCTTAAGCTGAACACCCTGAAAGAAGAACTATCAGATCAGGATCCAAGGCTCTTGCTGGGTCCTGTTTTGTCTTAGAAGACTCAGCAGTGCGTGTGCGCGGCCTCACCGGCTATACATTAGAGATCAGCTTTCCTGCAGCCTTGTTGACACTGAATATTATTATTTTAAAATTATTTGACATATCAAACTGCATGTAGGTCATTCTCTGACGTGGACTTTTTAACTTGAGTCCTTGGATTTCAAGGCGATCGTAAGCCTTGAAATTGTCGGCATTTTCTGGGTTAGCTCATCCTTAACGCTTACCAGATGCTCCAAGGAGTCCCTGAAAGGATGGGCTAAATAGAGACTTGTTCTAAATTATAATGTCCCCTCCCCTGTGCCCTTCCCCAGTTATTTTAACGAAGTCCTAGGCGATTCCTCTTCCAAGGTATGGGATGCATCATTAGTGTCTCATTGCCATGGGGCAGTGGTCTTCCTGCCCTATTGTTAATGTTAGAATAGAATTCTTTCTCTAGAGTTCCCTCCAGATGGAGGGGGCTGATGCTTGCAATGTCCCAAGACAATTTTGGTTTTCACAACTTGGGGAGCAGGAATGGGGGTTGCTACTGGCTTCTAATGGGTAGAGACCAGGGATGCTGCTCAACATTCTAAAATGCACAGGACGGCCCCTCCACTGAGAATGAACCAGCCAGATGTCAGCATTTGGAAAGCTCAGGATAAATAGGCTAGAGCCACCCTTGCTGGCTTTCTGTGAGCAGATCTGCTTCTTTTGAATCAGCAAGTGGGGCTGTCATATCCACTGATAGATTGACTACTTAGGGAAAAAAGGAAGCCTTGTATATTTTATTTAGAGAAGTACTTTTAATAAAGCATGTGTGCGTGCTAAGTTGCTTCAGTCGTGTCCAACTCTTTGTGACGCTGTGGACCGTATCCCACCAGGCTCCTCCGCCCGTGGGGTCTCCAGGCAAGAATACTGGAGTGGGTTGCCATGCCCTCCTCCAGGGGATCTTCCTGACCCAGGGATTGAACCCAGGCCTGTCACAACTGCTGCTTTTGCAGGCGGGTTCTTTGCCACTAGCGCCGCCTGGGAAGCCCCTTAGTAAAGCATTCTACTCATTAGAAAAAAAGAAAGAAAGCAAGGCTGTCCCAACAGGGTTAAGATTAGGTGCTGTCCCTGACTGCCCAACGGCGCTTAAGAAGGCACTCTTCACAGGCTAGATCCTGGGTGGAGGCCAGAGACGCTGCTCAACACCTTAGAGAGACAGGACGCTCCCATCCCCACCCCTGCAGAGGATGACTCAGTCCTAAACATCAGTAGTTCTGAGGTTGAGACAGTCTGCTCTGTGGAAACACCGTCTGGGCAGCAGACATGAGAGAAGCTGCTCTTGTGGGTGTTGGACCCGCCCCCTCCACCCACTACCCCATCCCTACCTGCCTTGGGGACCTGAGTGCTTCCAGGGACACATTTTAGAAACCAGTGCTGTGGGACCCAGGGTTACCACTGGCTACCAAGGGCAGGCCCTGCCCAGTCTGTGCCTTGTCTTCTCACCTGTGCAGTGAGGATGGCGATAAGAGGTCTTTAATGGGACTTGCAGGCAAACATGCCTAAAACCTCATGATGTTTTATTCCAGTTTTTCAGACTTACCCATGCATCTGTGTAACCAAGACCCATTAAATCCCAAGCATGAAGTTGGACACATTCCTTGCTCTCACCCTCCAGCCTCATTGGTGGTGGGTAAAGGGGTGGGTCAGACAGGAAGCCCCCAATTACATAAATGTGATCACTTCAGAGACTAGCAAGTGTCCTGTTTTATTTTAAAATATGTCAGGGAAAGAGGATGCTGAGGAGTCGGGGTAGAATCTAGAATCACATTTTGTATGGCAAGAGGGCCCCTCTGAGCTGAAACTGGCAGGAAGCAACATGCGGGGGAGGGCATTCTAGGTGGAGGGAACAGCCAGTGCAAAGGTCCTGGGACAGGAAGGAGGCAAAGTAAGGCAGCCAGTGGCCTGGAGTGGAGCCAGCTAAGAGCCCCAGTAAACAGTGGGAGTTAGATCCCCCGTCTGTGGAATCGGCCATGACCCGAATTCCTCTGCATTGCGTGGTTTCCATTTCAGAGAGGAACCTGGTGCCTGTCACCACCATCCATGGGGTCTGTTGTGTATCGTGTCTTTATAGTCATGATCACCCATCGGTACTATGATGTGCTGGAAACTCAGAGGGTCCAATGAGTCTGGTGGCTTCTCTCCCAGGATGAGTTTTGCATGCCCACGGAGTCCAGGAGTCTGGGACCCACACCCGGAGCCCCAGAGGCTTCCCTGGCCTGGAGGGGCAGGGTGCTGGGCGTTAATCTGGGTGGTGGACAGGCCTGCGGTAGAACTGGCTCCTCCACACAGCCCTCCTCTGGCTGCGGGTAGCCAGTCTCAGGGAGCCTCGTGCTTTAGCCGGACCCCAGGCCCGCCACCTTCACCCTCAGCTGGAGGTGCGGCACCAGCTTTGCCTGGCCATCTCCCCTGCTTGGATCTCAGCCCCAAGTCCTTGGCTGTCATTGATGCTGAAGGAGTGAATGTGAATGATGGAGGTCGGGGTGGGGAAGGGGATCAACTCAGTTTAGAACATTCTAGAAAGACCTCTGGTGGTTGGCAGGTAGTGAAAGTGTTAGTTGCTCAGTCGTGCCCGACTCTGCAACCCCATGGACTGTAGCCCACCAGCCGCCTCTGTCCATGGGATTCTCCAGGCAAGAATACTGGAGTGGGTTGCCATTCCCTTCTCCAGGGGATCTTCCTGACCCAGAGACTGAACCTGGGTCTCCTGCACTGCAGGCAGATTCTTTATTGTCTGAGCCACCAGGGAAGCCTGCCTCTTAAAGTTGAGATTTTAATTGAAAATGGTGGCTCTGTGGCTTTCGAGACCTGGGGCAGGTTCACTGCATGTCCCCAAAGGTCACATATGATCCTTTCTGTTCTCAGGGGCAGCTTCTTGGTCCCTGCACCTCCAAACCACCTGTTGGCACACAGCCCCTCGATATCCCCCACCAGCTCCCTCCTACCTGTCCATGCCCACTCCCCTGGGTGGCCTGAGAATTTTCCCTTGTTGCATGAAGGTCTTTGGCCAATGCTGAGAGGTTTACAGAAACAGAAGCAGGTGAGGATTTTGGGATCAGAGCAAGAGGATTATCCTCGGGTTGGTCCTGAAGATCAACTGCAGTTAGGAGGGACCCAACTGTCCTGAGGTGCGCCCTCCTGAGGGGTGCCCTCCTGAGGGTAGCAGGTGGGCAGGCAGGGAGGGTCTCTCAGATGATGTTCACAGCAGACAAGAGGGGCAGCCCGAGGAAGGCACTGGAGGAACGCAGAAGGCCCTGCCACACCTAGCCCTCATCCACCAGGTGGGCACACTGGCGTGAGGATGGTCCGATAATTCAGCAGTCCACTTAGGGGGGTTCCCAGTGATGGTGACAAGGGTCTTTTTACCCTTTGAGGGACCACGCAGGGGGCTGCTGACAACCATAAGAGGAACACCCCGCATTTGGATGGCTTTAGGGACTGGTAGTTCGTGTAGCTCACAGTGTGGACTGCTGGCCACTGGCTACCCACCTGGTGGGTGCCAGGGGTTCATAGCATCGCATACACAGTGCTTGGCCACACCCGGGGAGCCGTGACTTTCGTTCTCTTTAACCACAAAAGGGGCTGCCCCAACCAGTAACGCTGAAGAAGCTGAAGTTGAACGGTTCTATGAAGACCTTTTAGAACTAACACCCAAAAAAGATGTCCTTTTCATTATAGGGCACTGGAATGCAAAAGTAGGAAATCAAGAAACACCTGGAGTAACAGGCAAATTTGGCCTTGGAATGTGGAATGAAGCAGGGCAAAGACTAATAGAGCTTTGCCAAGAAAATGCACTTGTCATAGCAAACACCTTCTTCCAACAACACAAGAGAAGACTCTACACATGGACATCACCAGATGGTCAACACCAAAATCAGATTGATTATATTCTTTGCAGCCAAAGATGGAGAAGCTCTATACAGTCAGCAAAAACAAGACCAGGAGCTGACTGTGGCTCAGATCATGAACTCCTTATTGCCAAATTCAGACTGAAATTGAAGAAAGTAGGGAAAACTGCTAGACCATTCAGGTATGAACTAAATCAAATCCCTTATGATTATACAGTAGAAGTGAGAAATAGATTTAAGGGACTAGATCTGATAGATAGAGTGCCTGATGAACTATGGAATGAGGTTCGTGACATTGTACAGGAGACAGGGATCAAGACCATCCCCATGGAAAAGAAATGCAAAAAAGCAAAATGGCTGTCTGGGGAGGCCTTACAAATAGCTGTGAAAAGAAGAGAAGCGAAAAGCAAAGGAGAAAAGGAAAGATATAAGCATCTGAATGCAGAGTTCCAAAGAATAGCAAGAAGAGATAAGAAAGCCTTCTTCAGTGATCAATGCAAAGAAATAGAGGCAAACAACAGAATGGGAAAGACTAGAGATCTCTTCAAGAAAATTAGAGATACCAAGGGAACATTTCATGTAAAGATGGGCTCAATAAAGGACAGAAATGGTATGGACCTAACAGAAGCAGAAGATATTAAGAAGAGGTGGCAAGAATACATGGAAGAACTGTACAAAAAAGATCTTCACGACCCGGATAATCACGATGGTGTGATCACTCATCTAGAGCCAGACATCCTGGAATGTGAAGTCAAGAGGGACTTAGAAAGCATCACTACGAACAAAACTAGTGGAGGTGATGGCATTCCAGTTGAGCTGTTTCAAATCCTGAAAGATGATGCTGTGAAAGTGCTGCACTCAATATGCCAACAAATTTGGAAAACTCAGTAGCGGCCACAGGACTGGAAAAGGTCAGTTTTCATTCCAATCCAAAGAAAGGCAATGCCAAAGAATGCTCAAATTACTGCCCAATTGCACTCATCTCACACGCTAGTAAGATAATGCTCAAAATTCTCCAAGCCAGCCTTCAGCAATACGTGAACCGTGAACTTCCTGATGTTCAAGCTGGTTTTAGAAAAGGCAGAGGAACCAGAGATCAAATTGCCAACATCCACTGGATCATGGAAAAAGCAAGAGAGTTCCAGGAAAACATCTACTTCTGCTTTATTGACTATGCCAAAGCCTTTGACTGTGTGGATCACAAGAAACTGTGGAAAATTCTGAAAGAGATGGGAATACCAGACCACCTGACCTGCCTCTTGAGAAATCTGTATGCAGGTCAGGAAACAACAGTTAGAACTGGACATGAAACAACAGACTGGTTCCAAATAGGAAAAGGAGTACGTCAAG
This sequence comes from Oryx dammah, assembly GCF_014754425.2. NCBI lineage: Eukaryota > Metazoa > Chordata > Mammalia > Artiodactyla > Bovidae > Oryx > Oryx dammah. The sequence goes on along the minus strand of NW_024070189.1, from coordinate 101,478,105 downwards.
GCTGTATATTGTCACCCTGCTTATTTAACTCCTATGCAGAGTACATCATGAGAAACGCTGGGCTGGAAGAAACACAAGCTGGAATCAAGATTGCCAGGAGAAATATCAATAACCTCAGATATGCAGATGACACCACCCTTATGGCAGAAAGTGAAGAGGAACTAAAAAGCCTCTTGATGAAAGTGAAAGAGGAGAGTGAAAAGGTTGGCTTAAAGCTCAACATTCAGAAAACGAAGATCATGGCATCCGGTCCCATCACTTCATGGGAAATAGATGGGGAACCAGTGGAAACAGTGTCAGACTTTATTTTTTTGGGCTCCAAAATCACTGCAGATGGTGGCTGCAGCCATGAAATTAAAAGACGCTTACTCCTTGGAAGAAAAGTTATGACCAACCTAGATAGTATATTCAAAAGCAGAGACATTACTTTGCCGACTAAGGTCCGTCTAGTCAAGGCTATGGTTTTTCCTGTGGTCATGTATGGATGTGAGAGTTGGACTGTGAAGAAGGCAGAGGGCTGAAGAATTGATGCTTTTGAACTGTGGTGTTGGAGAAGACTCTTGAGAGTCCCTTGGACTGCAAGGAGATCCAACCATCCATTCTGAAGGAGATCTGTCCTGGGATTTCTTTGAAAGGAATGATGCTAAAGCTGAAGCTCCAGTACTTTGGCCACTCATGAGAAGAGTTGACTCATTGGAAAAGACTCTGATGCTGGGAGGGATTGGGGGCAGGAGGAGAAGGGGACAACAAAGGATGAGATGGCTGGATGGCATCACTGACTAATGGACGTGAGTCTGATTGAACTCCGGGAGTTGGTGATGGACAGGGAGGCCTGGCATGCTGCGATTCATGGGGTCGCAAAGAGTTCAGACTGAGCGACTGAACTGAAGTGAACTGATAGGTTACGACTCACAAGCATGGCTGTTCCACTCATTACTTAAAAAAAAAAAAAGGCATTATATAGGGAGGCTTCCATCCCTAGAACGTTGGAAATTTTGCCCAAGAAAAATGTGAACTCCTGGGCAAATCCTTAAGACTGCAGTGGAGCTTTGTTATTATTGTTGTTCTATCTGTCTAAGGTGGCAAAAAAGAATTTTTTTAACCACTTTAACTGTTTATTATTTTTTAAAGTTTTTTTTTTTTTTTTTTGGCCATGCTGTGAGACCTGTGGGATCTTAGTTTCTGGACCAGAGATTGAACCCGGGCCCTTGGCAGTGACAGCGCCAAGTTGTAACCACTGGACCATCAGGGAATCCCCCCTACTTTAACCATCTTAAAGTGGACAGTTCATTGGCGTTTAGCACATCACAGTGTGGTGCGATCCCCACCCCTGTCTAGTTCCAGAGTAGGGAACAATTTTGTCACCCTAAAAGGAAACCCCATCCCGTTAGCTGTCACCACTTCCTAGCTCCCTCCAGCCCCTGGTACCCACTGATCTGCTTTCTGTCTCTATGGATTAGCCTGCCCTGGACATTTCATATAAATGGGATTGGATAATGTGTGTGCAGTGAGACAAAGCAGAGGCACAAACATTATTTATATATATGACATATAAAAACTATGTAAGGTACCATGTATTTATACATATGAAGCTTCCCAGGTGGCTCAGTGGTAAAGAATCTGCCCGCCAATGCGGGTGACATGGGTTCGATCCCTAGGTCGGGAAGATCCTCTGGAGAAGGAAATGGCAACCCATTTCCAGGGGCCTGGCAGGTCACAGTCCAAGGGGTTGCAAAGAGTCAGCATACGTGTATACGAAGGGCCTGGGGTCTCCATCGCCACCTCTTCCCAACTCACCAGCGAGGATCGTATTTGGGTAAGATGTTCTACATAGCCCTTATGGTAACTCCAAGGCTAATTCTGTAGGGCTAAGAATATTTTTGCAAGTTTGCAGTGCCAGGAGAGAAGGCCTGTCATGTCAAGGTGGACCAGCATTTCTCAGTCTTGGTAGCACTGACATTTGGGGCCTGATCATTCCTTGCTGTGGGGCCGTCCTCTGCATCTCAGGGTCTTGAACAGCATCCCTGACCTTCACCCACCAGATGCCAGTAGCACCCGCTCCCTGCAACTATGACACCTAAAAATGTCTCCAGAAACTGCCAAGTGTTCCCTGGGAGGAACAGTCACCCCTGGGTGTGCTTCCCTGACTTAGACCTCCACTCTGCTTTCTCAATACCTGGATCCCTTCCAGAGCGACACTCCCTGCCCAAAGCTCCATGCTCTGCCTGCAGGTGCCCTCGGGCCTCCGGGGTCAGGCCCTCCTGAAGGTGTGGGGCCGTGACTGGCGGGTGGAGGAGGGCTCCCTCTTCCACAACCAAACTTCGGTGACCGTGGACAGCCGAGGAGCCTCCGTATTCATTCAGACTGACAAGCCAGTGTACAGACCCAAGCACCGAGGTGGGCGGCCAGCGCGGGCTGGGGGGGAGGGCCAGCCGTGGATGGGATCTGCCATACCCCTCTGTCCTTTCTTCCAGTGCTCATCAGCATCTTCACCGTCACCCCAGACCTGAGGCCCGCCAGTGAAAAGGTGAGATCAGCTTCTAAAACCATGTGCCCGGGACTCACCCACTGGGGTCCAGCCTGGCCAGCGTCATCATCTACAATTTGCCTTTCCTCCTGCCTCTTCCAATTTCTACCTGCATTCTTGGTTTCTTCCCGGGGCTCCACATCTGCTAGGGGAGCCAGGAGGGAGGTCTGTGTGACAGAGAGAGGCAAGGGCATTAGTGGAAGTGCTTCCTCCAGATGTCCCTGCGGTGGCCAGTGGTCCTCCATATGGGTAGCTGCCTGTTTTTCTCTGGAGGTTGGTTGAGGGCCTGAAATGGGTGAAGTCCAAGAAGGATAAATCACAAGACATTGAATTCAAAGTGCCAAGTTTCCTGGTGCCTCTGATATGGACACCCCCGAGCTGATGGGGCTAGCCACGCATGGGACCCAGCAGAACGTGTCGTTGGGTTCAGGAGGCACAGGTGTGCAAGCAGTTGTCCTTCCCTGGAGCCAGTGTGGAGTGTTCAGTTTGGCAATGATGGGCACCAGAGATAAAAGCATGTATCCCAGGCCTTAAAGGAACCTGGCATCCCTAGAAACAACCCAGTTGCCACCTGTGAGGGCTGCTTAGATGAGCTGTCTTTCTTGGGGTGTGGAGGAGGAGTCTGCGAGGGAGGGCAGGGCTGTGATCAGGAGCAAAGAACAGAGACCACTAAATGGGGCTCAGCCACCCTCATTGCCATTGGCAACTGCGTGAGCTTGCTGGGAGGCTTACAGGGCAGAAATGCATTCATTCCCAGTTCTGGAGGCTAGAAGTCTAAGATCAGGGTGTGAGTAGAATTGATTCCTTCCAAGAACCATGTGACGTAAGAACTGGACATAAGGAAGGCTGAGCGCAGAAGAACTGACGCTTTCCAATTGTGGTGCTGGAGAAGACTCTTAAGAGTTCCTTGGATTGCATGGAGCTCAAACCAGTCAATCCTAAAGGAAATCAACCCTGAATATTCATTGGAAGGACTGATGCTGAAGCTAAAGCTCCAATACTTTGGTCTCCTGACATGAAGAGCCAACTCATTGGCAAAGACCCTGATGCTGGGAAAGATTGAAGGCAAGAGAAGAGGGCAGCAGAGGATGAGATGGTTAGATAGCATCATTGACTCAATGGACATGAATTTGAGCAAACTCTGGGAGATAGTGAAGGACAGGGCAGCCTGGCGTTCTGCAGTTCATGGGGCCACAGAGAGACACAACTGAGTGTCTGAACAACAACAGCAAGGACCGTGAGTGAAGAATCTGTTCCAGGCCTCCCTCCTGGGCTTGTAACTGGACATCTTCTCTCTTCGTCTTTGTTTTGTCCTCCCTTCATTCCCATCTGTTTCCAAGTTTTCCTTTCTTATGACAAGTCCTATTGGATTGGGACCTATGCTTTGTCGCTGTTTAGTCACTCAGTTGTGTCTTAACCTTTGTGACCCCATGGACTGTAGCCCAACAGGCTCTTCCATGGGGTTTTCCAAGCAAGAATCCTGGAGTGGGTTGCTATTTCCTTCCCCATCCAGGGGTTGAACCTACGTCTGTTGCATTGGCATGTGGATTCTTTACCACTGAGCCACCAGGAGAGCCCAGGACCTATGTTCAGTTCAGTTCAGTCGCTCAGTGGTGTCCGACTCTTTGCGACGCCGTGAATCACAGCACGCCAGGCCTCCCTGTCCATCACCATCTCCCGGAGTTCACTCAGACTCACGTCCATCGAGGCAGTGATGCCATCTCATCCTCGGTCGTCCCCTTCTCCTCCTGCCCCCAATCCCTCCAAGCATCAGAGTCTTTTCCAATGAGTCAACTCTTCGCATCAGGTGGCCAAAGTACTGGAGTTTCAGCCACAGCATCATTCCTTCCAAAGAAATCCCAGGGTGGATCTCCTTCAGAAAGGATTGGTTGATCTCCTTGCAGTTCAAGGGACTCTCAAGAGTCTTCTCCAACACCACAGTTCAAAAGCATCAATTCTTCGGCGCTCAGTCTTCTTCACAGTCCAACTCTCACATCCATACATGACCACAGGAAAAACCATAGCCTTGACTAGACGGACCTTAGTCGGCAAAGTAATGTCTCTGCTTTTGAATATACTATCTAGGTTGGTCATAACTTTTCTTCCAAGGAGTAAGCGTCTTTTAATTTCATGGCTGCAGCCATCATCTGCAGTGATTTTGGAGCTCAAAAAAATAAAGTCTGACACTGTTTCCACTGTTTCCCCATCCATTTCCCGACCTTGAAATCACCACCATAAAGACTCATCTCCAAATATAGACACAGTCTGAGAATTGAGGCTGAGGACATCACATATGAATTTGGGGAGGAGTGGGGGGGTCACCATTCAACCCATTATGGCACCTGAGCCTGTCCCAAGGGATGAACACTCCACATGTACAGAGGGCTTCCATATTTCAGGAGGGTTTGCTTATGGCCTCTGTCTCTCATTTGCAGCTGGAAGCTTACATCCTGGTGAGTGTCCTGCCCCTCTGCAGCTCTGGCTTGGGGACAGCCTACTCTCTGCAAGACCTGGTCTGTCTTTGTGCACCACTCCCCCTCCGGGTTGATCCCTGCCTGCCCCGGTGCCCCACAGGCTGAGACCGGGTCCAGCCCTGTCCCTGACTCAACCCTGGGATAAGCTGAGTGCGTGTCTGCCCGTCTCTGTCGATTTTCAAGCACCTCCCTAAGTGGGGAGTCAGGATGACCTCTTCTGGCCTCTTGTCTTCAGACATGTCCTTTGTATGCCCCGCGCTTCCGTTTGCTCGTCATAAATAGCTAATCTTGGGGCCTGCCTTGACGCGTGTCCTGTCCTAGAGAGGGGCTTGGAAGGTCCTCGTGCGTGCCGGGCACACGTGGGCTGTCCTGAGCTTATTGTGTGTGTCATCTTGCAGGACCCCCGAGGCTCGCGGGTGATGGAATGGAGACACTTGGAGCCCCTCTGCTGTGGTGAGTCTCTCTTCTCATTCCTTCTGTGGTTTGGGGGCTGCACCTTTGGGTGGCAGATGCGATAAAGCTTCCAGGAAAATAGGATGTGCTCTGCCTCGACACCTGCCACGCCTTTCCTGGAGCATGGGACCCTCTGCCCAGTTTTCTGTCTCTGGGATCCCAACCGAGTCTCCGCCCATAAATTGGGACCTTTCTGGAATATCAGAGCCTTGATTGTTGGCACCCCTCCCTTCTTCCCGCTACAGATCTTCCTCGTCTTCACCCTCCACCCAACACAAGACGTTTCTTTTCCAGCTAGGAGTCAGAAGGCTTTGCTTTGGCTGAGGAACTGGCTTTTTTTTTTTTTTTTTTTCTTTCTCTATGACAGTGATCTCCTGGAGAAGGAAATGGCAACCCACTCCAGTATTCTTGCCGGAGAAATCTCATGGTCAGAGGAGCGTGGCAGGCTATAGTCCATGGGGTTGTAAAAGAGTCAGACACGACTGAGCGACTCAGCAGGCACGCATGTCTGTGACCACGAGGGCCGTGTAACTGACATCTCCTTTTGTGCTTTGGCCCTAACGGAAGGGTAGCAGGGATTTGGGGAGACTGTGAACAGTTGTACACCTCCACCTGGGAGATGCATAAACACGGCAGAGCCCTGAGTCCTCTGAGTCAAACGCAGAGTACAGGCCTCCAGCCGACACGGTGCGTCCTGGTGGTCGGTGCAGCGTCATACACACCTCCAGATCCCCTGGCCTGGCCTTGACCCCTCTCCGTGTCCCTCTTCTTGATTCTGAGATGCCTGGGGAGGCTGCCGAGTAGGGAGAGGGCTTGTGCGACTCTCTGTCCCCAAGGGAATGACTCAGGTGGAGCAGAGTGGAGCAGCTGGGTGGCCTGTTTCCCTGGTTCCTTTGGCTCATGGCCTGCACTTGGCTTTGGCCTCAGGGCTCCCCCAGGAACCCTAAGTACGGCCTCTCCCTCCTTCCCCAACGTAGTCTATGGAGGAGGTGCTGGCTCTGCACAAACCCTTGCCAACCTCAGGGTGGCCTTGAGCTTCCCTGAGGGGCCGTGCGGGGAGTGGGAGAGGCCAGGTTCCCAGGGCACCTCACCCCGGATGCTGCCCACGCAATTGCCCCAGGATGAGGGGGAGTCTCTCTTCACACAGGCATCACCAACATGACCTTCCCCTTGTCTGACCAGCCGGTACTCGGAGAATGGTTCGTTTTTGTCGAAATGCAAGGCCACGTGTACAACAGGTCCTTTGAGGTTCAGAAGTATGGTAAGTTGGAGAATCTTAGGCTCTTAAGATTTCAGACCTGGGGGAACCACAGTCCCAGTGACGACACAGATAATATGGAAGAAAAGATGGCAGGAGCCTCATTTACTGGGGGCTCAGTCGGGGCAGGCATGAAGTGGAAGGCTGGGCCTTTGTCGTGTCTTTTTATATATTATTTATCTGTGGCTGTGCTGGGTCTTCCTTGCTGCATGCGGGCTTTTCTCTGGTTGGGATGAGCAGGGGCTCCTCTCCAGTTGCGGTGCGTGGGCTTCTCATTGTGGTGGCTTCGCTTGTTGCCAAACACGGGCTCTAGGGCATGTGGGCTCAGTAGCTGAGGCTCCCAGGCTCTAGAGCACAGGCTTAGTAGTTGTAGCACGTGAGCTTAGTTGCTCCGCGGCATGTAGGATCTTCCCACATCAGAGATTGAACCTGTGTCTCCTGCATTGGCAGGCGGATTCTTTACCACTGAGCCACCAGGGAAGCCCCTCTCATGTCCTCCTTATGATTTTTTTTTTTTTTTGGCCATGCCACATGGCATGTGGGATCTTTGATCACCAACCAGGGATTGAAACCTCAGCTCCAGCCTTTGAAGCACAGTCTTTAACCACTGGACCACCAGAGCAGGATCCTATCATGTCCTTTCAAAATAAATCATGGTAAAATATGTGACCTCATATAAGTAGAATCATAATATTGGTCCTTTTGTGAATGACTTATCTCATGGAGCATAATGCCTCAGGGTTCATCCATGTTGCAGCATGTGTCAGAATGGCCTTCCTTTTTAAGCCTGTCATTTCCTTTTCTTCTTTCATCCTCATCCTGAACCTATGAGGTATGTCCATTTTACAGATGGTGTAACTGAGGCTGAGAGAGTCATTAAGGAACAAGAGCCGGGAGTGCACCTGGGCCAGAGTCACATACTGTGGCTTCCGTGCTAAAATTCTCCCTTAGTGGGTCAAGGGTTTCTCTTCCTTTCATGAAGAAGGTCTTGAAAGGAAAGGCCATAGAGGAGAGGGTTATAAGTTGCAAGCAACGGAAGCCTGGTGCAGACTCAGTGAGCACAAGAAAAGGGCTTTACAGGCTCAGGTAACAGGCTCTAAGGACCAGAGTCTTCATGCTCCCTCTGTTCTGCTCCCTGGTGTCCATGTCTTTGTGGGCTGTGCAAGGTGATGAGATGGGCGGGTGTGCCCAGGGCAGCAGAGAGGGACTGTCTCCAGCCACAAGCACACTTAGGATGCCCAGAACTGGTCCAGAAGCCTGGCTACTGCTGCACCCCTGGGATGGGCTGGAATTGGCTACACTCACTGCAGATGGCCTAAAACTGATGAGATACGGTCCGCTGAGAAAAACAGCGTGTTGGTCCCTCAAAGATGGAAAATAAATGTGGCCCACAAAAATCCCCAGAGAGCTGCTGGTGGAAGCCACCCTGCCTCCTTCCTCTCTGCTCTCTCCCTTCAGTGCTGCCAAAGTTTGAGCTTCTTATTGACCCACCCGCGTATATCCGGGACCTGGACACATGTGAAACCGGCACTGTGCAAGCCAGGTGAGAAGGAGGCGGCCACTATATTCGAGCCCTTCATACCGTGGGCCCACCCCGCCCAGGACACCTCCGCCCCGCCTCCAAGGCATGCTTCTCCCCTAGGACTCCCCCCTGCTCCCGGGCACATCCTTTCCTCCTTGGACTTGCTCTTCGCCAGGTACTTGCCCCTCCCCTAGAAGAGTCCCCTCCGCAGGGCAGTCCCGCCCCCAGGACACGCCCCTCCCCTAGGACACGCCCCTCCGCAGGGCACACCCCTTCAGCAATGCCGCTTTCCCCCGCGTACGGCATCCGTGGCGGGTGGGCTGACCCCAGAGGGATATTTTTGAGCGCTTGTTGCTCAGTCGCTCAGTTGTGTCCGACTCTTTGCGACTCTAATGACCAGGCTGTTGACAGAGCTCGACGTGAGGGTCAAACAGAGTGTGTCAAGAGGCGCTATTCCTTTCTGTCCCCTGGGAGGGCTCTACGAGGCCCGTGTTCCCGCCCCAGCTCTGCCACCTGCCGGAGGTTGTGGCTCAGACGTCTCCTTTGCGCTTCTTCCCCGAAAAAAATCCAAGGGCGCGCTGGATACACGCCATTTTATAGTCCAGAAAATACTGTAAAAATTCTGGGCTTTTTTTTTTTTTTCTTTTTTGCTTCTGTCTTGCTTCTGTGTCCCAGTAAGCAGTTGTCTCAGCTGCATCAGGCATGACATACATACATTTAAGTCTTTCACCTACGTCCTTGAGAAGATGGTTTATTCTCATTCTCCGTGAGGAAACAGAAGCTCAAAGAAATCCGATCGCTGGTTCAAAGTTGAACTCCTTGGGCACTTAAGCCTAGCCAGGCCTTCCTGTTGCTTACGATTGCTCGATCCTCTGTTCTGCCTTACTCCAGTGTGTGCCCCACCCCAACAGTTGTCTCACATACCCTTCTTCTTTGGGTCCAGAGTTCCTCTCTGACCCTTGGTCTCTTTTTCTGTCCAACATGAGGCTTGGTGTAGAGGATCTCAGGGCCTTTCTGAGACTGATCCCTCCCCACTATCCTCTGGGCACCTGCTTGTGAAACTTAACTACTCTTTGTCCTTTTGTTCCAGGTATACCTTTGGGAAACCTGTCTCGGGGACTTTAACCGTCAACATGACTGTGAATGGTGTGGGGTACTACAGCCAGGAGGTGGGGCGCCCCATCCTTAGGACCACCAAGGTGAGGAGCAGGAACCTCGAGCTGTCACCCAGGAGGTCCCTTCCCACAGCGCCTGCTCTTGGCTTCGGCTCTGTAATCACCCATTTTATTTTACTTTCCAGAACAGTTTGTATGGTGGGAATTTTCCTGATGATAAAATTCTTACAGGCTGAACATAGAGGCTAGAACATATCAAAAAGAAATAATAAAGTTGACTTGTCCTCTGATAGGCAGACATAGCCAGCATTGCTATTTTGATGTCTTTCTTCTTAGGATGTTATTGTAGGTAAAGCTAAAGGAAAAGTTTTATTGAGACATAATTCACATAACATGCAATTCAGATATCCATACAGAAGGTACTATTCATGCCCCTGGAGTGGACACACAGAGTCTTAACCACTGGACCACCAGGGCAGTCCCACAAGTTATTGCTGCTTCTTGACTTTTGATGGATGTATATTTTTGTGTGATGTATATCTTGGATTTGGAATTCCTGAGTTCTGTGGTTTGAATTAAATATGATCATCTGAATAAGAACAAAGGATCTTTATTCATAGCTTACAGCAAGGGACTCAGCCACCATCCTTTGTGTTTGGCGGAGACTCAAAAGGCAGGTGGAGAAGTGGGAAAGATATATAGTGAAAAGGGAAAAGGCTTCTGGTGTGCCATGATGGGAGGCTGTTGGCATGTGGAAGTCATGGGTGGGTAACTAGAAGCAGGCATCCAACATAATTCATGAGGCGTGCATATTTGACTTCTTCCAATTGTTTCTTGGACCGCAGAGAGATCAAACCAGGCAATCCTAAAGGAAATCAACCCTGAATATTCACTGGAAAGGCTGATGCTGAAGCTGAAGCTCCAGTCCTTTGGCCACTTGATGTGAAGAGCCAACTCATTAGAAAAGATCATGGTGCTGGGAAAGATTGAAGGCAGGAGGAGAAGGAGACGACAGAGGACGAGATGGTTGGATGGCATCACCGATTCAATGGACATGAGTTTGAGCAAACTCTGGGAGATGGTGAAGGACAGGGAAGCCTGGTGTGCTGCAGTCCATGGGGTTGCAAAGAGTCAGACACAACTTAGTGACTGAACAACAGCAATTGTTTCTAAGATGGAAGTGGGGGCAAAAATCAGGGAAATAGTCAATTATTAGTTCCGGGCCATTTGGGGCTGATTGTTATAGGGGTTATTGTTGGGTGGCTATAGAGACAGAGGTCTGACTTCTTATAAGTCTGACTTGTAGATACAGCTGGCTCTCCCATGTCTGCGGGTTCTGCATCCCAGGATTCAACCAGCCTCACACAGAAACTCTTCGAAGTTGGTTGAATCCGTGGGTGTGGAACTTTTGTGGGTATGGAGAGCTGACTGTAATGGGTTGGCTTCCTATACTGGTGCCTGCTGATCTTGAGTCAGAGTTATTTTTTTCTATACTTGTTCAGTCGCTAAGTCATGTCCAGCTCTTTGCAACCCCATAGACTGTAGCACTCCAGGTTTTCTCTGTCCTTCACCGTCTGCCAGAGTTTGCTCAAACTCATGTCCATTGAGTTGGTGATGCTCTCCAACCACCTCATCCTCTGTTGCTCCCTTCTCCTTCTGCCCTCAATCTTTCGCAGGATCAGGGTCTTTTCCAATTAGTCTCCACCTGGATGTTCAGTCTCTGAGTGGTGACTATGTTTAGTTGTTTGAGGAACTCCCAGATTTTTTTTTTTTTTCTAAAGTGGCTACATAATTTCACATCCCCTTGCATGTAAAATTTCATAATCTGGTTTTTATTTTTCTTCTTCCACTTAAAATTCCACTGTGTGCGTGCCACTACGCAACATTTACAAGCAGTCCTGGAGATTCTGGGGCTCTGAGTCCTGTCATCCCCTCCTCCTCTCTGCCTCCACCCAAACCAACTTCCTCGTCCCTTTGCCCCCGGGATGCATCCTCTCTCTGTGTCCCCATGGCTTCTCTCCTGTGGAGTGGACACTGTGGCCTCTCACCTCCTCTGTGCCTGGTGCTCGTGCCCTTGTTATCCTAGCCATTCTCCCTAGAAGCTGCCCCGGTAGCTCTTGTCTTAACGTTCTCTTTACTGAGTAATTCGCTCCACAGCTGTTTACGGACATGGATTATTTGCCTCTGGGAGCAGTCCTGAGATAGGAGTTGATTGGTGGGGTTCTGCACCCTGGGTGTGGGAGGGGAACCAGTGCTCTAGCGTGTGGCTGACCAGGTTCAAGTCCCCACCTTGCAGTCTGGCCCGAGGGGTTATTTCAGCTTCTGCCCAAAAAGCCAACCTCTCTCCTCCTAGAAGACAATGCATGTCCAGCCGGGGACTCACAGCCTCCATGCAGGGATGCACAGCATAGAATGGATGGGTCGTCGAGTGTCCCCCTGGTCCTCCAAGCGGCCAGAGGAGCACCTACTTGAGCTGTGTGTTTGTGAGTCATCTCTCAAAGCTGCTCAGCTCCGGCTGAGCACGACCTGTGCGTCTCCTACCTCCAGATCCACGGCTCCCAGGACTTCAGCATCTGTGTGAAGGACATGATTCCGGCCGACGTCCCCGAGCACTTCCGGGGCACCATCAGCATCTGGGCCATGGTGACTGCTGCGGATGGGAGCCATCAGGTGGCCTTTGATGACTCCACTCCGGTCCAGAGGCAGCTGGTGGACATCCGGTACTCCAAGGACACGAGGAAACAGTTTAAGCCGGGGCTGTCCTATGTGGGGAAGGTAAGCCCCAGGCATGGTGCCCAGCAGGGCCTGTCAAGGTCACAGGCTCTGTGCCGCCTCCCACCCTAACTCCTGCCTGAGGACCACTGTGTAACCCCTGCAGTGCATTCCATGGGCCCTGCAGCTGTGATGTGGTTGAAAACCAAGAACTTTTGCCCTCTTGGGATTAAGGAGCTGCTTTGCTGTGTATAGTTAGACATTTCCGAACCTAGAGTGCTAAACCCGATGCTATGTATCCACTTATTTAATCTGTTCCACGATGGTATCGCCTTCCTTAATTGGGTTGACTTTATGTCTAGATGACTTAACTACTAAGTCCATAAAAGGCAGATCTCCGTCTCTGAGACAGTCTGATTCAGCTCCCTTGTAGGGAGTGGCATTTAGAACAAGCCCCTGCTTCCCTTCCACCCACTACACCATTTTTCTACACAGTAAAATTTGAGATGACTAGAGATTCGAGATGCTGAACTGGGGCGTCTGGTTTCAATTGGAATTTGGGGGGAAGGGAGGGCAAGACCAGTGGAGCCTTGTGTCACCCCAGGGTGACCCTTGCCTCTGCCCGGTATCCACACCCCTCTTCCCTTTTGCATCCCGTGGGTCACCCACAGGATCCTGGAGGCCTGTCTTCATGTTTTTCCTGCTCCTCCTACTCTGCTCTGGGACCTCCCTTCCCTCCTCCATGATGAGATCTCAAGCCCCACCCCCAGCTCTCTGTCCCACGCGCAGAGGCATGGCTCACGTGCCCCTGGATTTGAGGGTCCCAGCTAAGGCACCATACGGAATATGTATGAATGGACTTGAGGCTGTCCATTCAGTGAAAGGGGAGTGTTTCACCTACACCCAGGAAATTATCCACTCTCCGCACTAGGGGCTTCCCAGGTGGCGCTAGTGGTAAAGAACCCGCCGCCAACGCAGGAGACCCAAGAGACGTGGATTCAATCCCTGGGTCAGGAAGATCCCCTGAAGGAGGGCATGGCAACCCCCTCCAATATTCTCACCTGGAGAATCCTCATGGACAGAGGAGCGTGGCGGGCTACAGTCCATAGGGTAGTAGAATCGGACACAACTGAAGCGACTTAGCACTCATTTCATATCTGCATTAAAGAATGGAGCTGGGAATACCCTGGCAGTCCAGTGGTTAGAACTTCACCTTCAAATGCAGGGGGTAAGGATTCAATCCCTGGTTGGGGAGCTAAGATCCCACATGCCTTGTGGCCAAAACCAAAACAGAAAACAGAAACAATACTGTAACAAATTCCAAAAGACTGAAAATGGTCCACATAAAAAAGAAGAGGAAGAACAGAACTGGTCACCCCATCACCAGATACCTGCACAGCTGAGAGGTGCTCCAGGATCTTTCAGGAACCACTGATCACATTTCTTCACAACATCCATGTCTTTTGAACCCCTCTCTCTGACTGCCTTTTCTACCTGCCAGAATGAGTGAGGTCTAAGAGTCACATGGAGCTGCCTGCCCTATTCCTTCGTGGCTGTGACACCAGGTAAATGGCTGGTGATTTGTGCCCTGTGACTTCTCTGCCAAGTCCAAGGTCACAGAAGCTTTCCTCTGTGTTATCATCTAAGTATTTTGTAGTTCTAACCATTACATTTGGGTCTCTGATTCATTTCGAGTTAATTTTGGCATATGGTGTAAGCTAGGGGTTCGGCTTCATTCTTTTGCATCTGGAGACCCGGTTGTCCCAGAACCATTTGTTGAAGGAATTGTTGTTTTCCCATCGAATGGTCTTGGCACCCTTATCAAAAATCAATTGACTGTAATCCTTTTCTTTTGCAATGCCATTTGCCATGTGGGATTTTAGTTCCCTGACCAGGGATTGAACACGTGCCCCCTGCAGTGAGAGGGAGGAGCCCTGACCACTGAACCTGCCAGAGGATTCCCCTTTGCCACATTTTGATCTTTTTTGATAATCAGTTGGCTATAGATGGCTGGACTTATTTCTGGACCATCGATTCTGATTCATCAGTTTTCATACCTGTCCTCATACGAGTTCCGTCAAGTGCGACGTCTTCACTATTGCACCTTTGTAGCAAGTTTTGAAATGGGATGTACGAGTTCTTGATTCTTTAACAGGATTGCTTTGGCTATTTGGATCCCCTTACAATTTCCTGTGAATTTTAGCATCAAATCGTCAATTGCTGCAGGGAAGCTGGCTGGGATTCTGCTGGGGGATTGGGCTGAATCTGTAGATCACTTTGGGGGGTGTCACCAGCCTAACCATACTGACTCCTTGGTGACCCATTCCAGGTGGAGCTCTCGTACCCGGATGGTAGCCCGGCGGAGGGGGTGACCGTCCAGATCAGGGCAGAACTGACGCCGCAGGACAACATCTACACCGTGGAGTCTGTGTCCCAGGGTGGGCTGGTGGAGTTTGAAATCCCCTCCATCCCTATGTCAGCACAGCATGTGTGGCTGGAGGTGAGTGAGTCACCTAGAGCCTTGTCATTCAGCCAGCAGACATGGGTTTGGTCCCTCCTCCAGGCCACGCTCAGGCACTGGGTCCTGGGTCCTGCCCCTGCCGTGAGTGAGTTCACAGTCTGATGGGAGAGCCGGCCAGGGGGTCAGATAAACCAAACACCCCAGAGTGAGGCAGGACGCTGAGAAGGGGTCAGGGTGTCTGGCTCCCCACAAAGGATCTTCCCAGGTGGACTTCTGACCAGGGGGAGGTTCAGCCAGGCTGCTTCCCGGAAGGTGGAACGACATGTTCAACAACTGCAATCGTAGTATAATTAGGTTCTGCAACGCCCAGCTGGCCGAGCCACCGCAGGAAGATATGGAGGAGGGAGCCAGTGGGGCTTCCCCTTACCTCAAGGGATGTTGCTTAGGGTCCACCCAGAAGGCAGTGTCAGAGTCAGATGGACCGAATGGTCTGATTTCTATAACCTCTCCCCACTCCAGAGGCCTTCCCAAACGGCACAGTGGTAAAGAATCTGCCTGCCAATGCAGGAGACACAGGGCTTCAATCCCTGGGTCAGGACGATCCCCTGGAGGAGGAAATGGCAACTCACTCCAGTATGCTTGCCTGGGAAATCCTGTGGACAGAGGAGTGCGGCTGGCTCCATCCAGTCCTTGGGGCTGCAGAATTGGACATGCTGAACACGCACACACGCACACCCCATTCCAGTGTCCATAGTTGGGGGGGGGGTGTCTGGGTGAGGTCACAGGTGGGCAGGTGGGAGGCAATGACGAGGCTGTGGAGGCAGAAGTGGCAGGACCTGGTGCCCCCTTGTCAGGGGCAGGAGGAGCAGGAGTAACAGAGAGGACGTCCCAGCCCTTGTCTCTATGGCTGACGGTGTGCATGGTGGCCCCACGGACACTGGCGTGGTGGAGACAGGGCAGCTGAGAATCAGTGTGTAGGGGGGAGCCGAGGACACTTGGGATCACTGTGTCCCTGTGGGCAGCATGTCCTTAAAGATTTTTAATAGCCAGAGGTCTCCAGGCCACCAACAGTTTTAACCAACTGGCTACAAATTTGGGGTTCCAGTTACCCCAGGACCTAACAAGTACAGATTTTTGAATGACTGAAAGATACCACTTCATTTCCATTAGTCTTTTAAGAATTAGGTGGCAGCAAAACTCCCCCAGGTGACTCCGAATACTAGAATTAGCAGAATAATTTTGTCTCTCATAGATACATAACCAAAAATCAGCATTTCCCAAAAATGCCACTTTAATAGAAAGACAGTCTATTTCTGTGACCAAATACTGCCTAAGAAAAGGTCTTTAATTAATTATTTTCTTAAAAAGAAGGATGAATTTTAAACTTTACTTTTAGTTGACATATATATGTCTCTCTATACATATAATTGACATGTAACATAGTCATTGCAGGCATTCAATGTAATGATTCAATATATGTATGTACATGAAATGACACCACAGTGTGTCAATTGCCATACATAGTTACACTTTTTTTTTTTCTTGTGATGAAAACCTATAAGATCTGTGATAGTGCTAGTGGTAAAGAACCTGGCTGCCAGTGCAGGAGACACAAGAGATGCAGGTTCAGTCCCTGCATCTGGGGGAAGGTCCCCTGGAGGAGGAAATGGCAACCCACTCCAGTACTTTTGCCTGGAGAATTCCATGGACAGAGGAGCCTGGCAGGCTACAGTCCGTGGGGCCACAAAGAGTCAGACACAACTGAGAGACTGGGCACACCAGATCTATTCTCTTAGCAGCTTTCTCTACGTGCAAATGTATTTTTTATATAGCGAAATGATATAAATTAGGACCAACCAAAGAGAGATACACACACGTATAAGACGAGAGCTGGAGGGTCCCAAATGTACAGCTTTGTGTGCTGTCCCTGTGGATCTGGGACACCTCGCCCTCCCGACAACACATACAGCAAGCTCTGCCAATCTGGATGCCCACTCACCTTCAGGGCCCACAGCTTTCACTGGGATTTCACTACACAGGCTTGACTGATTTATCATTGGCCCCATCACTGAGCTTAGTCTCTAGCCATCTCCCCTCTCCTGAGGTCAACTTGATACTGCATCACGTGCTTCAAAGCCCCTACCCTCTAACCCCATGATCGGTCTTTCTGGCTTGGCTGTCCCGGTCTTGAACTGCTCCTTAGCACACATTATCAGGGCCCTCCGTGAGTAACAAAGACACTCCCACCTCTTGGGAATCCCAGGGGTTTAGAGGCAGGCCAGTTTCTTTATTCTGTGTCACAGAGAGGTCTTAGACAACCCCCTACCCCATACCCTGCTTCTGGCATCTTCCTTGTGTTAACTGCATTCTTGCAGCGGCAAGTGAAGGCAGCAGGTTTAAACTCCCAAAGGAGCAGAAGTAATTTAACTGCCAGTCCCTGGGGTGTTCAGAGAGGGGTCTGAGGGTTCCAGGCGGAGCTGCATCCAGAGCCCCAGGGACGCAGTCCAGCATGGCTGCCCCCTCCGCTATGCTCACTTTCAAAGCAGGCTATACCCTCTGAGAAGCCCCTGGGGCTGCCGGCAAGCCTAGGACATGGGGGTCCTTAATATGCCCGTGATGGAACTGCCTCTCAGTGGCCACGTGGGCCACCCACCCCTGACTGAGCCAGCCCCCAGCACCCTGTGGCCGGTCTTTGACGCTTGCTTCCTATGGAGATGGGAGAGAACGAGCTCGCCACACAGGACCCCGTTCTCTGCAAATTGGGGAGGGGAGCTTCTCCAGAGGGAAATGGGAGCATGAGAGGGTCTTGCTGCAGAGCAGGGCAGGGCGAAGCATCCCCAGGACCCCGCTTCCCACACCAAGCCTCCAAGCCTTGACCAAGTACCCTGTCTCCTTCAGACCAAGGTGACAGCACTCAGTGGAGAGCCCGTGGGGGCCCAGTACCTGCCCAGCTACCTCTCCCTCAGCGGCTGGTATTCCCCCAGCCAGTGCTACCTGCTGCTGCAGCCGCCCTCCCATCCCCTGCAGGTAAGGCTTTCAGGTACGCCCTTCCCCAGGCAGGAGGGGGCCCAGGAGGCAAGCAGCAGCACGTGCCTGCAGGGGCCCTGCGCGCGCTTCTCCTCCGTTCCCTCTCCGCACTGGTAACCACTAGTTTTTTCTCTATTTATTGAGTGTGTTTCTGTTTTGTCATGTTGGTTCATTTGTTTTAGTTTTTAGAGTCCATATATAAAGTGATAGGGTTTCCCTGGTGGCCCAGACAGTAGAGAATCTGCCTGCAGTGCTGGAGACCTGGCTTAGATCTCTGGGTCGGGAAGATCCCCTGGAGGAGGGAATGGCAACCCACTCCAATCTTCTTGCCCGGAGAATCCCATGGACTGAGGAGCCTGGTGGGCTACAGTCCATGGGGTCACAGAGAGTTGGACATGAGTTAAACGACTTAGCATGCACACAAGCCTGCACGCGTGTTTTATAAAGCACACTGTTATTGCTCCTAATTGAGAGCACAGAGGGCTAAGCCCCTCTGCCGTGGGTGGTGACAGGCTCCCCAGTACTGTCTCTTGTGGAAGCCACTTGATGATGGACCCTACCAGCCCCGTAAACCTCTGACACTCCCTACCCTAGGGGTGCTGCCGAAACCTAAGTCTTCAAGGGGTCCCTGGGATGCAGTCTGTGTGCCAGGGCTGAGTGGCCCTCTGCGGGGGTTATGAGAATGAGAAATTCCACTGAGATCGTGCCCAACTTGGCTGAACACGCTGTTCTGGTTTTAATGCTGTTCAACTAGCGGTGCAGCGTGGGGAGGCTGGCGTTGGCTGCCTTCCCGTGTGGACGGGAAGGAGTCCTGTGTCCCAGCTGCCGGGACCCATGTTCCCAAGAGGCAAGCACTTGGCAGGGCTGCAGAATTCCCCCTGGGAGGGACACCTCTGTCTTGCCTGAGTCAGATCAGCAGGCGCCCACTCTCCCTGTCCCAGACTGTCATTGAGGGGTCCTGAGTGTGAATTTGAGGCAAGAGTGGCCGTGCTTGGTCCAGTCCAGGTTCTGTGTCGGGGTCCTCTTCCTTTCCTCCAGCACCAAGGGATGTGCAGCAAGGAGCTGCTCTGCAAATGGGGGCTGTCACCCCAGTTTTTCAGGGTGACTCTGATGCCATAGGGTTAGTTCATGAGAAGAAGAAAAAAGTTTGTGCTCTTTCCTTGTTTTTTTCCAGCATCTCAAACCAGAGCAGATTTTTGTTTGGGTGTCATTATAAGGAAGATATTTACAAATTTAGAGAGAAATAGAAAAAATAATATAATAACCATGTGCCTTCCACCTAGATTTATGAATTGATACTTTGCTCCATCCATCTACCCACCCATCCACTCATCCACCTATCCATCCATCCATCTACTCACCCATCTATCCATCCATCCACCCATCCACCCATCCTCTATCTTCTCACCCATCCATTCATCCCCCCTTCCCACCCACCCATCCATCCATCCACCCGTCCGTCCATCCACCCACCCATCCATCCACCCATCCATCCATCCACCCATCCATCCATCCACCCATCCGTCCATCCACCCATCCATCCATCCACCCATCCGTCGTCCATCCACCCATCCATCCACCCACCCATCCGTCCATCCACCCATCCATCCACCCACCCATCCATCCATCCACCCATCTTCTACTTACCCATCCATCTACCCATCCATTCACTCACCCCATTCATCCATTTCTCTCCACTTTTTTTTGGCTACAGCATTTGAAAGTAAGTTACAGATATCTTGATACTTCCCTCTTAAATTCTTGAGTCTTACAGACATTCTTCAACCTGATTTTCAGTCATTCTATCTAAGAAAATTGTACTAACTCAATCATGTTGTTTAACTCACCAGCAATCGTCAGATTTTCAAAGGTGTCCTCAAGATACAGTGTGTCTCTAGTGTGGCCTCACACCCGTGCTTGTCTGCATAGTCGTGTGCACCCGTGTGTGAGTGTGCTTTTGTGTGCTCACCTGTGTGTGTGTGTGCACATGCATTTTCTTCAGGGTCCATTTATATGTTGCATTTGCCCTTCTGTGTCTGTAAGCACTCCTGAGCTGGAACCTTTTCATCACCGTGACTTTTATAAAGAACCCAAGCCTGTGGTCTTGTCGATTACCCCACATTCCGAGTGAGATTCAGGTTGAAGCCTTGTTTTGGTAATATTACTATGCCCATGCTGCTTTTGTCACGTTCTATCAGGAGGCAGAGTTTTGGGCGGCCCCACCCTTGCTGAAGCTGATCTTATCCTTGGTCCCAGTCTAGCTCCTACCAGCTCGTTCCTTCTGCAGGCGAGGCTAATAAGTAATCTGGGTGACGCTGAGGCCCCTGCCACGGTGTTCTGACCCTCAGCAACCTTTCGCCCAGTGATTTTTTCATCTCTTTTGGAGTGGGGTGTGCCTTATGGCATGCAGGATCTTAGTTCCCCTTCCAGGGATCAAATCCATGCCTCCTGCAGTGGACGCACACAGTCTTAACCACTGGACTGCCAAGGAAGTCCCGCCTTTAGCATCTTTGATGATTCTTGCTGTAATCAGTTATCACTTTGGGGCTTCATGATAAAGATTCTGATTTATGCATTACGATTCTTGCATCCCTTTTGCACTTACTAGGTGGCATTCCTCTGTAAGGAACTTTCTCCACCAGTATTTTAGTTGTGTGATTGTTTTTAGAGTGCCTATCATCTTATATACTTCTAAAAAAGTATCCACTATGTTATAATCCGTTACCATCATACTTCCTTTTTTTCTTTTTAAATTTTGAAATAGTTTTAGAGTTACAGAAGAGTTGCTCATACAATGCAGAGAGTCCCTCTATATCCTCCCTCTAGCTTCCCTTCATGTTTTAAAATTTTTAAGTGTTGTTTGCTTTTTGTTTTTGTGAGAGTAATTTATATATTTTGGACACTCCACCCTTATCAGATATATGACATGAAAGCATTTTCTCCCATTCTGTGTGTTGTCTTTTCACTTTCCTGATAGTGTCCTTTGATGCAACAAAGATTTTTAACTTCTGGTGAAATCCAATTTATTTGTTATTTTTCTTTTGTTGCTTTGCTTTTGGTGCCTATCTCAAAGACACCATTCATTACCAAATCCAAGGTCATGAGAGTTTACCTCTATGCTTTCTTCTAAAAGTTTTATCGTTTTAGCTCTTACATTTAAGTAATTTTTTATATGGTGTGAGGGTAGGGTTCAACTTCATTCTTTTGCATTTGGAGATCTAGTTGTTCCAGAATCATCTGTAGGAATGACTACTCTTTCCTCATCAAATGATCTTGGCATCCTTGTTGAGAATCAGTTTGCCACAGATGATTATTTCTGGACTCTCAGTTCTATCCTGTTGATCTGTATGTCTGTCGTTATGCCAGGACCAGGAAGATGATTTTTGAAACTGGCAAGTGTGAGTTTTTCAACTTTGTTCTTTTTCCAAGATTGTTTTGGTTAATGCTGGGTCCTTTGAGTTTCCATATGAATTTTAGAATCGGCCTTTAGATTTTGGCAGAAAAGGCCACTCACACTTCTGTCTAATGTTATCATCTCGTGTACAAACCATGGTACAATTGTGAAAACTAAGAAATGATCACTGGAGATGACTGGTAACTGAACTCTGGACTTTATTTTGATTCCCTAGTTTTTCCAGGGATTCCTTTTTTTTTTTTTTTTTGGTCCAGGATCCCGTGCAGGATCTTGCATTGCACTTCTCTCCTCCAGTCTGATGGTTTCTCAATCTTGCCTTGTCTTTCATGACCTTGACATTCTCTAAAGGTTCACTTTTCTTTCTGCTGTTTCAATTCCCCAAATTTGGCTGTGGGAGCACCTTTGGGCCAGCTCCTTAAACAAGTAAGTTCTTTTCTTCAGTGGGAGGTAGAATGACATTTATTAACCACTCACAGTGAACAGGTTAAGTGTTGAGAATAATATATTCATTATTACATTTATCATCTCATTGGATCCTCAGGACCTTCTTTCCAGGAGATTTAACCTTATGTTACAGATGGGGAAACTGAGGATCAGAGAGGTGAAATGACTTACTCAAGGACCCACAGCAAGAATGATACTCACCACTCACCACCCCTCCTCTGAGCATTCAGGGTGGCCCAGATGTTTGGGGAGAGTCATGAATTGTAAATCATAGAGCATAGGAGGGAACCTCTGGGGTAAAGACCCAGAGGAAGACTTCTCATGCAGCTTGTTGCCTCAGTGTGGGATATGGTCATATTCTAAGCCCTTGGGGAGGTCACAGGACCTGGGAGACTTTGGCTGTAACACAAGGAATGAGAGCAGCTTGGAGGTTAAGCATGGGGCTCTGGCTTCTGCCCTTTGGGGTTTGAATCCTCTTCCTACAACTCACTAATGTTGAGAATGGACCAAGCTTCAGTTTCCCTGCTCTGGAAACTTGGGGATTATGATAGAACCTGGCTCATTAGTGTCTATCCAGTGAGAAGTTTCAGCCCACCGTCAGCACTTGCACCTGTGAAGTTGGGGAATAGTCCCCAAGACCATCCACCCACCTGACACCAATTGCTGAATTTGAGGGTCCTCAAATCACCTTCAGTTTCTTTAGTCTCTAGAGGGATTCACAGAATCTCTGAAAGCTGTCATACTCACAGTTACAGCTTAATACAGTGAATGATACAGATTAAAATCAGGCAAGGCAAGAGGATCATAAAGGCAGGGGCCAGATGAGTTCTGAATGTGAGCTTCCAGTTGTTCTTGCCCCACAGAGTCAAGGATAGTGTTACTTTGCCGGTAATGATGTGTGACTACATGCGTGGTGTACTGCCAGCCAGGCATGCTTACCTGAGCCTCAGTGTCCAGGGTTTTGGTTGGGGGTCAGTCGTATAGACATGGCTGACTCCCTGCCTGGCTGGCCCCAGTCTTAATCCTTCCAAACTTATATAGTGGCCCAAGGTCCCCACCATAAATTATATTGTTAGTATCTGGTGTGGTTCCAGACCCTAGATAAACAAAGACTCATCAGGCAGAACATTTCAAGGCCTTCGAGATCACTCCCAGGAGCAGTGGCCAAAGGCCAGTCCTCTTTGGAGGCTAGGTTCAGTTTCTTGCTACACTGCACTCACTGAGAGCTTCCATGCCTTTATGACATTTCACCCACACCACAGCTCCATTTTCAGAGCATCAGCTGGGGCTGCTCTGATGATGTAGTCGCAGCCAGGGACAGACACCGAGCGTTCTGTGTCTCCTCCCCAGCTCTCCTGGCCTCCTTGTGGCCCCAGAGTGGCCTTCTCCCTAAGGGTGAGCTGTGGCATCGGTGCTGTTCTGTGGGTGCCAGGCAGGGCTCCCCATGCTTACATGTCTCCCACAGGTTGGGGAGGATGTCTATTTCCCTGTGAAGTCCACGTGTCCCTGCAATTTCACCTTGTACTACGAGGTGGCTGCGAGGGGCAACATCGTGCTCTCAGGCCAGCAGCCTGCCCACGTCACCCAGCAGAGAAGCAAGCGGGCAGCCCTGGAGAAACCCATTCGCTTAATGCACCTTTCTGAGACAGGTGAGCTCATCCTCAGGCGGGAGGTTCCTGTTCTTCCTTCTGAACCGTTGAGACTGGGATGGGCATCCCAGCAAGGCTTGGTAAGCAGAATGCATCCAGGAGGGGAGCCTGCTTCAGGGTGAAGGGTACATACCCCAGGCAAGACTGGACCGGGACCAGGAGGGTGGGCAGTGACCAGCTGCTGGAGGCAGCTCCTCTTGAGGCTGCCATGGGCTGGGCCCCTGAGCAGGTCCACACTATGCTATGCTGCCTTCTGCCAACCCCCTTCTGCTTTTTTCCAGACTGATTCCCCATTAAGGAGTCCTTCTCCCCACTTTCCTTGATGCCACCTGCTCCTCACAAGACCCATCTTCTCCCCTGGGTCTTCCCATCCCTCTCCTCTTCACAGCCTCTCTGCCCAAAGCAGGATCCCCAAACTAAGGACCGTGGACACTTTCAGGGTATTCTTTGTGATGGGGGCCGTGCTGTGCACTCTAGGGTGCTGAGCAACATCCCTGGTCTCCACCCATTAGATACCAGTGGCAATCCACCTACACACAGTATGGCAATCTAAAATGTCTCCTGATATTGCCAATGTATCTAGCCAGGAAAGTGACTCCTGGGTAAGATTCACAGAGATAGATGATGATAGATAGGACCATCAATAGATAAATTGATAGATAGATGGATGATAGAGTCGTGAATGGATGAAAAAGTGAAAGTTTCTCTGTCCTGTCCCTCTCTTTGTGACCCCATGGATGGATAAGTAGATAAATAGATTCATGTGTAGGATCATCAATAGATAAATTGATAGATGGACGGACAGTCATGGATGGATGAACAGTTTCATGGATAGATAAACAGAAGCATCAATAGATAAATGGATAGATGGATGGATAGATAAAGCCACGGATGGGTGAATGGATGGTTGGATGGATAGACAGATGATAGATAGGGAGACAGGTAGACAGTCTGTCTGATTCTAAGCCACTTTCTTACCCTCAGAACTACTATGTTTGGGGCCAGCTTATTCTCTGTGGAGCTGTTCTGTGCATTTTAGGGTGTTGAATAGTATTCTTAGCTCCTACCCACTAGATGCCAGTAACACCCCCAAGCTGTGACAACCAAAATTACCGAATGTCCTCTGGCAATCAGCATTGCCCTGGTTGAGAGCCACTGGCCTGATGAGTGCATTTGACATTGTACACCCACATCCTCTTGGGTTTGTCATCCTTTCTGGGTGAAATAACAGGGAACGTGAGTATCCATGGAGTACTTGTCCTGGGCCTGGCCTGGGCTGGCACCTCCTCATGCTACACCCCATGGTAACCGCCAAGGTAAAGCTGGGCAACTGGGGCATCGCTGGTCCTACTGTGAGCTGCTGCATTTTCACGTCTCTCCTCACTTATCTTAGAGCCTCCTCCGGCCCCAGCAGCAGAGGTCAGCGTGTGCATGACCTCTCTCCAGCTCGCCGTGACCCCCAGCATGGTCCCCCTGGGTCGCTTGCTAGTCTTCTATGTCAGAGAGAATGGAGAAGGGGTGGCTGACAGCCTCCAGTTTACTGTTGAGACCTTCTTTGAAAACCAGGTAGGGCACTGGGAACCAAACTGGGGAGGGAGGGGAGGATAGGTAAGCGCCATCGGGGTTGGAGGCTCCAGGATGTCGAGGCTGGGGTGGACTGTGGACAGTCACCAGTCAGACTCCAGGTGATGTGACAGGCAGGACCTGTAAGGACTGTCCTGCCTTTGGGAATAAAGGAAATCTAAGTTGCATCTTGACTGGGAGATCCTCCAGAAGTCACCCAGATGGGATTGCATTCATACACACAGGAAAAGTGGGCAGTGTTCTCTGTCCCTGCTGGGCTCCAGACCTAAGGGACACCACTTATGTCCCCCGAACCTGGTTCAGCCTCCTTTGCCCTCACCATGCACCCTCCCAAACTGGCTGCAATGTGTCCTCTGCCGCCACCCGTCTCCCCACCCCTCCCCACTCCCGTCTTCTGCACAGAATGTACCAGTTGTACCAGCCTAGTTCTTGCCACCCAACCCTCTGCCCTTGTCCTCACTGGGGTGGCAAAGCCAGGCTCCTGACTCTCCTGGGAGGGTGGAAAGGGTGGGTGGGTCTGGAGAGTTGGGCCAAGCTCCTGATTCTTCTGCTGTGTTCGGGTCCAGGTTTCACTGACATATTCAGCAAATGAGACCCAACCCGGGGAAGTCGTCGACCTGCGGCTCAAGGCTGCGAGGGGCAGCTGTGTGTGTGTTGCTGCAGTTGACAAGAGCGTTTACCTGCTCAGGTCTGGGTTTCGGCTGACTCCCGCCCAGGTGAACTGGGGCCCTCGGACACTGCATTGTGGCATGTGGCAGGAGGTCTCTTCCTTTTCGTTAACTGAACACAATCCATATAAACCCAGCTTCTCTCTCTCCGCTGGGTTCATTCTCAGCAAACCCCACCCCTGTTGTTCCTTGGGTATAGTTGAAAGATCTTGGAGTCAAATCCAACGGGACATTGTCTGGGTCCCACTTCTTCAGCCCCAGTTTGCCCATCTTTAAAATGGGTTAATCCCCCAACTCTTGTCTCCTCTAAGACTGGTTCCCAGTGATCCATGTGGGAGGAGATTGAGATGGGAGCATGCCAGACCAATTGGGGTGGAAAAGAAACCCTCATTTGACAAGTTCCTGTTGCCTTCTGCCTGCAGGTTTTCCGGGAATTAGAAGATTATGATGTTTCTGATATCTTTGGGGTGTCCAGGGAGGATGGACCCTTCTGGTGGACTGGGCTCACGGCCCGACGACGCCGGCGCTCCTCTGTCTTCCTGTGGCCCTGGGGCATCACCAAGGATTCCGGGTTTGCCTTCGCTGTAAGGAGAGGTGGTCTTGAACCCCATCATCCCCTTCTGAGCTCTTCTTCCTCTGAAACAAAGGGTCTCAGGGTACAGAGCTGGGTCAGGGTGGAAGTTTGCAAACTCTGAGTGCTACAGAATCTTTTTGATTCTCCCCAGTGGAAGCTTGGATGCAAACCTTCCCAATTTGCAAAACAGATGAGAGCAGAATGAGTGTTCATTGATAACCTCAACTTTGTTCTGGAGCAAACTAGAACGTCGTTCTGGAGCGATGACCTTGAAAGTGCTTTGGTGGAAGGAAAACCTTCACAAGGACTTCCCAGGTGGCGCTAGTGGTAAAGAGCCCGCCTGCCAGTGCAGGACACATAGAGATGTGAGTGTGATCCCTGGATCGGGAAGATCTCCAGGAGGAGGAAATGGCAACCAACTCGTTTTCTTCCCTGGAAAATCCATGGGCAGAGGAGCCTGGCAGGCACAGTCCACAGGGCTGCAGAGTTGGACACAATAGAAGCAGACAGCACGTGTGCACACCTTCATGGCGTGTGCAGGCGCTGTGTTGCCAGGTGGCAGCCTTACCCTTGCTGGCATTTATAGCTCTCATCCAGCCCCTTCCTTCCTGGCTCCAGGGACCAGGGAGCTGCTGTGGGTGCAGTAGACCCAAGCGTCACTTCAGCCCACATGAGCATTCTGGCGGTCTCCGCTTGAATGCATGAGGGCACTTTTCATCTCCATTTTTAAATCATTTAAAAGGCATCCTCGGGAATTCCATGGTGGTCCAGTGGTTAGGACTCCAAACTTTCACTGGCGAGGGCCCAGGTTTAATTCCTGGTTGGGGAACTAAGATCCTGCAAACTGCATGGCACAGCCAAAAAAGAAAAAAAAAGACATCCTTTTCCTCCCATTTTTATTTCGGAAAATTTTCAAAGATATAAAAATTTGGGTAAATTAGTAAACCCCTGTAGATCCACCACCTTGGTGCCACGATTAGCATTTTGCTATATCAAATGCGTGTGTGCCTGTGTGTTCAGCCGCTGCAGTCGTGTCTGACTCTTTGCAACCCTGTAGACTGTAGGTCACCAGGCTCCTCTGTCCATGGGATTCTCTAGGAAAAAATACTGGAATGGGTTGCCATACCCTCCTCCAGAGGATCTTCCCAACCCAGAGATCAAATGGCATCTCCTGCATTGCTGGTGGATTCTTTACTGCTGAGCTACCCAGGAAGCCCATTAAATATATACATATATTACAACAGTAATAATTGAAACTCACAGTCATTGGCTCTGGGTCTGGATTAGGCACTGTACCAACTGATTTTTTTTTTTTTAATTGAGGTGAAATTCACATAGCAGACATTTAACCCATTTTTAAAAATGTATTCTTTCTTTATTTTTTGGCTGTGCTGGGCATCATGTGGGATCTTAGTTCCCTAACCAGGAATCAAACCTGTGCCCCACTGCACTGGAAGCACAGAGTCTTAACCACTGGACTGCCAGGGAAGCCACAGTTAACCCATTTTAAAGTGAACAATTCAGCGGCATTTAGTACATTCACCGTGTTGTGCAAGCCAGCACCTCAGTCTAGCTCCAGAACATTTTCATCACCCCAAAAGGAGATCCTGTCCCCATCAGCAGTCACACCCTATCCACCCTGCCCCAGCCCTTGGCAACCACTGATCTGCCCATGGTTTCAGACAGTTCATATAAATGGGATCCTAAGAGATGTGGCCTTTGAGCCTAGCTCACAGACATTCTGACCCCAACTCTGTTGTGCCCTGGGTGGTCACTTGGTCTCACGTCCCTCTTGGTCTGTGTTGCCAAGCCTAGAGAGAGGACTGACTCCCCCAGGGCTACGCAGCAGTGGTGTTGGGCCGGTGGCTTCTGGAGCCAGCGTATCCACTTCCCCACTGTGCCTGGGCGTTGTCTGTTGCCTAGGAAACGGGCCTGGTGGTGATGACAGACCTGGTGAGCCTAAACCACCGGCAGGATGGCGGCTTGTACACTGACGAGGCCATCCCCGCCTTCCAGCCCCACACAGGGAGCCTGATGGCAGCCGTGTCCTCCAGACAGCCCCCCAGGTAACTGCCATTACCTTGAGCAGGGTTGTCTAACTCGTGGTGACATTTGAGGCTGGGTCATTTTCTGGGGTGGGGCCATCCTGTGTACCTTAGAGTCGTGAGCAGCATCCTTGATCTCCGCCAACCAGATGCCAGTAACACCCCGCTTCTTCTGGGTGTGACAGCCCAAACCGTCTTCAGACGTTGTCCAGTGTCCCCAGGGGGCCAGGGTCCCTACTGGCCCACTGGTGGGAGCACTAGGCACTTTGACTCTCCCCTCTGCCCCAGTTCTCACCCCCACCCACGTGCTTGAGGTTGGAGGTTTGGGTGTGCAGAAGAGAGAAGGTGTCGCGGGGGAGTAGATCTGCCTGGGGACAGAAGAACTGGGGCAGGGTGGGTAGTGGAGTTTGATCTTCTCATTCTGAGACTCTGCTTAGAACATTCTCTCTACTACCCTTTCTCCCTCCCACCATTTCCTCCTTCCTTTACTTCCTCTCTCTTTCCCGTTCCCCTCTGACTCTTTATCTTGTGGAGTTAGACACCAAAGGAATTAATTTTCAGCCTTTTTTTAAAATTTTAACTCAAGCATGTAAGCCTTTTGAAGGTTATGAATTTTCCTCAGAGTATTGCTTTGGCTGCATCTAACTTGTGCTAGGAAGTGTTTCCATGACTGCTGGGTTCCAAATAGGTTGTAACTTGTGGAACAGTTACCTTTTTGAGCTGTGACTTGCCCAGATGTGTTTTCAATTTTCAAGTAATTTTAAAAATTACTACCTTTATGTGTTTTATAAATGTGGGTCAGACGGGCAGTGTGGCCAGTGAACATGGTCTTCACGATATCCTTTGTGGCCCCCAAACATGATCTCTATGGTATCCATTGCCTGGTTTTTATTTTAGAGACTGGCTATATGGTCAGTTTTTGTAGATGCTCACATCTACTTGAATATCCAAGCCCCTGTCATTGCGTATAGGAGTCTCTATGTGTCCTTTTGATGGTGGTACCCAAATCCTCCATGTTCTTGCTCATGTTCATTTCCTTGTCTGTTTGCTAACTTATCACTTACGGAGAGAAAAGAGTTCCCATCTCCCCCTGGGACTTGTGCCTTTGTCCCTTGCCTCATGGAAAGCGTTGTTTCCTGGGAGGTGATGTTTCGTCTTCCCTCCTGTCTCTCCCCTTTTACGTTCCTCCGTCACTCGCTGTCTTCCTTCCCACCTTCTTTGTTCTCTCTGCCTCTCCCACTAGCTCCTCGGCTCCAGGTCACAGCCAGCCAACTAGGGAAGGGAGAGGGTGTTTTGAAGACCTTGCCCCCGCTCTCTCCCTCTGGATGTAAGGGTGCATAAGCTGGGAAAGGGGAGGCAGGCCTTGGATGTACCCTCTCTTGCCAGCTTATCCAATGAGAGGCACAGAACCAAGGGGGCCAGGGATGGGATCTGGTGGTCATCAGTGCCTCAGTAACTGGGTCTCTTTGGAGACCTTGAGGGTGGCACTCAGACTCCTCAGTCCTTGCTCTGAGCCACAAGTGACCGAAAGGATCTGCCCTGCCCTTGGTTGGCTATCTGTGATAGTCTTCTTTCAAACCCTTTCTGCCCCAATCCCAAACCCTAGCCTCCTCTGCAGTGGTTCCTGGGTACCTGAACCCTCCAGCTTCTTCCTGCCTGAGTCACACATTTAGCAGGAGTGTGATAACCCCAGGAGAGTCCTAGTTTTCAAACTCCACATCATGGCATGGACAGATCAGGTTCCCCCTACGGTATGCTGGAGGCACATGAAGGCGTTTCCAGAATGTGGCTGAATGAGGGAGGTGGAATATTGGCCCCTGGGCATCCCTCAGCCAGACACTTCTCTGGGGACCTGGAGCCTCCCATGTGCATGCCTCCTGAGAACTTGGCCTGTAGCGGGTCTGCAAGCAGTCTCTAAACCCCAAACCACAAAGGCAATTGTAAATTCCAGTGCAGAAAGACATAATAAAGGCCTTAAAAAGCAAGTGTCTGTGCCTTTTTGTAATTGGATAATGCATCCTTCCTGGAAAACGGAATGGCAACCCACTCCAGTATTCTTGCCTGGAGAATCCCATGGACAGAGGAGCCTGGCCGGGTACAGTCCATGGGGTCGCAAAGAGTCAGACATGACTGAGTGACTAACACACACAATGTATGCTTATTCTGAAGACGAGGCATTTTTCTTAATCATACGCATGTGGTTAAACTTTTTTCAAAGAGTATAAAAGGGTGTATCCTTTCATATATACAAAAGGTATATTCCTTTTTCAAAGAGTATGAAAGGGTATATCCTCCTTTCCCTTCTAAGAGGCAAAAATGTTTACTAATTCCTTAACTATCCTTCTAGAAATTTTCTGCGTAAATTTGTTGTTCCGTCGCTCAGTCGTGTCTGACTCTCTGCAACCCACGGACTGCGGCACACCAGGCTTCCCTGTCCTCCACTGTCTCTTGGAGTTTGCTCAAGTTCATGTCCTTTGAGTCAAGTGATGCTATCTAACCATCTCATCCTCTGCTGCCCTCTTCTTTTGCTTTCAGTCTTTCCTAGCATCAGGGTCTTTTCCAATGTGTATACACAGGATTTTAAAAAAACACACACCGTTGTGTAGTTCTCTACCTTCCTTTTTTAAGTCAACAATAAACCTTAGAGGCCATTCGGTATCAGTACATGAATGCTTACCTCACCCCTTTACACTGACTTGTAACATTCTATTGTGTGAATGTACTATGTTTGGTAAACCAAATGCCCCATTGGTGAAGATTCTGGCTGTTAGTTAATTCTCACAGTGCTTCAGTTAACCACACTGTCTTTGCACATGTGTCTGTGGTTAATTTCAGTGTTCACCCCTCAGAGAGGCAACTGCAGGTTGAAAGGGATATGAGCATTTTTAATCTTGAGAAGATTTGCCAAATGTCAAGTAGGGCTTGTTAATATTATTTTTTAAAGAATAGGACAGTCCCTGAGGAATGTGGGCTCTGAGGCTTCTGAGGATAAACCAAGAATGAAAGCATGTGAAAAAGAATACACACACCCATTTAATTGAATCACTTGGTGTACGTCAGAATCTAAATGTACACAGCATTGTAAATCAACTATCCTTTAATAAAAAGAGAAGAAACTAAAACAATGAAAGCACAGAGCAAGTGAGGGAGAGGGAAGAATTCCATGCAGTAGTGCAGAAAAACATGGTAAACCCAGGGAGGGAAATTTACGAAGGTGAGAACTTGGGGTGGTCCCTGTCGCCCTTCTTACCTTCTAAGTTCAGGGTGTGAGGCACCACTCTCTGCCAAGCCTTCGATGCCTCACTTTTCTAGCTGTAATCAAGTAGAATGTTGATTAAAATTCTGCCAGGTGAAAGAATTAACATGTCAAGTCCTTGTAAAGTAGAATGCTAACCTTTCCAGGTAAGAGAATTAAATAAACCGTGTAGCATATTAACATGTTGGGTAAGAGAATGAACATATTATAGCCTAATCAAGTAGAATGTTAACTTACCAAGTAACAGAATTAAAGTTATGGAACTTTAATCATTTCTTTTTAAAAAAATTTTCGTAGAGCAGAGAAGAGGAAAAGGACCTTCTTCCCTGAAACATGGGTTTGGCACTGTCTCAACATCAGGTACAGTAAGATTTCTTTCCTTCACTGCCTTTGTGGGCTGACTCAAAGGCACTCATGAAAGATTGTTCCCAGTGGGTTTGCCTGGAGATTGGACACCAACATCTGAGTAAGCCATTGGGCATCCTTTCTTAACACATAAAACGCAAAGCTATGAAGTCAGCCCCAAATCCCAGTGCAGCCTCGGACATCTGCCCGTGAAATATGAAATGCGAGGGCTTCGTGCCTCTTACAACTCCCTCTTGGGGTAACTCTATCCACTGTGTTTATATAACGAGCTCATTAAAATGATTACAGTTCCCTGAAACACGAACTCAGTTCCACCCACCCACCCCCCTCCTCACTCCTCAGGGGCCTTGGGCTCCTGCCCGCCAAACAGGCTGCTTTTCTCAGCACATTTCCTTTCTACATTGTTTTCTCTTTTCATTAGCCTTGAAGCAGCAGCACTGTGCCAAATTCTTGCCAGTTGCAATTGGCTTTTTTCTTTCAGTGTTTAGTGTCAGAACACCAATGATATTAAGCATTTTCTTTTGGTGCTTAGTGTCAGAAGGTAGTGGTGACCTGCCTTGGGAAACCAGTTAGGCATGAAAGTTCAGACCCCGGGGGCCAGTGGGTGGGCCAGTGGGTGGACCCACTGCTGAGCTGGGGTCCCCTTCTCAGGATGCAATGCCATGGCACATGTTCAGCCCAGAACCAAGCACACACTCGGGGGTTTCTCAGGCTGCCCTCACTGATTGTGTTGCCATTATGGGCAGTCTTCCCTGCTGGTTAGAACAGATGCTGATTTTTTTTAAGTTTTTATTATTATTATTTATTTTTATTTTTGGCTGGGTCTTTGCTGCTGCGAGAGGGTTACTCTCTAGTTGCAGTGCAAGCTTCTCGTTGCGACAGCTTCTCTTGTTGCACAATGCAGGGTCCAGGTGCTTGGGCTCCGTAGTTGTACATGAGCTTAGTTGCCCCATGGCATGTGGGATCTTCCCGAACTAGGGATGTTCCCGAAGTAGGGCTCAAACCTATGTTCCCTGAAATTGGCAGGCAGATTCTTACCCATTGGACCACCAGGGAAGCCCAGGTCGCTGATCACTGCATTTTGTAATGGGAGTCCATATTTAAGATGTGCTGTCTGTCCATCATCAGAGATGTACAGAAAGTAGAAATATATCTGCTTTCTGTGTGCAGGGTGATGTTTTAGGCAGAGTAGTGTTTTGGTGCCAAGAATGGCACCTTGAACAAGGCAGATAGAGTCTCCTCACTCATAGAATTTATGTTTTATGCCCTTAAAGCCTTCATGCTTCAGTAGGGCCAGTGTTCTCATGGAGGGCTGGGACTGGGGCTTGGGAGGAAGTGGAGGGACCCTTCAGGGAAGCTGGAGAGACTTCCAGGGCAGGTGGAGCCCAAGCTGAATCCCACAGGATAAACAAGAAAGGAGTAAAGGAGTCCAGGAGGTGGGACCCATGTGGGCAAGAGCTGGGGCATCGGAGAGGCAGAAGGGGCTAAGAGGAGGAGGCAGAGAGTGTGGAGGCTGAGTGTGCTCTCTGTGGAGAGCCCCAGAGCATTGCTGGGAGGTACTGGGCACTGGAGGTATTCTCTCTCCCTCTGTTGGCTTGAGCACAGTGTGGGTCTGAGAAGACTAAGGAGGAGGTTCTTCCTGGGCCCAGGCAAGGACTGGTTAGCTCTCTTTTTTTCCCCTAATTTTTAAAATGTGTAAAATAACATTAACATGAAATGTACCATCTTAATTGTTTTTAGGTGTGCAGCTCAGTGGCGTTAAACGCATTTATATCACTGTGCTACTATTAACCACCACCCATCCCCAGAACACTTCTCACCTTGCAAAACTGAAACCATGTGCCCATTAAATACTAATTCCCACCCCTCCCTCCTTTCAGGCCCTGGCATCCACTCTTCTTTTTTGTCTCTGTGAATCTTACGGCTCTAGGGACCTCATATACGTGGAATCATACATCTGTCCTTATGGGGGAGCCTGGTGGGCTGCCGTCGATGGGGTCGCACAGAGTCGGACACAACTGAGGCGACTTAGCAGTAGCAGCATTTCACTTAGCATGATGTTCTCAAAGCGCATCCACACCGTGGCATGTATCGAAATTTCCTTTCTTCTTAAGGGTGAATAACATTCCACTGTATGGATGCTGCTGCTACTGCTGCTAAGTTGCTTCAGTTGTGTCTGACTCTGTGAGACCCCATAGACTGCAGCCCGCCAGGCTCCCCCGTCCCTGAGATTCTCCAGGCAAGAACACTGGAGTGGGTTGCCATTTCCTTCTCCAATGCATGAAAGTGAAAAATGAAAGTGAAGTCGCTCAGTCGTGTCCAACCCTTGGCAACCCCATGGACTGCAGCCTACCAGGCTCCTCCATCCGTGGGATTTTCCAGGCAAGAGTACTGGAGTGGGGTGCCATTGCCTTCTCCAACCACTGTACGGATAGACCCAGTTAAAAAATTTTTTTTTATGGTCTCACTGTGCACCTTGTGGGATCCTAGTTCCCCAGCTGGGTATGGAACCTAGGCTCTCCACAGTGGAAGCTCAGAATCTTGACCGCTGGACCATCAAGGAAGTTGCTGGATGGACCACGTTTTGTGTATCCATTCAGCCTTTGGTTGACACTTAGGTTGCTTCCACCTTTTGGTTATTATGAATAATCCTTCTTTGAATATTGGTGTGCAAATATTTCTTCGAGACCCTGTTTTCAATTCTTTGGGGTATATACCCAGAAGTGGAGTTGCTGGATCTTATGGTAATTCTGTATTTAATATTTTGAGAAATCACCATATGGTTTTCTGCAGTGGGCTGCACCATTTTACATTCCCACCAGCAGTGCATGAGAATTCTTTAAATGTTGAAGAGAATTTACCAGTGAAGCCATCACATCCAGTGCTTCCCTTTTGGGGAGATTCTGATCACTGATTCGCTCTCCTTAGTCCCAGATGAAGCTTTTGTAATGGCCTCGGCAGGCTTGAAAA
Organism: Oryx dammah; assembly: GCF_014754425.2. NCBI lineage: Eukaryota > Metazoa > Chordata > Mammalia > Artiodactyla > Bovidae > Oryx > Oryx dammah. The sequence continues at coordinate 101,443,585 of NW_024070189.1, read as the reverse complement.
ATCACACAAACAGGGAGCAGGGCTCCACAGACGTGTATGGGACAAGGAAGCCAGGCCAGGAAGTGTGAATGTTCCCCGGGGTGGGTGGGTGGGTGGCTGGCTGGCTGGCTGGCTGGCACTCAGCATGCACAGAACAATTGGCTAAGACCATCCGGAGCTGATGAAAGTTCTTCCAAATGGAAGATGCTGAGCTTGAATTGTTGCCATGGTGACACCTGTGACCCTCACAGAGGCAAGGATAGATGCCCAGATCCTGCAGGACAGTGTCCCCTCACCCAGTGAGGCCACCTGGGTCAAGCTGCTGGGAAGGGGATGGAGAGTGCAGGTAGAGGAGAGAGGAACAGCCAGGCGTCTCCCTGAAACCCAAGGCCATGTTGCTGGATTCTTCAGTTCCCACTGGGCTGCTGCAGCACAGCCCCAGATTACAGCTCATGGTTGCCCTTCTTTCCGCAGTGATCCATCTGGCGAGGAGACACTCAGCGTGCAGGTCCCCGATTCCATCACCAGCTGGGTGGGCGAGGCGGTGGGTCTGTCCCCCAAGAGGGGCCTGGGCATTGCTGAGCCCACTCTGCTGAAGACCTTCAAGCCTTTCTTCGTAGACTTCATGCTACCCTCTTACGTGGTCCGTGGGGAACAGGCCAAGATCCCACTCAGCATTTACAACTACCTGGACACATGTGCTGAGGTACCAGAGCCGCCCTCCATATACAGCCTTTCCCGTTGCCAGCTGGCGGGGGAGGCGGAGTGGGGGTGGCATCCTTGATGTCAGGAGGCAGGGAGAGTTGTGGTCCTTTGGAGGGGGATGGGCTTGAGGGGCACAGTACCTGTGATGTTGGGTAGGCAGGGGGAGGAGGAGTCATCTAGGAGGGCTGTGGGGTTAGCATCTGTGATGTTAGTGAAGCAGGGGCTGGATGGATCAGATCCTGCTTCACCTGCCATCTAAGCCTGGGCAGGCTGTGGGTGGGAGTGTATGGTGGGGTTGGAGGTTGACAGATGGGATGGAGCCACTGTCCTTGACTCCGGAACCCTCAGGGCTTTGGGGGGATGAGTGTCATATGTAATGACGTGGAGTCAGGGGTCAGCAAATCTTCTCTGTAAAGGGCTAGATAGTAAATATTTCAGTCTTTGCCAGCCAGAGGGTCCCTGTTGCAGTTGCTCAGCTTGGCCATTGTGCTTGAAGGCAGTCACAGATAACATGCCCATGAATGGGCCTGGCCGTTTTCCCATAAATCTTTATTTCTGGATACTTGAAATTTGAGTTTCATTTAACTTTCATGCATCAAAGAATGTAATTCCTTTTAGTTTGTTTATTTGGCTGCGTTGGGTCTTAGTTGCCACATGCAGGGTCTTCATTGCATTATGCAGGATCTTTCATTGCAGCGGATGGACTCGATAGTTGTGGGCTTAGCTGCTCCTCAGCACGTGGGATCTTAGGTCCCTGGCCAGGGGTCGAACCCGCGTCCCTTGCATTCACTATGGCTGACTCTGTGACCCCGAGGACTGTAGCCCACCAGGCTCCTCTGTCCATGGAATTTCCCAGGCAAGAATACTGGAATGGGTTGCCATTTTCTCCTCCAGGGGAATCTTCCCCACCCAGGGATTGAACGAATGTCTTTGGCATATCTTGCATTGGCAGGAGGATTCTTTCTCACTAGTGCCACCTGGAAACTCAGGTGGATTCTTGAACACTGGACCACCATTCTTTTTTCTTTTTTAAAGTTTCCCTTCTTCATCCCAATCATTAAAAAAAAAAAAAAAGGTAAAAAAAAAAGTAAAAACCATTAGCTGCCTGGCCTTACAGAAACAGGTGATGGATTGGATTTAGGTTGGGTTGTGGGCTTCCCAGGTGGGGCCAGTGGTAACAAACCCATCTGCCAATGCAGGGCACATAACAGACCTGGGTTCAACCCCTGGGTTGGGGAGATCCCTGGAGGAGGGCATGACAGCCTGCTCCAGTATTCTTGCCTGGAGAATCCCCACGGACAGAGGAGCCTGTAGGCTACAGTCCATGGGGTCACAAAGAGTAGGACTTGATTGAAGCGACTTAGCATGCACACACGTGCTGACCCCAGCACAGAAGTGAGGAATCCCGGTGGCCCCCAGAGCAGGCACTCTCAATCTCAATTTCTACTGAAAAAAACTGATTGAACTTGTCCATGTTATTCCACCTGTTGGTGTGCCAGTTTCTACAAACGTCAAGCAGACAGGAATCTTACAGGTGGATAAAGGGGTAAATGGGTCAGTCCATATAGCTGCTAAGAATGGTGGTTGTGGATGTCCCACGGACCTTGTCCGTACTATTCCAACTCTTGGGGTCCCAGGGTCTGCAGGGTGTGTACAATGGCGGGGGAGGTGACTCCTTCTCAGAGCAGGTGGAAAGGCTACTGTATCAGTTTCTTGTGGCTGCTGTAACAAAGTAGCAGAAACTGGGCGGCTTAAAACAATGGAAATGTATTCTCTCACAGTTCTGGAGGCTGGAGTCCAAGGTCAAAGTATAGACAGGGCTGGCTTCCTCCAGAAGGAGGCTCTGAGAGATGGTCCGTCCCTGACCTCTCTCCTGGCTTCTGAGAGCTGCCCACAATCCTTGGCGTTCTCTCAGCTTGTGGCGGCCTTGTTCCAGTCTCTGCCTCAGTCTTCCCATGGCCTTCTTCTCGCTGTGTATCTTTACATCCTCCTCCTTCTCTGCACAGACTCTGTGTCCAAATTTCCTCTTAGAAGAGCCCCTGTCTTTTTGGATTAGAAAAAGTGAAAGTGTTAGTCGCCCAGTTGTATCCAACTCTTTTCAACCCCCTGGACTGTAGCCCGCCAGGCTCCTCTGTCCATGGAATTCTTCAGACAACAATACTGGAGTGGATTGCCATTCCCTTCTCCAGGGGATCTTCCCAATCCAGGGATGGAACCTTGGTCTCCTGCATTGCAGGCTTGACGCAGTGACCTCCTTGGAACTTGATGACATCTGCTGAGACCGTAGTTCCTAATGAGGTCACATTTACAGGTACCAAGGTTAGTACTTCAGCATACTTTATAAAAAACTTTTAAATTTATTTATTTGGCTGTGCCAGGTCTTCGTTGCAACATGCAGGGTCTTTCCGTTGCGGCACGTGGGTTCTTTGGGCTTCCCTGGTGGCTCAGTGATAAAGAATCTGCCTGCCAATGCAGGAGACATCAGAGACTCGGGTTCTCTCCCTGGGTTGGGAAGATCCCCTGGAGGAGGAAATGTCAAGCCACTCCAGAATTCTTGCCTGAAGAATTCCCATGCACAGGGGAGCCTGGAGGGCCATAGTCCATGGGGCTGCAAAGAGTCAGACATGACTGAGCGCACACACACGTGTGGATTCTTCGGTTTTGGCATGCAGTGTCTCTCAGTGCAGCGTGTGCGCTCTCGGTGCAGCGTGTGAGCTCTCGGTGCAGCGTGTGAGCTCTCAATGCAGGGTCTCTCAGTGAGCGTGTGAGCTCTTGGTGCAGCGTGTGAGCTCTCAGTGCCGCGTGTGAGTGTGTGAGCTCTCGGTGCAGCATGTGAGCTCTCAGTGAGCGTGTGAGCTCTCAGTGCCGTGTGTGAGCGTGTGAGCTCTCGGTGCACCGTGTGAGCTCTCAGTGCAGCGTCTCTCAGTGAGCCTGTGAGCTCTCAGTGCAGTGTGTGAGCTCTCAGTGAGCGTGTGAGCTCTTGGTGCAGCGTGTGAGCTCTTAGTTGCGGCATGTGGAAATCTAGTTCCCTGACCAGGGATCCAACCCAGGCCCCCTGCATGGGGAGCAGAGTCTTAGCCACTGGACCACCAGGGAAGTGCCAGGACTTCAACATATCTTACTGGAGGGACACAATTCAACCCATAACCATTAACCCGAGGAGGTGGGCTTGGTGATTTCATACCCCGATGATGAGGAGGGATGGCAGCCAATGTGGAGGGAGCCGTGAGGACCAGGATCAGGTGGGGCGGGATGGGGAAGGAGCGCTTGGGGGCTGAGCCTCAGTGTGACTGCAAGAGAGCAGGGGCACCCTCCTCCACCTCTGTAATCCTTTGTGTACCATCTCAGCCTGGACATCGGCTGGTGAGTAGGAAGAAGAGAGGGGAGGTGGGCTCTTAGGTTTAGGGGCAGCCCTCCGGGATGGGGATTGGGAGCCGAGGCTACAGTTGGACAAGTGAGTTAAGCCTGCTCTCTGCAGGTCAGCATGGAGGTGGGGCTGCAGGTCTCAGCCTCACCCTAGCCAGCCCAGGGAGGCAGCTGACCTCATCCTGGCCCTGCCCATGTGAATGGGGCCTCCCAAGGCTGCTGGCACATTCCCCACCAAGGGCAGAGATGTGAGTTGCAGCCCCAGGCCAAGGTCACCAGAAAACAAGAGATTTTATCCAACCACTACCCACTTTTCCTGAAAAACAAGGCTTTCTGGGGTGATTGGAATTTGCCACCTGAAAAGTGTCAAGGCTGCTGGGGATGGAAGTCCTGAGTGGGAGGCTGGCAGAACTCCCATCCCTCAGCTACAGTTTCAGCATATCCTCACCTCACTCTCCAGAAGACCCTCTGGACTTCAGCTTGGTGTTCCATTCACTAGGCTGCTTTGTCTCCTTTCCTTATCTGGGTGTGAGAGATCTACTTGCCCGCCCCTCACCCCCACTGCCCCCTGGGGCAGGGGGAGGGAGCAGGTTTCAGGCTCCTTTGTGAGTCTGAGCATAGATGCTGTTTCTGAGCCTGGTCCAGAGTGGGGACAGCATTGTTCCGAGCCTCTGACTCTTGGCTCAAAGGGTGACCATGAACTTACATGAAATCCTTTACTCCTTTTTTCCTTTGTAAATGCTATACCTCCACTGAATAGTTAAATCAACCCAAGAACATACTGCATGGGATGCCTTATAATGGCCTCGAAGAAGGACATGGCAACCCACTCCACTATTCTTGCCTGGAGAATCCCGTGGACAGAGGATCCGGTGGGCTGCAGTCCATGGGGTCTCAGAGATGGAGAGGTGGACACAACCAAGTGACTGAGCATGCATGGTTAGGAGGAATAGGATTCCAGTCTCAAAAAGCTGGAATAAGTGTAGGCTGGTTCCTAATCACAGGCTGGCCCCCAAGGGAAGCTCTCTCCTGGACTGCAGGCAGGCCCCCAGGTACCCATTCCAGCTCTGATCATGCCCTGGTGGCTGGCCTGTTGGCTGGAAGAAGGCATCCTTGCTGGGCAACAGGTGTGTCCATGTGTTCAATTTTAGGAACAGGAGAGCCCCATGGACAGAGGACCCTGGTGGGTTACAGTCCATGGGGTCACAAAGAGTCAGACACGCCTGAGCAACTAACTCACACACTTCCCTCGTGCTGGTCTGGAGGTTCCAGGAAAACAGGCCGATCCCACCCTTCAGCCTGGACAGTTAGTTCCTCCCAGGACCCAGAAAATGGATCACATCAATACTTGATGCTTGGATTTCTTCTTTCCTCCCTGGAAGAACTTTCTGGAAGAATGGTGCCTTGAGGGGGATGGAGGAACCCCTAAATAGACCAACCGTTCTCATTCAGGTCTGGCTGGGCCTGCTCGTAGGCTGTATTCAAACACTCTGTCACACTTGCTGCTGTAAAGCTTCCTTGTACACGTTTGACTGTGTGTGTGACTTAGGTGCACTGAGGCCAAGGCGTCACTTGTGTGTCTTGCTCAGATCTGTCTCTTGAATTCCTAGGAGGGCGCCTGAACCCACTAGGTGCTGTGCGTCTACTGGTTGGACAAGTAGATGCGGCACAAAGAGCACGTTGTAGGTCGAGGGGTATAAACACTTGTGCACACAACACGCACGTAGATACGTGGTGTGCACACACGCGTGTAGATAGGTATGCTTGCACACATGCGTGCACTCACACGTCTGGCAGTGCTGTGCCTGCTCCACATGTAGATGTGCACCCAGAGGTGCACGCATGCACAGCACACACACACGCACGCACGCACGTGTGCACACCAAGCTCTGTTAGGATGCAGTGGACCTCCATGGTTGGAGAGAGGGTCAGAGGAAGTGCTTTGTGAGGCCTGCGTGTGGAGTGGCTTCTCTTATCCCTTGGCTGGGGAGGATTGGAGCTGGATAAGCAGCCTTTGAGTCGACCTTGGTCTCCAAGGGGAGCTGGACCAGTGAGGGTGTGGGGGACTGAGGGAAGCAGGGGGCTCCCAGCAGGACAATGTTGAGGAGTCAGTTCTTTTTTTTTTAACATTTACTTATTTTTGGTTGTGCTGGGTCTTCCTTGCTGCATGCGGACTTTCTCTAGTTGGGAAGAGCAGGGGCTGCTCTCTAGTTGCCGGATGCTGGCCTCTCACTGCAGACTACAGGCTCTGGAGCACAAAGGGTGTCAGTAGTTGCTGCAGGTGGGCCCAGCAATTGCAGCACGCGGGCTTAATTGCTCCGCGTCACGTGGGATCTTCCCAGACCAAGAATCGAACTGGTGTCCCCTGCATTGCAAGGCAGATTCTTAACCACTGGACCACTAGGGAAGCCCGCGTAGTTGGTTCTGATAAGAAATGCAAAGGGGGTTTCTCATGGAGAGCGTGGTTTGGGGAGAAGGGTTCCAGGGTAGACGGAGTGTAGTGGGCAGTGAGGCGTGCTGGGAGGGTGTGCAGATTCTGGGTACCATGGATGCTTGCCCCCCTCTCCAGGTGTATGTGAAGATCTCAGTTCCCAAGGGCATCCAGTTTGTTGGACATCCTGGCAAACGCCATCTGACCAAGAAGACGTGTGTGGCCTCTGGGGAGACGGAGCCCACGTGGGTGGTTCTGTCCTTTGGCGACCTGGGTCTCAGCAACATCACAGGTGAGGTCCACGTGCTTATTGGGGCCTCTCCCCTCTCCAGGACACCAAGGGGTCCAGGTGTTGAATCCAGGCATGGGGGGTCAGTAGGGCAGAACATGAGGTTGAGGGACAAGAGAGCTCCTGCGGGGGTCTGAATCAGTCCAGAGTGATCAAGAGGTAGGGGGCCACATCTGGGGGAAGCCAGGCTCTTAAAGTGCCCCAGCAATGTAGCGTGCACTTACACTTGCATACGTGTGCACTCATGCATATCTGTGCACTCACATATATGCAACATGCGTCATGCGCACAGATATGCGTGCATGCATACCTGGGAAGCCTGGGACAAGAGTGGGGGACAGAAGAGCGCCGGACGGGGTCCTGTTTTGAGAACCAGCACCGAATACTCAAATCTCCGCAGCCAAAGCTCTGGCTTACAGAGAAACGAGCTGCTGCCGGGATGGGAAGTCCGTCAGACCCCCAGAGGAGAATTACGCTGACAGAAGGGTCCCCATCGGAAGGGACCACATCCGGCGCAGTGTGATGGTCGAGGTAAGCCCATGTTCTTGCTCAAGGCACTTGGCCAGGGCCTGATTGGCTCCCCAGGGAGGTGGGGCTGGGGTGTGGGGGCCTTCCCCGAGCCAGGGGAAACCATTTGCACTCAGCCCCCACCAGTCCTGCTGTGGGGCCTGGGGCTGAAGGACCGTGGCAGCCATCCCCTCTCCAAGTGGCCTAACAGGCTTTGGTGCAGTGATGTGGGGCTCTCAAAGGTTGCAGGGAAGTGTCCTCCTGACACCCGGGGTCGATCGCCGTGGAGGGTGGCGTGCCTTTCTCTCCGGGCTGCCCATTTGTCATAGACAATTGTAGAGACTGTGACTCGGCATTTGGAGGGCCATCCTTGGAATGCCTGTGCGGGAAGGACGCAGAGCTTCCAGCTGGGGCGCCCAGACCACCCCCACCCCCCGCCTCGCCTCCCCTCTCAGCTCTGAATCTGGGATCTGCCACTTGTCCTTGGGGCTCACCGAGTGTCTTGTGATTCCCAGTCTGCTCTGAAGGATCGGGTGCTCACACTCACCCCATAGCGTGGGGGAGGTTGGAGAACGCACATGCCATCTCATCTCACAACGCTGAGCTTGTGGGAACAATGATGCCCCATCTTTTCTGGGGCTGCTCGGATGCATTAGAGCCCAGAGCTCTGGTCAGACTCCTGTTTATTGCTGCTCGGAGAGCACGCGGCAGCCCCACTGAAGGGCTGAAGCCCAGAATGTTGCCCCTCCCCAGCGGCCCAGCTGCAAACTGCTGCCCTCCCTCCGCTGCAGTCCTGGTGGAGCTGAGCACAAATGGTTTCCATCAGCACCAGGAGTCATGTGCGAGCTGGGCGGAACTCCCGGAGGCGGACCGGTCATTGCTGCAGCTTTGTTGACATGACGTGATGGAGTCCTCAGGGACCCGTGTGTCATCGGATGAGGCATGCGATCTCCACGAGCCAACAGGAATGGGATGGCCTCGACAGGAAATGCAGAAATCCCCGGCGACCCGCTGCAAAGCCCTGTGCACACTCCTGAGCCCACAGCCTGCCCTCCTCTCGACCTGGAGGCCTGGAGCTCTTGTCTCTTTCCTCTGCAAGAGGAATTTCTAAGATGTACAGAGAAGGATTCTCCTGTTCCTCCCCCTCACACTGCTCAGCTGTATCCAATGTCTGCAGCATCCGCTGGTCCAGCTATACACACTCAGCTGTAGGAGACGGGAGATATGATGTAGCCATCAGAAGACCTGAAATGTCAACGCAAAGACTGAAGCATGAATTAGAGAAATAGACTGATGCAACAGGAAATGCTGGGTGTGCGGATTCTCCCATCCCGCCCCACCATGGAACTCTGGGTGCGCGCTTCACTCGCTCTATTACACGATGGACCCAGACCAGACGTCACATGCCACCTACCGGGTTGGAGGCCGAATACAACAGAAAGGCCATTCCTGAGAGTCACGTGGTAGGGAGGAGGTGATGGCTGCACCATCATGAGTGCTGGGTCAGGTGGAAGAGGGGCCACTGCCATCCCGCCCGGCAACCCAGCTGGCTCAGGGGATTATGACCTTTCGAACTTTTGCTGGAGAGCCTTCGATCACCCCACCATGTCTCAGTGGAGTTCACAGAATCGAAAAGAAGGCCGACATAATTCACAGCCATGAGGAGAGCCTCACGGGCATCACAGGAGTGAAAGGGGGGTCTGCCCTCTTGGCCAGAGTTGGGCTCTGGAGTGACAGCCTTGAGTTCAAATGGGAACTGCTGGGCAGTTAAATGAGAGTGTGTGTGTAAGGCATCTCTTGAGTTCCTGGCCTGAGTGCTACAGAAATGGGAGCTGCTGTCATCCAGGCATTTATAATGGTCAACTGGGGGATCCTGGACACAAGCCAGGGATGCTTTTTCCATTTTAGGAGATGTCCATCAGCTGATGAATCCATAAACATGGTGCAAGGGGATACAGTTTTGCAATATTATGGAACATTACTCAGTCATGAAAAGCAATGAAGCACCGATTTGTGCTCCAATGTAGATGAACCTTGAAAACATTATGCTGAGCGAAAGAAGCCAGACACCAAAGATTGCATAGTGTACCATCCCATGTATATGAAATATGCAGAATAGATAAATCCCTAGAACAGGCAAGAATGAAGCACTGTTACGTGCTATAAGGTTGCAGAAAAGCCCTGCCAGAGATAAGAAAAGTGACATTTCACAGGGACCTTGTTTTGGAACCTGACTGGGAGCTGGCTCAAGCACAGAGGCAAAGGAGATTGGAAGCCAGGATCAGCTAAAAGCCAGGGCAGCGTGAAGGCAAGAGGCTGGCACCAGAGTCCCCTCTGAGTTAAGCTGGGAGAGGAGATAGGGCTGAGTGGCCAGGAGCAGCCCCACTGGCTATTTCAAAGGCTATGCTGGAGTGGGGTTGTGTCCGGGAGACCCTGGATGGTCAGGGGCCATGCTCAGCGCCAAAGGAAGGGTTCAGAGGAAAGGTTCTGCTTGGGTATCAGCAACCCCAAGTGTAAATGGAATCATACACTCTGTGGGCTTTCCTCTCTGGCTTCTTTCACTTAGCATGGTGTTTTTGAGGTCTGCTTACATGGTGTGGTAGTTTAGTCGCTCAGTCGTATCTGACTCTTGCAAACCCACAGACTGTAGCCTGCCTGGCTCCTCTATCCCATGGGATTTCCCAGGCAAGAATCCTGGAGTGGGTTGCCACTTCCTCCTCCAGGGGGTCTTCCCACGTCTCCTGCATTGCCGGTAGTCTCCCGCATCGCAGGCAGATTCTTTACTGCTGAGCCACCAGGGAAGCCGTATCTACAATCTACTGTTTTTCATATTCATATTAGCCCTACTGACGACTCTCTTTCCCCACATATAACTCCTGTATTGTAGCACGTATCAGTGCCTCATCCCTTTTCATGGTGTGTAGTGTTCCACTGTATCTGTTCACCCATTGGTAGACATCTGAGTTATGAATCATTTTTATGACTGTATAGCTATCATGGGTTCACAATGGCCAGGCCCTGTCCAGTGACAACCTCTCTGCCAACAAGAGACTGAGCTGATAGACTGGTAAGGGGGTTGCTGATGCCCAAGCAGAACCTTGGGGGCTCACCTTGGAGCCTGTGGCTGAGCAGATAAGCCTGCAGACCTCATGTCAGATGTGCTGGATGTGAGATGACAGTCCAGCTGGTGTCATCCACAAGGGTGTGCTTGGCCTCTTGGTGCCAACCATGGGCCATTTTGCTGAAGATTTGTCAGCTAGTTGCTCAGTGGGGACATCTGGTTGTGGCTTGTGTGGGTGAGGCAGGTTGATTGCGGGAAGTGGACGTGATCCAGACAGGTGCCTCCTGGACTCGTCATCCCTGGATGGATGATACCCATCTTTGCAGCATCTGCAGAGGACTGGGGGCAGAGGGTGGAGGGAGGGCAGTGAGAAGATCTAACAAGAACTGACTGTTCAGTAGCACCGAGAAGACGCCAGCCCTGTCTGAAGTACACCTAACCCTCATCAAGGTCAATGCCGTCATCACTTCCATCTTCAGTTCAGTTCAGTTCAGTCACTCAGTCATGTCCGACTCTTTGCGACCCCATGGACTGCAGCACGCCAGGCCTCCCTGTCCATCACCAACTCCTGGAGCCTGCTCAAACTCATGTTCATAGAGTCGGTGATGCCATCCAACCATCTCATCCTCTGTCATCCCCTTCTCCTCCCACCTTCAATCTTTCCCAGCATCAGGGTCTTTTCCAATGAGTCAGTTCTTTGCATCAGATGGCCAAAGTATTGGAGTTTCAGCTTCAGCATCAGTTCTTCCAATGATAACAAATAGAGGCCCAGGGAAGTTAAGTGAGTAGCTCCTGGGTCACCCAGCAAGCAGTGGGTGTATTAGGGTTCTCTGGAGAAACAGAATCGGTAGGACATAAATCTCTCTCTAGAAAGAGATTTATTGTAAGCAGTTGGCCTACACGATCATGTGTGCTAAGCTGCTTCTGTTGTGTCCGACTCTTTACGACCCCATGGACTGTAGCCCACGAGGCTTCTCTGTCCATGGGATTCTCCAGGCAAGAATACTGGAGTGGGTTGCCATGACCTTCTCCGGGGGATCTTCCCGACCCAGGGATCGAACCCGTGTCTCTTACCTCTTGTGCATTGGCAGGCAGTTTCTTTACTACTAGCGCCACCTGCGAAGCTTACAAGGTCATGGAGGCTGAGAAATCCACAGAACCAGGAGCGTCAAGGGCAGAGAAGATCGATGCCCCAACTCAAAGACTGTCTGGCAGAGAGAGGATTCATCCCTCTTCCGCCTTTTGTTGTATTTGGGCCCTCAGTGGAGTGGTGGGGGTTACCCACTCTGGGGAGGGCCATTTGCATCACAGTCCCTCCATTCAAATGCTGGCTCTTTTAAGAGATGCCCTCACAGACACGCCCAGAAGTAACAGGCACGCCCAGAAGTAATGTTTGATCAGATGTCTGGAGTTGACAAATAAAGTGAACCATCACAGTGGGAGAAATTGGGACCCCAGGAGGCTGTCTGGCTGCAGTGGTCAAAGATTAACCCTTTAAGGTCTGACCTCAAGTGGCCCCAGCTCACCAGTCTGCTGACAGTGCTAAAGGAGACCTGGAAAAGTTGGAATCCCACGGGTCAGGTGAAGCCCCGCAAGGTGTATCCCATAAATTTCGAGTGCTCCCCCTTTTTAAAAACATTGTTCATTTTTGGCTGTGCTGGGCCTTTGTTGCTGTGCACGGGGCTTCTCTAGCTGCAGTGGCCGGGCTTCTCATTCAGCAGCTTCTCTTGTCGCGGTGCATGGGCTCCAGAGCGCCGGCTCAGGAGCTGTGGTGCACGGTTTAGCTGCTCTGCAGCCTGCATAATCTTCCCAGATCAGAGACGGAACCTGTGTCTCCTGCGTTGGCAGGCAGATTCTCAACCACTGGACCACGAGGGAGGTTCTTGAGTGCTCCCTTTGAAGAGAACAAGCCACCTGCCTACTGGGTGATGTCGTAGAAGGGGTGGGGGCAGGAGCGTGAGGGACAGGAGACAGAGGAGGCACTGGACGGTAGGACAGAGACCCCCGTCCTTGGCAGGCCTGGGCGCCCCATTCTCAGCGCTCTTACAGGCCAGACGGGGCCTTGGATCCTGGCAGCCTTTGAGTCATTGTGTTCTTTACCCGGAGGGAGAAGCCGGGCTGGGATCTGGGTGGAAGGAGTGGTCAGGAGGGTGGGGTGGGGGTGTGAGAAGCCTGATCACTCTAGGCGTGGTTGATGAGTTTGACCAGAGCCGGGGGAAAGGGAAGCGAGCCTCAGTTTCCCCGTCTGCACACAGGAGGTAGGAGACCGGGTCCATCTCCGTGCCCTTGTGGCATCGTCCTGTGGGGTCCAGACTCCGCAGCTCCGAGTCTGCAGCCGAGGGACAGCGGCCCGTGCAGTGACTGCCTCCACTGGTGCTCAGTTCTCCCCGTTTCTGTGTTTCAGCCTGAAGGAGCCCCCCGATCATACACCTACAGTGCTTTCTTCTGTCCCAACGGTGAGTCTCCCACGCCCACCCTGCCCTTACGCCTCCACTGGTGCAGCTTCGTTGCTGCCAAGTGGACACCTGTCCTGCCTCGGGGCTGGGGACACCACAGCAAAGCCGCTGAAATGTCCCAGCTAGGGACACATGTAAGCCAGAGTGAGGACTGGGCTTCTGCCAGGCAAGAAGTAAGCACGGCATGATGGGTGACTGCAGGTGCCAACGAGAAAAGAGATTGCCATCAGGGGAAGGGGCTGTCGAACGTGGAGTCCCGAGGGAGGAACTGATGGTCTGGGGAAGGGAGGTCTTAGAGTCACAACATGCGAAAGCTGAGAGAATGAGAGTGACCCAGAACCCAGGGGTAGCAGAGGAGGATGTGGGAAGTTCAGACAGGTTCTGGGAAGTGTGAGATCTGGGGTCTACCCTGATCCCCTGAAATTGACATTGGGCCTGCCCGTGATCTGGAAATGGGTACGAAATGCCCAAATCCAGTGAGCGGAGTGGCCACAGAAAGATAATTCCACGCCTCTGCCTTGGTGGGGCCATGTCAGTGCTGGGAGGAACGTGAGCCTGAGCTGCCTATGGGAGGGTCTGACCCTACCCCATCCAACCCCTCCTCAAAGAGCCCTCCACTTTGGAGCTTGGGCTGGGCCTGGCACTGGACGCTCATCTGGCAGGTTTTGCCAAGGGGCAGAGCAGAGGATCTGAGATGGAATCCCCAGGTGATGCCAACCTCTAGGTGTACCACCTCCCTATTGCCAAGGCATTCACATCACACTCTGGACTCAGGCTTCCTTTTGACATCCCCCCTCCCCTTTTTTCAGTAGATAGCAAGACATCACATATATGTTCAAATGATTTTGTAAATAATTATATGTCTTTATTTTGGGGGACTTCCTTGTGGCTCAGCTGGTAAAGAATCCGCCTACAATGCGGGAGACCTGGGTCCGATCCCTGGGTTGGGAAGATCCCCTGGAGAAGAGAAAGGCTACCCACTCCAGTATTCTGGCCTGGAGAATTCCATGGACAGTCCATGGGGTCGCAAAGAGTCGGACATGACTGAGCGACTTTCACTTTATTTTTAGCTGTGCTGAGTCTCCATTGCTGAGTGGGCTCCTCTCTAGCTGTGGTGAGCAGGGGCTCCTCTCTAGCTGTGGTGTGCGGGCTTTCCATGGTGGTGGCCTCTCCTGTTGCGGAGCACAGGCTCTGGAGTACGGGAGCTTTAGTAGCTGCGGCTCACGGGCTCTAGGGCACAGGCTCAGTAGCTGTGGTGAAAGGTTGCTGCTGTGAGCCGTGAAGGACGGCTGGGGTCCTTGGCCTTCCGGGGAGAGGAATTTGATCCAGGTCCAGTGGTGAGGCTATTCAGAGCTTTTGTGTAATAAAATTTTATTAAAGTAGAAAAGAGATAGAGAAAGCTTCTGACACAGACATCAGAAGAGGGCAGAAAAAGTGCCCCCTTGCTAGTTTATAGCAAGAAGTTATATAGCTATTGGCAAGCTGCTAATTAAAGAAAGGAAATGTCTCGAAACTAAGTTGCACCAGACCCCTCACCCACAACATAAATTTTGAGATAACATGGCACAAGGTGAATCATCCTGGGCCATAAAACAATTGACATGAATCTTGAAGAAAGGCAGGTTTCCAAGCAAATGCACAGTTTCATTATCATAGCTTAAAAGAACATTTCCATGAGTAAAACATGCTGGTTTGTTGAGCCATTATCAGTTCTGAGTCTTAGGCAGAACCAACTTGAAAAAAGGCAGAGTCTAAGGTAGATACATAGTTCATTAATGCAACTTAAGAAAAACATTTCCATAAGAAAAATACATTGGTTAGCTCAAGGTTTGAGCAAAGTTAAGTTCAGGTGGAACCAGGCGTCATCCTGGCAACACAGAATTTTAAAAGAAACCTCCTTTTAATTTTGTATAGAGAAGGAAAAAAAGTTTGACACTTGTAGTTTGTTTCTTCCTGCCACTTAAGAGAGAGAAAAAACATGTCTGACCCTTGCAGCCTATTTCCTCCTCCTGGGTACCCCTAGCCTTACTGCCTGTTACCCTCTCTGACGCACTGGCTTAGTTGCTCCGTGGCATGTGGGATCTCCCTGGATCAGGGATCGAACCCATGTCCCCTGCACTGGCAGGTGGATTCTTTACCACTGAGCTACCAGGGAAGCTCTTAGAGAAATGCAAATTGAAACACAATAAGTTATCTGAATGAGTAAAATAAAAAGTAGTGACAACATGAAAAGGTGGCCAGGCTGTGGACAAGTTGGATCTTTCATACATTGCTGGTGGGAATGTAAAGTGGTACAGCCACTGTGGTTTCTTAGAACAGTTTGATGACTTTAAAAAACAACATGCTGTCAGCATACCCACTAGCAATTATACTCTTAGGCATTTCTTCAGAGAAACGAAGACTTACATTCATGCAAAAACCTGTATACAAGTGTTCATATCAGCTGGGAGCTCAGACGGTAAAGATTCGGCTTGCAGTGCAGGAGACCTGGGTTTGATCCCTGGGTTGGGAAGATCCCCTGGAGGAGGGCATGGCGACCCACTCCAGTATTCTCGCTTGGAGAATGCCATGGGCAGAGGAGCCTGGTGGGCTACAGTCCTTGGGGTTGCACAGTCAGACACGACTGAGCGACTAAGCACAAGCACAGCGCAAACTGAAAACAGCCTAGATGTCCTTCCGTGGGTGAAGGGTTAAGCAAACTGTGGTCTGTCCATATGTCAGAATATGAGCCAGAGATAAAAAGGAAGAAACTATTGATAATATGCAGCAACTAAAATGAAGGGGTTGAGTAAAAATTGAGTAAAAAAAAATCAATCCTAAAAGAATACATAAATGATTCTTTTTATAACATTGTCGAAATGATAAGATTTTAGAGATGGTGGTCATATTAGTGGTTGTTGGGGTGGGGGGAGAAAGGGTGTGCGTCTGGTGATAAAAGTGTAGCAAGAGGGATCCCACACAAATAGAACTAGAGAAATCTGAATGAGATCAAGGGATTCTAAGAATACCAGTATCCTGGTAATGACAGTATACTAGAATTTTGCGAGATGCTACCTTTGGGGAAACTGGGTCAAAGATTTCTCTTTGTTATTTCTTAGAGTCACATATGGGCTTTCCGGTGGTGCTAGGGGTAAAGAACCTGCCTGCCAATGCAGGAGGCATAAGGTTCGATCCCTGGGTCTGGAAGATCCTCTGGAGGAGCGCATGGCAACCCACTCCAGTATTTTTGCATGGAGAATTCCATGAACAGAGGAGCCTGGAGGGCTACAGTCCATAGGTTGCAAAGAGTCGCACATGACTGAAGCAGCTTAGCACGCACACACGCAGAGTCACATATGAATCTATAATTATCTCAGTAAATTTTAAATTAAAAACATTTCTAAAAGCCACTGCATGAGGACTTCCCTGGCAGTCCAGTGATTAGGACAGACTTCACTTTCCAATGCAGGGGGTTCAGCTTCAATCCCTGGTCAGAGAGCTAAGGTCCCACATGCTTTGCAGACAAGAAACCAGAACTTAGAATGGGAGCAATACTGTAAAATTCAATAAAGACTTCTAAAATGCACCCCGTAATAAATCTTAAAAAAGGCATGTGTACAAATACTGTATGATTCCACTTATATGATCTCTCTAGAGTATTCAATATCCTAGAGACAAAAAGTAAGGTAGTGGTTTTCAGGGGCTGGGGGAGAGGAAAATGGAGATTTATTGTTTTTTGTTGGTGGCGGTGGTTTTTAAAAATTTATTGTTTAATGGATACAGAGCTTTAGTTTTACAAGATGAGTGGAGTTCTTGGGGTGGATGCTGGTGATGTTTAAACAATGTGAATGTATTTAATGCCACTGACCTGTACACTTAAAAATGGTTTAAGATGGCAAATTTTGCATTCTGTGTGTTTTATCACAATTTTTAAAATTGGGAAAGGAAAAAGCAATACCTATGTGCTAGAGAAAATTTATAAAAATAGAAATACAAAAACTGTCTCCTCTAGTTCACATACAAAGACATTTTGTTGTATTCACTTTCCTAGGATTGATTATTGTTTTAGCATAGTTGTGACTCAAGAGGTGTGTAGTTTTATGTCTTGCCTTTTTCACTTAATACATCCTCAGCACTTTTCCCTGTTAATGTATTGTTTATAAAGTCTTTATAAACAGCACTTCAAAACAGCTTCATTATGGTCCATTAAAGGACTGCTGCATAATTTGATCATTACGGAACATTTTGAAACATTACTGGACGTTTGCACATTGTTTGTATTTTTCATATTATAATCCACACTAAGCTGAATATATTTATATTCAAAGTAAGATCAGGAACATTTTTAACATGTTTATTGAGGTATAATTGACATATAATAAATTAGATGTATTTTAAGTGTAGTTGAGTCACTGTTGAGAAACGTCTGTGAAGCCATCACCACAATTAAGGTAATGAAGATTTTTATTAACCCTAAAGTCATGCCCCTTTGAAATTCCTCTCCTCTCCACTCTTGTCTCTAGAGAACCACTAGTCTGCTCTCTGTCTCTGTAGATTACTTTGTACTTTTTAGAATTTTATGTAAGTGGAATCATACAAAATGTTCTCCTTTTTGTCTGACTTCCTTTACTCAACAAAAGAATTTCGAGATTTGACCACGTTGTGTGTATCAGTAATTCAGTCATTTTAAGTCTCAGCAGGATTCCATTGGATGTATGCATAACACTTTGTTTATCTACTCTCCTGTTGAAGGATATTTGAGTTATTTCTGGTTTGGGACTATTTCACATGAGCTACTATGAAAATTTGTGCCCAAGTCTTTGTATGGGTGATGTGTTTCCCTTTCTCTTGAGTCGATACCTAGGAGTGGAATAGCTAACGCATATAGTAAGTATGTTTTTTAACTTTTTAAGAAGCTGTCAAACTGTTTCCCAAAATGACAGTGCTATTTTGCATTCCCACAGGCACTGGATAAGCCAGTTCTGTCCCATTCTTACCAACACTTAGTATGGTCTGTTTAATTTTAGTCATTCTAATAGGTATCTAGTGGTATCTCACTATGGTTTTAATTTGCATTTCCATCATGACTCATGATATTAAGCACCTTTTCATATGCTTATTTGCTATCAGTATTTTTTGCGGGGGTGAAGTGTCTGATCGGATCTTTTAGCTTTTTAAAAGTTGAATTGTTTATTTGTATTTGGTTTTTGAGAGTATTTAAAAATGTATTCTGAGTACAAGTCATTTATCAGATGAATGCTTTGCAAAACTATTTCTCCCCATCTGTATCTTTTCATTATCTTAATAGTGTCTTTTAAAGAGCAGAAGATTTTATTTTAATGATGCTTATCACTTTTTCCTTTTATGGATTATTTTTTCTTGTTGTAGCTAAGAAATCTTTGCTCAATCCTACAGTTTCTTCCCAGAGTTTTATAGTTTTAGGCTTTAATCCATTTCAAGTTTAACTCTTGGAGCCCATGCAAGGTATGGATCAGAGTTCCTTTTTCTTCATCTGGAGATTTCATTGTTCTAACATCATTGGTTGAGGACTTTTGCTGTTGAATTGCTTTTGCAACTTTGTTGAAAATCAGGTGTTTATACATGTATGGGTCCGTTTCTGGACTCCCTCTTCCGTTCCGCGGAGCCTTTGTCTGTAATGACACTGATGCTGCACTCTTGGGATTGCCATAGCTTTAGAGTAAGTCTCAGTGTCGGATGATGTGAGTCCTTCTTGTTTATCAAAGTTGTTTTGACTCTTTTGGATCCTTTGAGTTTCCACATAAATTTTGAAATCAACTTGGCAATTTCTTCAAAAGACCCTGCTGGGATTTTGATTGGGATTACATCGAATCTATAGATCAGTTTTGGGGGGGGGTAATTAACATCTTCATAATGTTATTTTCTGACCCACGAACACAGTCTAGCTCTCCACTGATTCACATCTTTAGTTTCAGCAGCATTTTGCAGTTCCCAGCGTACGGGTCTTGCCCACCTTTTGTAGGATTTATCGCTGTGAGTGTTTCATCTTCTGTGCTCTATTGACTAAGAGGTCATCAAACCAGCTCCACTCCACCGTGCTTCCTGCAGCTTCGTGGGGGAGCCACACTGGGACCGGTCCCCTGAGGTCCTGATGCTCAGCTCTGGGCATGGGCAGGGGGAGGAAGGATGCTTCTGGTGCCCCCTCAACACCTCATCTCTTTCCCTCTATCCAGAGAGAGTCCACATCTCCACACCCAACAAGTACGAGTTCCAGTATGTGCAGCGGCCACTGCGCCTCACCCGTTTCGACGTGGCCGTGCGAGCCCACAATGATGCCCGCGTGGCCTTGTCCCCAGGGCCCCAGGACACAGCGGGCATGATCGAGATTGTTCTGGGGGGGGACCAGAACACCAGGTCCTGGATCTCCACCAGCAAGATGGGCGAGCCGGTGGCCAGCACACCCACGGCCAAGATCCTCTCCTGGGATGAATTCAGAACATTCTGGATCAGCTGGCACAGCGGGCTCATCCAGGCATGACTGGGTTTGCCTGGGGTGGGCATGGGAACCACCTGGTCCTCTGGCACTTGTTTCCTGATCCATGTGATGTGACGGCAAGGCGGGAAGAGAGGGGGAAAACTCGAGGCAGCCCTCAATTGCTTACAGTCTGCCTGGCGTTGCTTCCAAAAACACTAGTGGGAGCTGTGGCAGAGAAGGTGCCCAGGGATCTGGGAGGCCAGGGAGAAAGAGAATGGGTATGAGCAGGTAAGGTGAGGACTCTGGACACTTTCTAGGCCAAGCAAAGGAAAGAAAAGAAGTAGGTGTGAATGGCTTCCTAGAGGAGGGGTATAGCCAGGTGGTGTTTTGAAGTATGAATAGGAGTTCGCCAGGCAAACTGAAGCAGCGGCTGTTTCAAGCAGAGGGAGCTACATATGCAAGGTTCCGGGAAGCCCAGTGACTTTGGAACCTACAGATGCCCCACTTGTGTCTCTGTTGGGTGTTCAGCAAACAGTGTGGTTTCTAGTTTCTCTCATTGCTGATGCCTTGAGAATCCCACCCCACCCCGTGAATGTGGCCAAGGCCTCTGACCATGTCTGAACCCAGCCTGCTTCCTGCCAGCACCCAGCAGCCTTGGCCTCTTCTTCCAGGTTGGCCATGGTCCAGAGCCATCCAATGAATCTGTCATCATGGCCTGGGCCCTCCCCAAACCGCCAGAGGTCCAGTTCATCGGTTTCTCCACTGGCTGGGGTTCTGTGGGCGAGTTCCGCATCTGGAGGAAGGTGGAAGCAGATGAGAGCTACAGCGAAGCCTTCACCCTGGGGGTTCCACACAGCGCCATCCCCGGGTCTGAGCGCGCCGCCGCCTCCATCATAGGTGTGTCTGCCCTGCAGCCTGGCTTGGGGAGGATGGGGGCAAGTGTCACCTCCGGTTCATTCTCATTCTGGGTTTTGTAGGGGGCAAGTGCCTTTGGGGCCTTTAGCCACACACCCACTCGCCTGACTGGCAAGCAACTTCCAGTGTCTTCTCTGTGTTGGGTGCTGGGGCCAGACTCAGAGGTGACCCTAAGCCTGCCCTTTGGGGGCTCAAGTCTGGCTGAAGAGGCAGGTCCTTGCCCTCTGTGGGGTGCCCCCGAGGGGTGTGTGGTGAACTTCATGAGGGCAGTGTGTCTAGGGTGATATACAAGCAGGCTGAAAGGCCAGGTGAAGTTAGCCAGGTATGGGGTGGTGGGTGGGGGCTCTGGGGGTCCAGGTGAGAGGGGAGAGACCATTTCAAATGCTTAGAGTGCTTACTGAGCAGGGGTAAGAGGCTGTGGCCAGGGACTCCTTGAGCACTGGATTGTCTCCTGTGGCCCAGGCACAGGAGTGGAAAGTGGGGACTACGTGACCCATCTAGTGCTGGAAATTGGAAGGGTGAGGAGGGCGTGAAAGGCCAGGAAGAGGCAGACAGACATGAAGGAGGGGTCTTGGGTCTCTGTGACGTCAGAGGACAGAAGCCCTGGCGCCTGAGGCAGCTTGGTGGTTGTCACCGGGTTGGAGGATGCTGGAGTTTATGATTTCTGAAGCATGAAATCAATTCAGATGTGGCCTTGGGGATGATGGCCCAGCTTGAGGTGATGGGCATAGGGGAGAAGACAGACAGGCAGGGATGGAGAGGAGATGCAGGCAGGTAACTGTGTGCCAGCCAGTGGCTTCAGCGCAGCGGGATGGAAGTGTAGCAAAGAACTGGAAAACCCAGAAAAAGGCGGCAAGAAAGTAGCCAGCCAGGCCCCGCCACAGGAGGAGGCTGCGGGAGCAGCGGCAGCCTCAGTGGGCAGAGGAAGGGAGGTGTAGTCAGCAGGGAGTCCAGGAAGTGTATCAGCAATATTTCGGGGCATAAAGGCCAGGGAGAGGGGGACAGAGTACTGAGGGATGAGAGCACAGTAAGTCAGAAATAACAGGAGAAAAGAACTTTCAAAAACACACCAACAATACCACACATATAAGAAAACTCGTGGTAAAGAGAAAACCACATTTCATATTGGAAGTCAGAAAGAATATGTGGAATGGAGTCAAATGACTGGATTGACATCTTAACGTTTGTGGGATGCAGCCAAAGTTGTGCTAAGAGGAAAATGTATAGTCTCAATTGCACTTATTTAAAAATCTAGGAAGGAAAAAGCGTTTACTAATAATAACATAATGAAAAGGTAGAAAGAACTGAGTTACAACTAAAGAACATGGAAGGAAGCATGTAAGATAGGGCCAGCAAGTGTCCACCAAGGCCAAGAGATCAAGCAGGCTGGATGGGCAAGGATGCCTCGCAGTCTCAGAGGGCAGCACTGGCAATCGGATAATGGGAGGCTGGTGTTAGGCCACGGGTGGGCTCCCTCTGAGGAAAGTCGTCCCTAGGACAATGCCAGGGCATTGAATGAGGCCAGTCCTCAGCCCATTCTTCCTCTTCCTTCTCACCAGGAGATGTCATGGGGCCAACTCTGAACCATCTCAGCAACCTCCTCCGGCTTCCCTTCGGCTGCGGAGAGCAGAATATGATTCATTTTGCACCTAATGTCTTTGTCTTGAAGTATCTCCAGAAAACCCGGCAGCTCAGCCCTGAGGTGGAGAGGGAGACCACCAACCACCTAGTGCAAGGTACTGGGGTGCAGCAGCCTCGGCCACACTGGGCGCAGCCCACATACCACGTGCAGAGGATGGGGAAGAAGGCAAAGACGTTGGAAGAGGCCAAATGGGTGGCCTGATCTGGCCCCTGTCAGTCGGAGCCTGGCATCTGCACCTGTTAGGAAACCGATCTGATTGCTGATAATCAGCCATGGGGGGAGGAACAGCATCTTCTAAAAATGTAAATTTTCCTGAACAACCAGAGCAATATAATAGCATTATAAAAACATTTGGGGAAAAATAATAAATCCCTATAAGCTTCCCATCATGCTGGCTCTCCTCTACCCTCCAGGAGCACAGGGTAGCTTTGCCGTTCTTGGTGTCTCATAACACAGCATCCTGTGGCATGCCTCCCCTCAACCCTGTCCTGTGTGCATAAGATTCTCCCACTGGGCTTTGGGGAGCTGTTGTCCATTCACCTCCATTACTATGTGGAGACAGCAGTCGGCATGTCTGTGGATGGGCTGCGGAGCTATTTGCAACTCAGGGCTTTTAGAATGGTACTGTCGGTGATTGTCCTCTTTGCATACTTGGTGAAAACTCATCCAAATTTCTGTGGGGTGAAACCGTTGGGTCTTAGGATGGGTTCAGTTTGTAATCACTTTGGGAGGCTACCTTGTGTTTTCATCACGTGCATTAATGAAACACGACATACTGAACTCTCCTCTTATTTCCAGTTTTATTTATTTATTTTATTTCCAGTTTTTTCCCCCCTAAATAACATTGAACGTCTTCAGAAGTAAACCACCAGTACTGAATTTCAGAAATAACAAAGCACCATTGTACTTCTTTAGAAATGAATAACACAGATCATCTTCACAGATTAAATAACACAACACTGAACATCTTCATAGATAAAATCATCATAAATAAATAACACAGCCCTGGACATCTTCCATTGCCATGAATCAAGTCCTTAGGGCAAGGAACAGTCCTGTTTGGGGGTAGGGTACAGGGCCTCTGAGGGCCCTGAATTACCCTCTGCACATCTAAGCCTTGCAGGGAGTGGGAGGAGGGAAGGCTGGAGATGGCATCCCAGCGCTGTCAGAGATTCCCATTCTGTGTCCCTGGGTAGGACCTGCTTTTCTCAGCGCCTTTGTCTCCTTCCCAGGTAACAAGGGAGTTAAAGTCAGTTGATACCAAAATTCTGGGGCCTCCTGGGCTCTGCTTCTAGCCTTACAGTGGAGCCAAAGTGAAAGGGAAGCATGGAGGAGGCTGAGCCTAGCTCTGAAGCTGGCATCTGCCTCATGCCAGGCATGTGCAGCTCTATCCACGCTGCCCTGAGTTTCCCTCCTTGTGCCCCTGTGCTAAGGGTCCTCGTTTCCCAGATGAGCAAAGTGAGCCTCCTGGGAGTGAAAACGCGCCCAAGACCTCACAGGGGCAAGTTGTGGGGGCTTCTCAGACCCCAGGCTCCTCTGGACTGGGGCACAAGGGGCAGGCAGGGCACTAGACCAAGCCAGAAACCACCATCACAATCACGGAAATTTACCGAAAACGATTCAAGAATGCCTGGCTCAGATGATGCTGGCCCCTGTGAGATGGGGAAACAGAGGCATGTGAAAATCTCAATTCCTAAGACAAATCTGGAGTCCTTGCCTCCTGGCCCGTTGTGGCTCCCTGTTATTATGTTCCAAAGGCAGTCCCGATGATCTAGAACCATCTGTCCTCATGGATGAGAAAGGAAAAACTTGCAATGAAAAATGTGTAGCTCTCCGAGGGGCTTCCCTGGTGGTCCAGTAGTTCCCACTTCAGGGGCATTCGTTCAATCGCTGGTTGGGGAACTAAGATCCCGCATGTTGTATGGGGCACAGCCAAAAAATAAAATGAACGTGCAGCTCTCAGAGAGAAAGAGAAGTCAGAGGTTGCCATGGGCTAGAGGTCTGGCTTTGTGAAGGCTGACCACAGACTGCCCAGAACCTTAAGTCTGCTTGGTCCATGGTGGAGGGGGAGGGGCAGGGCTCAAGTTGGCAGGTTGTGAAAGTCTAGGATGTGGGTGAGCCCTGGCCTCCCAAGGCCAGGCACTCACCTCAGTGAACCCATCCAGACTCAGGTCCTTGACTGCCATCCAGAGTGGGATGACCTATAGGGGTGAGCGGCAGCCTGGACCTCCCCTCTACCCAGACAGCCAGATCTGGTGTCCAACAGCTCTTTAGACTCAGTAAGCCCCAAATCGACCCCCACCCCCTGGTTTTCCGACAAACCTCTGGTGTTAGTTCCCTTGGGCTGCCGTAACAAAGTAACGCAAACTGAGTAGGGTATCTGTAGGACTTTATTCTGTCCACTTGAAAAGTATTCACAACCTTAAAGTTGAGAGTTATGTTTTACTTGGTGGGAATTTTTAGGACTTCAGGCCCCGGAGACAGCATCTCCAGTAATCCTGAGAGAGCAGCTCCTAGAGGGGAGGCGCCAGGTTACATAGAAGTTTTACAACAAAGGGCGGGTAGTCTGAACAGCAAAAGATTATTGTTAAAGTAAACCAGATATTCCAAGTTAAGGAATTTGGTGCTTTTCTCTGTATGGGAAGATGCAAGAGTTTGGGCTCACGGAAATTATTCCTTTGATGTGCGCCTCTTCCTGTTATGCACATCCCCAGCTCCCCTGGGGCTCACTGCAGGGAGCGGTGGCAGTGTGACGGTAGACTCGATCTAGATGGCAAGTGTCCTCCTTCCTGAGCGCTCCCAGGGCTCACCAGCTCATATTAGAGGGCTGCAGTGGCTGGTGACCGCGGCACCCTTGTTACTGATACGGCAGGAAATACTCCACGTCTCAGTTCCCTCATGATTCGGGAGGCTGGAGGACTAAAATCAAGGTGTCAACAATGTTGATTCTGTCAGGAGGCTCTGAGGGAGCGGCTATCCCAGGACGCTGTCCTGGCGGGCTTCTGGTCGTTTCCCTCTCTTCTCTGAGGATGCCAGTCATTGGGTTTAGGGCCCAGCCCGATTCAGAAGTGTAATTCCATCTGTAAAGACCCTCACTCCCCGTAAGGTCACATTCTGAGGTTCCAGGCGGACGTGATCGGGGGGATGCTGTCCACCCCGGTCTGAGCTCCTGCTCCCTCTTCCCCAGGCTCCACGGACGTAGATCGGTGCGTCCTGCTGGTCAGGATGCTGTGTTTAGCACCCTCTGCATTCTTGTTTTCTTCACATCTTGTTCAGTTAAGGTAGCTCTGACACTATTGCAGAGCTCCTCCCTGCCCGTCGCCACCCCCCGGTCCAAGCCCATGTCTTGGTCGCCTAGACTGTCCCACCTCCCCAGTGTCTGCTTCCTCTCCAGACCCGACAATCCACCCACTACCTCTGCCCCCTCACCCCCTCCTCTCATCCCCCTGCTGCCCTCACAATAAGCCCAACTGCCTGGCCCTGCTTTGGAGGCCCCAGCCCCACTGACTCTCCTCCTTCTTGTCCTCCTCAATCCCTCGCTGATCTGAGCAAACGAAGCTCTGGCTCCAGTGGATAGAGCAACAGCCTCTTCAGGTGCTGGGGTGGGTGAGGGTGTGTGGCAAAGGGCCCTGCCTGGAGATAATGCATTTCACTGTCCCACCCCACCAGGCATGACTGAAGGCCAGTGTGTTGCCAGGAGTCATAAAGGGGTGATATCAGGAAACAAAAGAGAAATAAACTAGAGGTTTCAATCCCTCCAGCTGTGCATGCGGGATAGTTTCAAGGATCCCAGCTATAGGTGTGGGGCAGTTTCAAGAGCCCTAGCTGTGTTGTGAGACAGTTTCAAGGACCTCAGATGTGGGCATGGGGCAGTTTCAGGGACCCCCCCCATGTGGGTGTGGTATTGTTTTGGGGGTCCTGGGGTAGAATGTTGGCCAGCCAGCCATTCACCAGGGTGCTGTCCCCTCTTGCCCCACAGGCTACCAGAGACAGTTGACCTACAAGCACCAGGACGGCTCCTATAGTGCTTTTGGAGAGCGGGACGAGTCGGGGAGTATGTGGTGAGTCCTCGTTCCCCAGGCATGGCTACTGAGGTTCCCCCACGTGAAACCACAGCCTCATGTCCAGCACAGCATAGCCAGGACCCCTGGGGCTTGATTCTGTCGACTGACAAAGTACATGCAACCTAAAGGTTGAGAGTTATGTTTTATTTGGCAGAAACTTTTAAGGACTTCAGGCCCAGGAGACGTCTCAAGTAACCCTGAGAGAACTGCTCCATGGAGGCAAGGGGAGGAGCCAGGTTATATAGAAGTTTTGTAACAAAGGGCAGGTGTCTGAACATCAAAAGATTATTATTAATTAAAGAAAACCAAATAACCCAAGTTGAGGAATTTAGTCCTTTTCTGTGTGTGGGAAGATGCAAGAATCTGGTCGCACCGAGACAGTTTCTTTCACATGCACCGCAGCTCTCTGGGGCCAGTGCCGGCATCCTGTGTTTCCACCTCCTGAGCTTTCTTTCCTCGGGGGTCACCGTAGGGAGTGTTGCCGTCTGATGGCTGCTAGACGCCGCTGTTCTTCTCCTTCCTGAGTTCCCTCAGGGCTCACCCGCTCACACTGGGAGGGCTGCAGTGGCTGATGACTGTGGCAACCTTGTTTACTGACGTGGCAGGGAACGTTCTATTTCTCAGTCCCCAGGGTGGTGGGCTTCCCTTGTGGCTCAGCTGGCGAAAGAATCTGCCTGGGTTTGATCCCTGGGTTGGGAACATCCCCTGCAGAAGGGAGCGGCTACCTGCTCCAGTATTCTGGCCTGGAGAATTCCATGGACTCTACAGTCCATGGGGTCGCAAAGAGTCGGACACGGCTGAGCGACTCACTTTACTTTCACTTCAGGGTGATGAGGAGCCTGTGTGGAAAGTGGAGACAGCCATGGTCCTAGCGCCTGGGGGTTAGAGGTTTGGTTGGGATGGGGGGGTTTCTTCCTGGCCTGCGTGTGGTGGAGCTGGAAGCAGTGGCTGCTATTGTTTCTGCTTCCGCTGTTGTTGCCACAGTGCCCAGGAACGGAACCCCTGCTCTCCGGCCCCTTGTGGATGAGTCCTGGGTTCTCTGAGCCTCCTCAGAGGCCACTGGACCCAGGAATGGGGTTACCCTGAGCAGGAGGGGATGGACTGGGAGAGGCCAGACCACTGCCTTGACGCTGCGTTGGAGAGTTCAGGAGGAGCATTCTGGGGTCAGATTTCCCAGTGGCTTCCTCTGGCTTTCAGGGTCAGCTAGGGCAGGGAGGACCTGCATATACTTATGTCTTACTCCCTAGGAGTTCTTGGCATCATCAGGGATTTGCCTCATCCACTTTGGGGCTGACTGAGGAAGTAGGGTACCCCCAACTTCCTGTTTCTAGTGGGGCCTCCTTCTCAGTGCCACACCTGGATGGCACCTGCAGCACCTGTGGGCATGGAAAGTGTCTGGTCCTTAAATCAACAGTGTCCACTGCACAGCAGCAGTGCCCAGGGCCAGGGGCACAGGGGCACAGCTGGCTGAGCCCACACTGCAGTGCAGAGTCACTCACTCGGCTCCAGAGGGGCCCAGCGTTGGTGACCTGCTCAGCTCCGCAGTCCCCAGAAGTCTGTCCCATTTCTGTCCCAGGACCCTGCCTTGCTGACAGCCCCTGAGGCAAGGCCACAGTCATGCTCTAGCAAGCAGAGGCCCCCACCCACTCTCGGGGATGGCTGAAGTCATTGAGTCACTCTCTGAAAGCTGGCCAAGTCCTGACAGTTCCAAGAGGCCTCCATCACTCAGAAATAGTGAGCTGTGATCTGTGTACGCCTTCCCACAGTTCTCACACACACTGAACAAGAGAAGATGAATTCTGCTGTGGTCATGGAAACGAGACACCCAGCACGTTTGCCTCTCCTCCTTGGCCTTGTAAAACCTCTTCATAGATCAAAGTTGCCGGAAGCACAGGACATGGGCAATAGCAATACACGGGGCATCCACCCTGGAGCTGAGCAAACCTAGTCTCAGTCTTGTGTGAACTGTGTGACCTTAGACCAGATGCTCAACTTTTCTGTTTCCTCACCACACATCCCTCTCAAGACCAGGATCTAGGAGGCACTGGGATAAGGGTGTAAGGATGCTCATCACAGGGCCAGGTACCCACTGGGATGGGTGCCTTGTTAGTACCACTCCCTAAATACTTAGGGCTTCCCTCATAGCTCAGTCAGTAAAGGATCTGCCTGCAGTTCAGGAGACCCGGGTTTGATTCCTGGGTTGGGAAGATCCCCTGGAGAAGGAAATAGCAACCCACTCCAGTATTCTTGCCTGGAGAATCTCATGGATAGAGGAGCCTGGCAGGCTACAGTCCATGGGGTCGCATGAGTTGGACACGACTTAGCGACTAAACTAGCACCACCTAAATACTTGGGTGGAAAGTCCAGGATCCAGTCCAACTTCTTTTAATCTCAGGGTCTGTTATAGATAGGTTCCTGTGCATCCAATGTACATTCATTCATTTATTCGTTTGTTCATCCAAGTGTTTAATATTTGCCAAGCTATTGTTCTAGTTCCAAGGGAACAAGAAAGGCACAGTCCCTGCCTCCAAGAGAGAAAGAGAGACCCTTCATGAGATGTAATATTAGCTACTGCTGTGTAATAAGTTACCTCCAAAACATAGCCATTTAAAACAACAAATATTTATTGTCTCAGTTTCGTGGGTCAGGAATTCAGGCGTGGATTAGCTGGCATTGCTGGCTCATGACCCCTCCCAAGGTTACAGTCATGGTATTGGCTGGAGCTATCATCATCGAAAGGCTTGACTAGGGCTGGAGCATTTGTTTCCCAATTGGTCCTCTCCCATGGCTGTTGACAGGGGGCCTGGGTTTCTCACTGAAGACCATTCCATAGGGCTGCTTGCATGTCCTTACAGCATGGCAGCTTACTTCCCCTGAAATAAAAATCAAAGAGAGAAAGTAAGGAGGGCGCCACAGGCTTTTATCATCTGGTTTCCTGAATCATACTGTCACCCCCACAAGTCCAGTCACTAGGTACAGCCTATACTGTTCCACTGCTGGAAAGGAGAAGAAGCAAGGCATTTGTGGATATGTTTTAAAGCTACTACTTCAAGTATATAATTTCTCATATCAGGCAAATTTGGCCTTGGAATGCGGAATGCAGCAGGGCAAAGACTAATAGAGTTTTGCCAAGAAAATGCACTGGTCATAGCAAACACCCTCTTCCAACAACACAGGAGAAGACTCTACACATGGACATCACCAGATGGTCAACACTGAAATCAGATTGATTATATTCTATGCAGCCAAAGATGGAGAAGCTCTATACAGTCAACAAAAACAAAACCAGGAGCTGACTGTGGCTCAGATCATGAACTCCTTATTACCAAATTCAGACTCAAATTGAAGAAAGTAGGGAAAACCGCTAGACCATTCAGGTATGACCTAAATCAAATCCCTTATGATTATACAGTGAAAGTGAGAAATAGATTTAAGGGCCTAGATCTGATAGATAGAGTGCCTGATGAACTATGGACAGAGGTTTGTGACATTGTGCAGGAGACAGGGATCAAGACCATCCCCATAGAAAAAGAAATGCAAAAAAGCAAAATGGCTGTCTGGGGAGGCCTTACAAATAGCTGTGAAGAGAAGAGAGGCGAAAAGCAAAGGAGAAAAGGAAAGATATAGGCATCTAAATGCAGAGTTCCAAAGAACAGCAAAAAGAGATAAGAAAGCCTTCTTCAGCGATCAATGCAAAGAAATAGAGGCAAACAACAGAATGGGAAAGACTAGAGATCTCTTCAAGAAAATTAGAAATACCAAGGGAACATTTCATGCAAAGATGGGCTCGATAAAGGACAGAAATGGTATGGACCTAACAGAAGCAGAAGATATTAAGAAGAGGTGGCAAGAATACACAGAAGAACTGTACGAAAAAGATCTTCACGACCCAGATAGTCATGATGATGTGATCACTAATCTAGAACCAGACATCTTGGAATGTGAAGTCAAGTGGGCCTTAGAAAGCATCACTATGAACAAAGCCGGTAGAGGTGATGGAATTCCAGTTGAGCTGTTTCAAATCCTGAGGGATGATGCTGTGAAAGTGCTGCACTCAATATGCCAGCAAATTTGGAAAACTCAGCAGTGGCCACAGGACTGGAAAAGGTCAGTTTTCATTCCAATCCCAAAGAAAGGCAATGCCAAAGAATGCTCAAACTACCGCACAATTGCACTCATCTCACACACTAGTAAAGTAATGCTCAAAATTCTCCAAGCCAGGCTTCAGCAATACGTGAACCGTGAACTCCCTGATGTTCAAGCTGGTTTTAGAAAAGGCAGAGGAACCAGAGATCAAATTGCCAACATCTGTTGGATCATGGAAAAAGCAAGAGAGTTCCAGAAAAACATCTATTTCTGCTTTATTGACTATGCCAAAGCCTTTGACTGTGTGGAAAATTCTGAGAGAGATGGGAATACCAGACCACCTGACCTGCCTCTTGAGAAATCTGTATGCAGGTCAGGAAGCAACAGTTAGAACTGGACATGGAACAACAGACTGGTTCCAAATAGGAAAAGGAGTACGTCAAGGCTGTATATTGTCACCCTGCTTATTTAACTTATATGCAGAATATATCATGAGAAACGCTGGACTGGAAGAAACACAAGCTGGAATCAAGATTGCCGGGAGAAATATCAATCACCTCAGATATGCAGATGACACCACCCTTATGGCAGAAAGTGAAGAGGAGCTAAAAAGCCTCTTGATGAAAGTGAAAGAGGAGAGCGAAAAAGTTGGCCTAAAGCTCAACATTCAGAAAACGAAGATCATGGCATCCGGTCCCATCACTTCATGGCAAATAGATGGGGAACCAGTGGAAACAGTGTCAGACTTTATTTTTCTGGGCTCCAAAATCACTGCAGATGGTGACTGCAGCCATGAAATTAAAAGATGCTTACTCCTTGGAAGGAAAGTTATGACCAACCCAGATAGCATATTCAAAAGCAGAGACATTACTTTGCCGACTAAGGTCCGTCTAGTCAAGGCTAGGGTTTTTCCTGTGGTCATGTATGGATGTGAGAGTTGGATTGTGAAGAAGGCTGAGCGCCGAAGAATTGATGCGTTTGAACTGTGGTGTTGGAGAAGACTCTTGAGAGTCCCTTGGACTGCAAGGAGATCCAACCAGTCCACTCTGAAGGAGATCAGCCCTGGGATTTCTTTGGAAGTAATGATGCTAAAGCTGAAACTCCAGTACTTTGGCCACCTCATGCAAAGAGTTCACTCATTGGAAAAGACTCTGATGCTGGGAGGGATTGGGGGCAGGAGGAGAAGGGGACGACAGAGGATGAGATGGCTGGATGGCATCATGGACTCGATGGATGTGAGTCTGAGTGAACTCCGGGAGATGGTGATGAACAGGGAGGCCTGGTGTGCTGCGATTCATGGGGTTGCAAAGAGTCGGACACGACTGAGCGACTGAACTGAACTGATAAAGCAAATAAAACTTGTTGAGGGGATAGGGTATGATGAGGTACACAATTATATGGGGCGGTCAGGAAAGGTTTTCCAAAGGAGATGGGGCACAGCTGTATGAAAATCCAAGGGGAGAGGATTCCAGGCAGTGTGAACAGCCTGTGCAAAGGCCCTGAGACAGCCCTGACAAGTTTGAGCCAGAGAAGGGGGCCAGTGTGGCTGGCAGCACAGGCAAGGATGAGATCCCTGCCGCAAGGGAGGAGAGGGTGCCAGGGCCAGACTGAGCGAGAGAGGAGTTTGGGTGTTATTCCAGAGAGGGCAAGAGGGCTTGGTGCAAAGCACGGCTGTAACCTGAGTCATGCTGGGCTATGTGCATATTGAACGAATAAACTTAATTTGTTAGAACAGTTCTAGATTCATAGAAAAATTTTAGTAGATAGAATGAGTTCCCAAGCTTTCCATCTTCCCTAGATGCAATTTCCCCCAGTATGAACATCTTGCATTAATGACGTACATTTGTTACAATTGTTGGACCAATTTTGCTACATTATTGTTAACTGAGGCCTATTGTTTACATTAGGGTTCATCCTTTGCCTCGCATAGTTTATGGGTTTGGACAAATGTACACTGTCACCTACCCACCATTAAGGTATCATACAGAATAGTTTTCTGCCCTAAAAATCCCATGGGCTCTGCATAGTCATCCCTTCCTACCCCCACCCCTGGCCACCACTGGTCCTTTTACTAGTTCCGTAGTTTTGCCTTTTCCTGAATGTCACAGAGTTGGAATCATAGAGCCTGCAGCGTTTTTCAGATTGCTTCTTTCACTTAGGAATATGCACTTAAATTTTCTCCACGTCTTATCCTGGCTTGATAGCGCGTTTCTTTTTATTACTGAATAATATTCAACTGTGTGCATGTACCCCAGTTTGTTTATCCCTGTTGATTTAAGATGGAAAAGTAAAGAGAACAGTGTAGCAGAATGTGGGAATTTCACAATTTCCAGTGCAGAGGCAACTAAGTTCCATCTGGATCCTGCAGTGTTTGAAATTTCCCTCTGGCTGCTGTGTACAGAGCTTGTGATGGGACAGGGTCAGGCTGGTGGGGGCGGTGGAGCAATGAGGTGCCAGGCTGACACAGGGGCCGTGGGAGTATAAGGAAGAGAGTGGATTTGGGGTATCTGGGAAAGAAAGTGACCAAGACAAGCTGATTCGTAGGTTTGGAGTACATTTTAAGGTTAATATTTCAGATTTTGACAATTTGCAGAAACAGAGCTTGAAGTCAGTTGATTTTCTTTTTCTTTTTTTTTATTGTGTTAAAATATATACTTAACATAAAAATTACCATTTTAACCATTTTAAGTGTGCAGTTCAGTGATATTAATACATTCATATTGT
This sequence comes from Oryx dammah, assembly GCF_014754425.2. Lineage (NCBI taxonomy): Eukaryota > Metazoa > Chordata > Mammalia > Artiodactyla > Bovidae > Oryx > Oryx dammah. Next base: position 101,410,927 of record NW_024070189.1, on the reverse strand, counting down.
TGTGCAGCTATCACCACCATCAATCCTCATAACTCATTTCATCTTATAAATCTGAAACTCTATACCTATTAAAACTCAACATTCAAAAACCTATGGCATCCAGTCCCATCACTTCATAGCAAATAGATGGGGATACAATGGAAACAGTGACAGACTTAATTTTCTTGGGCTCCAAAATCACTGCAGATGGTGACTGCAGCCATGAAATTAAAAGACACTTGCTCCTTGAAAGAAAAGGTATGACCAACCTACACAGCACATTAAAAAAGAGACATTACTTTGCCGATAAAGGTCCATCTAGTCAAAGCTATGTTTTTGCAGTAGTTGTGTATGCATGTGAGGGTTGGACCATAAAAAAAGCTGAGCACCAAAGAATTGATGCTTTTAAACTGTGGTGTTGGAGAAGACTCTTGAGAGTCCCTTGGACTGCAAGGAGATCCAGCCAGTCCATCTTAAAGGAAATCAGTCCTAAATATTCATTGGAAGGACTGATGCTGAAGCTGAAGCTCCAATACTTTGGCCACCTGATGCGAAGAACTGACTCACTGGAAAAGGCCCTGATGCTGAGAAAGATTGAAGGCAGGAGGAGAAGGGGACGATAGAGGACGAGATGGTTGAATGGCATCACCGACTTGATGGACAGGAGTTTTGAGCAAGCTCCGGAAGTTGGTGATGGACAGGCAAGGGTGGCGTGCTGCAGCCCATGGGGTCGCAAACAGTCAGACTCAACTGAGTAACTGAACTGATACCTATTAAATGCTAACCCCCCATTCTCACCTCCCCCCAGACCCTGGAAGCCCCATCCTGCTTTCTGCCTCTGATTCTGGCTACTCTAAGTGCCTCATAGAAATGAAATCATACAGTACCTGCTTTTTTGTGATTGGCTTATCCCACTCAGCATCACGTCCCCAGTGTCCATCCATATTTTAGCATTTTTCAGAATTTCTTTCCTTTTCAAGGCTGAATAATGTTCTAATGTATGGATATACTGATGTTGGCAGGTGAGAGGACCTCAGTCCTCATCTTCTTTGGAGAAAGAATTCCACAAAGAGAGTTTGTGAAGCAGGCGCAGTTCATTGGAGCCACAGTATGTGCAAAGAGAACAAAGAAGCAGTTTATTTAGAGCAGAATCTAAGCAGAAATACACCCCCAGAGAAGGATGCGGGCATCCTCCTTGATGGGAAGTGTGCCAGAGAAGTGATTTAAGTCACCTACATGGGGGTAGTTTTTCTGGGTTTTTGTTTTCCTCTGGCCAGTCACACTTCATTTCCCACACCTGTCCTGACCCAGGACCCTTCCCGATGTGCACATGAGTCTTTTAACCACATTGGATTCCAGTGAGGGGGTCTCTGGAAGCCTGACGGAGCAGAGGTTATGGGTTAGTGCCGCCTCCCTTTATGACCCCCTAGGAGCTGTTTCATGCATGCGCAGCTAGGGAGGACTTCCTAACCTCAAGAATGAGAGATGTGATCATCTTATCTTTTTACTCCAGCAGGGCTCAGCTCCTACCATTGACTTTTTTCCTTGAAATGTCAGGGGAAAACAAGCTCCAATGTACTAAATTTGACAGACTGCAACTGCTCAGCCCAGGGGCCCATCTGCATCCTACCTCAATACCACATTTTCTTGTTCATTTATCTGTCAGTGGACACTGGGTTGCTTTTATAGTTTGGCTGTGGGGAATAATACTGCTAGGAGCATGGGTGTGCAGATATCTCCTGGGGACCCTGCTTTCATTTCTTCGGGATGTATACCCAGAAGTGAAATTGCCGGATCATATGATAATTCTGGGGCTTCTCTGGTGGCTCAGTGGTAAAAAAAACTACTTACCAGTGCAGGAGACACCAGTTTGATCCCTGGGTCAGGAAGATTCCCTGGAGAAGGAAATGGCAACCCACTCCAGTATCCTTGCCTAGAGGAGGAGTCTGGTGGGCTGCAGTCCATGGGGTCGCAAAAGAAGCAAACATCCCACAGTGACTTGACGACAACAACAACATGATAATTCTATGTTCCGTTTTATTTTAGGATTCACCATATTGTTTTCCACAGTGGCTGTACCATTTTCCATTCCCACCAGCAGTGAGCAAGGGTTCCAGTTTCCCTGCATCCTCACCAGGGCTTGCTGTCTTCTGTTGTTTTGTTTTTGTTTGATAGTAGCCATCCTGATGGGTGTGAAGTAGGGGAACCACTTGATTTTGAAGACGATAGATTACTCTTTCATCTTAAGTTGGGGCATTTCCCTTGCTGACAGTTCTGCTGTTTGTCCCTCTTGGCTCCCTGGTTTCCATCCGGTGGTTCTTCTGAGTTCATTTTTTTCATTCATTCATCCCCCAGCCCTGTCATCTCCCATTCAGGGTGCACTAGCAACAGCTGGGGAGAAGGCAATGGCACCCCACTCCAGTACTCTTGCCTGGAAAATCCCATGGGCAGAGGAGCCTGGTAGGCTGCAGTCCATGGGGTCACTAAGAGTCTGACATGACTGAGCGACTTCACTTTCAGTTTTCACTTTCATGCATTGGAGAAGGAAATGGCAACCCACTCCAGTGTTCTTGCCTGGAGAATCCCAGGGACAGCGGAGCCTGGTGGGCTGCCGTCTATGGGGTCGCACAGAGTCGGACACGACTGAAGCGACTTAGCAGCAGCAGCAGCAGCAACAGCTGGGCTGGGGGATGGGGCAAACAAGGGACAGGCTGCAGAGATAAGGGTAAACACAGAGGGAGGGCCTGGGAGTCTAGAAGCAGCCAGCTCATCCAAGAGTAGAGGTGCTAAGTGCTAGTGGAAGTGCTGGGAGGCTTCCTCTGAGAAGACACCCCTGGGTTGAACATTGAGAAGACTTCTCAGCGAATACTGAGAGGACAACAAGTAAGACTTCATCCTGTAAAGAAAGGAAGTAGGATCACTCTGCGTTCAGGACCTGGGTAACTGAGTGACTGAATGGGTTTGTGGGATGTTTTCAGCTGCAAACAATATAAAAATGACTGAAAAAGGAATTCTGTACATCAGTGCACACCGCAGAGCTGAGGAGTCTCCAGGACTGGCCAGCCTGGCAGCCTGACAATGCACTTGGGCCCCTGGTTCTTCCCCTTGGTCCCTGTGGACTTCCTCAGCACAGTGGCTGCTCTCCTTGTGGTAGCAAAATGGCTGCAGCTGCTCCGGGCCTCACCTCATGTGCCCATTCCAAAGCCATTTGCAGACCTGGGGACTGGAATGCTCATGGCTGTGGCTGACTAGGGCTACAGAGGAGCCCGAGTGTCCAGGGTACCTGGTTGCTGGTTTTTCCCTGGGATCTCTCAGCAAAACTGGGGATCTCTTGGGGAATGGTTATGGAGGAGCAACAAGGAGGGTCTTTCACACATGGTGCTGGTGGGGGGGACTTGACAGGCTCAGGAAAAGGTGCTTCCCAAGTGGGAGGGAGTTAACAGGGAAAATAGGCTGTATCATCAGGCCCTGCTGGGTGCCCACACACTTCCATCAGGTGCTCTCACAACAGGGCAGACTGGGCCCTGGTGTCTTACAGAGAAGGAAGCAGAGTCTTGGGTGATGTGGGGAGTGTACCACAGTCCCTCAAGGGGCACATGGGAAGTGACTTTGTTTTGGGACAGCCCACGCTGTGGCTCTCTCAGCCTGTACTCCATCCTGTTTCAGGCTCACGGCCTTTGTCCTAAAGTCCTTCGCCCAGGCTCGCAGCTTCATCTTCATCGACCCTCTGGAGCTGGAAGCCGCCAAGGACTGGATTGTCCAGCAGCAGCAGGCAGACGGCTCCTTCCCGGCAGTGGGCAGGATTCTGAACAAGGACATTCAGGTCAGCAGCCTCTCAGCCTCCTCCGGGAGCCCTGGCCTTGTTCCGCTTGCTCCCCTGGTTTGTCTGCAGCCAGTGGGGTTGGGAGGCTGTCCTCTCTGGTTGAGGTGAGACCCGCAAACCCTCTTACAGGGTGGGATCCACGGCTCAGTCCCCCTGACAGCCTACGTGGTGGCCGCACTCTTGGAAGTGGACCCAGCCTCGGAGGTAAGTGCAGGGGCCTGGGAGATGCTGGGCTGGAGGAGCGAGCGAGCAGTTTCCCCTTGCCAGCCAGGCTGGCCGTCTTCAGCTTCTCTTTCTTCCTTGCTGTCCTCCTTCTGTTCATTAATGGGACATTTTCATGCTTTCCAGTGGCCACAGTTCCTGTGACCTTACCACTTCTTGTGACCTAAGCAGATGCATGAGAGATTCTGGCGGTAGTCATGAGGGGCATGCGTGTGCTCCTGAGTTCGAGCCTTCCCAGGACTGTCCATAGCCCCCAGCCCCCATTTGGAGCATCATTTGAGGCTCAACCATTATCCTGGACAGTGACCTGTGGGCTGGCTTTAGGAAGCCTGATACAAAATGTTGGATGGGACTTCCCTGGCGGTCCTGTAGTTAAAGACTCCATGCTCCCAATGCAGGGTCTTGGGTTTGATCCTTGGTTGGGAACTAAGATCCCACATGTCGTGCAGTGCAGCAAAAAAAAAAAAATTTTTTTTTAATGTAACTTATGAATGCTTCGGGGGAGAAAGGTCTAGAACCTTTGGGGACAGTTAGTACTGGACCCAGCAGGGCTTAGATGTCCCAAGGAACTCCAGGGTTATTGTCACTTCTGTGAGGCTGTCCCAGGTGGGAGTGGCATGTCCCCTGCAGAGGGAGCTCCCAGGATAGACAGATCTCAGCCGCCAGGTGAGGGATTCCACCATTCCTCACATCTGTGCCAATTCTAAAACCTCTGATGATGAATTATGATTTGTGGCGCTTCTCAGATTTTTCCACTTCACAGTGCAGATTTGTAACTGCTGTGTTGAGAGTTTGCTGTGACCTAAGACCCTCCATGTCCCACACACTTTGCCCAGAGGGCCCCTCACTTGCCATGTTAAGAGGTTGAATTGGGTTGCCCAAAACCCCAACCCCCAAGTCAGCTCAGGGTGCTGTCACAAAATACCACAGACCAGGGGCTTAAACAACAGACCTTTATTTAAAAAAAATTTTTTTTATTAGCGTGTAGTTGCCTTACAGTGCTGTGTTAGTTTCTACTGAACAGCAAGTGAATCAGCTATACAGATACATATGCTCGCATGCTAAGCTGCTTCAGTTGTGTCTGACTCTTTGCGACCCCATGGACTGTGGGCCGCCAGGCTCCTCTGTCCATAGGATTCTCCAGGCAAGAATACTGGAGTGGGTTGCCATGCCCTCCTCCAGGGGATCTTCGTGACTAAGGGATCGAACCCAGGTCTCCTGCATTGGCAGGTGGGTTCTTTACCACTAGCACCACCTGGGAAACCCACATGTACATGTATCCCCTCTTTTTGGAATTTCCTTCCCATTTAGGTCACCAGAGCACTGAGTAGAGTTCCCTATGCTATATAGTAGGTTCTCATTAGTTATGTTTTATACACAATGGTGTGTATATGTCAATCCCAGCCTCCCAGTTCATCCCCCCTTTTCCCCTGGGTGTCCATTTGTTTGCTCTCTACACTGTTTCTGCTTTGCAAAGAGGTTCATCTGCACCATTTTTCTAGACTCCACATATATCTGTTAACATACAGTATTTGCTTTTGTCTTTCTGACTTACCCCGCTTTGTGTGACAGTCTCTAGGTAAATCCACGTGTCTGCAAATGGCACACTTTTGTTCCTTTTTAAGGCTGAGTGATATTCCATTGTATATATGTACCACATCTCCTTTACCCATTCCTCTATAAGTGGACATTTAGGTTGCTTCTGTGTCCTAGAAGACACTCATTTCCAATGGTTCTAGAGTCTGGAAAGTCCAAGGTCGGTGTTCTGGTTGCTTCAGTCTTTTTTTTTTTTTTCAGTTCAGTTGTTAATGAGGGGTCTCTTCCTGACTTGTAGTCAGTCATCTTCTCTCTGTGTCTTCATGTGGCCTTTTCTTGATGTACGACCATGAAGAGAGGTGGGATGGGGCTGAGGGGAGAGAAGGAGAGACAGAGAAGCTCCACTCTGTTGGTCTCATCTAAATCTAATAATCTCCCAAAGCGCCGGCCTGTCCCCCGTTACCCCCTGCCCCAACCATTGGGGGTTAAGGCTTCAAGATACAAATCTGTGAAGGGGAGCTACAGATCCAGCCCCAAGACTCCAGAATGTGACTGTATTTGCAGACAAGGCCTTTATAGAGGTAGTCATGTTAAAACACGGACTTTAGGGTGGGTACTCATCCAATATGACTGGCATCCTGGGAAAAGTAGGACATTAGGGCATAGAGAAGGAAGATGCTGTGAAGATATAGGGAGAAGATGGCCAGGAGAGAGGCCTGCAGCAGATCTGCTGCTCATGGCCCTCAGAAGGAACCGACCTTGCCAACACATTGATCTCAGACTTCTGACCTCCAGATCCACAAGACAAGAAATGTCTACTTTAAAAACAAACAAACAAACAAACAAACAGTATTTACTTATTTATTTGGCTGCACTGGGTCTTAGTTTGTGGCACACAGGATCTTCAGTCCTCTTTGGAGCCTTTGGGATCTTTAATTGCTGCATACAGACTCTTAGTTGCAGCATGTGGGACCTAGTTCCCTGACCAGGGATCAAACCCAAGCCCCCTGCCTTGGGAACGTGGAGTCTTAGCCACTGGACCACCAGGGAAGTCCTTAAATTCATGAATGTTTTGACTCACTCATTTTTCCATTTAACCTATATTACTGGGCAGCTTCTCTGAACTAAGGCCATCACTGGACAATGAACTTGGTTCCTGTCCTCTAGCTGCTCATGCTGTGGGGCAGGAGCATGATCAGGGCTGGTGGGCTTCTCGGAGGAGGTGACAATTGAGGTGAGGCTTGGAGGATGAGGTGGGCCTGAGCTGGGAGGTCTTAGAAGCCAGCCTGATGATCGTGTGGTATGGGGCAGGGCAGCCAGGGCTCTCCCTGCTTCCTCCTGAGTGTCTCTGAGTTGAATGGTGGTGCTCAGACTCCATTTGGAAAAAGTTGGCACCAACATATTAATAAACGAAAGGGAATGGGGTTTTGAAAGCCAGGGCTGTAGGCAGTCATGCACCAGAAGTATACAAAGTGAGGGGCTGCAAGCCATCCAATGGTTTCCCCAGGCATGCCCCTGGGACTTTCGGGAGGGTGGTCTGCACAGTGAAGGCTGAGCAGCCTCCCAGGGCTCCACTTCCCACCCCACTCTCACCCCACCCTGCAGGAGGAGAGGGGTGCCATTACCAAAGCCAGACACTTCCTGGAGTCCAGTGCATCCCTGGTTACGGACCCCTACAGCAGTGCCCTGACTGCCTACGCGCTGACCCTGCTCCGCAGCCCTGCAGCCCCCGCTGCTCTGCGCAAACTGCGCAGCCTGGCCATCACCCAGGGTAGGTGCCCTTGCCCTCCACCCCAGCAGACACAGTGTGGGGCCAGCCCAGCAGGCCCCAGGAAGCAGCTCGTGGACACGTGCTTGAAACTAAGGAGGCGTCCTTGGCTCACTCTGTTTTGTTTACACATTTATTGTTGTTGTTTAGTTGCTAAGTCGTGTCTGACTCTTTTGCTAACCCATGGGCTGTAGCCCACCAGGCTCCTCTGTCCAGGGGACTTCCCAGGCAAGAATACTGGAGTGGCTTACCATTTCCTTCTCCAGGGGTCTTCCCCACACAGAGGTTGAACCTGCATCTCTGGCGTTGGGAGGCAGATTCTTTACCACTGTGCCACCAGGGAAGGCCTTGTGTGTGTTGGTCGCTCAGTCGTGTCCGACTCCTTGCTACCTCATGGACTGTATCCCGCCAGGCTCCTCTGTCCATGGGATTCTCCAGGCAGACATGCCGGAGTGGGTTGCCTTTCTCTTCTCCAGGGGATCTTCTTGACCCAGGGATCAAACTGGGTCTCCTGCGTTGCAGACTGATTCTTTATCGTCTGAACTACCAGGGAAGCCCTTACTCATTTATTACTCATTCATTATCGCATTTACTAGTGACTTCATTTGATAAGGTGGCTTGAGCCTGAGCATCATTTTCTCCCTAACGAAACAGAGGATACTACCTCAGTCCCCACTGGGGAGAAGAGTGCTCAGGGATCCCTGGTAGAAGATCCCCCAGGCTTCCTAGAAACCATCCTCAGGCAGAGTGCTGGAAGGCAGGGGAGGGCTGCAGCCGGACCCCACCTTGCCCCCCATTGCTGGGTGAGCCTCAGAAAGCCTCTTCCATCTGGTGGTGTCCATCTCCTCAACTACAAAATGATTCCCCATTGTGTTTGGGGAGCCCCAGTCACCAAGCTGTGACTTCTTGGAATGTCTCCAAAATCAGTCCCCTCCCCCTGCCCCCTGGCCTTCCCCAGCAGCTGCACTGGGATCAAGCTTCCATTCACCTTCTCTGCTTAAGAAGAAGAAGAAAATTACTTAAAAAGCAAAATTCTAAAACCACCCAGTTGAATGATGGTGTCAATTTAGGACTCAATGCTCAAGATCTGAGGCCGGGAAGGCTGATTTTTCTGTGTTTTGAGGGCTTTTTAGACCTCACATGAGCTTAGAATCCTTGGTGTCTTTGGAAATAAGGAGTAACTTACTGGGCCCCAAGGGAGGATAACCCCAGGCCTGCATCAGGGCCCCAGCCAGAAGGGAGACCATTGATTAAGGAAGTCTGCCAGGGATGCAGAAGAGTAGCCATTGATTAGTGATGTCTGTTGGGGGTTCAGAAAAGCAGCCATGGATAGGTAATGTCTGCCAGGGCTTCCCCGGTGGGCTCAGTGGTAAAGTATCTGCCTGTAGTGCCAGAGATGCAGGGGATGTGGATTCAATCCCTGGGTCAGGAAGATCCCCTGGAGGGAGAGCATGGCAACCCATGCCAATGTTCTTGCCTGGAGAATCCCATCGACAGAGGAGGCTGGCAGGCCGCAGTCCCTGGAGTCGCAAAGAGTCGGACCCAACTGAAGTGAGTGGGCAGCAGCAACAACCAGGGGTGCGGGAGGGGCTGGATTTGACCCTGTAGTTGCAGATCTGAGATGCAGCCCCAAGGCCCTTCCTGTCTCCGCCATCTTTCCCTGGTGCCCTGTTCCACTGGGGTCCAGCCTTGATCTGTTCTGGCCTTGCAGATGGGGTGACCCACTGGAGCTTGACGGGTTCCCGGGATGTGGACAAGGATGCGTTCCTAAGCTTCAGTGATGGGGTCTATCAGACAGGTACTGGCCACCCCACCCCCAGTGCCTGCTTTGGGCACTGGGTCCTGGGTCCCAGCCAGCCCCTTCCATTGCAGTGGTCTCGGCCGAGGTGGAAATGACAGCTTATGCCCTGCTGACCTACACCCTTCTGGGAGACGTGGCCACCGCCTTGCCCGTCGTGAAGTGGCTGTCCCAGCAGCGGAATGCCCTCGGGGGCTTCTCTTCTACTCAGGTGCTCCAGGCAGAGCCAAAGGGAGGGGCTCAGGTCTGGGTGGCCAAGGCTTGGGACTCAGAGCCCTCTAGGAAGTTACCCGGTGCTTCTAGTCTTAGGACGGCTCCTTACCTGCACCTCTGGGAGCATGAAGTCCAAGAGAGGATGGGAGGACGGGGCTGAGGGATGGATGCGGCAGGCTCTGGGATAGGGACCAGCCCCTCCTTCTGTGGGGATGCCCCCCAGCTGCCTGGGGTCCCCAGTTCTGTGGATGTCTACACCAGAACTGCTGTCCGTTCCAGCCACATGAGTCCCTGGCCTCAGTGAGGGTCCATGGGACCCCCAGTTTGGGCCAGGCCTCTGGCACAGGGTGGAGGCACCTCCTGGGGCTGACTTAGGTCTCCGGCTCTGTCCCCAGGACACCTGTGTGGCTCTGCAGGCCTTGGCAGAGTATGCCATCTTGTCCTATGCGGGTGGCGTCAACCTCACCGTCTCCCTGGCCTCCACCAACTTGGACTACCAGGAGACCTTCGAGCTGCATAGGGGCAACCAGAAGCTTCTGCAGATGGCCGCAGTGCGTGTTCCTAGGACCAGGGTTGGGGGGCAGGGCAGCAAGAGTGGCCCCTCCTAGCTGCCTGTCTGTCCGTGTGTGTCTGCAGGTGGGCGGAGGGGAACCGTAGCATCTTCTCTCCCCAGATCCCCAGCCTCCCCACGGGGCTGTTTGTGAGCGCCAAGGGTGAAGGCTGCTGTCTGATGCAGGTGAGGCTTCGGGGAAAGGGAAGTGCTCCCAGGGGATGCTGGAGGGCTCAGTACCCAGCCAGGCTGGGTGGGGTGGCTGTGTGTGAGAACCACCCTGAGACAGCCTGTCAGCCCCCTGAGATGTCATCCTCTCTGGAGAAGGAAATGGCAACCCACTCCAGTATTCTTGCCTGGAGGATCCCATGGACAGAGGAGCCTGGCGGGCTAGCAAAAGAGTCGGACACGACGTAGCAACTAAACCACACCCACCACTGCCCATCAGAACCCAAGGTAGAGGGCAGTGCGTCCCCCTGCGTGAAACTGCATCTGATTCTCATTTTGGTGGTCTCTGACCCTGAGCAGAGCCCCCTCCTCCACCCTCCACGGTGGGACTTGCCTGGTGGCACACGGTTATTCTCCCAGCCAGGTCTGAATGCAGATGTCCAGCCCGGACTCAGCCTGGCCCTCCCTGAGGCCCCTTAGTCAGCAGGCTCAGGATTTAGTTGTGTTCTGGGCGGGGCAGACTGGTCTCCTGAGCTTTGGCCAGTGGTCAGAGGGAAAGTCAGCCAGGAGACCCCTGTAGCCTCAACTTCTCCATCTGAAAAATGGAGCCCAGACAACACAGTAGTTAAAAGGAGAAGGAGTCCGGTATGCAGACACACCTGGGCTTGAGACATGGAAGAATGGGATGATGGTTGTACCTACACCGTCAGGATTAAAGGGAACGATGACCGTGCCCAGGACTGTCACCAGTATCACTGACCTCATGGTTCTAGCTGTCCCCCACCTTCTCCTGCCCCTGTCTTTCCCCTCTCCACCCCTACGGCCCCTAACCCTCTGTCCTCCCCCATCCCCCAGATTGATGTCACCTACAATGTGCCTGACCCGGTGGCCAAGCCATCCTTCCAGCTGCTTGTGAACCTCCAGGAGCCTGAGGCTGAGCAGCAGCGACCCCCCTCACCTGCCTCCTCAGCTGATGATGATGACCCAGCAGCTGACCAGCATCACCAGGAGTACCAGGTGACCCTGGAGGTGTGCACCAGGTAAGGCCTCCTGCCCCGCTGGCTGGCACCCCTGCCTGAGTGATGATCTGTAGAGTGATGCTGTCAGCTAGGAACATCTGGGGGACTTACCTGGCCCCATAGATGTTTCCCCGACTAGAGCCAAAGTTGCGGCTGACCAGCCCCCGTGGTCCTTATTCTGATTACAAGACACACCGCAGCAACAACCATCAGGAAGCTATGAAGGACAAGATTCCTTACTCACAGGTCCTGAAGGGGTACTTGACTCTCCTGGGAGTCACACGGGGAGGTCATCGGTAGAGAGAGAGAGAAGTCGTGGACCGGCGGTTCTACCTTTATTGAAATCTGAGGGGAGGGGTGTGCCTAAGGTTTTGTGGATTCACTCTTTATTGGTGAGTTTAAAATATAAGAACGGTAATTGGGTTGCAGGAAGGGGAAGGCAGGGCGACCCAAGCAGTCAGTTACTTAAATAACCCAGGGCTATTTTATTTTGGTCACCCCACACACTTTATGCAGAATCTTAGCCCCCTGAGCAGGGATCGAACCTGTGCCCCCTGCAGAGGAAGTGCAGAGTCTTAACCACTGGGCCATCAGGGAAGTCCCTGCCCAGGGCTTTCTGAAAGAGAGATATTCATGGGTGGGGGCAGCCTGTTTCCTTATTGGTTGTTGTGTTAGTAGCTGTTAATATCTTCATTCAAGATGAGTGTCTTTTAAATGGATCCCTTTGTAATCAAAGGCTTACACTACAGATGAGTGGAGTAAATGGAAGTGATTCTGAATGGGTGCCGCAGACTCCAGTGGCAGATAGGGCTGCGAGGGACGGCTGTGTGTGGCCCTTACATGACCCACCTGCCCCAGGTGTAACCCTAGAACCAGTTCACAGAGGGTCCTCAGGAGGTGGGGGTGCACGCAGCTGCCACAAAGGATGCTCGTTGCCATGGCAATGATGGGGGAACCCAAAGGTGGTTGGTAGACATGGAGCTGAAACCCATCAGAGCTTCCCAGGCACCTTCCTTAACCTTAACTCTTAACCCTCATGTGTCCAAGGCCACCCCAACTTGGGAGGTTCTGAAGAACAAGCCCAACTGGGCCCAAGCCCCAGAGTAGGGGGTCCCCGAACCATTTCTGGTTCGCAGTGAGACTTGGGGTGGTACCACTCAGCAGGGCTGTGACCCACCATCCAGCTGGGTGGAGGAACAAGAAGCAGCTGGACTGGCCCTGGCATGTCTGTTGGGGACACCTCTGTTCCTTTCTCAGATGGGAAGAAACTAACCGTGTGCCAGCCAGGTATGGCAGCTCTTAGGCCCCACCTCCATAGAAGCCTCCTCTGCCCATCCCAGGGGCTCTGGTCATCCCATCCAGAGTCTGCAGGGCCCTCACTGAATATCAGCCTCCCTGTCACCAGTACCCAGCACAGGGAGGGTCTGGCACGTAGCAGGCCCTAGAGGCAGTATTTACCCACTGCCTCCCCCATGTCACAGGAGGGGAAACGGGGCTGACACTGGCGAGCAGCCTGGGCTCCCTTGGCCCCACAGAGCCGTTTCCGACACCGGAGGCACGGTGGCTGTTGTTCAGTTGCTCAGTCGTGTCTGACTCTTTGTGACCCTATGGATTATAGCCCACCAGGCTTCTCTGTCCATGGGATTCTCCAGGCTAGAATACTGGAGTGGGTTACCATTCCCTTCTCAAGGGGGTTTTCCTGACCCAGGGATCAAGCCCATACCTCCTGTGTCTCCTGCACTGGCAGGCAGAATATTTACCACTGCACCACCCAGTCGATACCCCCGCGAGTTTGCTCAAACTCATGTCCATTGAGTCGGTGATGCCATCCAACCATCTCAACCTCTATCACCCCCTTCTCCTCTTGCCCATAATCTTTCCCAGCATCAGGGTCTTTTCCAATGAGTTGGCTCTTCGCATCAGGTGGCCAAAGTATTGGACCTTCAGCTTCAGCATCAGTCCTTCCAAAGAATATTCAGGGTTGATTTCCTTTAGGGTTGACCTGGGTCAGGCCAAGAACACTTGGCAAGGCCTTTTGGCTTCAGTCTTTCAACTGTGAAATGGAATGACCAGTGACCCTGCCAAGGGTGTCTGTGCAGCCTGACCTGGGGCAGGCTGAAGGGCTGTGGGGACAGAGCGGACCATGAATTCCACTGAGGGGCTTGAGTTCAAGGGCCCTTCTTTGTCTCATTTCATCGACAGGTGGCTGCATGCAGGGTCCTCCAACATGGCGGTCCTGGAGGTGCCCCTACTGTCAGGGTTCCGGGCAGACGTCGAGAGCCTGGAGCAGGTGAGGGGGAGCTGGTGGGCAGGGCCGGGCAGGGTCTGTGGACCTGCCCTGGTTGCAGATTCCTTGCCCTTCATAAAGTGGGGTTGTGCTTTTGTTTTTGCCTTACTTTCTCCCGGCAAAGTTGGTGCTCTGAGACTGGCCATCTGAGGAGGGGCAGGTGGGGAGGGGTTGGATCTCTCCCCCAGAAGGTGTCACCCACTGGGCCATCTGTGCTGTTACCCATGCGACCAAGGATGCTTGCACTTTGGGGATGACGTGGGTTGCCAGGGAGACTTGCCAGCACCCTCCGCTTAAAAGAAAGACCAGCCCCATTTTGCATGTGGGGGAGATGGTCACCAAGAGGGGGAGCAGCCTTGCCGAGGAGGTCAGCGGTATGGGGAGGGTGGAGCACCCTGGAGGGGGGTGGGGGGTGGATGGTGCAGGTGAAGCAGGAGCAGGTGGCAGGGCTCAGTGGGTGCCTCGGGGGCTTGGTCTGGGGCTGGGACTTGATCGGTGGAGACTGCAGCAGGGAAGTGGAGGCAGGCACTCAGGACAGTGATACCCAGCCTTGAATGCCCTCTCAGGGGTGCTGGCTGCCACCCCCCTGGCCCAGCCCATGGGGGCTTGCTGGAGGCCTGTGGGCAAACTCCTCAGCCTCTGGGGCCTCGGCTCCTCATGGGTCCAGCCCACCTTGGGCCCTTGGAGATCAGAGGAGGAGGGTATTGGGGGCAGAGGGGCTGGGCAGATCCTGACTCTGGCTTCCTTGCCAGCTGCTCCTTGACAAGCATGTGGCACTGAAGAGGTACGAGCTGGCTGGCCGCAGAGTGCTCTTCTACTTTGATGAGGTACTGCGGGCTGGGGGAGCGGTGGGTGGAGTCCTCCACAGCAGCCGCGTTGGTGAGGGTATAGCTGCCATCGCCTGTTAATGGTTCTGGCAGTGCTCTCATACCAAGAAAAAAGAAACTGGAAGAGTCAGTCCATGCGGAGTTGGCACGGCTGCCTGCTCTGTGCCCCAGCCAGCTTGCTTTGGTGGAAAAAGTTAGGAGAGGTGTGGAATAGTATCCAGGCGTCAAAATGAAGCACTGACTTTCTGAGTCTCAAAAACATGCTGAGTTGAACAGACAGAAAGCAGATTGGTGGTTTCCAGGGTTGGGGGGATAAGCAGTGGGTGCAAATGGGGATGCTGTTTCTTTTATTCTTTTTTTCTGGAGGATAAATGTTGTGTTGGTTTCTGCTGTACAAGGGAGTAAATCAGCTGTATGTATACATATCTCCCCTCCCTCATGGACCTCCCTCCCGCCTTGCCCCCCCCATCCCACCCCTCTAGGTCACTGCAGAGCACTGAGCTGAGCTTCCCACTAGTATCTGCTGTAGACATGGTAGTGTATTTATGTCAATCCTGGTCTCCCAGTTTGTCCAGCCCTCCTCTTCCCGCTCTGTGTCTACATGTCCATTCTCTACGTCTGCATCTCTATTCCTGCCCTGCAAACAGGTTCATCTGTCCCGTTTTTCTAGATGGAAAAGTTCTACAGCGGTTGCACAAGATGGTGAATGTACACACACACGCACACACGCATACACACGCACACACGCATGCACACGCACACAGGGAGGAAGGGCATCTAGCATGGTGAGTGTGGGAGATGAAAGACCAGCTGAGACACTTCCCACGTGGGTGGAAGAACCCACAAAATCGAAATAAGCTCGGGTTTCTGTTTCACGCCTCCGGGGCACCCCGCAATCAACCAGTTCTGGGTTCACACTTTGGGGCATCATAGAGCACAGAGGCCGAAGCTCCGTCTCCAGCCCTCATGGGCCCAGCCCAGCCTGAGCCTGCCCGCTGCCCCTGCAGATCCCCAGCCGGTGTTTGACGTGCGTGCAGTTCCGGGCGCTCCGGGAGCACGTCGTGGGCAGGACGTCGGCGCTGCCCATCTTGGTGTACGACTACTATGAGCCTGGTAGGCCCACGTCCGCCACCCGCAACCCCAGCTCGGTCCCTCGCCCTGTCACCCATCACCCGGTCACCCTTCTCCCTTGGTCCCGCAGCCTTCGAGGCCACGCGCTTCTACAATGTCAGTGCGCGCAGCCTGCTCGCCCGGGAGCTGTGCGCGGGGCCTGCGTGCAACGAAGTGGAGCGCGCTCTGGCCCAGGGCCCCGGTGAGTGCGCGAGGCCACTGCCCCTTCCGAGCACCCGCCACCCAACACGACCCGTGGGCCTGTGGGAGGGCTGCCCATTTGGAGGGAGTCGTCAGGCCGGGGAGCGTACAGCGTGGTAAAAGGAGGAAGGCCTGGCTCGGTCAAGGGCGCGCGTCCTGAGCTGAGGGGGTTGAAGTGCGCAGGCAGGGTGGAAGAAGCAGGGATTAGAGGGGTGGGAGTGAGCAGAGGAAGAGGGCGGGGTCCTAGCTGGATGAGGGCGGAGCCCATCGAGGTGGGGCGGGCAGTGAAGAGGTGGGGCCTGGAGGGGCGGGTGTGGGCCATGACTATGGGGGGGGACCTAGCGTGGTGGGGATGGCAGCGAGAAGGGGCGGGGCCTAGAGGGGTGGGTGTGGGCAGGGGTGAGGGGGCGGAGCCAGGAGTGGGCAGTGATGGGGGCGGGGTCTAGCCGGGTGGGCGGGGCGGGGTCTAGCCGGGTGGGTGGGGCGGGCATAGAAACCCGAGGCCCGGAAGGGAGCCCTTGCCTCCTCTCCCCACAAGACAGATCCGGGGACCCAAGCCGTGAGCGCAGACTGGCGGCAGGGAAGGGCGGAATGGAGTTACTGGGAACCCTTTTCTTTATTTTCCAAACTTCTTGAAATGAATTTAGATTGCATTTAGTTCAAAAGTTTTATTTTTAAATTTTGTTTTCATAAATACTAGGTAAATACTCGCGTGAAATTCCACCAGGTCAGGGCTCAGGGCTTCCCTGAACTGTCTCCACTCTGTGGAGCGTGGTTCTGGCCCCTAGGGACTTCATCCCAGGCCCAGGCAGAGGCGAGGGCCAAGTGGGGAGCTTGGAGTTCCCAGGGCCCTGACAACTTCGTCTCGCCCGCCAGGCTGGTCCCCCGAAGAGCGAGGTCCGGTGGCCGTTCCGGAGGAGGGGGTGACAGTCACGCGCTGTGGCTGCGCCCGCGCCTGCAGCATCAGCGGGGACCCGGTGTGCGGCTCCGACGGCGTTGTCTACGCCAGCGCCTGCCACCTGCAGGAGGCCGCCTGCCGCCGCCGCGTGAGGTTGGAGCCCGCGCCCCCTGGCCGCTGCGCGCTTGGTGAGGACCCACCCCACGGCCGGCCTCGGCCTCGGGGGCTCCACCTCGTCCCGGAATGTATCGCTCCATCTTCTCCATCATGCCATCTCCTCATCACCCCTTTGCGTCTGGGTCCGTTTGCACTGGGCTTCCTTAGTGACTCAGCGGTAGCGTTTGCCTGCAATGCAGGAGACACGTTTTTGATCCCTGGGTGGGGAAGATCCCCTGGAGGAGGAAATGGTAACCCACTCCAGTATTCTTGCCTGGAAAATCTCATGTTGGGCTACAGTCCCTGGGGTTGCAAAAGAGTCTTAGCAACAAGAACCCTTTGCATCTCCTCCGTCTTGATCAGTCTTTCTCCAGCCCCATCCCAACTTGGTGCTTTTCTGAGTCTCCTCATCTCTGATTTCTGTGTCCCCTTCCCCATCTTGTGACCTCACCTCCTATCTGTTGCTCTGGGCCACACATCTTTCAAGTCCCCTGGGCTGTTGGTCATTCAGATCCTCTCCCTCCAGTGCCTTCCCTACTGACTCAGTCCTTCCTTCTAGAGCAGCCGACACCAGCCTTGGCCTTGTACAGCTACGAGTATGACTTGGGTCCCCTGGACGCCAGGCACCTGGCAGCTGGCCCTGAGTTGGTGGACTTGGATAAGGAAGCAGAGGACAGGTGAGAGCTGGATCTGCCCCCAGTCTCCCTTCACTGTGGAACCTGGCAGGAAGTGGGAGCTACTGATGGAGGGTCGCCCTGCAAGGTTTCGGGGAATGAGGTGGATAACCTGTTCTCCCTTGACCTGCATCCACTCGATGCATATCAGAGAGCAGCCTATATGTATAGGGTGAGCTTAAGAAGCCCTCCCAAGGACTGAACCTCAGGACAGACCTGTCCCTGAGACCCACTCACCCTTTTAAATAAGTTATTCATGATGCAAGGAATGTTGTTTTCAAGAGGGGGTGCCATGGAGTCTTGCAGTGGGGTTAAAATTGTACCCATCTGGCTCAGATGGTAAAGAATCTGCCTGCAGTGCAGGAGACCTGGGTTCAATCCCTGGGTCAGGAAGATCCCCTGGAGAAGGGAATGGCACCCCACTCCAGTATTCTTGCCTGGAGAATCCCATGGACAGAGGAGCCTGGCAGTCTACAGTCCATGGGGTCAAGAAGAATTGGACTCGACTAAGCAAAGCAACTAAGCACACACACCTAATACAAAAAAAAAAAAAAAGGTGGGGGGTGAAATTTATAGCCAAGGAACACTTCCCTGGTAGCCCAGCTGGTAAAGAATCTGCCTGCAGTGCAGGAGACCCTGGTTTAATTCCTGGGTCGAGAAGATCCCCTGGATAAGGGGTAGGCTATGCACTCCAGTATTCTTGGGCTTCCCTGGTGGCTCAGCTGATGAAGAATCTGCCTGCAATGTGGGAGACCTGGGTTTGATCCCTGGGTTGGGAAGATCCCCTGGAGGAGGGCATGGCAACCCACTCTAGTATTCTTGCCTGGAGAATCCCCGTGGACAGAGCAGTCTGGTAGGCTACAGTCCGTGGGGTTGCAAAGAGTCCGACACTACTGAGCAACTAAGCATAGTAAGCATAGCCAGGGAGTGGGGAAGGGGAGTCAGTGGATGGAAAATTACTGAGAGGAAACAATAGTGGGTGGAGGGGGGATATTCTAGCTAAAGAGAGTGAACCTTATTCTTGCTGATGGCAAGCCAGGTTGATTGAGAGATCATGAGAGATGGGGAGGAGCAGGGCAGGATGAAGAACCCAATCAGATATCAAGAGAGATCAATATGGAGGATATGGGGTTCTGGCTAAATTGATATATTAGCCAGATTCTTGCTCCAGCTGGACAGTGTCAAGATGAACACGGAAGCCTAGAATTTGAGACTGAGGTGAAAAAGAGCTCAGAGGAGCCCAAGTAGAGTTTGGTAAGGGAGAGAATCTTTGTTCCCCTGAGGGAAGGATGGAGGAAATGTCACCAGAGAGCTCTGTGTGGGAAGGCTGGGAAGGGGCTTCCTGGAGGAGGCAAATCGTTTGGTTTGAGCCAACTCAACTCAAGTGGTTTAAACAACAGAATGATCTATCAGCTTAGGTAAGTGCCAGGTCCTGTAGGCTGGCTGCACTGGCAAGCCTCAGAACCCTGCCTTCCTGGGTGGGAAGGGTCTCTCCACCCCATGCTGGTTTATGTATCGCCACTCAGCAAACCAGTAGGAAAACTTTTCTACCAGGACTCACCAAAGTCCTGGAGACTTGAGGGTGTACCATCTTGCACTAGGCACTGGGTTTAGTTCACACGCATGTAATTACTGGTAGAGCTGGCTTTAGGGTTAACTGTGGCAGTATTTTTGTTTCCTTCTCCCTTCCGTGCCCTCTTTTCTTCCCCCTCCACTTCACACACCCTACCTCTCTTTTCT
Organism: Oryx dammah; assembly: GCF_014754425.2. Lineage (NCBI taxonomy): Eukaryota > Metazoa > Chordata > Mammalia > Artiodactyla > Bovidae > Oryx > Oryx dammah. The sequence continues at coordinate 101,391,958 of NW_024070189.1, read as the reverse complement.
CCTTCCTAATCAAATTTCTTTAAACAAAATTTTTTGATTCATTTATTTGGCTCCATTGCGTTTTAGTTCCAGCGTGGGGGCTCCTTCATTGCAGAGCACGGAAGCTCCTCAGGCTCCAGCTGCGGCTTGAAGGCTCAGTAGTTGTGGCCCTCGGGCTTCGGTAGTTATGGCGTGTGGACTCTAGTGGTAGGTGGGGAGAAGGCAATGGCACCCCACCCCAGTGTTCTTGCCTGGAGGATCCCAGGGACGGGGGAGCCTGGTGGGCTGCCGTCTGTGGGGTCGCACAGAGTCGGACACGACTGAAGCAACTTAGCAGCAGCAGCAGCAGCGGTGGTGGGTGGTGTGTGGGCCTAGTTGCCCCACAGCCTGTGGAATCTTAGTTCCCTGAACAGGGATCGAAGCCATGTCCCCTGCCAGGCAGATTCTTAACCACTGGAGCACCAGGGATGTCCGCTCCATGCCCTCTTTTGGATTAATTGACTATCTTTTAGAATTCCACTTTGATTCGGTTATCGTGGTAGCTCTGAGGAACCAAACTATATATATCTTTAAACTTTTCACAGCCTACTTGATGGGAGTATGGTAACCATTTCGCCAAGACGTAGCCACTTTGAAGCTGGTTATGTCCATGTGTTGTCCCCTCCCATCCCTCATGCTATAATTATATGTCCAGTGGTGACTCAGTGGTAAAGAATCCACCTATCAATGCAGGAAACGCGGGTTCGATTCCTGGGTGGGAAAAATCCTCGGGAGAAGGAAACGGCAACCCACTCCACTATTCTTGCCTGGAGAATTCCATGGACAGAGCAGCCTGGAGGGCTGCAGTTCACGGGGTTGCAAAAGATTCGGACACGACTTAGCGACTAAATGACAACACCTTTAAAGTCTCCGAGGTGTTGCCCATTCTTTCCAGTGTCTTCTGAGACAGATCTGCTTTTATTTTCATTATGGAAGGGGAGATTTTTTATTAAACTTGAAAATTTGAAGGGACCGTAGGCTCACAGGCAGTTGTAAGAAATAACAGAGAGAGCTTTAGGCGCCCTTCATCCAGTTCCCCTCATTGGTAACATGGCCAAGAATTCGAGTTACAGTGTTATACCAGGAAACTGACGCCAGTACAGCCTGCCCTTCTCACTCATATTTCACCACATTTACGTGTATTCAGTGGCCGTTGAGTCTGCAGTTCCCACACATGTGAAAGTGAAAGTCACTCAGTCGTGTCCGACTCTTTGCCACCCCATGGGCTATACAGTCCATGGAATTCTCCAGGCCAGAATACTGGAGTGGGTAGCTTTCCCCTTCTCCAGGGGATCTTCCCAACCCAGGGATCGAACCCAGGTCTCCTGCATTGCAGGCTGATTCTTTACCAGCTGAGCCACAAGGGAAGCCCAAGAACACTGGAGTGGGTAGCCTGTCCCTCTCCAGAGGATTTTCCTGACCCAGGAATCAATAGAGTGAGAAAAGTGAAATACTGACACACCACCATTCGTGGCTGGTGCCGGATCAGTAGTTCCTCACTTTTCATAGCTGATCGAGTTCCACGGATACGTTCTCTATTTGAACGGTGGTCCCATGCAAGCTACGCTCATTCTCACCGAAAGTGAGCACCCCATCCCGCCACTGTGAGGGGCCTGGCTGGACCATGTACCCCCACCTCTATTCCAGGGGGGTGCTCCTGTCTCAGTGGGTGGAAGCAGCCGTCCTGAATGCCCCTTGGTGGCCAGTGCGCGGGAGGGGTCCGCAGCCCCTCCCCCAAGGCCTGCAGCCCACAGGCGTCTTCCCTTCTCTCCTATCAGTCAGAGTGGCTTCTCCTCCTAAAACTCCAAGCTGGAAGACGTGATCAGGCTGTGGTCTCTGCCTGCTGGAAGAGGGCCAGCGACAGGAGACTTGACCGTCTCGGGGCTGGGAGACCCCACCCCAGGTGACCCCTGCTACCAACTGAACCCGATAAGCGGACTGGCAGAGACCTGCCCTGATGGATGGTGGGCCTCCCGGGGGCCCAGCCCCCACCTCAGCAGGGAGCATGGTCAGTGGGGTGGCTGGAGGCCCCTTCCCCCTCCTCCCCAGCTGCAGCTGGAGCTCCAGGCGCCCCACCCCGTAGCCCACAGGCTGGGCAGCTGGAGGAGCTCCCACAGCCTGACGCACTGGTCCCCAGAGAAGGGACATCTCTGGGAAGGACTCGTGGCCAAAGGCCTGTTTCTGAGGGGACACGACTCTGGCCAAGTCTCGGACACAGTGTCAGCAACTTGGAAACAAAACAGGCCCCTCTTCTCCAAAATGCAGAAGTCCCAGCCTCCCTTTGGGCCACCCAAGCTGCTGAGCCCCAGGACCCGAACCCCAAGTTGCCCCAGATCTGTCACAGTCTGTGCAGCCCCATCTAGCCTCAGGGGCCCCCTGAATGTTTGGTCTGGATGGCACCAGGCTCTGTGGGGAAGTTCTGGGCTCTAAGAAGATGCACTTTCATCTTCCTGCTTCTGGACCTCAACCGCCCCTTGAACCCCTGCTCTCCTGGACCCCTACCTGGAGGATTGTCACCCCCACTAGCAACCTGGGAGGGTGTCCCAGCTCCGGACCAACCAAAGCCATGCGCGCAGACCTGCCTCCAAGCTGCTCCTCCCGTGCTGGCCTGCCTTCTCCCTCCACGGTGGTATTTATTTCAGCCCACACAGCTCATCTCGGGACAGCACGGAGACCCTGAGGGGGCGGCCCAGCCTGGGGGTCCCCGACATGCAGTGCTGATCCCTGACCCCCACCAGCATACAAGGTTACAGTTCCCTTGGCCAAGGCCCTGTTGCCCACTTGCCATGGAGGCCGCTGGTGTAATAAAAGCTCATTTGCTTCAAGTCCCTGGCAGGCTTGAACTTCCTGTGGGCTGGGGAGGCTTGAGGGGCAGCTCCAAGGGCTGAAGCTGGCTCTCATCTGGCCCTTTGCTTCCATCCCTTCATCCACAGCCCAGCCTTTCTGAGGAGGATGGAGAGGAGTCTTTGGAATACCTAAACCCCAAGATAATCATAAATTCAGTGCATTTGTAAAGAATCATTCCAATATGGGGGCTTAGAACCCGCCTGTCAATACAGGAGACGTGGGTTCCATCCTTGGGTCAGGAAGATCCCCTAGAGAAGGACATGGCAAGCCTCCCCAGGATTCTTGCCTGGGACATCCCATGGACAGAGAAGCCTGGCGGGCTACAGTCCAAAGGGTGGCAAAGAGTGGGACAAGACTGAGCGGCTAAGCAACAGCAACATAGCAACAGAGAGAGGTCTCACGCGCCCTTTCACCCAACTTTCCCCATGGTAGTAGCTTGGGATACTCCGGTATGTCATCACACCAGGTTAGTGACACGATGTGCTTCATTGACATTACTCACACGGCCCCAGGCTCCCTCTTATGTGGGCGAGCATGTGTGTGTGTCCTGGGGCCGGTCACTCTTCCCCAGACCCAAGACAGGAGCTCAATGGGGAGCCCAGAAATGGTGCCCATTCCCGCTGCCTCTGGGGATGGCTTGCTTACCCCCACAGCTGATGCCTCAGTGGCTCCCGACACCGTGCCCCGTGCTGCCTGTCTGGGTGGGGAGCAGCAGGTTATGTGTGTGTGTGTGTAGGGGGCTACAATCGCCCCTCCGCATGTGGTGTCCCCCACCTCGATTCATAGCAGCCTTCAAATGGTGGTGGGGGGGAGTTTTGCAAAGCTGCAGCCCCCTGAGCCTGGGTGCACAGCCTAAATCCTTCTGTTGCCTACCCACCCGCTCCACGGGGGAGCTGACGGGAATCAGACCACAGGTGAGGAGCAGGAGGTGATGTCTGGTAACCAGGGTCACAGCGGGAGGCTGAGCCCCGTGGCTCCCAATGATGGGTTGCACCAGGCTTTGGGGGCCCAAGGGGGCAGCCTCAGAGCCATAAAGTCCATCCCAAAGCTGGAGCCTGGCTTTTGGGGATGAGAAGGACTGCCAACAGAGCTCCCAGCCTCCTTGGCTCCCAGGGGTGTCGGGGGCCCAAGCCTCCTCCTGGGTGGGATCCTACAGCAGGTCTTAAGGCAGCATCAGCCTCACCTCACCCCTACCTTGGACTCAGTCACAGGGAGCTGATCAGACCTAGGAACCTACGTTGCATCCCCGTCTTTTCCTGGGGCTTCCATAACTCAGTACCACATACCAGGTGGCTTCAAACAACAGAAGTTTATTCTCTGGCAGTTCTGGAGGCTAGACGTCCGAGATTAAGGTGTAGGCAGCACTGCCCCCTCCGGGGGCTCCAAGGGAGACTACCCCAGGCTGCCCCCTGGCTGCTTCTAGTTGCTGCCAGCAGTCTGTGGTTGGAGCCACGTTACCCCCCGCCCCTCACCATCAAGTGGCCTTCTTCCCTGTGTGTCTCTGCCTCCTCTTCTTGTAAGGACACCAGTCACATTGGATTTAGGGCCCACCTTGCCCTCCAGTGTGACCTCATTCTAGCTAATCACACCTGCAAAGACCCTGTTTCCGAATAAGCTCACCTTGGGAGGTTCTCAGTGGATGTGAATCTGGAGGGGACCCTATTCAACCCAGAATGACTCGCTTTCTGTTCATCCAGCCTGTGAAGGGCCTGTCACACGAGCGAGGAGGACCGGGTCCCCGTCGCCCGGCTGCAGCCCTCCCTGGAGGCCGTGGCGGTGCCAGGTCCCCGGCGGAGCAACCCCTCCTGCACCTTGCTCCTGAACTCGGCAGACACAAAGTAATAGATGAAGGGGTCCACGCAGCTGTTGAGGGTGCTGAGCGCCAGGCTGGGCACGTAGGCGGCGTACAGGTCCCCCCAGGCATCAGGGCCGGGGTTTGAGAAGTGCAGCAGCAGCAGCACGTTGCTGGGCGCGAAGAGGGCCACGGCAGAGGCCAGCACCAGCGCGGTCAGCCGCAGCGCGTGGCCGTAGCGCCGGCCCCCAGCCGCCAGCGTGCGCAGGGTGGCCCCGTAGCTCAGCACCATGGCCAGCAGTGGCAGGAAGCAGCCGAACCCTGCCAGGCAGATGAAGGCGGGCCGCCAGTAGGAGGCCTGGGCCCCGGTGGGCAGCACGTCGTGACACAGCACGTGGTCGGAGCGCGACAGCCGGAAGGTCTGCTGCTGCAGCGCCAGGGGCATCGCCAGGGCAGCTGCCGCCAGCCAGGCTGTGACGCAGAGCCCGCTGGCCAGGCGCTGGCCTCGCAGGGTGCGGGCCCGCAGCGGGTGCACCACGGCCAGGTAGCGGTCCAGGCTGACAGCGGCCAGCAGCAACAGGGAGCCGTACAGGTGGCCGTAGAGCGCGGCTGTGTCCAGGCGGCAGGCGGCCTCACCAAAGGGCCAGCGCTGGCCCCGCAGGTGGTAGGCAATCCGCGGCGGCAGCGCCAGGGCCAGCAGCAGGTCAGCGGCCGCCAGGTTCATCAGCAGCATGGTGGAGGGCAGTCGGGGCACCTGTGTGGCCAGCACCCACAGCGCCAGGCTGTTGGCAGGCAGCCCCACTGCCAGGACCAGCCCGTAGAGTGCAGGCACCAGCCTCGTGGGCACCCAGCCCAGCAGCAGGGCCCGAGAGTTGGGAGGGAGCTCCAGAGTGTTGCTGTCATTGGCACAGGGCTGGCCGGGGAAGCCGCGGGGTTGGGGCCTTGGTGTGCTGTCTGTGGGGAGAGCGATCCGGAGAGAAGCGGATAGAAGCATCACCACCCTCACCCCCGCCCCCCACCGACCCCTCATCTGGTTCCCTGATGATGAGAAACTAGAGTGGGCCCCAGTTCTCAGGAGCCCCCGGGACAGAGCTGGATACAGACACCCCCAGCCCCTGTGGACTCCAGGCTGGGCTGAAAGACCCCCCCCCCGTACCCCCAGTTTGCTGTCTTTCCTTTGCTGGCTCTGGGCGATCTCCCTCCCCAAAGCAGGGCCCGAGGTCACTCACCATCGCCTTCTGCTGCGCTCCCCACCTCCTCATAGCTGATGGGGATCTGGGTGTCACCCAAGCTGAACCCCAGGGCCAGAGGCCACAGCAGCAAGAGTACCCACATGTTGGTGGGGCTGGGTGCTCACTGTTCTGGGCTGTGGCCGGCTGACCTCCGGCTTCCTGCCTGGCTGGACCCCCACCCCCAACTTCCTGAGTGCCCGTGGAGGAGTTAACAGGGCCGTGTGAGATAAGCCAGCCCCTGTCCTCACGAGTGGGTGGGCGGCTCCGGCCCTGGCCTCAGGAGATCAGGCAGCTGGGGTCACTCTGGCTCTAGATGCTCAGCCAGTGAGAAGGAGGAGGAGGGGGTGTCAGGCGGCAGCCCCCACCTCCAGCCCCGGCCCAGCCTAGGCAGCCCCCGGGGGCCAAGTGGCCACTTCTTGCTGGCCGGTCACATCTCGGTTCCAGCCCTCTGGAACCACGTCCTTCCCTTTCTTGGAACCAGCTCTCTGCACGACGTCCCTCCCCCTCTAGTCAAGAGCCTTTGGCCCCTCCTGAACCCCTCTCCTCCCAAATGCCCCCCCCAGCTCTGGCAGGCAGGACACCAGGTCAGAAGTCAGAAGAGGGGAGTGGACCCCTCGTAAATGCCCCTGGCCCTCTGTGGGGGCTGCCTGACGTCATGCTGGCTAATGCAGCGCAGGCCCCCAGGCAGATGCAGAGGAAGACGGAGAGAGCAGAAGGCCTGGTGGCCTGGGGTCTGCTGAGGATAACTATTGAGGAGGTTTTGGTCTTCGGCCAGAGGCCCCAGTGCTCACCACGTACAGTCCTGGGGGTCTTAGGGGAGCCCAGCGGCAGCTCTCTCTGGGAGGGACCTACTTCCTCTTCTCAAAGCCCTTTCTTCTCCTGTCCTGGGCCCAGCCTCCACCTGGGGTTCCAGGTGTGACCAGGGGCTACAGCTGTGCCTGAGCTGGAAGGAGGTGGCCAGCTAGCCCAGAGAGCACCCGGAGCCCCCTTCCCTTCGGACCTTTACTGCAGAGACCTCTCCGTGTCCCACCCAGAGGGGAAGGTGCTCCTCTCTCCTGAATGAGATCCCCCTCCAGACCTCAGAAGGGGCTGTGCCATCCTACCGTGGGGTGGACCAGCCCTAGGGGTTCTTGGTCTCTGTGTGGTCAGGGCTGGGCCACAGTGGTGGGGGCGAGGTCGGGGAGCAGGGAGATCCTGAGGGAGCCGTGGGGTTGAGGGAAGAAGAAATGAACTCGGGGTTGGAGAGGGGATTCAATGAGACAGTGTCCTGGTATGATGAGCCCTAATCTAGCCACACAGCTGGGGACACGGGGACCAGCCAGGAAATGACCAAGTAGTCCATGACAGGGTCAGTGCAGCTGGAGGCTGAGATGCCGAGGTCCTTGCCCCCAGCCCCAGGGTTGGGGGAGCGGATACTGAGGCCTGGGGAGCTTCAGCGGGAGCAGGGGTCACAGCCAGGAGCCTCTCCCTCATTTCTGAGCAGTTTCCTCCAACACCAGTGACACATTCAGCCCCATGCCTGCGTCTCACAGCACACGTGACCAGTGATGATGGGGACACTCTCACCGCACAGGAAAATGGGGATGGGGACCCCCTGCCGCCCCTCCAGGAGAGAGAAGGAAGCCTGCTCAGGGGAAGCCGGGGGCGGCCAGGGCAGCTCTCCCCCGCCCTGAGGAGGGTGGCTTGACTCAGGAGTTCCGTGTCTAGAAATTTATGGCAGATACACACGCTCAGGAAGACGTCTGTACAGGGAAATTTCCAGCAGTGGGGGCGGGTGTAGGAGGTGCCCATAAATAACTCCCCCTCCCCTCACTAGTCACCATGGAAATGGCCTTGTACCACCGGAGAGGGCCCCCAGACACAGCATGTGATGGTTCAGGGCGGCTGTCCCAGAAAGACGACGAGGAGCCACATGGAGGCACCTCCTGGGGATGCTGGGGGCCAGCTGCCTTCAGAGAGAGACTTGGGGGCCAGCTTTTCTCCGTGTGCTTTTTTGTGCTACTGGAACTTTCTGCACTGTGCATCACTTTCCATAAAAACTCAATTTTTATGCTTAAAAAAAGGCATAATAGTAGCTGTAAAAGGAAGGAAGTTCTGACACAGGCTACATGAATGGACTTCATTCAGACACTGTGCTGAGTGAAGTCACGAAAGGACAAATACTGTATGCTGTTGTTCAGTCACTCAGTCTTGTTTGACTCGCTGTGATCCCACGGACTGCAGATCGCCAGGCTTCCCTGTCCTTCATTATCTCCCGGAGTTTGCCCAAACTCATGTTGAGGTGATGACATCATCCAACCATCCCATCCTGTCGTCCCCTTCTCCTGCCTTCAACCTTTCCTATCATCAGGGTCTTTTCCAACGAATCAGCTCTTTGCATCATGTGGCCAAAGTATGCGTGTGTGTGTGTGCTAAGTCGCTTCAATCGTGTCTGGTTCTTTGTGTCCCCATGGCCTGTAGCCCACCAGGCTCCTTTCTGTCCGTGGGATTTCCCAGGCAAGAATACTTGAGTGGGTTACCGAGCCCTCCTCCAGGGGATCTTCCCGACCCAGGGATCAAACCTGCATCTCTTAGGTCTCCTGCACTGGCAGGCAGGTTCTTTACTAGTGCCACCTGGGAAGCCTGGCCCAAGTATATGATTCCACTTATCTGAAGTCCTTAGTGCCACATTCATAGAGACAGACAGAAGTCAAATAGTTGGGTGCCAGGGCTGGGAGAGGGTGGATGGGGAGTGGGTGTGTAATTGAGGACAATTTCAGTTTGGAAAGATGAGAAAATTCTGGAGATGGATGGTGGGCATGGCTATACTGCCACGTGGATGTACTCCCTCCCCGCCCCCCTCGGTTCCTTTCTTCCTTGCCAAGCCACAGGCTTGCAGGATCTTAGTTCCCCAGCCAGGGATCAAAACTGCACCCTTAGTGGAAGGGTGGAGTCCTAACCACTGGACTCCAGGGAATTCCCAGTGTGTGTGGACTTTTTATCACTGAACTGTACACTTAAAATGGTCATGATACATTGTGCCACATGTATTTTACAACTTAAAACAGTGAGAAAAATGGCAAAGACCTAAGCCAGCAGCTAGTCCTGGAACTCCTTCTACTTCAGCCCCACCTCCCCTCAGCAGAAGGGGTCGTGGGGATGTTTTGGGGATGCAGTGGTGGAGGACAGGTGAGAGGAAGGGTGGGGTGGGGGAAGCTGGTGTAGAAGCAGGGAGGGTGGTTTTGAAGGGCCTGAGCAGGGGGAGGCCTGCAGCCCCTCCCACCTGGGGCTACTTCTGGACTTGATGTCCCAAGTGGGTGGGTGGGTGCAGAAGGCTCACAGCCAACACTGCAGTCTTCAAATTATGTTCTGCATGTACAACACTCAGAAGAAACGTCTCATTCCTACCATGTGAAAACTGAGTTGGGAATGAATATTTTAGAAAACACTTCGCAGATAGGGCTACACCTAAGGAATAAACCTTGTTGCGCAGGGGCAGGCAAGCCGTGGTGGGTGGGGAGGGGGTTTTCCCCATCAAGGTTTGAGAATTCTGAGGCGCGTGCCCTGTGGTCAGATCAGCTCCCCTGGCAGCAAGAGGTCACCCCAAGATTTGCTCACAGGAAATGACTGACTGAACCTCACAGTTTTAGGTATTTAATTTTTAACTTTAATGTGCAAATAAATAGAAAAGGAAAACTACATTCAAAACAGCTGCAAAGGAAGTACACACCCCAGAACAGAAATTTGTCCAAAAACGGAAGAGATGCTCCCTAGAAGCATGCAGGGCGGGGGCTCGGTGGGGTCTGGCCTGCACCCCAGGCCTGGGCGCAGCCACAGGTGGGGGGCTGTGGGCTCCTGAGGAGGACGGCTGCTGGGAGGGTCTGGGTGAGGAATTCTGGTGGGTGTCCTTCTTATAAAACAAGGATGCGTACAAAGTGCGTGAATTACACTTGAGAAAACACGGGCAAGGAGATACCCGGGCAGGACAGGTTGGCCTGGAAATTGCCCGGGCCTGGAGTCTAAGGCTTCGCAAACCTAGAGTTCCACAGGTAACTTCTAGAATTTCCGGAACCTTGGGTCTGGCACAGCTCAGCTGCAGGAAGGCGAGCGCTGCGGCTGGAGGCGGCGGCTGCACGGGGTGCTACCAGACTCGCATGTCAGGGGAGCCCACTGTGTCTGATGGTGCCAGGGGCCTGCCCAGAGCCATCTCATGGTTCAAAGGGCTGGTCCCTGGCCCAAACTACTTAGCATTCTTGGCACACAAAGCCCTCTGCCCCTCACACCCGTGCCCACTCCGGGGTGGCGGCTGCAGGAATGGAGGCGCTGGGGTGGGTGGGCAGAATTCCACAAGGAAGGCAGTTACCCCCAGAGAAGCTGTGGCACTTGGCCGCTGCAGAAGTTACAACCACTATGAGCATAGAGGAATAAATAGGTGTGTGCATATATATACTTCTAGAATGTCCATCTTAGGTACACAAGTGCACCCCAGGCCCTCCCAGGGACGGGGCACTCGAACTCAGCGGATGCGCCAGAAGGGCCCCTCCCCTCAGGGCACAGAGCGTGGCTGTTGGATCAACACAGGGTTTGAGCCTCTCTTTCCCAGAGCAGGGTCTTCCGGGCAGTCCAGGTGCCGCCCACCCAACTCCACATCTGGACATCCAAGGCAGACCCCAAGAGCTGAGAGGGCTCGTCTCATTTTCAAAGTGGAGGAGGACACCCAGTGCCGGCTGGGCCAAGCCGTCAGTGCAGGTGTCCAGCTTGGGGAATGTTTCTAGAAGCTCTCACAGCTCCTCGGGATGGACACGCTTTTCAAGCAAGTCCACCCAGGCCCAATGCCTCAGGTGCCCAGGGGTTCTCAAAGGCTGCTCCCTCCCAAACCTGAGACCCGGGGCGGCTCTTCGCCAACTTTCACCACGTGCAGAAAAGGACTGCGGCCCCAGGCCTGGGGGTTTGGCACGCATGACAGGAGTGGCCCTGCAGGCGTGTGAACGTGCTCACTCATGCCTTGGCCAATGCATTGATCCTCCCTGCGCCAGTAGGGACCAAACCCCTAGAATTCAAGTGCGAGGGGGGTCAGGTTTGGCACAGGACGGGCCCAAAGGAAGTGGGGAAGCCAAGAGGGATGACAGCATGCGGCCAAGAGCTGCCGCCACCCACCCTTCTCTGGGGCTCAGCCCATAGCAGCAAGGCTGGGGGACGCTCTGCGCCCCTCACGTTGTTCATGAAAATGCCCGAGGGGCACGCAGACCGAGGAAGTGCGCACTGTGTGGTGCGCTGTGGAGTGCCCGCGCGGGGGCGTCAGGGCGAGGCCGGGCGGCGGCTGTACTGCACGCGGTAGCGGTTCACGGGCAGGCCGTGCACGCGCGCCGTCTCGCAGAGCGTCTTGCAGGGCACCATGCCCTCCTCGTCCTCCCCCATCAGCCAGTCCTGCACCAGACTGGCCGCCTCCACCGTCACGTTGTCCTCCAGCCAGCGGCTGTGCCACTCCGCAAAGTGCTGGTGGTGGCGCAGAAGGACCAGGGGCTGCACCTGCCGGGGTGGGGGAGCAGCGATGAGGACAGACACCCAGAGGGCCATGGGTCAGCCTCAGGGGCCCACACACCCCAGAGGG